>NW_026251941.1:0-683141 GCF_025331425.1 Radiomyces spectabilis | reverse complement strand
AAGTCAGCTGAGCTGATTGCTGTAGCAAACGTTCCCGATTAAACGTGGTGGTGGACGGAATGCTAACACACTTGCGATAGTACGAAATAGCCTTATCATATTCCCCCAAATTATGCTGAACACGAGCGCGACAGTTGTACAGATGGATTTGAATGGCTTGACGGTATCCTTCACTGAAAGCCGTCAAAGGATGATCGTCTTCTTTCAAGGTCTTGGATAATTCACGTAATTCATCGTACAGATCGAACCAAGGATGGGTCAATGCGCCATGTTCCAACACCGCCTGAGTACTAAACCAAACCAATTCCAGCATATCGCCGTCGTAACGAACCGAGTCCTGTTGCTGCACGAGACGCAATGCAGTCAAATAGTAGCCAGCTGACGTATCGCATTGTTGACAACTGGGCCCAGTGACGGTTGAAAGTAAATGCTTCGGCTCAGCCAACGCAGCTAACCGAATCGCTGCAGCAATGGAACCTTGTTTCAGTTGGTTTTCCAACTCGGTGGTGTGCCTGGACACTTGCAACGACGGTTGTTGCTTTTCATTCATGCGAAAGAACGATTTGGTGGAAAATAAAAGAGACGGCATGATTAATTGATCAAATCAAGAAGTGGATGCTTTTAGAAAAGGCTTTGCGCGTTAAAAAAAAAAGTGTAAAAAGGTTTGGTCAAAAACGAAGAAAAAGTACTATCAATGAAGAGAAGAAAAAAAAAAAGGAAAATTTCAGGGAACCAGCAAGAGGCTAGATGCTTTATATATAAAATGATTGGAGTAACTCGGTGTTTTGAGGAATATTTGGAACTCCCTCGCCCTCCCCTATGAAAAAAAAAAAAGAAAAAAAAACACTGTTATCATTCGACGTATTATTTGTCGAATCAAGACGAAAGTCATCACCATCCGAGGAATCAAAACTTCACTACACCACCCCCAACATTTCGATACATAAAAACCCATTTTTGTTATGTTATTTTTGCCATCATTTCAGCGTGCGAAATGAATGTTTTTCTTTATTCTTTGTTTGTGATGAGTTTATTGTCACTGTTCAATGTGTGACAATCGTCGTTCCATCTGGAAAATCGCCTTCTGAAATCGGGTGAGACGATCTTCCCTTTTCAAGCAGTGGTCCGGATATTGTGTTTTTTTTAAAACATCGACCTTCAAAAAAGTTTAAAATGATCTCTGGGGATTTTCAGGTTATAACCTATTGTCATTCAATAGGGATCGTGGTTGGAACAGGATATTCTCTTGCCAATAAACAATATGATCGATGCTTCGTTATGAAATAAGCGGTTTAAATGAGTATTTGATCCAAGAAAGCCGTTTTGTAGCCGACAAGATGGACAGACCATGCTCTTCCATGGTTACACATTACGTTACCAATCGCAGGGACGATCCCACTGCACAAGAAAAAAAAGCTTTTTTTTAAGCAATAAAACGCCGATTCGAGTAACTGGAAAGAAGTTTTTCGCAGGCCAAGACTTTGATTGGACAGCGGCAGATTTCTTTTTTGTAATCAGATGAATGCCAACATGCAGTTTGCCCGGTTTCATAAAAAGGCAGGCAGCGGTCAAGATTTGACCGGTCTATATGGGAAGAGAGAAACATGGACCCATGCAGGTCACTAAAAATTGACGAATCTAAAACCATGTCGTCTTTGACTAATCCCCTAAAAAGACAAAAAGAATGCGATTTTTTACGCGAGACCAAAGGAAGAGAAAAAAACTAAATAAAGCCGGTTCACGCCGTGAGAAAACGGTAGCTTTCTTTTTCCCCATAGATGGCAGCATCGGAGATCAATGCTTCAGAAAAATGCTGCTCTATCTGTATAAAGGAAATCATAACGACTGGGCCAGATTTTTTTGAAACGATATATAAGCTTGTATATGTGTGTGGTTGCGTGTGTTAATGAAATCATCCAATGTCAAGTTCGCCTCATTCTTTGGCGTGCAATTTCTCATTTTCGTGTCATCAAGCATCATCCACTTTATTTTGTCGTTTTACCATACATCATTCTGGATCATCCTTAATTTCCTTGTATCCGATATAACCACTGTCTCTGTGTGGATCTAATTGTCTTTTTAGTTTTCGACGTGATACCCGGAATGCTCCTGTTTGACAAAAGGGAAAAAAAAAATTAAAAATACCAAAACATCTATAATCTTGCTGCACAGAACCTTCTAACCTCCTTTTTGCGCAGTTGGATTTTTTGTCAGTGGACATGATTCCGGATTATCAAAAAGTGTAAAACAGGAAGGATATGCATAGAAAAATATAGAGTTGCTTCAAGATAGGCATGTGATTATTTTGACATGTCTGTGCGGATCTCTTTCTTGTCCCAAACAGAGATAGATAGTTTGCTCATTTTCACTTGCACAAAACTCACGCCCTCACTAGGCTGACCAATCAAGGATGCCAAGCCCGGCAAAACACTCTCTTTCTACGGTTCTCGGCGATAAAAACCGTGCCATAGATAGTCTTACAATCACGTCGAGGTGCAGGGCGAGCCTATCAACGCATTTTTACGCTTCTCACGTGGTGCCACCTGAGCTGCAGCTTTTTCTGCATCCCGACCGTGACCATGCATAACCACCAACGTCGCACTCATTCCTTTTTCAAGTCCGGTTTGAATCCTCATCATTTCAAGGCGACAATAGAAAAAGTACTCTGGATGCACTGCGCAAAAGACCGACCAATGATTAATCATTGTGTAAAACTTTTGACCGAGTAGCAATACCAATATTTCGTAAACTATTTTGCATAGATTGTTGTGATTATCAAGTCAAACAGGCCGCTCAGAAATGAATCAATCTTTAATACATGACAGGGTGGCCTGTACGGCCGGTTAAAAGTTGGCATGATTTTTTCTTCGCGATGATGCCATCGAGACCAACTTATATAATAATATCAAGATAGACAGAAACAGAAGATCTCCTTGAAACATGCCATCGATTCCTTGGTAATGACTTGGTGTGGTTCATATCATTTTTTCTGACCTTTGAACCGAGGTACAATAGACAAAAAAGTCTAGATCAAAATTGGGCAATGATGTGGTTCAACTCCTCAATGTTCCGTTGGCGTAATTGTACAATAAACAAATAATGCGCGTGAGCACTGGCTAATGTGGCTAAACTGTCCATTGTTAACAATGTTTGATACACATGTTCTCCCTTTTTGCTTGGAGTTGCTTCATCTCATGACAGTTGCAAGAGTTTTGTAAAGATCCAACGTTTTTTTTTTTTTTTTTTTTTTTCGTGTATACTTTTGTGTCACCATGCCCCCAAAGCTTGTTAAACCAGCCAGATTATGCCAATCCTCCTATCAAAATTCGCGACGACTGCACGTGTGAACAACCAAGTTTCATGTCAATGTTTACATTGCAGAGAACACGCAAATAATCAGGGGGTGAACAAAAAAAAGTGTCAAGTAACACGGTGGAAATTTGCCGTTCCTAATTTCACCGAGAAATAGACATCCATTGTAGGGTTTTTCAGAAAATACAAGAAAATACAGAAAATCAAGAAACCCATTTCACGAATATAAGCTTTTGTTTTTAGAGTTTGTACGCCAAGCAAAAATATTTATAAATAAAAAGTAATGTGGATGATAAAACGACAATGAAGTTGCTTGTTTGTGTGATATGGATTTTTTTACAGCTCCTTTTCGATAGGATAGATGGGACGAATATCCACAGGAATACCTAATAAGAAAATTTAGTGTAAACATTTTTTCCCCCAGCGTGCAGCAAGGTTTTTCCCTTAAAGTGTACTTACCGGCATCTTCAATACGATCCAAAGCCGCCTTGGTATCTTTTTCAATTTGTCCATATCGCTTCACGAAATCCGCCACAGCTTGCTTGTCACCATCCCCTTGAAGAATCAAGATATCGCGGGTTAAATCAGACACCGCACTTTCAATCTTGTCAAAGTTGACACTGAACAGTTTGCTGGAAGGATCGCACACAAAACCACCCTTCTCAATCAGGTAATTCAATTGGCAAGCCTAGTAAATTTGCGGTAAGTGTGTATTCCCATCATTGCCCATGTCTTGCTCCCTTTACCTGACCGAGACCGTGAGCTTCCTGGATACCGAATCGAATGCTGCGGAAAGCAGACGCCAAGAAGGTGACCCAGAATTCTTCGCTCTTGACATTATCAATGGTACCGTGATTGACCAATAGATGGGCAGCAAACAAGCCAGCAATATCTGTCATAAAATTCATGTCAGCCTCGGGTTAGGTTCTCCAAAATATAAGAAGAATAAAAATATTATAAAAGTAATTTACCAGCCTTGGCCTCTTCAATGGCCGAGTGGAATTCCTGAAGCTTGGAACGAACCGTGTGACCGTCCAGGGTATGATGGGGACCGTTGGAATGGCATACTTCGTGCAACAAGATGTGTGTGGTGAAAGCTTCACTGGTCAGGTACTTCAACTGTTCCTTGGCCAGGACTTGTTGAGCGATCGGGGTCAAGACATGCTCGAATTTACCCTCTTGGACGTTCTTGATCAAGACCAGTTTGCTGCCACCTTGTCTGATAGCTTCTTCGTCGTTGGGCAGGTTATAAGCTGCCGTCATGGGCACCGCAACATCGCCGCCCGAGTACAACTGATTCACCACGACGATCGGGGCCGCTACCAATTCCTTGTTACGGTAATTTTCCGGAATAGGTAAACGGTCCTCGACGAATTGCAAGTCTGAGAATTTTTCCAGTAACTGGGAAGAGTGTTCGTCACGCACGTGCACGTAGAACTCGTAAGCGCTCTTGTAGCCCAGCATGGCATCCGTGTACACTTCGTAAGGTCCCGCGGTGACTTCCAGCTTGTTAAACTTGCCCAAACGCAACCAATCCAGTTCGGAAGGCACGTAATCATTGGATTCAAAAGCGGCCGCACGCGAACTCAAGAACTCGTCGATGCTGGTACCTTTTTGGTCGGCACTCTTCTCCACCTTTTTCAGATCCTCGGCTGCCGCACGCATATACTCACTCGCGGAAGTCAACAAATCCTTGTACTCTTGAGAAAATGGAATCGTGTGGAGTGACCCATCGTCCTTGCGACGGATCACTGTGTAGAAACTCTTTGCCTGAGCTTGCTGTGGACCATCCAGAGTTTGAAGCCAGCTTTCAAATTCGTCTTTGGTCATGTCCTCAGGATAAAAATTACCACCTTCAGGACGTTGAGGCACGCCATCAATAAAAGGCACATTGTCGTCCTCGATAGCCTACCGAGATCTAACGTGTGAGCAAATCGTGTGGCTCTTTCTGCACCACATCTCCCTCAAAAACTCACCCAAGGTCCCTTGTACATATCAAATAACAGGACTTGTTCCTTGCTGCCTTGCTGTTGAAGTTTCTTCTGGAGAGCTTCATTGCCGGACCAGGCTTGACGCAAGTAAATCTGGTCAAAAAGCTTGCCAGCCTTGACAAGTTTGGTAATGGCGGTACGCTCGTGGGTGCTGAGATGGGATAAATCAGCGGTACATTCATAGGCGGCAAAACGAGCCAAACGGCTGGATAACGAACGAACGGCAGCAGACATCTTGGACGATACAATAAAGAAATCAAAGAAAGATAAAAAACAAAAACAACGGCGTTTGTTCTTTGCTGGATTCTTTTTTGTTATCTGCCGAAGCTACACGACAATTCCCACGATGCCATTGGCCGAACCGATCCAAGCAAGACCGCAAAAGTTGGAAATTGCCTTTTCTAGCCACCTTCCTTACCACAACTCCGCGAGTCCGTCAAGTCCGTCCGTCGAGATAGCAAGTCAGCAGAAGAAAGTAAAAAAATCGGGTTTCATTTTAGCTCATGGTCAGGCGGGAAACGATCGCAATTGTATTTGTAATAATAAGCCCTTCCATTGGCAATTTTTTTTTTTGAGATGGTTCGATATGCACTTGTTCGTGTACATAACCAGCGGTTATGGATATGACGCTTGAATCGAATTGAAAAACAAGGTACCGCGGCAGACTGCTGGATTTCTCGTATCGAGTTCACCGAATATGGTTTTTTGGACAAAACGAACGGTCATTTAATTGGGTGCTACCGACACCTGCAAACACTTAGTTCAATTCCGGGGTGTCGGTGCTAAACACGCTGACGATGGCTGCAAGAACTAATTCTCTAGGGTGCTGTGGGCACTTGATGTAGCAAAACCACCGCAACTTGTTCCAATGAAGTTTTTCGCATTCATTTTCATCGCCCTCACAAGTTTGTTCATTTGTTCCATAGGCCATGGGATCACTGTATTGGACTCTAGAGTTTGGATCACTGGATGTGATGCTTGAGAATTTTGTATACGTAACGGCCGTAACTAATTTGCGCTGAAGAATAGCCTACAGTCCATATCAATGATATTCAGAAGTTGCAGCTTAAATAGACTCGCATGGTCCACTGGGTAGCAACACTGTCTTGAGAAAAGACAAGAGGTTAAATTATAGATCCTGCCACAGATGTTACTGTCTCTAGGCACATGCTCTTTATGAGAATTTTCTACAGAAAAGGTTGTTCTTCCAACCATTCACTCTATTGTATAAGTTAAAAAAGAAATAGATGAAGAATTGAATTTGGAAGCAACCTTAACATCTAGCTGGTATAAAAAAGGGTTCTTGCAGACAACCCTTGTTGACAGCAGAGGCGTCGATGCTGTCCATCTGCGATAACAAAAAAAAAACCTGCGTCTTCGGTGTTATTCTCCAGTATTCCTTGATAAAACAATCGATGTCTAAAGTCCTGGCTTGCAAAAATGGAATACATCGTTCACGGCAATAATACTCTCAATATGCCACAAATCATGCGAAGTCTTTCAGTTGTTCATGTTCTTCGCACCAGGAAAGACAAGTGACTAGGCAATGTCCATTCGCCATATCGTGAAGTGGTATCTTTGGTTAGGATCATTGCCTTAGCCAACGCTTGGGCGGCAGCTCATATTCTGCATATTTTCCCGTCTCCATCACAGGGGTTATGAAGATCTTGCATCAATGTACTAAGAAACACATTAAGTAAAAACCTCCTTGAAGTTTGGACCAAAGACTCGGCCTTAGGAAGCGCTTGAGTGTTGTTCTTCCCGTACACTTGCAAACAAAGCATTGAATGATCTTCCCAATCAGACAAACTGCACATTGGTTGATGACGCAATGGGCATAGGATTGCCTTTTTTAGACAGAGATAAAAGGGACGCCGTGCATGTCCTTGGAATTCCTTTTTTTTTTTTATATATCAAATATTCCCTGTGAATCCATCGGGCATTGAACGATCGTCTCAGCAATAGCATGGCCGGCCCTCCTCCACAACACGGAACACATTTCCTCGATCAGGCACGGGCATCGGTGGAACCGCATTCAACGCAATGGCAGAACGCGACCCCACTAGCCCATCAGCCTTCGCAATCCGATCTGGACCAGATCATGACAGCCTACTTTCAACGTAAAGGTTATCGACGGCCCGATACAACGTCGCACACTGCGCGAGGTCACGTCGTCAGCCTGGAGCAAATTCGGCAAGAGTTGCACCCTACCGAAAATGTACCGGGTTATGTGCGCTTCATGGCCACCGCCGAACAAGGCAATCCAGACGCCTACGCCAACAGCTACCGAAGCTTACGGGAATGGGTCGAGAATGCTCTGGACATTTACAAGGTAGAAAAACGAGTTCAACCTGCACTACTGAACCGGTGGCTAAATCTGTTTACCTGAAATTATGTCACAGCCCGAACTCGCTTTCGTGTTGTTTCCAATGTTTGTCTACTCGTACCTCGATTTGATCATGAATAACATGAGTGAACAAGGTGAGTTGGAGTAGTCGCATACTTGATCTGGTAATGACTAAACGGATCTACAGCACATTATTTTATGGAGACATTCAAGCAAGATCACATGGCCACCCATTCTTCCGATATCACCACTTTCGCCTCCCTCATCGATCCTCAACATGTTCAGGACAATGCCATTGCTCAACTTTACCTGAACAATAAATACCACCTACAATTGTCCGCAGTACCATTGGAATTACTTGTCAATTATCTCCAAGACAACAAGTTTAGGCTCTTACTCCGCATCTATAATCAACATTTAAACATACAAGGTAAATTTCATCCTCGATTTGACTACGTTGCATCATACCCCATGTTGATCTATTGAGATCGTTATCAGTCACACAGGATAAACTCAAATCCGCGGGCGGATTGGAGGTACGCGGTCCTGTCGGCATCCTCGGTCACACACCACAGCCTCGATCAACTTTACATCCCCAAGACGATACCGGAGCAGCGACCGATCACGAATTGCAGGATCGTGAGGATGGACAACGCATAGACAAGGTAAGGAAAACAATATCTGGCAGGAGATGAGATGGATGCGTGGTTTACATCTTGGGCGGTTGTTCTTTTTTTTTTTTCAGAGCAGTAGCATGTATGAAGATACCGTGATGATGGATAGTCTGAAAGAGGTGAAGCAGGAATACACGGCGGACAGTCCATCACTTCCGGATGTACCCATTCCGCACCAGTAAGTTTGCGAATCACGAAATTCAATGTAGGGCCTCATTTTGATCATGCCTTTTTTTTTTCTGTTGTTAGGGGTGGTATGGATGTGGAAGCGGAAATAGCCACCTTGAAGGAACTCGGCAAGAAAGTTAGACTCACCAGCGCGGCGTTACCCAGCGTTTGCGCTTATACCTTTTACAACACTCATGATAAGTAAGTTTAACTATAAAGTGGGTTATCTGAGGTTCTGATGACTAATCAAGTCGATGGTTCTCAATTTCTAGTTTACATTGTCTTTCCATGACGCAAGATGCGAGTTTAATTGCGGGAGGGTTTTCAGAATCGTTTATTAAAATCTGGAGCCTAAAGGGAGAAAAATTGAGATCAAGGTCACGGAATCACCATCCGTCTGACGCGGTATCTAGAGGTAAAACATGCACGCGCATCTTAGGAATCAAACGCATCTTTACAAACAAACTTACATGGATTACAGACATTGAGGAAAACGGTGAAGCCAGTTCATCCAAACGATTAATTGCCCATGCAGGGCCAGTGTATGGGGTCAGTTTTAGTTACGATAACGAATATCTCATCTCTTGTTCCGAAGATAAAACAGGTAAACCGGGGATTATACGTTCATGCTAGGATCAGATATTCAACATACTGCTCCTGAATGGAATATTTCTAGTCCGATTATGGAGTACAGAAACATTCGACAACTTGGTGTGTTACAAGGGCCATAATTATCCTGTGTGGGATGTTGATTTTGGCCCTCTGGGTTTCTACTTTGCCACGGCGTCGCATGATCGAACAGCTCGGTTGTGGACATGTGATCGCGTCCATCCATTACGCATATTTGCCGGTCATCTTTCCGATGTCGATGTAAGTAGGCAGAGTTAGCCTGTGTTGGTTCATTTATGCATGCCCGTCTGACACTTTCTTTTTATTTCTGCGGGTGGTACAGACTGTCAAATTTCATCCCAATTCGAAATATATTGTGACGGGATCTGCAGATCGAACCGCACGATTGTGGGATGTTCAGCGAGGGACATGTGTGCGCGTATTCACTGGACATCAAGGATCCATTAAAACCGTAGCCATCTCTCCCAATGGACGTTTAATGGCTTCTGCTGGTAAAACTAGGGAAAAAAGAATATATGACCAACCTCGTCCAACTCTTTTTTTTTTCTCTTAGGCGAGGATCGATCAATTATTTTATGGGATCTTGGCTCGGGACGAAAGTTAAAGACGATGACGGGACATACCGACTTTATTTATTCGGTCGACTTTAGCTCGGATAGCAATGTGCTTGTTTCCGGGGGAGCGGATGGCACCGTGCGGGTATGGGACGTTAACAAGGATGTGTCAAGCCTCAGCAATGCAGAGAGTTCAAAGACAGATGCCAAGCGAATACGAGTGGATGATAAAGAGACGGATTCAAGTAAGAAAAAGGACGCCAAATCAAAATCCAAAATAGAAGAAAAGCGGGAAACTGGCACCATAGAAAGGTAGGTTTTTTTTTTGACATTACAGTGCGTCGGTATATCTTTGTTACTGATCATTCCTATTCTTTCTTCCCTGTCCAGTTCGGATCATATGGCTGTCTTACCCACCAAGCACACCCCGATTTATAAAGTGCAATTCACTGAACGAAATTTATGCATGGCAGCAGGCGCATTTACGCTGAGCTAGAAATAAAGAATCAAGCCATGATTTATTTCCCCCAAAAACGGCGGCTATCCTACTCTGTCTTTCATCTCGGTATTGGTTTAAATTTTCGAGGAAGCAGGAGCGACCTTATTGAGCCACTCCTTCAAAATGGCATTGCAGTCCTCGGGCTTTTCCCAGAGGAGCCAATGACCTGAGCCTTTGACAATGTGCATTTCAAGGTCAGGGACGTATTCGGGCATTTTGGCGGTCATTGCAGGTGGTAATGCAGGATCCAGTTCAGCCGCCACCATCAAGGATGGTTTGCGAATGATAGGGTCAAGATCTGTATTTTAAAGGTCGATTAGTCATTATCATCCCACGTATGACGCGGATGACGCGTATTATGTATTCCATCCGACGAATCACTGTTACCTTTGCATTGCTCAAAGTTTCTCTTGGACTGTTTATACCAGTTTTGGGGACCTCGGAAACCGGTCTTTTGGAATTGTTCAACGTAGTAGTCAAGCACTGATGCGGGTAACGAATCGCACTTGGCCATGGGACCGCGACCGGCTACCAAACGCATCGTTTCTCTATCGAGGAATCGCTCGGTAGTCTCACCAATGGGTCTTAGTAAACGGATAAAGAAAGCTTCCGTCTACAACCGTGTTTTGATCAGCATCCGATGAGAAAATAGTACGGATGACAGCAAAATTGAAGACTCACATTTTCATTGAGCTCTTGTTCGGCTTCAGGGGTGGTAAGGTAGAGCTGATACGAGAAATTGGGGACCTTCTTGACGAGTTCTTCCAAAGGAACGTATTGGGTTTCTGGTTTGAGGTAAGGTGTACAGAAACTGGCGACAGCGTGGGTGCGCTCAGGATAGAACTGGGCAAAACGCCAGACCACGACACCGCCCCAGTCATGACCAAGCACAGTGACGGTAGGAATTTGCAGATGATCCAATAATGCAACCAAATCGGCGCAAACCACGCCCATACCGTACTTTTCCGGGTCCGCAGGCGATTCCTTTGACCGAAAAAGAAATGCTTAGCCCACTTTGTTATCCAAAACAAGGACTCTTGTTCATTTTCGGTCGTGCTTACCGTTCCACCGAATCCGCGCATTGAAGGGACGATGACACGGTAACCAAGTTGACTTAGAAAGAAGATCTGTTCACGCCAGCCTGTTCATTTCACCAAAATCAGTACAACGACTACTTTTACTCGGGACAACAAAAGTGACTTACCCAGCCAACTAAAGGAAACGCACCGTAGCGAGGTTTATGATAAACTGATAAGCGTACTGCAACAAGGCGTAATCTTTTGCACAACTTACAGGTCCGGCCAACCGTGACAGAGCAAAAGCACATTTTGCGAAGAGGGATTTTCATCCACATAGTGCATCTTGATGCCATTCACCTCGGCAAACTGATGATTATAAGCGGCAGCATTGTTTTTATCAGACATGATGAAAAAGGTTTGAAAAAAAGAAACAAAGACAAATGCAGTAATAGCAATACAAAATTTACAGTTTTTATAATGACGAAGCAAAGCACGACAGGGAAGATTTCAAGGTCAGCGGAAAAATGAGTTCCAGAGCTGACTGATGGAAAATGTTGACTTTGGCGGGTCTTCGTGATTGGAAGTTCGGGACTGTCCAAAATCACTGTTGGGTTGCATGGTCACTGCAGGTGAAGGCTGGCTTGAATTTTGTCGTGTTTCCTCGATCGTCCCATCCGGGTATCGCACCTTTTTAATAGTTTCTGTCACACCATTGCGCGACTGCACAGTCGTGGTTTCCTCGGTTCCATCCGGATGCACAACAGACCGCGTGGAAGTTGACGAAGATGACCAAGTCTGCCAATTCACACACGTGTTTGGAAGTTAAATTCAAGATAAGTGTATGCATAAATGCACTGATGAATTACCATATTGTCACTGGGTATCATGGAAGCGAACAATGTCGACAGCGATGGGAACCCGACGGGCACGTCCTTGTCCGATCCCCAGGTATGGCCCGCAGCTGACACGATCTCTTCGGGAGCCTCCGTAGACTCGTCCGGATTCCGCTGTCTCCGAGCTTTCTGGGCAATACGTCTAAAGTCGCTTCCTTCACTCTCTACCAAGGGTTCGCCATTGGTGATCCGAGCTTGATCCATGGCCGCAGGAAATTGGCGATCGTCGAAAATGGACGGATCGAGCAAATTCTTGAAAAGCAAAGAAAAGGTTCCCTGCATCATGGAGTTCATGGCGTGTTCGAGCATATCCAGTTCCGATTGCGGATGATCATCGTTATTAATTGCCATAATGTCAATATTACTGAGAACCAGTGAGAGAGAAAAGAAAATAAGTTATGGCGCTGCGGAATTGACTTGATTCTCGTAGTTTCTCTCCAGTCCACAGGCGGAGCGGAGTTGAATTGCCACTTTTGAAACTTGCCCACAAAAAAAAAAAAAAGCTCAACTTAAAGTGGCATTTACCATGACAGCAAGCATGGTCTCCAAAGTGGCAACCTTGAGAATGCTTTTCATATTATGCAGGACCCATCATACGTGACAGTCAAATCATATCCCCAATTTGGATGCCAACTTGGAGTTCAGAGCCTCATTTTAGCTCATGAACCAGTGGCTATTGCGTTCTATAGTGAGAGAAGTACAGTATAGATATGACCTTCCACTTTAATTAACCATCGTCAAAGTACCTTTGAGCATCATACTTGCTGGTTCGCTCTGAACTCAAGAATTATTTTTCCATATACATCTACAGTAACTGTGTTGTTCATCGCCCGAATCACGGTGATCTTAACGGACGATCTGTCCAATGAGAGATAAGTCTTGAGACACTGCAATTCACTTGAATCGACGTAAACCAACTAAAGTCAGAGACATTGGATATTTTTGAATGAACTTCTGATGATTCATTTTCTAGTCATGGTATTTTTTTTTTTTTTTTTTTTTTTTTTTTTTTTTTTTGATCAGTTATAAAACGGTTCTAGATCAGCTTGCAATACAAAAATTGAGCTGCTTTAATTTATATTTTTCGACCCGAGGCGGCGACGCATCGAACGAACCAGCGATTCTCGATGCAGTCTTTGATGTAGTCATCGACCAGCGCAATATAGTCTTCATTGTTCGGACACAGTTTCGCACTAAGGAGAGGTTTGAGCGTTTTCATGGCTTCTTTCCATCCCCACAGGATTTCCGTGGCAATAGCATTCTGATCAGGACCTATTTAAAATGAAAAACCCCAAATGGTTAAAAACCGTTATTTTCCCTTGACTTGCGCAACGTTCAAAAAAATTTGGCAGAAAAAAAATGTTACCGAAATGGATTTCTTTCAGTTCATCTTGTAGCACTTCAAATGAACTATCTTGCAATAGTGTTGACAATTTTCGAGAGATCCATGGGTCTTGTTGACGTTCCTGCATGGTTTCCAAAACTAAAATGCAACAAAAAAAATTAGTTGAATTACGCTGCAGTGAAACAAGACACACGCGTGTCTTACATGCGGATATGAATCGACGGATTTTCGGGCTTTGTTCGGTTTCCTAAAAAATAAAAAAAGGACGTATCCGTCAAAAATGCAGGCCACTTTTTTTTTCTCACTTCTTTGCAGGACAGGTTTGTGGTACCGTAAAATCGGATTCAACAAGTTCAACGAGTCCTCCCGGTTTCAGAACACGATGAATTTCGTTTAAAACACGAGGCCATTCATTCACTCGCAGCGCAGCTACAAGTAATCGCATATGCACCAAATCAAAGGTATTATCTTCAAAAGGTAAGCCGTCCAGGATATTGACGATCTCAAATCGGACATTCTCTGGACGGATGGTGGTAGGGAAAATGTCAGCCATATCGATGCCTGTCACACGTGCTTCGGGATTCTCAATCGCCATTTCCTATCCAATCAAACCATTGTTTCTCTATCAGTTTTTTTTTTTTTTTGTTCCATCCATTCCACTCAAACGACTGTCATTTCTGTTTTACCATGACCCAGGAGCCTGAACCACAACCCATATCAAGGATATTCGCATCTGCAGGTAATCGTTCCTGTACCGATGGTAATATGTTACTGCAAAAATGATGGAATTAATAAAAAAAAAGTTTATGAGGTTATGGCCCTTGTTCGTTTCCTGATCGATAAATATATATGTATATGCTTACCCCTCGAATAATGCTTTCAATGCAAAATGTTGCTATTCCCGTAAGACCAAGAAAAAAAAATATAAAATCATGAGAAATGTATGTATTATGGCGGGAGGATTTTCTCGGGGTCAAAAAAAGAAGGCTTACAGAATTTAGACGATCTTGTTCTTCTTCATCGCGTGGCAAACAATAAGAACTTGATTCGACATTGTGGTAAGTTCGGCCCTCAATGACCATGCTCGGAGATCCTGATGATGTGGCGGAATTGGCGGAAGTGGTGTTGACGTATGAACGAGGACGAGGCTTAGTCGGGGCGGTCTTGACAGATCGTTTGGATTGTTTGGCACCCATCAAATGATATGAAAAAGTAAAAGGGAAATGCAATGTCTAACCATGTTAATTTTACCTTATTATTTTTATTTTTTTTCATGGTTGGTGATACGTTGCGCGGCAGATGAGGTCCGCATGGCCATCCTTGTTGGGAAAACTGGTAATATTGGTAATATTGGTAAAGTTTTTGGCTGGATAGTCCATCTTTTGGGGACTATTCAAGTCCTGTCTTAAAAGAACCTCCTGTTTGGTTTTTTTTTTTTTTTGGTGCGTTTTTCTGGGTGGCGCGGTGTTTTTTCTGATTAAGCAACTCAGTGAGTGATGGTGCTTATTCCTTTGGTGAAATAATAAACAGTAAAATGAACAATTTTTTGAATACAGAGTCAAACATGCGGACACACAGACAAATTATAGACGCGCGGAACGTTGTTCACAAAAGCAAACCTTAATAAAAAAGATAGGGTCGAAGAAAAAACTTGCCATATCAGGTTTTATAACTTGCGTTAAAGGAAATCGCTGTCTTTTTTATTCCTTTCCTATTCGCTTTCGGTCTTTGGAGTCTCGGTTGTTAACGATGACGCTTGCTTATCGTTGGCCATTGGAAAAAAAAAAAAGTGGGGGGGGGGAGGGATACGTGAAAGGACGTTTAACGGGAGGAGAAGTAGAAAGGTAGTGGAGATATGGCGATCGGGAGGTTTAGAGCATGTTTTACTTGGTTTGTCAGAGGTATGTGTCCTTTCTATTTATTTTCTTATTTCTTTTTGTGATTGAATGATATATGAGCAGATATCGCTGCAATTTTGTGTCATTGCAATCATAAAAAATGTTTTTGAGAGATCGAGCTCATACGACAGTGTCAAATCGCCGCTTGGATGTCTGTTATACGTGGTGTTACATTGGGTAGCACCTAATCTGGGCTCTCACCGAGATCAAGCCATCCTCACTGCAAAACATGTGGCCCGACGATTGTATCAACAATAATGCCGCAAAACAGAGTTCCAGGACAATCTCAACCAAAGTCTTTAGATTCAATATGTAAACCTACTTTTGAGATTAAACATGTTGTTTGCATTCAAAGCGGTTCGTGTTGAGCACATCGACGAAAATTTGCATAGTATTATCCGATACAAAATACCTTTTCATCCAACAATAAATTATTACATCCACAGAATCAATGGTTTTTTCTTACCAGAATCAACTAATTTTTTACATCTGTGAACACCAAAAACAGCATTGAAAATGGTAAATTTTAAAATTTCAGCCAAGTTCCATCTATTGATGGATGACTTGCGCTGATTAACTCAATCTTTATACATTTCTATCACGTTAACCGAATGACCATCAAAACTCGCGCACTCCTAGAATGCTTTATTACGACTATGTATTTCAAAATCTTAAGACAAGAGATTGTGTGATAATGACTCACAGAAACTGGAAAGGAACGGCGGTCTTGACCAGATCTCTGGATCATCATTATCACTGAATTACTAGTAACGTTCCGTGTTTATTTCTCTTGGTGCGCAAAAGATAATATTTGCTGTCTCTCATAGTAATGCGGATGACAGCCTGACAGAATCTCAACCGCCCATATCCAGATTGCTGGACCGTGGCCGTAAGTGCAAATTTTTACTGGGCTAACTCATGGTCCATAGATTGGGTACGGTCATTTCCATCCCCTTTCTATCCTCTTTCCAGCTTTCCAATTGAATTTTTTTTTTGTTTGCTTTCAGCTGGCCATGTCCAGGATTTTCGAACCTCGATCCAACCAGCTTATTAAACATTCCATTTACTAAAAGCATCAGACAAAAAATTCCTAAAACGTACATGAGGCTGGTGCTGCCGTTTCCGATTTTCTCAAGGAGCTTTCACAGTATTATTTGAATGTCATATGATATAAACACCATTTTCAACGTTTTGTAGTGCTGTATATCTTTCATATTGCGCCTTGGCCCAATCAACCTGTTATACAGGTTAAAAAAATACCGAAACTACCTGTGAATCATCCCCAATATCAAATCGTGCCCAACAAGCTGGTTACAGTATTGCGGAGTTGATATCACGGCGACTGCTAGCAAGGTATTACCATTCGGTTGATGGCGTTTCCGAAAACTAGGCGCAATTGCAGATAGATGAAGGTAGATATTACATGTGAATTCTAGCAAAAAAAGGGGCAATAAGATGGTAAGCCCGATGATTGGTTAATGAACACCGTCATCACTGGATACAAGCATAATGCCAATGTAAAATCGAATGATTCATGTGGTGTGGCTGATGGTGGCAATGCTGTCATGTTTACACATTCCGGTAAATAAATAAAAACAGGCCCAAGTTTGGCACATCCCCCACATGCATTTCAGGGGGGGGGGTGTGTGTGTGTTTGGAGGCGTCACTGGTGACCGCAGGGCCAAACCTGTCGGTCATGGAAATACAATGGTTGCACACGCGTGTGCGGATTCGGTTCTCCCGCTCAGGAACGCAGAAACCCATCCAAGCTTCCAAGTGTGACAACCACAATAAATAATATTCAGAAGAGTCATTGAGTTCAGATGCCGTTGCCAAAATAATAAACGAACCCTAGTCCAAGTTTTCCTGATTTCGATGATAATTGGCTTGATTAAGACCACCCCACTTGCCTTTTTTTTTCAACGACTTTTTTCACTCAGTCAACCGGACACTAGTTTTTTAATTCCCTCTTTCTTATTACCTTTTGTTTCATTCTTTTCGGATCCATACCGTTTTCAGCCCACCTACCCCATCTTCAGACATGACACACGAGGATCCTTTGATGTCCAGCATGGCTTCCACACAACCTCTCTATCGGAAATCCCCGCGACCTACTTCCTGGCAACCACCCCTTCCTCCCAACACTGTGAAAGCCTTGCGTTCTGAACGACCTCTTTCCTGGCAACCTTTTGTATCTTCACGCCATAGCAAGGGTCCCATCACTATTCCGGCACGAATTACGAGTCGAGAATATCATATCCATCCAGATGTTCAGCACAAATTAGACCAACTGGCACGTAATGCAGCCCTTTTATCAAAACGTATCTCAAGGCCGCCTTCGCTGTCATCGAATACGTCAGCTGCGTCGTTTGCTTCTTCTTGAAGCTATTTCCATTCTACGTCGATGTGTACGTTCATCATGTGTGCACTATTTCATATCCCTCACTGGTCAAATTCGATTAATGTCATACACTCCCGCTTACCCTGTATAAATTAAAACGGTCCCCATTCGCCCCAAATCGCTCAATTTTGTTTATCTCTTTTTCTATCCAAATTTGAGTATGGCCAAAACTGTTAATGATGTACAAATTGGCGCTGGGCTAAGGGTTAAACGAAATAGGTCGTGTAATGGGAAAAAATGCTGGCAAGTAAAAAGTTACTGAAAAAAGGGTGATACCAAACAAAAAAAAAAAAAAATGATGTGGTGATTCCAGTTACCAAATCTGTCCAAGGAGCTGAGGGCACCGGATCTCGAAAAACAACATGTGAGCTTCATGCTACTCTCAAAAACACGCTTGATAGCCTAATAAGTGTTATGCATTTTCAGTTGAACCTTGAAAATATGACTTGGTGCGAGGGTTTCTTCATTATTATATTGCATAGCATTGACGAAAAGAAGGGCAACAGCTAGGGCATGTCTCTTTCTTGGACAATTGGTGCCATGCAACCAAGTTGCTAGGGGCTACAGCGATTGCCACACCACCGGCTGTTGCTCGTCAAAACAGCGCCCGAAACGACCGGCAGTTTAGCAATGGGCAAATCCCGCCCAGTGGGCATGCGCCATCCAAGTGAAGCTTTTCAGAAGATTGCCGGGCCAAAGCGACCGTCCCGAGTCCGGACCAGGGATACTCCGGATCGCTTCCGGGAAAGATTCATGCGCCTGTGCGAGAAAGCCATGACAATGGTTGGACAGAGAAAAAGGCATGGACTTTCTGGTGATTGGGCCGTTGAGACTGCTTTTCCTTGTATCCAATTTCAAATGGGTTTTTTTTGAACCCGATTGTCCAACTTATGCAACGAGAATCCCATCATCATGCCCAAAGCAAAGCAAAGTAATGGCTTTTTTAAAATGGAGTTTATTAGACTGCGATTCATTGTTATACTCACATTCTCGCTTGTACGATAGCTGGAGAAACCTCGAAAAACTCGGCGGCGTCGGAAATTGACGATATTTTCGCGACCAAGACCATCGCGTCAAGCACCAAACCCGAAAAGGAAGCGGCATTGAGTAAAGCGGCCAAAAAGAAGGCCAAAAAGAAGGCCAAGATGGCCGAAGAAGAGGTTCAGAAAGAAGCTGGTGACGGAGACGAAGAAGAACAAGAAGACCAAAGTGACGAAGAACCAGAACAGCAGAAAGTCGAAGAAGTCGTCTTTGCCGAGTTGGCGGCTGTTAAGAAAAGCAACAAACGACCTGCACCGCACAAAACAAATGATGACGGTGATGATGGATTTGCAGATTCTCGAGGAAAGAAATCCAGTATGTTGCCTTTCCCTGTGAATGCACTTTTTTTTATGAATGAACCGTAATTGACATGCATTTCTTTTTCCTTTCCCAAAGAGCGCATGACTGAAGATGGTTATCCCATTTTTGACGTAAAGGAACTGCGAATAGGCGAAGGAGGAGGTAGGTTGATGGCTATCTTTTTCTCTTTGTCTCTCACGTCCTGATTTTTGTTTGGTTGCGGCGATTGATCGTCTTAGATACACCCGATTGCCCGTTTGATTGTCAATGCTGTAAGTTTTATGAGATTTTGTTGCCACTATCGGGTCATTCAACTCACTCAAAATCTCTCAAGGTTTCTGATCCAATCCTTTCCAAACATGGTTTTGTTATATTCACGCAAAAAATGTATACAATTTACACCATTTTTTTTTTCTACTTGTTTATTCTTTTTTTTTTTTTTTTTTGCTTGTGATGATCACTTTCAAATAGCAAACGCGGGGAGAAGATCGTTTGTAAATTTTTTGGTTGGGATATAAAGATGTACAAAAATAGATGGGTTTTTTACCATGATTCCCATCGTGTGTAAGTTAATGACGTCTCCATTCGTCTTCGTACAAATGCTGGGATAGAGTGCGATAACCAGAGTTCTCGTAACTGCTCGTACCGTTTGGGTTTCAAATACTGAGGTGTACCACGTCTATGCATCATTCAAATTCATCAATCCACGTGAAAACATACACATCCATGCCAGCACACTTACTTTAGGAATAAATCAACTTCACCGTGTGTATCCAAATAGGGCGCACTCATAATCGTGCCACCATTGTCATGGAGTAGCAAGACAAAGCATTCTTTTACCACCATATAGATACCGACTTCACCGCCACAACTATTCAGGGTGTTATGCAATCATTAGTTTCGAGCTCATCTCAATAGTTGTCCGTGCATATACTTACAGTAACATGTGCGTGTTGCACTCGCCCATGTCATTTTGGGAACAGCAGAACCGTCGAGAGCACACAAAGGTGCCACACATGAGACAGAGGGCGGGATATTCGGGCAACGTGCCGCAATTTCGGCACGCACGCCGCAGACTTTCGTCAAACAGCTGGTCCATACGGTACGGCAGAGACAGTAAAGAATAGACAGTTGGCAAGTTCAACGATAGACGTACAGGCTCACCCAAGGGATCTTGATGCTTGACCCGCAGGTTGAAATCGCGGCACCAGTGATCAATCAGCGATTGTTCCTGTGTCGAGACGTTGAAAACGCTTTCAAAATCAGGCAGTCCCATGATTTCAACGAGACGATCATATTCGTTATCTGCGATCAAATGCTTGGCGTCTTGCGGGTTTTGCAGCACAAAACCGTGATGTACCACCATGAGTAACAGACACTTTCGAAGGAAAGGTAACGTAAATGTGCGCACCATGGCCGCAAATGCATTGCCGCCAATTTTGTCAAAGAATTGCTGTGCTACAGAAGCAGGTACGTCCAGCGATCCCATCAACCATGCAGCAAATCCACGTGGCCCTTGTTCACCGTGCAGAGGGCGTTGTTGCAGCGATCGCAACTTGTCGCTCAGTTTGGCATCCTTCAGCAACTCTTCTTCCGGGAGTTTCTGGAGGAGGGTCATGGTCACCTTGACCAGTTCAGCAAGGTAAAGCAGTCGAAGAATGTGATGGATATCCATGGTGTCATCGGTCAATGTGAAACTGAGAATATTGAACACTCGGAAAGGATCATCGGCCAACAACGGCATGTAGCTACCGTCATCCTCCATGCTCCCCGAATCGGGCGACGGGAACACTTGCATCAACGCGTTGAGTTGTAATCGGCTGAGAGCGTGGCGTTCCTTGACTTTGTACAGCGGCTCCACCATCCGCGGCAGGACGCGATTCGTCTTTGACAGCACCTTCAACAGCATCTGGGTTTGCGTGGAAATGCCGTCTAGGAAGGTACCGGTGTGTTCGACGGTCAAATCCTTGGCACTCGACTCCTTGACCCCGCGCTGGGCAATTTCCACAGCCGAAATGGTGTAGGCATACATGTCGAAAAGTTCTTCCAAAGCACATCGAAGATGCATGTCTTCCGGGCCAGTGATGATGCGTCCATTTCGTAACTTAATAATCGTCATGAATCGGAAATACAGTCGTTTCAGTTCCGTTAAATCCGACACGGCTAGATGAGGATCATCGTGTCGCAGATCTTGGCTGGCCTGCTCAGCAGCGCCAAAAGAGCCAGGAATTTCGTCCGTCGGATTCGGTTTGACTTGTTCACACAACTGGCTGATAAGATCTTGACCGTGCTGTGAAATGGATTCAAACGGTTCACGCGAACGAAGCACGCCAGGGTACGATTCCTTCTTGCCTTTCCAGACGATAGGCAGTAATGTGTTACCTAGCGCCTTGCACAGTGGACAGAGGAACCGTTTTCTTCCACTGTCCGGCAAAAGCGCACGCAGGGCGCTGGGAGTCTCATTGGCCACCGACGATTGATAGTTTTCGAAACATTCCGCATGCATCAAATGACCACACGAAGAAACGTGGAGTCCCGCCACATGCTCGTCCGACGGGAAGCCGCGAAGATCGGTTTTCTTGTACTGGAGCGTTTCCAGGTTATTGTTCTCTTCGGTTGGATCGATGCCTTGGCAGGTATCAAGGATGTCCGACAACACATCGTGATTGTTCAAAGGAGTTTGGCGCAGGATGTGCGACTTTTGCACCAAGCCTAGCATACCATACAGCTTGGACCGATCCAATTCTTCTTGACACACGATGCAAGTGCCGGAGGGGAAGTGGCAGATACGTTCAAGTTCAAGCTCGCCGTCGGGAGCCACGATCTGCGTCGCCTGAGTCTCTTCTTCAAATTCTTGCTCATAGTCACTTTCATCTTCATCCTCATATTCTTCACCATACTGAGACATGAACTGGTTTTGAGCTTGCGCGAATTGAGACATGATGGCAGCCTGGCGTGCTTTGGCCGCCGCCTTTTTGCGTTCATATTCGGCCTGAGCATCGCTCGCTTTACGATCATCCTCCGTTGGACCATTGCCGGTATAGCGTGCGCTGCGCCATTGCGCAAACTTGTACCTGATATCATCCGATGCATGCTGTTCAAGATAATGGACAATGTAATTGCACCGTTTGTGAATGTGTCGGTATTCCGGATCCTCCAAACGCTTCAGAAGAACATCCAGTAAAGTCACGTTTTGTCGCTCCAAATCCACGACTATCGATACACCATGCTCGGTTGCATTCTGTACAAATCCACGCAACGCGTCAATGGCCGTGTCCGCACGCGATTTACCTTTGGCCGAGGCACGCGTCTGTTCAGCAATCACGTTGTTCTGATCGACAATGGCAAGGAGGGCCAAGTGAAGCGCTTCATCAATGATGGTGTCACTGGCCGTCGACTGATTCAACTGAGGATGCCACAAGGCGTGAACGAGAATGTGGCAGAACAATGGCGTGTGTAAAAAGTTGCCAAGGTACTTGAAAGGTCCAAATCCAATTTTGTGGGCTTCAGGTACAATGAAAAATTCCTCTTTATCATCGAGTTTCTGGTCCGGATGTTGCTGCTTCCATCGTTTTCGGCGCGCGTCAAACGCTTCCTCGCGTTGATTACGTGTGTAATGCCAATAGTAAGGCTCGATTTCGTCATGATATTCTTCCTTGAGTTCGTAGATACCGTGATCGGTCAAACCATCGGGTTCCTTGTAATTGGCCAAAGCGCTCAGCTGGGATTCAAACGATTCATGCTCGCTCAAGCTGTCGGGAATCATTTTCAGAAGCTCGGAATACGCCATACCGGAGATTCCCAGGTACTGGACAATTGCTCGATGAATGCGGTGTTCAACCGACATGCCCGAAGCAAAGCCGCGTTCCGTGGCACAGATAATCAGCAGGTTGAGGAACTCTTCGACAATGTAGGTCTTTTGATTCGCATCGTAAGCCTCATGCTGTTTGTCCGGTCGTCCATTGAACCATGCCACAATATCGAATCGATCCAACATGGTCGCCAGCAATTGGCTAGGATTGGTAGCCACAAAACCAATTTGTAAAAGATAGATATCACGATCATAGGTATTCTCACGCACACTGACATCTCGATAAGTGCGAGCCTATCACACATAGTTGAACATTAACTTCACCGCTCTGCATAAACCACACCATTCATCCACACGCCCATAGGCGAACACACACATCCACAGATCGTGTGCCGTAGACCGATGTGTATGAAAGGGAGGCATTTTTTTTTTTTTTTTTTTTTTTTTTTTTTACAACGCTTACCTGATTTCGCACACCGTATCCGTTGCGTACCCATACACCACTGTTGATTTGTGAGAGCATCACCATGGTTCGGATGGGATAATCCAGAATTGTCAAGACCAAGTCATGGGGTTCCTCTCGGAACACAGCTTGCATCATGTTTTTGAAACCGTAATGCCAGCCATTCTCGGATAGTAATTCGTCGCGAAACAGGGTCACATGTTCAAGAATTTCGGATAAAAGCCAGTGGAAAGGGTGATGAAATGACACAGGTTCGGTGGAAACGTCGTATTCTACCACTTCAAACGTGCCGGATTGCGCAAAGTTGACTTGATGGTATCGTTGCTGGTGCACGCCTCGGATGAGGGGTCGCTTGCGGTTGGTATGAGTAGAATCTTTATCGCGATTGGCCAGTCGCGGAGACCAGTCCGCAATAGCTTTCAGTAACCGATACACGGAACGGCAAAGATTGCGCGATACTTCCGCGGGCGACAGCGTGTCTTGTGATAGAGCAAAGCAGTCGGCAAACTGGCGACACAGCTTGGAGATTTGTAATGTTACATTGAATGCGCTCACCCACGCATTGGCTTCATATTCCACGTGGATAAACTTTTCGCGTTCAATGGGATCCATTCCCTGGAACTGGAACAACATGTCGATAAAATGACGCAGGTACAATGGACTTTGGGTCACTTCGAGTTTCACGGGATCCGCATTTAAAACATAACGGAGATCAAGGAACGTGTACGCGTAACGATGGCGAGTAATTGACCGTGACAAACAGTCCACTTGCATGTGGCGATACTCGTCCGAGAGTAGCATATGGATATCGTCGGTTAAAAAGAAATTGGCGAGAATTGAACACACAATGCCAAAGTATTTGTACTCCTTCACCAGCATCGAGGCCACCGTCGGCACGGTCAACAGTTGAACCGAAAGTGTGCTTACTGAATGCTCCGGTTCGCGATCTTTGAAAAAGAAGGCATCCACTAATTCTGGGTAATTGCGAGCATAACGCGTACCTATAGCACCCGATAAAAATTTAGATCACGAACTATCAAAGTCTGAAACGAAAGCCGACTTACCGAGAGCACGGCGATAGTCAAAGTTGGAAATGAGGGTGCCAATGAGAAGGTCCTTGATACTGGCGCGAGCGCTTTTCCACAACCGTAAATCATACTGCAGTAAATAATCCAAGCGCAATTTACGTTTGAATTCTTTCTTGAGTAGGTCGTTGGCTTCTTTCATGGAACCTTTGGTTGTGTTGACGGGTACGTGAAGCGACGAAGCGATCGCGATCTCTTCTGCCTCCAAATGCTCCACATGTGTTAACCAAGCGTCCAAATCCCAGTCAAGGTCAATAATATCCCGTGAATGCTTTGATGAACGTGGCTTGACAGATTTTGGTTGCGAAGACGGTTGACTCGACTGCGATCCCGCCGTGTGTTCAGTGGTGGTACGAAGAGACGATCGAGAAGGCACGGTGAATGCACGGTCAACAGTGTTCATTTCCACATCATTATCCACACCGTGTTCGTGCATCGAATCCTCGTCTTCGTCGTCGTCGTGCATTTCGGCATCCGGCGATTCGGCGTACTGCTCGTAAGAGGATTCCCAATGATCGTAAATCTCTTCGTCGTCGTCGTGTTCGTCCTCATTCACGATTTCACGAAACACTTCAGGACCGTTTAAGTCGTCATCGTCCTCGTTTTCGACTTCGCGAAAAGTTTCATGATCATTCAATTCGTCATCTTCTTCTTCATCTTCATTATGATCACGCTGGGTTTCCACTTGGCGGATGATCCACGGTAACTCTTGGAAAAAGTCTTGGACATCCTCGTTGGTGATCACAAACTCATTGCCGTCGTTATTAAATTGCAGCTGGTTCACTTCATTCATGATATTCGGAGCATCTTCCAATTCTTCGTCGGTAAACCCATCTTCTGGACCATCATCGGCACTGGCGAAACTATCATCTTCTTCCACCATGCGTCCTCGTCGTGATCGGGTGGATAACGCCGCCAGGTCGGAACGAAGTGACCAGTCTTCACACAGCACTTCACACACCGTATCTCGCATAATGCAATTGCCGCCTTGAACGTGGCTAAAGAATTTATATCGTCCACCAATGAGATCCTTGAGCCAATCCAGTAAAATTCCACAAATCTCTTCACGTAGCGTATTCTGAATTGACCGGATCGTGACGGCCAGCTTGATGGAATGAATTCGCTGGGCGATCTCTAGCAACTCGGCCACGTCGTCTGAGATTTTGATTGTGGTACGACCATAAGCATCCACATTTTCGGCAATCTTGATTGCTTCGTGCTTGGCGCATCCAATCGAACGTACAACGATGGAAATGACTTCGTCAAAGGAATGCTTTTCGTCGTTCCATAACACACAAGCGTACATTTGGCGTTGACCTTCGGCGGCATTGGCAATCGGTATATGCAGGGCTTTGTGCGAATCTTCGCAATCCTGTTGAATATCGTGCAAATTGGTAGGTGACACATCTTCGGGCGACGTAGCAAAGGTTTCAAGCATGTAATCAATGACCACGGCGATGGTTTCTTTGACCGAAGCTAGTAGTTCGGCAGGCACCGATGTTAAAAGATCCAGTGCAGGGGTTGGTTCGGCGGCGGTGGAAGGACCGGAAGCGTGTGGACTGTGAATGGCGCAGTGTAAAGGGATTTTCCAAGCTTCGGGATCACCGCAATCGCAGCAACCGCCACCGCGACTAATCCAAATCTTGACATCGTGACCTTCATGTTGAGTGCCATGGAAACATCGAGAACACATGACACAGGTATCGTCAAGGCCGCAATTCCTGGTGAAAAAAGCAAAAAAGAAAGAGAGCATACGCGAAAGTAGGGTCAGATCACCAAATTCTGTTTCGTGTGTTCATCCACCATCGGCGTGGCATTTCCCGGGTTTTCATTTTACCTGCAGCGATAGACACTTTCGCCTTTTTTAAACAAATGGCCACATTGCTTGCCACGTTGACTTTCCCAGTACTCGGGGCTACCGGCCGAAGTGTCGATGAGAACGTTATCCGGATTGGTGGCCACGACCGCCGAGGCATCATCGTTGCTGTCAAACAAGTTGTATTTTTCTAGCAATGTCGACAGATTTTCGCTTTCAGACAATCCTTCTTTGAAAAAGTATTTTTGCATCCACGACAAGTTGTTGCTCCATAATGCGCGGTAACAATTGGTCAGAATCTGGCGTTTCGCGCCTCGATGTAGCTTGTTTTTGTAGACGGTGGGTGCTTCTTTAAGAAAGTGAGCGAGTTGCGCAGGCGTGACCGGCGCAGCGGTAAGATCAGCTCCTGACGAATGGAATGACATTGATCGTGCTTCCTACAAGTAGAAATTCGTCATACGTCTCTGATGCGGGATTGCACGAGAAAGAATAAGAGCAAGAAAAAAAAAAGTTAAAAAAAAAGATCGGGCCCGTTTTCGAGACAACCACATTTGGGCTTAAAGTTTGCGGCATTCCCTTTGGCCAATCATCCGACTGCGTGCTTTTAAAATATTACCAGAACGCTGAACTAGGGTGGACCTTTTTTGTTCAATCTTCTCCCCATCACGAATAATATTTTAACAACTCACACTGATAAACAATGAAAACATATAAAAGAGCTAGTTTTCTTGCGGTGGCAAGCATATAAAGAAAAAACGATCGAGCTTGAATCAAAAATATATGCGCAGTCGTAGGTCATATTAATAAGCGTCGGACTCTAGAAGCAGGTTTCTAGTGTATCCACCCACTATGCAGCGACCCGTGCCTAAAAGTTGGCGCCAATCTGTGAGAATCAAGGAAATACTATCATTGAATGTCAAACTCCAAAAAAGACTTTTTTGCACGAAGCGCCACCAATAATATGTTCTTTTTTTATGATTTCAGGTTTATTCAAACGGTATAAGTATAAATATCTGTAAAAGCCGCGCCTGCTGCGAAACATTAAAGCTTAGAGTATTTGGGAGGGTTTTTGGTCACAAAGGCTTCCACGGATTTTGGAATATCCTAGAAAAGAATCAATGTAAAAAGTTCATCCACAAAATGAGAAAGAAGACGATCTGGCAGATACGTTACCTCTGTGATCAACATGCCGGCATTCCAAGCAACGGTATACTCCAAGCCTTCCGCCACCGAATGGTCTCGAGAATAATTCAACAAGTGTCTAGACATCAAACACTTATCAACCAATCCAAGTCACAGGACAGTTGGTGGGAATATCATCAACTTACTTGGTACCTACAACAGCCACCGGCGATTTGGAAGCAATGATATTGGCGGTCTCCAATGCTTTTTCTGAGCGTACAAGATCAGATTTTTTCTACTTGTCATTTATGGAAATTTCCCACGGTGTTGAACAACACATACCGATTAATTTCTCATAGTTATCCAGGACACGATTCACTAAACCACACTGCAAGGCTTCGTCGGCATAGATGCTACAAAGAAACCCATTAACATTCTTGACTCGTCCCTTGTAATCGAATATTAAAGTAATTACTTTCTACCAGTGAAGCAAAGTTCACGCACCAAGCTGTTGTTGCCAATGATCTTGGGCAACCGTTGCAGTGAGCCAACATCCGCCGCCAAGCCAACGTCGACTTCCTTTTAAAGACAAAGCGCCAAAAACCCCGAATGGGGTAGAAATGATCAGCAAAAGAACAAAAAAAATATGCGCTTGATTATTTGTAGCTCCGTCTAATTTACCTTGACGCAAAAGAAAGCGTCCTTGCTGGCGTAACGAATATCGCAAGCAGTAATTAAATCAACGCCTGCACCGAAACAGCCATTATGAATAGCTGCAATGACTGGCCGGGAACATTTTTCAACGGCAGTTAAAGCATCTTGATAAGTCTAAGCCGCGCCCCGTAGTTCAATTGAGATATACAATGCGCGATGGTCTTCCCATTCGATTCAACGAACCTTGATGTGTGCGCGAGTAGCATAAACTTGTCGCGCAGTATCCACAGCCTCGCCGAATTTGAAACCCCCTTCTTTGACTGCCGAAAAAAAAAAAAACGAAAATGAATTAGCTCAAAAGCTAGATTTTTATGCATGGCAGAAATGATACCTACGATCAAGACCAGCCGAGAACATGCGTCCGGATCCGGATACTACGACTGCTGTTACATTGGGATCCGCGGACAATGTGTCAAATACCGAATGAATATCTGCAAAGAGTCTTTTTTTTTTTTTCCATCCAATGACTTGTAAGAATGAGTGTTCAGGCAGCGAAAAAAAAAGGAATAATAATAGGCATACTTGTCATTAAAGGCATTAAGGCGCTTGGGACGATAAAGTTGGACGTGAGCTACGCCATTGGGAGAAATGTCGACTTTAAGATTCTCGTACTGATAATTAGAAGGGGTCATGGTGAATGGGGAAGAAAAGGGCGCCTCGTTCAACAATCTGTCTTTGTCATGGAAATTAACTTACCACTGAATTGATTGAAATTCCGCCTTTTCATCTTTCACATCAGGCCCCAAAAAGCGCAAAAGCAATGAATTTGGCTGAGTCATGCACAACCGATGATGCGAAAAAAATCAGACACGTTTTCCTTCTTTTTTTTCTTTCCGGGACATTTTATTATTTTTTTATCAATGCAAATCGTGTTGGAATGATGGTGATCTTGCTTAATTAATGAAGACGAGGAGATGCTACGGTGGATGAAGGTGCTGTGTGGATCAAACTGGCGCTACTACTTGCTCCGGATCTAGCAAATAACATATCCAGACTGGCCACAGTTTGAGCTAATTCTTTTTGGAAAGCAACTTCTTGCTTGACCTTGAATAATAGTCGTTTCAACAAATCATCCATAATTGGAGATTGACCAAACACAGGAGAATAAATGTCTAGAAAACAGTTTCCAAAACGTCAAAAAAAGGCTTGGTAAGACAGCCCGTTAACAAAATAGTCAACTTACCAATCAGGGCATCGGTAACATCGATCACCAAATTGGTGTATCGAGGATGATGGATATGTTTGATCAAGAAGCGCACCAGGGGTTCTAATGACACGTCGTCTCGACCGGTAATGGCGGTCTTTAAACCGTCGCGATGGATCAATTCCAGTAACAAGGCGGCTACCACCGCAGGCTCGTGAACTCCCTCTCGTAATACTTCATCCAACGCATTACCGTACTGGAACTTTTTAAGGAACTGATCGTATTTACGCAGACGCTTGGTTCGCTCTCTTTCCACCACGAAATCGTCTTGCCGTGTCTGTGTGAAGTATTTGTAGGCGCCCGTGCGGAGACGCTCGTCTTTTTGCTTTTTGGCCGCGACTTCGGCCGATTTGATTTGTCGCTGACGAATGGATAATAAGCCGTTGGCCATACCAACGACAAGATGGGAATCGTCCGGTGACAGAGCTACACTCAGTACAGGTGCAGGGTACTTGACGCTGTGCACCACCTTGTAATCTTCCACGTTGTAGACCTTGACATGATGATCCAATGAACCCGTCACCAGTCGTGACGACGAACCATCGAAGCATAAACTGGTAATCGTCTTTTGATGGTTGGAAATAGCATGCATGCATCGTCCACCACCTAGTAAATCCCACACTTTCAAGGTAGGTCCGCCCGCCGACACCACGGCCCCTCCACCAGGATACATCAAGATCGATTCCACCGGCGCACCGTGATTCATCGTCATCACACAACCGTTCTGTCTCATATCCCATAATTTGACGGTCTGATCGTACGAACCCGTCATCACTAAATTGGGATTCTCGTCGCTGACCAGCCCGGTTCGAACGTAATCCTCGTGATCCTCAAACACATTGACGCTGGCTTCGGTTGGTATATCCCACACACGCACCGTTCGATCATCCGAAGCCGACAGGACATTTACATTATTCTTGGAAAATCGAGTCACATGCACAGGCCTACGAAGAAAAAAAAAAGTATAAAGTTAACGATTTCATCCGATCGCGATCCAACATGGTGCGGAGGGCACCAAGTAGAAAGAAAAAGAACCAACTTCGGCTTACATGGTGTGTTCGCGGAAAGTTCTGAGAATGGCTCTTGAATTAACATCAAAGACTTGGACTAAACCGGTGGCATCGCCTGCAACTACGAGTTTGCCATCGTGACGAAAACTAGCCGAGTAAGCAATATCTTTGAATCGAGAAATGGTCTTTTTCGGTTGATGAGTCTTTGAGGAATAGATCTGTACACGAGTCGAAGAGGTCACTGCAAAATCATAGGGTGCCACAGGCGAGAAATAAATGGAGGGAATGCTGGCATATTCTTTGATCAAGATGGGAGACTAAGAAAGCATAAAAACGTTAAGTGAACCAGATCATGGCAAGCAAAAAAAGCGTGAACAAATAAAGCGCTTACCTTGAACCGACGCCAGTACCTGGTTTCCGGGTTTTTACGAGAAGCTACCTTGGGATTCTTCTTGACCACGATCTTTTGATAATCGCCCATTCTATTTTTATATACACAAGTTGGGTAAAAAAATGGGTCAGGTCTTTTTGGAGAGCTTCAAATCGACACGAATAGAGAAAAATTCACAAACATATGCTAAGCCACTTTTCCCGAAATGTAATTGGCACGCCTCATAAATGACTGTTTCGTGACTATTTTTACTTCGTGGATGATGTGGCCGTGGATCCGCTTTGAACCCAAGTGGTCGCTTAATATATACCATCAAAAGGGATTCCCGGCTGTAATACGATTGTTGAGCGTCACTTTTATTGTTAGAGATTCTTTCTGCACAGTTGTGCATTTTTTATCAGAGCGTTGCAATCTCTTGTCGCCGGCCCGGTGATACGGTGGTGTGCGGAATAGGGGGATCTGTGGGCTAATGTTCTTCCCGGACAGTCACATGCCACTTCCATGAATGTCCGAATTAGTCCGGAGAAATGTCTCCAAACTGCATTTGCTCCATAGTCCGAAACCGGCAGACCACCACATTGGACGGACGACAGTGATTGAGGCAGATCCTTCTCTTTACCGAAATGGTGAGTAGCCATCCTATAGTTTTTGAGGTGGTGGGGCGATGGTGTTGAGAGAGAAGAAGATGGATCAAATGGAGGAGACGGTAGTGGATGAATATCGATGGATGCAGAATGCCATTGTCCAGATGCTCCATCCTACCTTATATTTCGAAGACAGCTGTAACGATTCCTTACCGTCGAACTCGATGATCCATCTACAGTGGACATTCACTGTGGAATCGACATTTTATTGCATTGCAAAAAAGTGCTGAGCATTCTTTCAATCCACTCGCTTGCCACACCGGACAATTCGACGATTCAACAAGATTTCTAAATTGGAGGTTTTTTTTTTTTCTGTTTGAATAGCCTACCAGACTTCACCACAACAGAAAGAAGCGTGGACACGTCTCCGCCGGTCACGGTCGTGTTGGCAAGCACAGAAAGCATCCTGGTGGTCGTGGTCTTGCTGGTGGTCAGCACCATCACCGCATCAACATGGATAAGTACCATCCCGGTTACTTCGGTAAGGTCGGTATGCGTCACTTCCACTTGAAGAAGAACCAGACCTGGCGCCCCGTGATCAATCTCGACCAGATCTGGTCTTTGGCCGGTGAAGGTGTTCGTGAAAAGTACAAGAACACCGAAAAGGTCCCCGTCATTGACGCTCTCCAGAACGGTTACGGCAAGGTCTTGGCCAAGGGTTCCGTTAGCCAGCCCGTCATTGTCCGCACCCGCTACGTCTCTCGTCGTGCCGAAGAAAAGATCAAGGCCGCCGGTGGTGGTATGTATAACAAATTGTCGATTTGAAAGAAGAATATAAAATTAACTTTAATTTCTCAATCTTGATAGTTGTCGAACTCATTGCTTAAGCTATTCGCCCAATGGTCACTCGGATGTTCAAATTAAAAATAAATGCTTCATTATAAAGCACTTGCTGAATGCTGTAAAGTCGCAATGAAGGACTACAATGGAGTTCCTGTGTATGGTGTGGATAGCATTTTCTCGCTAAAAAAATATTCACACGCAATTTGGGCACTTTTGAAATAGTGTGTTCCATTTTGAAAGATCTCTCACGGTCGTTGCGAGTATCTTGGCATGGAATTTACTTGCTGTAATCAAGTAATGGGATGATGCGTGCCATTCCTGAAAAAGGCTTGACGCAGTCTGCAGTGTATTAGCTTAATAGGGCAATTGACAGTTCACCAACGACAATATTCACGAATTCTCGTATAAGCCCCACCTTGGAAGCCCATGTCATTAGTTGGTGGCACATCAACTGCAAAATTTCCTGAGAATATCATCACATGATATCAGGAGAAGGAAAAAAGTGGCAGTTCAGTTATCTAAAGAACTGTTATTCCTCAAGATGGATATGGCCATTGGGAACTGTCGGATACAATAGAAGCTTAATCCAGCTTGAGAAGGCATGGTTCTAACAAATACGCGATAAAATTCTCACAACTGATGAATGCATAAAAAAGTTATCATCTAAACTAGACTAGATGAAAGTAGCCTTTTTATTGCATTACTCGGATTACATCATGATTCAACATCATGTCCTTGCAGCATGTTCAAAAGGAGCGACTGTCCTGCAGTGTAAGTTATATGGACGGTGCTATTGACGATTGGCCCTGCCAATGTGAAGCATGACGTTGCCGTTGTAACACATGCATGTCATAAAAGCATATTTTCTACCAGAGCTTTCTACGACTGGTGCAGCGTTTTCTCGTCATACACACAGTAATCAATCTCTGCAATTTTTCAAACATGTCTTGCTAGACAGCCTAAGTGACGTTTTGCGGCGCTTTTCATTGATCAACGCCCAAACCGATGATGAAGCTGCCAATCAGGATAAATTTATTCTGCAGCTTCAGATTACCAATCAATGGGATGCATCGAGTGTTAGAATGATTGAGATAAAATTAGACTTGCTGCACAACCGGACAATAGGTGGTTGTCGATCTTCGTCCTCGAGTGACCAATCGGAGTTCAGCTGAAAAAATTGTTTTTCCAGGAACCAATCATTACCAGTATATGACGTATCCTCCAACCGTCTTTGGTAGGAGGAAAAAGGGGGGATGGTTGGAGTTATGAAGCTGTATAGGTGGCAAGAGACCAGCATAGAAGAACAAAGAATACAAGTCAATAATGTCCAGAGTATATTGAATATTTACAAAGACCATTTCGGAATTACTGTTTGCGGCAAAATTCTATAAAACAGCAGATGGTAGTTAAGTGCCGAGACAAAGAATGCGACGGTGAGTGATGCGCGGTAATCTCAGAAGCTGTTTATGGAAGTTGAGTTGCCATTCGTGGTACATAATTTACATATCATGCGACATGATATAAGGATCCTGAATGATCCGGTGGTGTGGCGAATTGTATTTCGTCAAAATGGAGTACAAGAAGCGATGTAAAAAAAAAACGATAGGTTATTAATCGATTTCATTAGATAAACCCCAATGGGCTTGGTTGAACTGGGGTCAACGACCAATGAGTGTAAAGAAGAAAAGCATGGAAAGCAATGGACAAAAATGGCTCATCGGGTCAAGTTCCGTTCCAAGAAACGGATGGCGCCGTGTCATTGGTGTGTGTCAGGGAGGCCAAAGGCTTGGCGGAGCTGGCAATATGTTTCTGAACGCCCTCATATCATTGGTTTCACCACGTGATATCCGTACAATATATAAATGTCGACCGCAGTGTTGCCCCTTTCATCATACATTTCCTTTTTATTTTTCTCTATCTATCTATCTATCTCTATATCCTCTCTTCCTTTTCTTATCTGAAATAACAAACATGCAAATTTTTGTCAAGACCCTTACTGGCAAGACCATCACTCTTGAAGTGGAATCGTCCGACTCCATCGACAATGTCAAGCAAAAGATTCAAGATAAGGAAGGAATTCCACCGGATCAGCAACGTCTGATCTTTGCTGGCAAGCAGTTGGAAGACGGACGAACGCTGTCAGATTACAATATCCAAAAAGAATCAACGCTTCATTTGGTGCTCCGTTTGCGTGGTGGTATGCAGATTTTTGTCAAGACACTGACGGGCAAGACCATCACACTGGAAGTGGAGTCATCGGATTCTATCGATAACGTCAAGCAAAAGATTCAAGATAAAGAAGGTATCCCACCGGATCAGCAACGATTGATCTTCGCAGGCAAGCAGCTGGAAGATGGCCGTACGTTGTCGGATTACAATATTCAAAAGGAGTCAACGCTGCATTTGGTGCTGCGCTTGCGTGGCGGAGCTGTTGAGTCATCCCTTGCATCATCGTCCTCCTCGTCTTCGTCAGCGACCGGTGACGTGTCAGGTTCATCCAGTAGCGGTACCAAGAAGAAGCGGTGTGCATTTGGAAGCTGTCACGATAAGTCGGTGAATATTATTGGGGATTGTCGGTATTGCCAATCCAGGTTCTGTGCTCGTCATCGACTGCCGGAGGCGCATGCGTGTGTCAATCTAACGAGTTGCAAACAAATGGCCCACGAACGAAATAGCATGAAGCTGCTGAGCGAGCGGTGTGTCGCAAGCAAAGTATGATGTGTACAACATTTTACTATTTTAGACTTTATTGATCTCTTTATCCCTCCCTTTCCACTTTTTTCTTTCCATTCATTATTGAAAGATAAAATATATCTTGTATTTTTGTAATCTTGCTCTTATTCTCGCTCTCCCCTTAAGCCCATTAAAAAAAAAAAAGAAAACCCCTCTTTCAATATGTCTTTTTTTTTTCATTATTATTCCTATCCTTTCTCCTCGATGAGCTTTTTTCCTTCTTATTTGAACATTCTGCATAAATCATGGATTAAAGACTTTTTATTATGGAAAAAAAAGAAATAGGACTTTTTGGTTTGGTTGGTTTTGCTAGTCTAGTGTGCGTAGTTTTCGTCTACTTGGGGTAATTGACAAAGTTCCCATAAAGTTCAGTTGCGCTTACATCATGGGGCGTTCACATAGAGTAGTCGACATGCGGACTCAGTCACGTTGACACCATTTGTATATTGAATGATGCGGGCTTCGTCACTCGAATATATCGTCTTATTCGACTGCACTCGAAGCAAGATGGGAAGTGGTTCCATTTTTTTTTCTTTTCCTTTCTCAGGGGTAACGTGCTTCCGCTGAAGGTCGATTATATTTTCTGCCATTGGATCGAAATTTCTTGTCGAATAAGAGTGTGTGGCGTGAAAAAGGCCATTAGGGAAAAAGATTGGAACTCTCCCATTGGGTGATTTTTGCCCAGTAATCAATTGAATCGCCGCCAATCTCAAACGGTTTTTTTTGGTGTCTTTTTGCGCGGGTGTTGTCATAGTTTTATTTTTCATTTACCGACACTTGATTAAAACTTTTGAGTTGACGGGCGGTGAGTAATTTTTTTTTTCTTTTTACTGAATGGTTTCCCGGCCAAAGAAGATTGCTCATTGGTGCTTTTTTCTTGCCAGCCGAGAGGTTGATTTTATAATCACTATTAAGAAACCGAGAGCAAATTGAAACTCTTTATAGACCCCATACCTCTTAGAAACTGGTATAGGGACAGATACGGGTTCGACATTGCTACACAGTAGCTACATAAGACTGTAATGAAAAATCATAATATACCCATGTGTGAAACATACCAATTTGTGAACCTTTGATAAAAAAGAAGAACGGAGTGGGTCTTCGGTTAAACAAACGCCGCTGTCTTTATTAAATCCAACAAGTGGCTTTTTCGTTTTTTGAAAGTGGGAAAAAGAATCAGGGCATTGATTAAGCTTGCTCATCCATCAAAAAAAAAGGGGGGAACTTAGCGAATTCACGGGCTTTTGCTCTTTTTTTTTCAGACTCGTTGAATCGTATGACAAAAGAAGAATCTTTTCAATTTTTACCCCTTCTGCCGCTCGATATGGCAGCTGAAGGCCGCGTATTGCATGTCACGCATCAAATCCCCTATGTGGTTCACCACGGAGACGATCGATGGATCCTCACACCACGACAAGGTCACGCTGCCATGTATGCCGGCATGGAATCCCTGAACGACGAATGGGAAACCCTTCGATTCGGATGGACCGGCCAGATTTATCGTAGGACCTCCAACTACGGCAACTCATCCGCTTCCGACATGCTCATTGACAAATTAACCGACCATGAAAAGAAATCCCTCGAAGACGACCTCCGTAGGAGTCATCATTGTATTCCTCTTTTCCTTGACAGCGAAAGCGTGGCCGGTCACTATGATGGCTACTGTAAAACAAGTAATTATTTCATTAAAACATTCCCCACAAAATTGCTGCCCTTTTTTTTGATTTTTTTTTTTTTTACTGATGAACCAATTCTTAGTGCTCTGGCCCTTGTTCAACTATATCATTTGGAACAATGCCACGGACGGTCGTTTGGAACGTCGACAGTGGGACGCTTACGTTACAGTGAATCAGAAATATGCAGATCTTGTTATTGAACACTACAGAGACGGCGATACCAGTGAGTCCTTTTTTTATTCAGCAGTGTAGCACTTTTTTGTCTAATGATAATCGGTCTAGTTTGGGTTCACGATTATCATTTGCTGCTTGTCCCGGCCATGTTACGTGCGCGTCTTCCTCGAGCCCGTATTGGTCTCTTTGTCCATGCGCCGTTCCCTAGTTCCGAAATCTTTCGATGCCTGCCCAGTAAGTGTAACCGACGTCTTGTACCAGTCGACATGGAATCCTAATTTATACCCTTTGTTGGCAACTCTTTTTCAAAGAACGGCAAGAAATTCTCAAAGGCATGCTTGGTGCCAATTTGGTGGGATTCCAGGTAAAAACTAAAGCACGCGGCTACTTTTTTTGAGGCAGAATGGGGAGATCCTAATCACAGTATGGTTTGGATCATATAGACATATGCCAACTCGCGACACTTTATTTCCACTTGTACTCGCGTTCTTGGTTTTGAATCGACCCCTGACGGAGTAGACTGTGATGGTCATTTCTGCCAAGTCGGCACTTTTCCCATTGGAATCGACGTAGACGCGGTAGACGCCAAACGACAAAACCCCAACGTGTTGCCCAAAATACGCGCCATTGCTGAAATGTACACGGGGAAAAAGATCCTTGTCGGTCGGGACAAACTGGATCTTGTCAAAGGTGTCCTTCAAAAACTCGCCGCCTTTGAAAAGTTTCTCATCGATTATCCAGAATGGGCAAACAAGGTAAAACCTGCTTCACTATACGGCGGAGATTAAAGAACCATGATCATCTTACTGCTTTTTCTTTTGCAGGTGGTCTTGATCCAAGTGACCGATTCCACCACCGCCGAATCAAGCAAGTTGGAAAACAAAGTATCGGAAATGGTCGCCCACATCAATGGCACTTACGGTTCGCTCGAGTTTACGCCTGTTCATCATTATCATCATCACATTCAAGCCGATGAATATTATGCGCTTTTGTCCATCGCTGACGCGGCTGTGATCACATCGATGCGCGATGGCATGAATACTACCAGTTTAGAATATGTGATGTGTCAGCAGGAAAATCACGGACCCTTGATCTTGTCAGAGTTGACCGGCACCGCCGGATCCATGAGTTCAGCCTTGATGGTCAATCCTTGGGATTATGCAAGCCTCGCAAAAGCCATCAATGATGCCTTGATCATGTCCGAAGAGGAAAAGCTCGTTCGCCACTCGGTAAATTTTTTAAATTTTTTATGATCGACCCTTGGGATCACCATGCTAACTATGAAAAATGTAGCAATTATTGGATCATGTAAAGTCAAACACCGCTTCCTTCTGGGCCCACTCTTTTGTCAAGATGCTTCATCATGCTTGCACACTCTCGGAGCAGAGCAGCTATACACCTCTCCTGAACATTGATTATCTTGTTTCCCGATACAAATTTGCCAAGAAGCGACTGCTCTGTTTTGATTATGACGTACGTCCCAATTTTCCTTTGCCATCCCTGCAACAATTTTCGTGCATGCTTATGCTTTTTGCTTTCTTCTTTACAGGGAACGTTGACTCCCATCCGCAAAACACCGGGAGCAGCGGTACCACCCAAAGATATGCTGGAAGCGCTTCAGGCCTTGTGCAACGATCCAAGGAATGAAGTATGGGTCATTTCCGGTCGTGACGAGTATGCTTTGGATCAGTGGCTGGGCCATATTGAGAATCTCGGGTTGAGCGCTGAGCACGGCAGTTTCATGAAACATCCGCGGACCAACAAGTGGATCAATTTAGCCGAACATTTTGACATGAGCTGGAAAAACGATATCCTCGAAATTTTTACTTATTATACCGAACGCACCACCGGCAGTTTTATCGAACATAAACGATGCGCGCTTACATGGCATTACCGCTTGGCCGATCCCGTGTACGGAGCTTTCCAAGCCAAAGAGTGTCAAAATCACCTGGAAAATGCCATTTTGTCCAAACTTCCCGTCGAAGTCCTGGTAGGCAAAAAGAACCTCGAAGTCCGTCCCACCTCAATCAATAAGGGCGAGATTGTCAAACATCTACTCGCAAGCCAAACTTTTGACTTTGGCATGTGCTGCGGTGACGACAAGACCGACGAAGACATGTTTAGAATCCTGAAACGATCTGACGTCGAGAACTTTTCCGTCATGGTAGGCGCCGACGATAAGAAAACATCGGCCTTGTGGCACTTGCCGCATGTGCAAGACGTGATTGGTGCCATGGCGGCCATGGCAAGTCAATCCTCGCAATCCTCGTGAACCAAAAAAAAAAAAAAAAATTGTATCCATGATCATAACCGCATTATTTCTCCACATGTTTTATATCATTTCTATCCATGCAGCACCACCTTATATTTCTATATATCATTTTCTTTTTTGTACTGTTTCCCTTGTATTCCTTCTACTATGACCGGACTCAACATGACCCAATAAGAGGATATCCATTTTGTATATTGTATAATATCAATTCAAAAGTGCCGAGTTCTAGTAGCCATGATGATCCAGATCAAGCAGTGTTTGAAAAGGTTATTTATAGTATTTTCATCATCATACAAGAAAAATCTAATCATTGGATACACGCACAGAGAACAAAGATATGAAATGTCTATATAAAAAAAGGGAGTAAATAATACATTTTTTTACAACTGATTATTCGACGCTGTTGCCCTTGGGAGGCGCGGTGTCTTCAGGGAAAGGCGGTGGTGAAGAAGTCTACATGAAAGCCATCCATTGGTTAATTTTGACTGAAACAAAAAGCGACGCGATAATTAATAGCACTCACCTGAGGTTTGCGAACATATTCATCATACACGGTGGTCTCGACAAAAGGTCGTTTGCCCAACAAGTTTTCCATATCTTCACGAGTGATGACTTCCTTTTTCAGCAACAACTGAGCCACCTTTTCAATATCATCCTTGTGTTTGGTTAACAGATCCAAAGTACGGTTATACGCATCGACCACCATTTTACGTGCTTCATCATCAATCAGAGCACCGGTCTGCTCGGAGAACGGCTTTTGGAACTGCTGTTCCTGGGAAGGATCGTGGAAAGACAGAGGGCCTACTCGAGGATTCATGCCGTAAGTGGACACCTGCGCGTAGGCAATCTTGGTTACTTTTTGCAAATCATCCTGTGCACCCGTGGTGATGGTATCGAAGAAGATTTGCTCCGAAACACGTCCACCCAACGTCATGCACATGCGATCCAGCAATTGTTTCGTCGAGTACAGATACTGATCCTTGGGGAGATACTGAGCATAACCTAGAGCGGCAACGCCACGGGGAATGATGGATACTTTCAATAAAGGATCGGCATATTGAAGGAACCATCCTGCAACGGCATGGCCGGCCTCGTGATAAGCGACCGTCTTCTTTTCCTCGGGTGACAGCAATCGAGACTTCTTTTCCAAACCAGCAATCACACGTTCAATGGCTTGCTCAAAGTCAACTTCGGTCACTTCATCCTTGTGATGACGAGCAGCAATCAACGCAGCTTCGTTGCATACATTGTGAATATCGGCACCTGAGAAACCGGGAGTCAGTGCGGCCAACTTGCGAGACAACTGTTCAACGTTTTCGTTGGTCTTGATCGGTTTCAAGTGGACCTTGAAGATCTGAGCGCGACCACCAATATCCGGTCGATCAATAGCAACGTGACGATCGAATCGACCAGGACGTAGCAGTGCTGGATCAAGGACATCCGGACGATTGGTACCGGCCAGGACCACTACATGTTCGCTGGAACCAAAGCCGTCCATTTCCACCAACAGCTGATTCAGTGTGCTTTCACGTTCATCGTTACCGCCCATCTGTCCGCCTTTGCCACGGGCTTTACCAATCGCATCAATTTCATCAATGAAAATGATACAGGGCGCATTCTTCTTGGCCGTCGCGAACAAATCACGCACACGGGAAGGACCCACACCCACAAACATTTCCACAAACTCGGAACCAGACACACTCAGGAAAGGCACACCGGCTTCACCGGCCGTGGCCTTGGCTAACAAGGTTTTACCCGTACCAGGAGGACCTAAAAAAGGTCGACTCGTCAGTCTCTTGTTGTTTGTTTTCAAATACGAGAAAAAAAAACCAAACTTACCAGACAGAATAGCTCCCTTGGGAATGGTGGCACCTAGACGTTCGTAGGCGGCGGGATCTTTCAAAAACTTGACAAATTCCATGATTTCCTCCTTGGCTTCATCGGCGCCCGCCACGTTCTTGAATTTCACTTTAACTTGGGTCTCTTGATTGAACATTTTCGCCTTGCTCTTTCCGATACCGAAAATGCCTTGGCCTCCTCCACCGGGCCCCCGTTTACTCATGTAGTAGATGACACCAATCAACAGCAGAGTGGGAGCAAACTGGAGCAGAGTACCAAGGACACTGACTTCGTCATGATACGCTACGGGGACACGTTCGTTGGATGGGATACCCAATTCATTCTGTGCTTGCTCCAATTTCCGTTCGAAACTTTCGACCGAACCGATGCTGAAAACAAACATGCTACCGTTGGATACGCCCAAAGAACTAGCTTCAGGGCGGACATAGACACGCACTCGTTTGTTGTTGATGACTTCCAAGCGATCGACCAGTCCCTTATCCAATAGCATGGATTGAAATCCTTGCCATGTCAATTCACGTGCATTGTCGGTGGGGGATGTCATTTTCCACAGCACGTAACCACCAACGGCGGACGAGAGCACCGCCACTCCCAGATTGGGAGGCATCTCCGGTGGCTTGCTGCCTTTGGATGCTGATTTGTTGGATTGCGATTGATCACCGGACGACCGTTTACCAAAAAATCCTTCGGGGCCCTTTGACGACTGTTCACTGTTTTCTTTTGCACCTGTTTCGGGCTTACGTTGCTTCGAGGTATAAGATCGAGCCACCGATGAACGAGGTATAGCAAGCGATCGCGGGTGCTGACGAGTTAACAGCGGTTTAAGAGACATAGTCCGCAGCACACTTGATCGCGAGTTTGGAGCAAGGAACCTTGGCAGCATCGGTTGTACAATAAATTTACAGAGTGAAGAGAGTAAGTTGTGATCGAGTTCCTTGCACGCCGTTGTTTTTGAATTGATTGCGCAGCACCCAACCGAAGAAAGGGCGGAGTTACACAATTCGGTTAAAATGATGTCCACTGATACATGGTCGCTGTTCAGAATTGGGTCCAATATGTGCCGCGAAGATCACCAATGATGTTTCTTTTTCCCCGCTCAAGCCATTGGTCATCGAGAAAGGCACCACTAAAAAAATGGCTTGTGCATTTACGCACAAAAATACTTACTTTATTCTGCTGTTTTCCTATGGATCGGTCACATACATGGAATACTGTAAACCAGATAAAGAAGGAGATAGATAAGAACCAAGTGACCATTTGATGATGGTAAGGGGTTTATTGAAGGCGAATTCATTATGACATTTCGAGTATCGAAATGAATTGTCGAACAACAGACTATTTGGTGTCGTATCTTTTCAAAAGAGCTCACTGTGTACGAAATGTTCAAAAGTCACCGCAGGAATTTCAAAATTTCTACTTTCCAAAATACAAATCGACGTTTCGATGGACAGCGTCCATAATAATAAAAGGCCATCCGAACAACTCCAAAATTTATAGATGAGATACTCGATAATCTGTGAATAAATAAAGGTATAACAAAGAGTATTTAATACGACGTTTGACCGCCTTCTTTCTCTATTACGGCAAGCGGCACCTATTGGGCACCTAATCACTACGGGGTTGCAGGCACCCTTCCTTTCTATCTGGTCCCGTCCTGCTGAAGATGTCTTTTGCTGGTGGCCCCCGTCACGAAGTTTCTTTCTTTTTTTTTTCCATTGTCCACGTTGCTTGTCTGTCCCTAGATATAATTTTACTGACGACTCTTGTTTTCTTTATATCTTCTTCTCTCCTTAATCTGATCATTTTCCAACTCGCGAATTAATCATTTCAACCATTTCTTTTATTTGTCTATGTTTGATTTGCTCTCATCATTTGATGTTTATGCTCTTTTATGTCTTTTTCTTGTATTGTCATTTTCTCTTTTTTTGTCTATATCATAATTGCGATTTTCCTTTGTAATTTTCAAATTCCTACGGTGACTTTTGAAATAAACAGTACGAACTGAGCCGGCATAAATATCCGATGTTTTAGGGTCGATGATGGTCTGTGGTCTTTTCTGGCAGCCATCCCTCAAGATGCAGGGATAGCTGGTGTTGCTTGAATGGAACATGGCTGCTTGGGAGTATGATAATAAAAAATTTCTTTGAGTATTTTACACTTTACGCGACTATGCAAACTCGTTTTTAGCTTGACATCCTTCATTTGTGTGGAGCTCGGCGTGCCAAGAATAGCGTGTAGAAGAATGAGAACTTTGAGAACCCGACGTTGGCTATTATTCCTTTCTGTAAAAAGTACATATCCATGCAGCCGCCACCACCCGCCACCAACGGACCTGTCATTGCCGGTTATTTCACCAACTGGTAACATGAAAAACAGTTTCATTACCTAAAAAGGACGCCTTGAGACTCACCTCTATCCCACAGGAGTATCTATGCTCGCAATTACAATGTCATTGATGTCGCTGCCAGTGCGCATAAACTTACACACATTCTCTATGCTTTTGCTAATCTGCAAGAGGACGGCACCGTGGTGCTTGGGGTACAGTATTCTTTTATAAGTGATTCTGGCTTGTCAGTTTGTTTTCTTATCCATCATGTTTAGGATGTGTGGGCAGACAAAGACAAGCATTTTCCTCCAGGTAGATACCAATGAATTGTTGGTCACATTGAAAGTTCGCTTTGTAAATCTCATGACTCTTGAACAGAACAAACCATCAATCATCAAGCCGACAGTTGGAATGAGCAAGGAAATAATCTCTACGGCAATTTCAAGCAGTTGTATTTGTTAAAGCAGAAACACCGCCATCTCAAAGTAACGCTCAGCATTGGCGGATGGACATGGTCGACCAATTTCTCGGCAGTGGCTTCCGATCCACAGAAAAGAGCACGATTTATAGATACCGCCATTAAACACCTGAATGATCTCGGACTCGACGGTCTTGGTAAGCGGAGAATGTGATGCATCTTTGCAGTGACCTCTTTTTCTCAACGGGCGGGTACGGACCTTTTTTGTTCTGATAGATATCGATTGGGAATATCCAAAGGACGACAAAGATGCGTTTTTCTATGTTCATCTTTTGTACGAACTACGAATAGCACTGGATCGGTATCAGCAACGACTACAACAAACAGATCAACCTCGCCTGTTATTAACCGTGGCTGTGCCTTGCGGACCAAGCCATTACCGAACCTTGAGGCTGCAACAAATGGAGCCGTATGTGGATCTATTTTACCTTATGGCTTACGATTTCGCGGGATCCTGGGACAGTAAAACCGGCCATCAATCGGCGCTTTATGGTGGGTCGTTGAATGGTCATCAAGCTGTGAGCGATTATCTTGCTGCGGGGATCCCGCCTCACAAGATCGTGATGGGTCTGCCACTGTATGGACGAGCGTTTTCTAATACTAGCGGACCGGATGCTTCTTTCCAAGGATTGCCCGAGGGGTCTTGGGAACAGGGCATGTTTGACTACAAAGCACTTCCGAAACCCGGGGCGACAGAAAATCACGACTGGCAACGGTTGGCTTCTTGGTCTTACGATCCTCAGGCGCGTGAATTTGTTACCTATGATACACCCGAGATTGTGCGGGGCAAATGTGATTATATTAGAAAAGCCAGTTTGGGCGGGGCCATGTTCTGGGAGTTGAGTGCCGATCAAGCCCACGACCATCCCCGCAGTCTACTGAATTGTGTCTATGACGCATTCAACCATCACTTGGACACCATGCCAAATCATTTATCCTACCCAGAAAGCCAATACGATAATGTCAAACGAGGTATGGCTTGAAAAATAAAAACATTTTCATCTTATCATACTTGTTATGTTGACGATAAAGAATAAATAACAAAAAATAAAGAATCCAAAAAATATTTGACAAAAGTTGATCTATTTGAAGTATACGCAACCATGATGGGAAATAAAAATACAATAAATGAGGAGAAAAATATAAAAAAAAAGATTAAATAAACAGGGATTATGAAAATATATACGAGTGATATGCTTTAACGGAATCTTAGGTAAAAGTTGACAATAAGTGCGCCCACCAAAAGTGTACAGAGAACAGCCGGACCCCACAGATCGTCATAACGTCCAACCACACGACGATTGATCATCCTAAACATTGATAAGAGTTAATATATTGCGATAAACAAAAGACAACGGCCAACTGATTAAAAAAAAAAAAAAAACTTACCAAGCACGTTTCTCAAAACGATAGAGAGCGTAAATCGCCACCAGCGCCGAGATTCCAATAAATATACCACCAGCAATACGAGAAACAGAGTCGCCAAAGTTGAGTAGGGAGAGAGCGACCGTTAAAAGCAAAGCACAGAATTGGAGCCAACTAATGAATGTACGTTCGTTTGCAAAAAAAACCTTTGGTTCGACTTTGATCTTCTTCAAAGGAATCACACCCTCGGGATTATTTGGATTTTGCACGTACATTCCCTCCCCTCCACCGAAAAAACCCTTCTTGGGCTTCTTCTCGTCCAATTCTGCCGTCACAATAGCGTCACCCACGTCCAATCGAATATCGCCTTGTGACATATCCACCGGTTGCCCCAGTTGTTGTTGTCCACCTTTCTCACCAACGGCACCAGCCGCGCCAGCCGAAGCAGGAGGCGTTCCATAGTTGCGAGGCGCATCACCACCACGTACCAACGTCGATCGATTGCGATGCGGGGTGTTGTCCCAGAACGAGGCGCTTTGAGAGACCTTGCTGTTGTTGGCATCCGGACCTTGAGCGTAAAGACTTTGTGCGGGAGTCGCTGTCTTTTCGTTGCCAGGCACCGTGAGGGTCGACGACTTGGTTAACGTTTCTTGCAGAGAAGAGGGCGCCGCATTTCCAGGTTGCGCTTCGGGCTCTTTGGCATCCTGACCTTCTTGACCTTCTTTGGTGTCGGAAAGGCTAAGGTTGGAAACCGCCGCGGCTGCAGCTGCAGTACCTACAGCATCGGCCACCACACCAATACGACGTTCTTCGGCTTCCATAGCACGACGATACTGACCATCAATCAACGGTTTGAAAGACTTGGAGCGGGTTAAACCAAAGTTAGTGGCACGGGGCTTGCGGATATCGATATCCATCTCGGACAACCACCAAGGCAACAGAGGAATGCGATCGCGGTAGAGGTAAGAAGCACCATGCAGATACTTGGAGAACCGAGGGACTTCATGGACCAGATGGGAATCAAGAAGCTTCAGTAACCATTCTGGAGGCTGTTGACCAAGATGGGTTTGCAATTTGGTTTCCAAGACAGCGTAAGGGAAACGGAGAACTTCCGAGTCGTCCAGGTAACTGAAAGGATGATCGATACCAACATCGGGACGACGCCATTCGTTGTCACCGCGACGTTGCTTGCCATCCAAATGGTCTTCACGGATAAATGTTAAATCGGTATCGAGACTGACACGCACACGCTGATCACCGGGCAACTGGAAAGCGGTACGGTTGTAAAAGATACGGCACACCGGCTTAAGACCCTTTTCTTGGAACGACTTTTGAATGCCTTGGGCGATAAAATGATTGTCCTTGATGATTTCCTCGTCGGTGTTCTTGGCACGCAAACGGTCGGCATACTGATCGGCGGTCAATTCACCTGTGATAAACTTTTGCACATCGTCGAAATCAAGACGGAACCGATCCTTGACGGAAGCACCATTGAGCCACGCGGCGTGATGAGTCTTGCGTTCGATGAAAATGTTGTTGGAAGACATGGGACCGTACCAACGGAAACGAATCGCTTCGGCACCTTCATCACGCTGCAAACGACCGGTATACAGATCAAAATCTTCATTATCGAAATACACACTGGAAATGGCGGAATCCGAAGGTTCGTAGCGCTTGTCCTTGTTGAAAATGAGAACAGGCAGGTGGAGCATGATAATGGACTTGACTTCCGTCACATTGTCGGGATGAATCCAGTACTTGGAGGTGGCACGTTCGAAAGCGTTCTGATCACCACCGGCGGCGGCATTACCAGTACGGGGCTTACCACGGAGACGGCAGATATCGTGAAGGGCCGAGATAAAGACGATGGCCACATCGAAACGTTGCTTATCCAAAGGTTTAGCACGCAATTGAGGAATGAAACCATGCTGCAAATTCAGTCCAGTCCACTTGTCATGTTTCTTGAGAATTTTCTGAAAACCGATGTAATTGAGACGGGTAAATTTGGCCAGATCGTTGACATCAAAGAGCACCTCGGTAAGAGCATCGTCCATGATATTCCAGTTCTGTTCCGAGCACCAGGAGGGATTGTTCATAAAGGTCTGAAGAGTACGTTCACAGTAGCTGATACGAGCTTCGACTTCCCCGAGTTTGGCCGTAATGAATTCATAGACCTTATTCAGTTCGTTTTCGAGCAATTGAATGAAATCGCGCTCATCTTGATCGCACCATTCGTGGTCGAGTTGTCTTGTCTTTAGTTCGTTTTTCAAAACATCGTATTGCACATACGAGAGTCTCCATGGAGTGAAGATCTCCTGCTGCAATTGGCTACCGAATTTCATATCGAATCAGAGTATGAAATACAGGAAAACGGAAGCCCAATTGTCCAGTAAGGAAAAAGTGCAAAAATCGAAAAAGGGTAATGAAATTAAAAAAGAACAAACAAAAAGATGAACAAGCGTTGAAGCAAAACAATTGTGCAGCTTCTACGCCTTTTTAAAAAAATATGCAATCGAAAAAGCTGTGATTGAAAGGAATGAAGAAAAAATAGAATAGGGTAGAACTCATTACGCTTTGCCATGGCTTTGAAACAAGGACACAGCCAATCGGTCGTGTCAATGGATTTAAAGTTCCGCTCAACCCATGAGATTACGTATTGCTTCGTTACTTGGGTTATTCCAATTGCCTCTCCGCCGGTTAAATCGATGCACCGATGTCTAACGGATGGCTTTTTTATCCAAACTACAAAAAATAGCTGTTTCACGTAGGATAGGTTATGTGTATGGGTAATATGAAAAAAATTAATCATGGTTGGCAATGATTTACCTGCAAAATTTTCCATCAATGACAGGACCGACCAAGATTGGAACATGCTTGTGGTACCTACGACGATCGAAAAACTGATAACAAAGCATAAATCACCACTTGCTTAGTCAACACGTCGGCAGAAAAAAAAAAGAAAAATCCAAGGTGGTTCTCTTTAACCGGGTAAATTATAAGCAAGTATAGCTTTTTCAGACAAAAAAAAATTATGTCGCGTCATTTCATGGGGGAAAGGGAGGGGGGGGGGGGAGGGGAGGAGACAAAGGGTCCGCTGCCGAAACGACCAAAGGCTAAACGGGACCAAACCCATCTTTTTCATTTGTTTCCAGTGGAACGGTTATATGTTAAATTACTTCTCGCAATGACGATGATTCAACTGCAACAATGGTGATCGTTCCATCGAAAACCACCTTCTGCTAAAAATAAATCTGATTTTTTTTTCTGTTTATTGAAAAAAAAAACTGTGAATCAAAAAAAAAAAAAAAAAAATGCATGGGACAAGGGAAAATGTGGGAATCCAATCCAAAAAAGGCAACCTGACAAGATAAAAAAAAAAGGATCAAAATGGTCAAAAACGCAGTAATTATAGTCAACAACAAAAAAAAAGATGGCATGGATGGGAAACATGATATAATGAGAAATAAAAAGGAATAATAAGAGAGAGAGAGATGAGAAAACAAAAATGACACAGTCTAAGTCTGTTGACGCGTGCTATTGTTGATACCCAAATAGGAGGTGGTCTGGGAAGGATTGATCATTCTCAATGTAAAGTTGAGCTAAGGAAAAATAAAAATAAAAAGGCATAAGTATCTGTCACCATAAAAAAAAAGGATTAGGAGAGACTTACAATCATGGCACCCACGACTAAAACACAAAGTCCAATGGGACCATACAAATCGTCATAACGCAGATGAGGTCGGTTGGAAATTTGATATGCACGGTATCTGTAGCGGAAGAAGGCATAGAGAGCCAAAATGAGGGAAATGGCAAAGAAAGTGCCACCAGCGATCTGACTTGTTCTGTCACCAAAGTTCAGTAGGGTCAATGCGGCGGTCAAAATAAAAGCAGCGAATTGCAACCAATTGATAAAGGTACGTTCGTTGGCGAAGAAAATCTTGGGTTCGAGACGTGCCCCGGCTTCTTCAGGATTCTTCTTGTCCTTTTTCTTCTTGCCACCACCGGCTCCTCCTTCCCCTTCCCCTTCCTTTTCTTTCTTTTCCTTTTTCTCCTTCTTCTTGTTAGGCCCTGTCGCCATACCAGCTTCGGCCGCAATCACGTCTTCCCCAAACAATGAATCACGGTGAGGATCGGTCGAGTAAGGTTTGACATTGGGAGAAGTGTGCATGTACGATGATCGCGGGGTTTGACGACCTCCTACAAGATATTCCGTAGACGAAGTATCAAAGTGATCAGTTAAGCGACGGTCGGAAGCAATGGTGGATCGATTGCGCATGCCGTTGCCTGGGTCCAGATACGAATTGGGTTGCGATTGCTGTGAGTGATGATCCAAATCGAATTGCAATGTATCTTGCTGCGACCAGAAAGGATCATCAAAGGGATTCGGGTTTCCTTGTTGGGTATTTGGATTGTCGGAAAGGGTGACACCATAGTTACCAGGCTGACCTGAAGGAGTGGACGTGGAAGGTTGAGAAGGCCTGGTCAATGGCTGGCGTTGCTGACGTGTGGAATTGGATCGTTCAACGGCACCACCATTCGCTTTCTTGCTGTCTGCGCGTCGCAAGGTTGCCCGTTTTTCCAACTGCTTTTCCAAATAACCCATACGATAACGACCATCAATCAATGGTTTCAAACTCTTGGATCGAGACAAGCCGGTAAAGTTCAAGGACGATTGTTTGGCATTGCGAATGTCGAGCTGAAGTTCGCTGAGCCACCAAGGCAGCAGTGGCAATTGAGGACGCCAAAAGTAAGCGGCACCTTGAAGGTATTTGGAAAAACGAGGTACTTCATACACCAGGCGCGAATCGAGAAGACGAGTAAGCCATTCCGGTGGTTCTTGGCCAAGATGGGTTTGCAGTTTGGTTTCCAAAACAGCATAGGGGAAACGGTACACGTCGCTGTCGGGTAAATAATCGAAAGGATAATCGATGCCCATGTCGGGACGACGCCAGGTGCCTTGACGACGATCGGCGTCCTCACGGACAAAGGTAAGATCGGTGTCGAGAGAAATGCGCAATCGCTGATCACCGGGGATCTGGAAAGCCGTACGGTTGTAGAAGACACGCATGACCGGTTCCAGGTGTTTTTCTTGAATGGATTTCTGAACTCCGGAAGCGATGAAATAGTTGGCGTCAATGGTAGCTTCGGGCGTTCCTTGGGCTCTCAATTCAGAAGCATACTGATCCGCGGTGTATTGGAGACTGAGGTAATCTTGCATTTTGTCGACTTCCAGACGGAATCGATCCTTGACAGAAACGCCATTGAGCCAGGGAGCGTGATGGGTTTTGCGTTCGACAAAGGCATGAGGGGTATCCATTGGACCGTACCATCTCAGACGAATAGCTTCGGCGGCTTCATCACGCTGCAAGCGTCCGTTGTACAAATCAAAATCGGCATTGTCCATGTACACGCTGGAAATGGCGGAATCGGTAGGTTCGATGGGTTTATTGGGATTAAAGACCAAAACGGGCAAGTGAAACAACAAAATGGCTTTGAGTTCCGTAACGTTATCAGGATGGACCCAGTACTTGGCGGTGGCTCGTTCAAAAGCATTTTGATCAGCACCAGCTGCAGCGTTACCGGTGCGAGCTTCACCACTCAAACGACACAGATCGTGAAGGGAAGAAATCTTCACCAAGGCAACGTCGAAACGTTGACGATCGAGAGGTTTGGAACGAATGATGTCGACAAACAGTTGTTGACGGTCGATGTGCGTATACTTGTCGTGCTTTTTGATCAATTTCTGAAAGGCGAGATAGTTGTATCGTGTGAACTTTGAAAGATCATTGAGATCCATCAAAATATCAGTGAGGGCATCATCCATGGATTCGTATAAACCTTTGAGAGTGGACTGTGTCATGTTGGGCCGTTGTTGGACGAGGATGCGTTCACAGTACGCAATGCGAGAATCGATTTCTCTTTGTTTACGTGTGATGAAGAGATCAACTTTATCGGCTTCCAGACGTAAGGTGGCTTCAAAGTCTTTTTCATCCTGGTCTGTCCAACCATGTGTTTCCTGTCGATGGCGCATATCTTTCTTGATAGCGTCATAAGCGACGTATTCGAACCGCCATGGTTCATACACATTATCTTGCAATTCTTGCCCGAACTTCATTACGGCAAATTATAGATGAGCAAACTGCAATAAACAATTGAATTGACGTTGAACAAGTCTCACACACAAAAGACAAGTACAAGAAAGTAGAGCAAGTATATAAAAAGAAAAAGGGAAAGAGTCGACGTGAGAGATAGAGAGAGTGTGTGTGTGTATAGTAAAGAAGTGAGCTAGAAAGAAAAAGAAAGAGAGAGAATAAAGGGAGCAAAAAAGAAAAAATGAAAAAGAAAAAAAGCACTGAAAAACAAAAAAAAAAGAGTAGAATAAGCAGCAAGAAAGGGAGAAAAAAAAGATGCAACCAACCAGTGTTTGAAAACGTACAAAAGCAAACTGGGCTGCTGGCTGTGAAAAAGGGAGTTTTTCGCTAAAAATTACACTGCCAAAAAAAAAAAAATAGAAATTTCGGATATTGAAGAGGCGCAGGGTAAAAAAAAAAAAGCTGGCGAATTGGGCCATGGTTATGCAAAAAAAACATTTTTGGCCATGGATACCGCACACACAGATGTGGTTTTTGGGGGGACTTGTGTCTATGGGGGGAAGAATTGACCTCCATCTGTCTCTCCTTTTTTGAAAGGATGGTATTTTTAGCAACAGCAAAGAAACTTGGCCAAGCCAAAAAAAGATGTAAAAAAAAATTCGAAACCCAAGCACAGGTGAGACCAGCTGCCCTCATGTGAGTTGCAAAATGTCAGCCGAATCAAACTCCGCATTCAGACCGAGGCTTTTGCCACCGGATGTTGTGAACAACCGGATCTCCCTCACCAAGCAAGAGTCCCGTTAGGGGCAACACCACTATTAGGTCATTTTGTGAGTCAATGATAAATATTGATGCTGCCATAAGAAACATCCCAGATCACGGAAAAAAAAGGATCACTGATTTATTTTGTCAATTAGGAAACCCTATTACTGTAATTCTCTTATTTTTTTTGCGCCCACCAACAATATTGCGGCGTAACTCAGCTTGTACGATGTGTGTATCACCGCAACTGAGCCACACATTTACCGAACTTTTACAATACACACTGTAATAAGAGAGAGAATAAATATTATCCTACATCCCACTTCAGGGCCGTCTACAATCCCTTGAATGAATCCATGTGGAAGAGAATCGACGATCAACATTAAGATGCAATGGTTTGGGGATGGGTTGGAAAAAAATAAGGCAACGTTTGAATGTGGACAAGTTGAATATGGACACAAATCATGGATGTTCATGGATGACCGCCAACAACACCAACAAAGTTGTGGGCGGGCGTTCATCGAGCGACTATTCCGTCATGTTTTGCATCAGTGTGTATGTAGAATTTGAGATTTGGGGTTGTACTTTTCTGCTGCAGATCCTCACCGTTTAAACCCAGCCCGAAGATCATCCATTTAATATTGTTTTTTTCTTTTTTACATTTTTCTTGGCATTCATACAGAGCTGTATAAAATTACGTGACCGGCGTGTTCAAGGAGGATGGAATATTATGGTTGATGCATTAGTAAAATGGATATAGTACGCTGAGGCGAATTGGTAGGGCCGGGCCTTTTAGAACAAATGTTTAGATGCTCCATCATCCCTTTTCCGCAGGATCCATTGAAAAGAGATAGAGTTGGCTTAATTTTTTATCCATCCAGAGTACCGATGGAATCGTCCAATGATACACATTATCATGCATAGTAAGTTTAGTAGCCCCTTTTGGAGAAAATTATCTGCAGGCGAAAGGATGGAGACTTGTCAGTTAAATACAATTGCTTTCTTCAAACTTGCAATCTCATGTAGAATATTCCATGACAACATCACCACACACACATTATTGCTTTGTTGCAGACTTACTGCAGTACGGTGTTCATGTAATATTGACACACGATCGAAATTCGAGACTGTAAACATAACAGTGGCATGTTAGACCTGCCGTCCGGGAAAGCAAAATCTGGTTTCCCCTATTGGAAGTCCCGGAAACCAGCACTTTAGAAACATCCTCAAGAAAACCTTCCACTAGTTTTTCAATGGATGATTATCACGGACAATGATGATGTGTTGGGCAAACAAAAAAGGGTCTCTGTAAAACAAATGCGTTCAACCTGGAAAAATCATCGTTTTTATTTTATTTTTGAGCCTTTTTGATTCTTTTAGGACAAAAGGAGAAAAATCACAAATTGATGATCATTTACATGACAACTAAAAGACTCATGATATTTGTCTTTATAAACTGTCAATATCATCAAATCGGAAAGTGTATGATATACGAATTTCTGTTTGGAAAGACGGCACAAGCGTCATTGATAATCGTCGAGCCATCTTACTTTGGTTTCCCTGTATGTGTGCTTTTATGATTGGAGAACAGGGTAGTATCACGGTACCAGCAGCGTTAAAAATAACATGCACGCAAAGGGCGACGAGGGTTGTATGTAAAGAGAAACCTCAATCTATTGAACTGAACAGACTCCCAATGCCCTTGTTACAGTTGCGCAACCATGAAGGTAAGCCTTTGGAGAGTTTCATGTCCGAACTTAAGCCCACTGTTACTCGAGAATCCTGAGGGGCATGTACACACATGGTTAAACGACTGAAAAGGCGGTGCGGCCAAGTTATTTGATAGCTTGCATGAAAACTGTACGGCTACTTAATAATTTCCTGAAATCAATTTGTACCTCTCTTTATGCTGTAGAGGTATCTGTAAGAACGCAGAGTTTGCAAAAGTTTGACAGTTTCTTTTTGAACTCACTCCAAGCTGTGCAAATTGAAGTTGTCCCATTAATCATGGGTGCCCTCAGGCCGCAATCTTTGCACATTGGGCCGGGTTTCAAGTGCTTCTTGAGCCTCAGCATAGGATTGGCTGATTTCTTTTGTGCGAGACGGATCGAAAGTCGCGAGTGGTTTTCCGAATTCGATCGTTGTTCGTCCTGCCAGGCATATCGCCACCGCCGACATGGCATAGAGAGGAAAAGTGGAGAAACCGTTCAATCGTGGGATGCATTTGCTATTGATACAGGTGGCTGACCCATTGACAGTTCGTTGGACTTGTTTTCCGTCTTTGATGAACGGGTGGACTATTTTTTGATAACAGAAAACGCATCGCTGGCTCGTTTGATGTTCGTTCGTCGTTGCCACCGGGTTGTAACTGGAGGCCAGCTTTTTTGTGCCACTTACGACCGGGATGAGCATGTCCACCGATGCGTGAACCCACACCTGTTCCCATAACGCCAATTATACGAACAGGTAGCCTTTGGGTGTCTTGCAGATCGTTTCCACCTTGTTAGCCAACAATGTAGCTGCTTTCTTCTTGCACAGTCTTCATGTATATGCGTTTCTTGTGAAGCCGAATGAATCTCTTCAGTTTGCGTTCGGCGGAGGAGTAATAAAATGCTCGCAAATCATCTCTCGCTGATTGGGCCATCTAATATAAATCCAAGTCAGTAAGCAGAAGTCGCAATACAGCATTTGTATGATGTGGTACCTTTTGCTTTTCAAGCACCTGAGCAACGGATAACGCATTTGACATTGAATGTTTCGCAAGCATTCTTTCCATCTTCGTGGCAGCTTTCCCCTTGTCCATCTATTGCAGATCGTGCACCAAAAAAAAGAAAGGAAAAAAGGTCTGGATGATTAGATGCTTGCAATAACCATCGATATTCATCCTTACCGTTTTCTTCTTCATCTCTCGCTTTTTTCTCGCTTCAAATGAACGAGTCTCCAATCCAAGTTATCGGCGGAAATGATAAATGGATTGTCAAAAACAAAGTATCCACGCTCTTGGTCGTAATTTCATAGTGGTTGAAAAGCGTGAGATGAAACGCGTGTTGCTTTTGTCCGACAGCCATAGTCGTGGCAAGGGTCACAATGCCATAATCCGTTCCAGCGAATGAGAGCTTGTCGGGAGGGAGTTGGTCAAGCGTCATGTCTGCCGCTGAATCCTCACACCCTGGCTTTCGCACAGTTGGACAGATATCGAACGGTGCTGGCACATCTTTAGCTTTCCCTTCTTTCTCTTCTTGCTCTTGCCCGAGTCAATATCTTGTAAAGTCTAAATACATCATTTGAGAAAGTTGCTATGATACACAATATATTTGTTTCTATACCTTTCGTTCGCTATACTTGCTGGCTCGTTCGTTGGATAGATCAGTCTTCATCCGATTGATAGCTGTGAGCGCATCGTTGTATGCAATTTTGGCAGCCTTGTGAGTTTCGATATGTGCTTGCTTGTTTTCTGCTGTCACAAGGGTACATCGTATTTCAACAACCTTGCTCTTCAAGATCTTTGCATTTTTTTTGTGATGACCGGATACGGCTTTCGAGAGATTTGATACTCGCTTCACAATAGCTGATCACCTATTCGAGCATTGACTTCGTGTAGGTCGGTCGATGGGTTTCTTCGCTAGGAAGCTCTTTCCGTTCTTCGTAAGTCGACACTGCCCGGCTCTTTTCGGGGAGACAGGACCCAGTGGTTACAGCGATGCCCAAAAGATCGTAGGTGATACGATCGCGAACGTAAACCATGCTGGGTACACAGTGAGTTGATTCGATCCAGGTTAAATATCGACTGAAAAACCTGTCGCTTGTTTCCTAGCGCATCGTTGATGGACTTGATCCTTCGACTTCCAGTCTCTACCGGCCCGAACATCTGATAAATAGCCACGCTGTCTATCGGAAATGAATGTACGGCTCCAGGCTTGGCGTCTGGGCAGATGTGTTGTTTAAATTTTCCGTATCCTGCCGAATGCAAATCGGATTTGCGAGTATAACAAACGGTACCTTGGCAGAAATAGGCGCGGCGTCTTTTAGGGGGCATGAATAAAAATGAAAATAAAAGATGAGAATGCGGAAGACATGAGAAAGCCTGGACGGCAGTCGTTTCATATGCCATTGTCATGGAACAATAGTGCCTCCTACTGCACTGATGAGCAATGAAATCACCCTGGGAAAAAATAGTGCCTACTACTGCACTGATGAACAATGAAATCGCTGATGGGATAAAATGATGCATACAGTGCTCCTTTACTGATTAAAATAGTGAAAAACGCTGATGGAAGAAAATGCATACTACTTTACTGATTAAAACATGTGAATCACTGATGGTACTGATTTAAAACAGTGAGAATCACTGATGGGAAAAAGTGCATACTTCTTTACTGATTAAAACAGTGAAAATCACTGATGGGAAAAAAATAATGCCCGTTATTTTTTTCCAAACCCTATTTCTTTCCTCTCTGGATAAGGATGATCCACTTCCAAGCACTGCAGAATTCCCAAACCTCACTTTCTTCACCTCTTTGAAAAAAGATCCGGGATTATGATATTTTATTGGATTCTCAAAAAAAAAGTCCAAGGTAGTCTGTTTTGCTCCGCATTGTGTTTACAATTTCCGGCTCACATCTTTCGAAGAACCCTACAAAAATCCTCCTTTGTCAAAGTTGTCCACCACAATCCGAACGAAATACTGCTTGAAAGGCTTCGCAAAAGTTGGCTGTAGGCCAACGTTCACGTGACAAAATTAAATTAACGTCACAATTTGTGACGTAAAAGTTTTTTTTTTTTTTTTTTTTTTGGCTTCGGGTCGATCGATCCTGCAAGCCATTGAGAAGGAAAAAAATAAAAAAATACGTGCCTAAACCTCGGCTCTAAAAAACCAAGGTCGGGATCAAAAAACTTTGAAAGGTGAATATTTTCTTTTCAAGCTAAAGACGTGAATCACTGCAATTAGTCATTGAGTGCCATTCGTCAAAGCTGCATCTTGGTTTTATTCAACTGTGAGTGGCGTTGCACGTTTTTGTGCCAATAGCGAGCGTTTATTTTTTCTTTGCTAGTCACTCTATATTTCAACGTCCCGTTATCCCAGATTTACTTGGAATTAACCTTGTTTTGGTTCCTTCTAGCGTTTCACTAGTGCGATTCCATGAGTACCTGGCAACCAACCGAACAAGGTCTTTCTGACCTTTTGCAGCTTTTGCGTGAAGCTATCAATCCTACGGATGGACAAAATGTCCAGGAAGTAAGTCTATGCACCGTTATGATCAGCCTGATCACTTGCTCATTCATTCCTTTGTTTCCTTTACAGAGACTTGAATACTTCAACAAAATTCCGGATTACAACTCGTATCTTGCCTATATTCTGACTCGCATGCCGCAAGAAGATCAGTATCTTCGCTCGGTGGCCGGTTTGACGCTCAAGAACAACATTCGAGCATACTATCCTACCATTCCCGCTCCCGTCATGGACTATGTCAAGGAAAGTTGCTTGCAAAATGTTGGAGACCCCGAAATCGGTAAAGCCATCAGTCTTGTTATCGCAGCCATCGTCTTGCGCGGTCAAGTCCACAATTGGCCTCAAGCCCTCCAAGTCTTGATGGAAAAGTTGGATTCGTCTGACCCCGTCACGGTAGAGGTAAGCACGAGAGAAAATGGGTGTCAACTGGGAACAGACGGGGATGATGATGAGATGCAAAAAAGGGGGGAAGACGAGCAATACAGGCTTTAAATTGAAAAAATCTCGTTAATCTTTTTTCATTTGTTACAGAATGCTTTCAGCACATTACAACGCATCTGTGAAGATTGCTCTCATGATTTGGATAGCACCATCGGTGGTGTTCAACCTTTAGAATTCATGATCCCCAAATTTATTACGTTTTTCGATCATCCCAGTTACAAGCTTCGTTTGCATGCCATTGCATCTATTACGCATTTTATCTCTTTGCGATCTCAACCATTAATGAACCGAATGAACGACTACTTGGCCGCTCTTTTCAATCGCGCCACCGACGATAGCGTGGAAGTCCGTAAAGCCGTATGCCAGGCGCTCGTTGGTCTTTTGGAAACCTGTCCTACGGCCTTGTTGCCGCACATGCCCAATCTGGTCGAATACATGCTCTACTGCACTCAATCGGATGATCCCGATTTAGCCTTGGAAGCTTGCGAATTCTGGCTCGTGTTTGCCGAACAGGATGAGTTGCGTGAACATCTTCGTCCGTACTTGGCCAAGGTCATTCCCGTCTTATTGAAAGGAATGGTGTATTCCGAAGTCGATCTGTTAACTCTCGGCGGCGACGAGGATGATGCTCACATTGCCGACAACGAACAAGACATCAAACCCCGTTTCCACAAGGCCAATGTTGTCGAAGCAGGTCACATCAAGGATGATGTCAGCGAGGATAAGAAGAAGAGCAGCGGTCTTTTGGCCGATGATGATGAAGAGGACGACGACGAGGATGACGAGGATGATTTTGATTTTGATGACGATGAGTTTTACGGTGAATGGAATCTGAGAAAGTGCAGTGCGGCCGCTTTGGATGTCCTGTGTACATCGTTTGAAGGCGAAGGCATTCGTATCCTGATGCCCTTGCTCAAGACTGAATTGGAAAGTGGCGACTGGCTCCACCGAGAATGCGGTATTCTTGCTTTGGGCGCTGCCGCTGAAGGTAACGTTATGACCGCCGGATGACATGGGTGAGGATGGTCACTGACAATATACTGGAACTGCATAGGTGGTATGCAAGACATTGCCCCCTTTTTGCCCGAGCTCGTTCCTTATTTATTGAAGAACCTCAACGATCTCAAGGTAAGCCATCACCGTGGCCCCCATGGAACACAAGAATGATGCTGATGACGATTCTTGGTTTTTGGTATTTAGCCTTTGGTTCGATCCATTACTTGCTGGACACTGGGTCGTTATTCTTCGTGGATTGTTCAGATGGCGCGTCAGAGTCCCGAGGCGCGCAAGCATTACTTTGAACCTCTTGTTCAATTGTTATTGCAGCGTATCATGGATAACAATAAGCGTGTGCAAGAAGCGGCCTGCTCATCGTTTTCCTTGCTCGAGGAAGAAGGCACAGTAGAATTAGTGCCCTATTTGCAGCCCATCCTTGTCACGTTATCGGCTGCTTTCGAAAAGTACCAACAACGCAATCTGTTGTTGCTCTACGACACCCTGGGGACATTAGCTGAAGTTGTCGGCGAAGCCTTGAATAATCCCCCCTATATTGAACTCATTATGCCCCCGCTTATCAAGAAATGGCAAAAGATCACCGATGACAACACAGATCTGTTCCCGCTCCTTGAGGTAACGAGAAAAAGGCTTTGTTTTCGGAAGATTTCGATTGGATCGCTAAATAATCTTCATCATTATTATCTAGTGTCTTTCATCGATTTGTACGGCTTTGGGTAAAGGATTCAAGCCTTTTGCTGAACCTGTGTATCAGCGATGTGTGAACTTGGTGTGCAAGACCCTTGAAGAATGTCAAATGACAGCCATGGATCCTACCCTGGACGAACCTGATAAAGATTTCATGATTGTCTCCTTGGACTTGTTGTCTGGCATTGTCCAGGCTTTGAATACCGATGCCGAGCCCCTGGTCGCTAATACCAATCCTCCTGTGGTCCAATTCTTATCCATTTGTATTCAGGTACGATTGGGCCGGGTTTTGGGTAATTTAAGTGCTGATTTAATGTGTTCTTGGTTTTTCTTAGGATGAGGTTGCTGAAGTTCGACAATCGGCTTATGCGTTATTGGGTGATTTGGCCATTTCTTGCTTTGAGCATATTCGTGCCGTGGTTCCCCAGTTCATGCCTCATGTTCTGCATCAAATTGATCCTCAAGCTGAACATTTGTCAGTATGCAATAACGCCGCTTGGGCTGCTGGTGAAATCGCTATCAAGTGGGGTAAGTTTTGGAGCTGTGAAGAATAGAGAAAGGAAAAAAAGACCCAGTTGACACGAATTCATTTGAATAGGTGCGGAGATTCAGCCTTATGTCGAGCCAATGTTGCAACGTTTGTTCCCACTGATTGTCAATCCTCAGATCCAACGCACTTTGTTGGAAAACGTGGCCATCACGATTGGTCGTTTGGGTTTGACCTGTCCTAATATCGTCGCTCCTCATCTGGAAATGTTTATTCAGCCCTGGCTTGCGGCATTAACTCCCATTCGTGATAATGACGAAAAGGCTTCTGCATTCTCGGGTTTATGCGAAATGATCAAGGCAAATCCTCAGGGTGCTGTCAAGGTTAGTTCAAGAAAAGCTTCTTTTTTGTTCCAGTATCGGACAACTGATTTTCTTTTGGTATAGGAATTTTTGGGGATCTGTATAGCTATTGCACATTACCAAGCGGTTCCTCAGGAATTGCATACATCATTTGGCAACGTAAGGGGAAGAAAACCAGTGACACTGTGATGATTGGATTAACCGACCTCGATTGCTGCAATAGATTCTCATGGGTTACAAGAACATGTTTGGTGAGCAACAATGGCAGCAGGCGCTGGCTAGTCTGCCACAAGAGATCAGAGCGTCTTTGCATGAACGTTATGGTATCTAAAAAAATCAATTTATGCTTACAACACAATTTTATTACATATTCAACGGATATAAACTACATTTTGTCTTTCTTTTATTTTGGAGGGAAGGCGGGGGGGGGCGAAGAAAAAGGAGGATAAGATAAAAGAGGTCATTTGATAAAAATCGCAAAAGAACATAATATCTATCGTCAGCCCAAAGGGTAGTCGGTTGCAATATCTTCTTTTTTTCTCTCGATTCCCCTTTCTCCTCTAGTTTTGCATACAACACATAAAGCTTTTCTTAGTCGATGAATCTGTTTAGATAATCTCTATTTAATCCTTCTCTCCAACATCATATAGTCATGCCTGTTCCGGTACAAGCTACCGCTTCTGGCATCAGCACTTATCTTGTAAAAGTACAGCAATGCTATGGGTGTCATGTATTTGCCAATCGAGACAACTACAGCTCATTCTCCCCAGCTTCTCTGATGTTGCAATTTCCACATCTGCACGGTAAATGGAGTATCCTCAAACAAAGCTTGTTTTATACTCATATCTATCCAACACGGCATGTTGCCGTTACGGAGACGCTAAGAATGGAAATGTCCGTGAACAAAAGGCGTGCTCCGAAATGTAGACAACGCTTAATGATGGAGTCAAGTGCCCCATTATCTTTGATGAACTGTTAAGGGATCCTGGGATGACGTGAATGTACTTTTAGACACCTTGTTAAGCAACTGTGCTAAAATAACTAGAGAGAGGTTCACAACAGGGAAGAGGTGCATCAAAAAAATACAGACAGGATCAGAGCTGATTGAATGGTCGTTGTGAGGCTGCACGCCCTTATTTTATTGGTTAGACTAATCTTTAAACTATGATAAAGCATTATGCTCTTCACCTTCCCTCAGTCTTCCATGTGCTCATAAAGGCCCACATGAACCAACAGCCTCACCGGCATCGTACTTGCAGTAATGGCGATTCTCATTTGCCACAAACGCAGGCTCTCATTCACACCATGGAGATGCGAGTTCTTCTTCAGAAGTCTCTGAATCGCGTTGTACACATGCATGTGCCCGATGGAGAAACTTTCCCGGGATGAGGGCTTCACCATTCCACACTTGAGTAAGAAATATGATGAGTATGATTATTATCTGGTTACGATACCCATAATATCCCTTGCTCAAAGTGTCACTGTCCAAGCGAAGCATCTCATTGATCTTGGCCCAAGTGAACTTGAGTTGCAATTGCTCCTCAAACCAGTTGGAGAGACGCTCAGAGGTGGGGCCCCCCTCTCAGCGTCAAAAGAGGAAACCACGATTCTGGCTTCACATCCACAACGAATGGAAGGCTGCACGCGCCGCTTTTGCGCGGTCGAGTGGTAAGTTACCAGCACGATGACAAGTATATCGCTCGCGAACAAAGAGAGCGCCAGGAGCAGAGTAAGTCTTCTTTCCGAACGTACAGCAATAGCTTCAAGACGTATCAGTTACCTAGACATTGCTCGCGATGGGAACTAACTTGCCGCTCTTCTTGCTCCTTGACGAAACTAGCAATGTCGTCTTGTGGGAGCGTGCTGAAAGCAGGGGATTCAACAGCAAAGAGGATGACGGGCTGAACAACAGTAACATTGATATGGTTGATGGCTCGAGGGACGGACAGGACGTAGAAACGGATAACAGAAAGGCTTTGTGACGCAGCCAATAAGATTCGGCGATTAAAAATTTTGGCCCTTGTTGAGCTCTTAAAAAACAATTCGCGAACTTGATTTTTTGGTCCGTATACTTGGTCACTTCAATATGCTACGAGGAGCAGCTAGATTTGCCAGACCTACGACCTGTCACATTGGTAGAAATCTGACAGTTCGTGCTCTTGTGAGTAGGCTTTTTTTTTCAAGTTATCCGACATGCGTGAATCGACCGTTTAAATTAACCGTCTTACTTTATTCCAGTCTGCCCGTTCGTATACAACGGCAGTCGAGTCATCGACGACGACTCAAAAGAGTGGATCCGTGGCCAAGAAATTGCTATGGTTTACCATGTTTGGTGTCACCATGTACTCTGGCGCGACTTACTTTGCCTTGAAAAATGAAGCTTTTTACGACACGTATACCACCTACGTTCCTGGGGGCGAGCAATTACTCGATGCTTTGGAAGACGCCATGCAGAATCGCCAGCTTAAAGATTATCTCGAGAAAACCAACCAATGGAAAAATGAGGCTTCGGTTCATGCCAATTCTGCTAAGCAAACTGCACTTGATGCCAAGGAAACTGTGATGGAATGGTACGAATATGGCGCCGAGGCTTTCGCTCAATTGACCGGCCAGAAGGAACCTGTCGCTTTGCCTTCAGCAGGCGGTCCTGAACCTGTCAAGAAGAAGAAGAAGAGAGTCGTTCCTCAGAAAGCTATTTTCGCCAATGTGATTACGGGTGGTGACCCGGTCGATATCCCCGAGTTTCCCGAAAGCTCGGATCCCTCCATCAACCAACTGGCAGCGACCGTCCAGAAGCTTGTTGCTTCGTTGAATGACGCCGGTCTTTGCGGTCATGCTCGTCGATTGGTCGACTTTGCCACACGTGATTTGAAAGCATTGAACGACAACCTGGATCTCATTCAAAAGGAACAGACCCAGTTGCACGAAGCTGTGAATGCCTTGACAGCCAAAGCTCAAGTCGTCGAAAACGATGTCAACCAACACTGCAGTGATGTCCACGCTAAAGTGGTCTCTGCCCGAAAGAAAGCCAATGTCCGTGTTGCCGATAAAGCCGACGATTTGAAACAGCATTTCGCATCTGAATCTGCTGCTTTGCAACAAGAGCTTAGAGAGGGAGGCGAAAACGAATTGGCCGTGGAACGTGAAGCACAACTTGCCATGATGGTAGAAGCTTTGCAAAAGCAGGCCATTGAAATCCAGGAACGATACGTGGATGAAGTGCAACAACAGGTGGAAACCGAACGGGGTGGTCGTTTGTCCAAGGTGGACCAGGTCATGGTTCGTCAGGCCGATTTGGAGAAGCTGGCTTACACTGATGCCGAACACTTGGATGACGCTCGCCGAGCGCACCAATTGGTCATTGCTACGGATAGTTTGAAGAAGGCTGCGCTGTCCGGCAATCGCAAGGCGTTCCAGGCCGAATTACGTACTCTGTTAGTTCTGAGTGCTCCCAATTCGCCTTTTGCCAGCTTGTCCGAGAAACGACGGGATGAACTGATTCAAGTGGTCGCTTCCAGCATTTCGGACCTGACGGCTCAGCACGGTATCGATTCATTAGCTCAGTTGGTGACCCGATTTGACGTTGTTGCTCGCGAAGTGCGTCGCGCTTCTCTTATTCCTGAAGAAGGCAGCATCATGTCTCACGTTGTTTCCGCGATGCTGAGCAAGTTGATGTTTGCCAAGCAGGGCTTGGTCGAAGGAGAAGATGTGGAAGCGCGTTTGGCTCGTGCCGAATACTATTTGCAACACCAAGACGATTTAGAAAGCGCCGCTCGCGAACTGAACCAACTGAAAGGATGGCCTAAACGCTTAGCTTCTGATTGGTTACAGGCCGCTCGTCGTCATTTGGAAGTGAAGCAGGCTGTAGAGGTAAAAATCTTTTTATACGCATGGTTTATTTTTGAGTGGAATACTGACAAACGTATCGATGGATAGATTTTGCGCGCTCAAGCCACATTGACCAGCATGCTCGCTGCCGAATAATGATCCAAAAAGACAAAATATTTATCACAAAAAAGATTCCATGTTCATCGCTTTGCTTTTCTTTTTTCTTCTTGTTTTTCTTAAAACCATCCATCCAATTTTTTCCGTCATCAATAGACTTTAGGGAATCCTCGTTTTAGTTGTATGCAACTGTTTAGTGTTTGTTTTATCTGTTGGTGGCAGCCGCGGTGTGTGCGTCTAGGAAATCATCCATGTGGCAACTATGATCTTGAATGAGAGATCACAAAAAAAAAAAGAAAAGAAAAGAGCGTGACCGAGAGTAGGGAACGTCCTCTGCAATCAATCTTTCTATGGCGCCCTCCCCGTATGCTATTTTCACAGCAGTGCCAACGGGAAACTTCTCAAGTCCGCATCGCAGTAATGTGATGATTCGATTTTGGGTTCATGCATAAAAATTAGCAAGCGACGTGTATTTCATTGATGGCGATATATCCGAAATTCTATTGGATTCTATCAGATATGCGTCGTGCTATGACACACATCTTTGATGTACCAAGCCTCTAGAAGAGTCCAGGGTAGACTCTCACTCATCCTCAGAACATTATCAAACCCAACGGTTTTGCCACTCAAGGAACACTCTCATCAAAATTGAAATACTAGTATCCACGGTTTCATTCATGCTGCGTGTGAACGATCATGCAGGCTTTGTCCCGCGAGCTCGACTTTTATATCTCGCGGTGTTAGATGATAACCAATTCCAATTAAAGATTCAGCGCGGAGATTCTGTATGCGATCACAAAGGATGCCTTTTGTTTATGATTTCTGTAATATTTCTTCTATCCAACCTCTCACTTTATGTGCCATGTATGCAGAATGCTTCGAATCTATCATTCATACACTCCCATAATTAGCATTGACCTTTTTTTTTGATGCATTGAATAGTTACCTAAAATGAATGCATGCGGCAGGTCTTCTTCACACAGATGAATGTGAGCTGCAATTTTCGAGAAGCTTGGGTTTAGATATCGTAAATGCATGCCAAAATGATCGCACTTACCATTTGGGAATTTTTCTTTCATGTATTCATAATGATCCAAGGGGGCCCATTTGTCGACCTTTGAAAAGTAAACGATCATTTTATCCACATGAGTCGTATAGAAATCATGATCCAATTCTTTGATCGATGCCATCTCGTTGTTGGCCATAGCAAATGCGTTCTTGACAACAGATTGGTGTAGTAGCTGATGTGCTGTCACTTTTAAACAATGGCCCTCTTGTCCAGTCACCATGCCTGTCACGTATTCACGAATTGGCGACGAGATGTATGACAGCATGTGTGCCGTGCCTGAAAGCACAGACAAAGGCACTTTGGATAGTAATCGCTAAATACGAGTTCATTTGCAAGTGAATAAAGATGCGCACACAAGAATACTGTTTCCAAAAGACAATACCGATATGAACACCCCGTTGGGGGTCAATGCAATTTCTCGCAGAGTCGGGAATAAGGCGATTAAACGGACAATGTCATGCTGTTGTCTTTGCTTGAGCACTTCGGCGCAAATGTAAGCGCCTACCGAATGGCCCATTAGAATGAACTGTGTGCCACCAGGATTATCCTTGCGAAGCTGGTCAAAGCAGTCGATCTTGTGTTCAATTTGTTCTTGCAGTGTATATACGGCATCGCGGGACGAAGCGACAGTGTGAGAACCAACCGAGTGGCCTAAATGAGATACTGTATACAGCAGATGCGTGTTCTTCATTGTTAAGATTTTGTTCTCGAAAATCACACCTCATGGCGTTCCCGTTACCTGCACAAATCTCCAAAGAAGGGGCGGAATGCTCATGAATATCCTGCAAAAATTGGGTATAATATTCGGCCAGACCGGGATTCCCGGGAATGAAGAACAAGACCGTTTTCTTGCCGTCGCCGCGGGATGGCCACCAAAGTGTTTCTGTGGTTTTGTTGGCCACTTCCCATACTGCACGTAAAGGCGTGCGGAACACTTGTGGAAGCATACCCTAATTTTTTTTGCGGAAGGCCAATCTAAGAAAATCCTCAAGCTTGCGGACGTCGAAAAATGACTAATTCGACAGCTCCAGATCATAGTGCTGTCGGGCCTCCACCCATGATTTGTGATATGTTATGTAACCACCATTGATGTGTAAAAGAGAATAAATGTATTTCATAGTTTATATAGCCATCAAAATGGTTGTAAATACTTTGCCGTGGAGTATAGCATTTTCATAGCAGTACAGCGACCTTTAGTAGATTTCAGCAGTGGTCTTGCCCATCGCTATAACCCCTGGTTGACAAAAATAATGTTATGGTTTCTTTCAGTCCAGTATATCTGCGTATTGGCATTTGGAAAAGAAAAGATTGCTCGTTTATTTTATCAATTATCATAACTGGTGTTCATTATCTTTCACGTACATAACATGCTTCTTAGGAACTGTTTTTTGCTCACCTGCCCGCCCATTTGAAGGCAACACTTGATGAGTTGCTCACCTTTTGCTCACTCAATATCAAACATCGTCCTGCTTATTTGATTGTAAAAATTGTAACTTTTGCAGTTTAGGCTGAGGCTCCACCATCTTGTGGATAATGGGCTTTCTCTGGTTTTTCACTTTGTCATTGTTGAAATACATACCTCGTCCCTTTTGTTCGGCGTTATGCTGGGAAAATGTACGCATGTTAAGCACCTGCAGCCTTTCCGCTGAGCTGTCCTACGTGGACCTACTGAACAACATATCCAATCTTTGCTAATTCGGAAGCACTGAATAAGTTGCCCTAAGCTATTCCTAGGAGTTAATTTTTGTAGGATATCTGTCGTACAGGAAAGAGCCTTGGTATTTATTGGGGCGTTTTAATATATCTCGAACGACGATCGTAATTATTTAACCCAACTTACTTTATGATAAATTCTTTGAGACCTGTTTTGGTTTTTTGTGTGAGTGTATTGCAAAGGTAATGAGGCGGGGCAGTCATAGAGCTGATATCTGACTGACGTGATAGTGAGAAACTTTTGTTGGTTGGCGCTGATCAACTTGCTTGCGTATTGAATCCTGTGAAAGTTGCAAAAGCAGTTTCAATGGCAGCATTCAAAATAAGGGAAAATAGAGGTTTTTTTACCTGCATAGTTTACGTTTCATTGATTGTTCAGTTTATCTTATTTAATGATCATTGCATACTTCCCTGCCCTTTTTAGTTACAACAGCTGTCGATATCTGTGATAACAGCCCATCTAAGCTTGACTGGGTTCTTGACTAAGGCGAAGACGGCTTGAATGGTGACTGCTTCATCACTGATAAACTAAATGAAGTCGACACCTTGGACGAGCGCCGCGTCGTTCACTTCCCGCATGGCGTCGATCAGGCCATCAATGCGTTCGACAATGTGCTGTTCGACAAAAAGGGAACCATTCGTTTCTTGGTCGTCAATTTAATTGCCCTTCACGCAGCCACCACTGGTATCCTCTTTAATCAACTTGCACGAATTGCGTACATGCGTTTCTTAGCCGCCAAGTCTGGATTGGTTTCACCTCGCTTCGAACCTCACCGGTACCATGTAATATATAACGAGGCCTTGGTTTCCAACATTCCTGTTCAAGGTCATGAGTTCGTCACCGCTGTTGCTATTGTTAAAGAACATCTTACTCAGAAGTGCAAGTTTTAATCAGACGGAACTTCTCCGATTATGTCTGCTGCGTTGCTTACATGTTTAGAGTTCGTCGCTGATGATTTCTTGCCTGATATGGCTGCCAAGTACGAAGGATTATGGAAAAGGTGTCTCAAAAGTCACGTTTATCTTGAGGTTAGGTGGGAAAATATTGCTTGCCATGCGCTTCACGCCATCTTCCCATTAATTTTCGACAACTTTTGGATTAAGAGGGCCGCCCGTGGCGAAGTTTCCGGCGTTTTAGTTCTACGTGTCGACTGCTCTCCTGTCGGCGTTGCATTCATTCGGGATCTCATAGTTGCTGCTCAGCATGCGACCTTCATCAAGCCTGATTTGAAGAACTGCTTCAAGGACGAGCTCTTGTATCTTGATGATCTCGCTACTACTATTTGTGACAATAGGTGGATCGGCAGCATCAATTGTCGCATGTACGGAGCAAAAAACTTGCAAGTCGACGAGGTCCGTCTCGCTAAGCTTGCCAGCGCTATTTTGGCAATGTTGGAAGCCTTCAATCCCCAGTCTCCATTAATCAAGTCAGGCTCCCTCAAGAGGATTGCTGATGACACTCCGATTACAGGGTGCATCCTCCCGCGCGTCGCAACCTAAATGAATTGGTAAATCAGAAAACAAAAATAGTAGATGCGTAAAATTAGTTTGACAGAAAGAATACAATCAAATAATACAAGTTAAGACTTCATTACTATGTGATTTGCTATCTCTTTCTGTAATTTCCTCTTTATTTGGCCGCTCATGATGAACTTCCTAAGAGCGATTATATGACCTTTTATTGCTCTAACGAAAAGAATTCGCTCACAAAAATTTTGGCCATGTCTCTCTTATGTTTTTGGGAGCTACTACTGAACTTTTGCTATGCCAGATTCGACGTTGACCGCTTCTCCCTCTGCAATTTTTGACAAGCTTTATACAGTAACAATGTGACAAAACCGAGGAATATCAATAGAAATATTACCAATTTCGATTGTATTCTACTATTTCAGTTATGTCTTCGAGCTATTGAATATATTAATAATATTACTTAATTCAGTTTCATGGATAAATTGGTGTCGAAATAAGATGGCACTGTATCTAGAAAATTGTTGTTTCAGCTTTACGCCAGGTAACCTGACCGCTACATATCTCAACTTTATTAAAATGTTTGCCTCTGAGTTGCCATATTTGGATTACCTGCGCCCGTTGCCCAAGCAGATTTCGACCATCATGCTAATACGCTGTCAAGTGAACAATCAGGAACGCTCAACAGTGGCCGAAATAACGAGTGGGAACTTCCAGAGAGACATACCTTTGGGACGCATGGATGCCGTGTGCAATTTCTGCCAGGCACACATGTGGCTCAAAGAGCGTATGTCTGGATCCATCGCTAATCCACAGTTCCAGGTCTGCTGTGTTCAAGGTTCCATTGTGCTTCCGCCTTTGGAGCCTACACCTCCAACAATTGCGCGTCTTCTTCGCAGCAACACCGACAATGGAGGAGATTTCCGTGAGCAGATCCGCGGCTACAACACGAATCTCAGTTTCACTTCCCTAGGTGCTCAAATTGACGAGTCAGTGGCCAACAATCGCAGTGGAGCTTACTGTTATCGCATCCAAGGAGGCATCTATCATCGGATCGGTGGCCTGCTTCCACCAACGGATAACCAGACTCCTGCATTTGCTCAGCTGTGCATATACGACTCTGACACCCAGCTGGCACACCGAAACGCTGTGGTTCCATATTTACGAAATGCAACCTTGCTCATTCTCCAAGATCTGCTCATGGAAATAAACCCGTTTGTTCCGCTGTTGCTATCCATGGCGCATGTTTTACGTGAGTCGGACGGAGCTGTAGATGTGAGACTGCTCATAAGTGCGGAAAACACGCCTGATGCTCGCCGGTACAATGCACCAACCGCAAGCGAAGTTGGAGTGATCCTGGTAGACAGTACGATCACACCAAACAGTAGCCGCGATATTGTGCTCCAATCGAGGAGTCATGGACTTCAACGTATCAGCGAGATGAATCAGCACTATGATGCTCTCCAGTACGTCTTGATGTTCCCACATGGTGACCTCGGTTGGAATATCCACGCACGCTCCCCTGGCGGTCGCAGTATCATGGTTATGCAATGGTACAGCTACCGTTTGATGGTGCGAAGCAACGGCCACAATATGCATTTGTTCGGACGCCTGTTCCAGCAGTACATAGTTGATATGTACGCCAAAATGGAGCAGAATCAGCTGACGTATTTACGGCTCAATCAGACGAACCTGCGAACGGATCTGTACCGAGGTGTCGTAGATGCAGTAGAGCTGGGTGACAACGACCTTCAGAGCGTCGGGCAACGAGTGATCTTGCCGTCCACCTTCATAGGAAGTCCCAGACACATGCGGCAACTCTATCATGACTCCATGAATATTGTACGTCGATGCGGACAGCCCGATCTTTTCATCACTCTCACTTGCAATCCTCAGTGGAAGAAAATACAGGACGAGCTGGTTCCTCTCCAAGCCGCTGTTGATCGGCCCGATCTTTGTGCGCGAGTCTTCAATATGAAGCGTAAAAAAAAGCTCTGATGGAAGATCTAACGAAGAACCATGTTTTGGGAAGAGTCGTTGCCCATGTACACACAGTGGAGTTTCAGAAGCGAGGCTTACCGCATCTTCATTTACTTTTGGTGCTACATGCGGACGATAAGCCGAGAACACTTGATGACTATGATCGTATCGTGTGTAGGTTGTCTATTGATACGCAAAGATTTATGCGCACATCAACTAAATCTTACCGAAAAATCAACCGCTTATTGACAAAAGATTAGAGTTAAGAGAACACCATGACTTTTGGATACACAAATTCGAGTGCGGGTTCTGAATATTGGAAATGGAGCATCCCATTTCAAACACATCTTTAATCAGCTACTATTCCCACTAGCCTCAGAGTAACAACAATCTACAGACCGAAAGAGCATAACTTTATGATCTTTAAAAGATAAACACGTGCTACTATTAAAATTCTTGCCAAACTAAAAACCAGTCGCCGCACGCCAAAATTTGCGAGCTAAAAAACAGTTACATGGTGTTCCTTTTCATCATATGGATTTGGCAGCTACTTCGCTTGGTGTTATTTATTCATTCAAAGATGTTGGAAAAGTTCAATGAAAGGGGAGAACTTTCTGTAAAGGGCTATTGTCAATTCGATCTCGCGTCTTTGTAGCATTATTTAATAAGTTGTCTTTGTCAGTAAACGTGTGTCCTTTTGATTTTTTTCTTTCCAGTTTCGGTGATTAAAGTGCATGAGCAGAAATGCTTTACCAATGTAGCTGATCTGGCGACATTGCTCATTGTTCATTCATTGGTGTGTGTCAATTTTTATTTATTTTAAAGGCGATCATTCATACTTATAGAGCTCTATTTTCATGCAGTTTCTTTTTGCTTTTATCAGATTTTTATTTTTGGAGCTTTTTTTCATTTAGAAAGTGGTCATTCACACGTCTTTTGTAGCTTTAAATTTTATGCAGCTTCTTTCTGCTTTTTATCTTTACAGCCTTTATCTTCAGTTTTATTTTTGGACTTTTTCCTCTATTTTTGAAGCTTTTTTTTCGCTTTTATATTTAAAGCTTTTATTTTTGGAGCTCTTTTCGTCTTTTTGTCTTCGTTTTCCTCTAACTTCGGTTCACCTAAGAAGCTCTGGTACTATTTTATTTCATCAAGTTCCTAGCTGGTCCATCGCCACAAGTATGGCTTTCCCGTGTAGCTGACTCGGTTAAATTGACCATCACCATCAGAAGGTACCATCAAATGGTTTTTTTTATCAGTTCTTCAACAAGAAACAACTTACCTGTTGTATTTTCTATTCTTCCTCAGCTTTTGGTTTTCTCTCCGGTTTTCTTTCTCGCCTGGCAAGCCATCCATCCTCCAAACCTTTCTACTTTGTTTCGCGCACCAAATGTTGCCAATCCCAGGGCATCGTCGGCGGTGTGACTCTTTTTTTTCATCGGGAAGTGCTTACGCGTCCTCCTTAGCTTGGCTTCACCCGGATTACTTCCCGTGGTATTGTCTTTGACTTTCTTCCCGACCATTTTATTTTTGTAGTTTGTAGTATGTACTTTGTATTTTATTCGATAGACCTTCTTGCACTCTTTTCCTCCTTTTTTTTTCCCACAGGGTTATTAGGGGGTTTTTACAGACGCACCTATTGTATTTACTTTCTTTTTATATTTGTATCGTTTCTTTCTTTTCGGTCGGGAAGCTCTGGATATCTGCTGCCTCACATAACAAAGGTCAAATATCTTGACGGCATTTGAATCAATCAAAGAGCTACTAACTCATTTTTTCTTTAAAATACCCAATAACCTTGGGCGGGACGGGACTGAGGGGGTCACTAAGTGCTGCTGCACACATGTTTGGAAATCATGACTGTACGGTATGCCAGAGTATTGACATTAATATACCCAAAGTTCCATCAAGCGTCTCGCCCAGGTTATGCCGTATGCGTTAGGCTTTTGTCTGACGAATGTCGCTAATGTAAGAGGGCGACGTCCAGTAGCAGGTGGCATCCATTGCACAGCGGGTGTACGGCTTGTTATAAGTGAATGGATTTCATTAGCCTTTCATTCTGACTAGGAAGATAGACTCCCATTTTACCATCTTTTGTGTGAAACGCATTAATTTTAGCCCGTTGCATTAAGGTGCTGGACATGAATATCGATTGCACAAAATACTGTAAACCCCTTAGTGTAAGTCCATATTTATAAAGTATTATTGGTTGATTATATGCATTCTGCAAAAGTTCATGGCGCAGAATCGGCGTAAGCGCACAAATAAAGAAAACTTCTGCAGAGGTTACGGCAAAGGGCCGGCACAGGCGCACAAATAGAGAAGAAGTAGCCGAATGACAGCGATTGAAATTTGTAGTATATGGCAGAAACATTAATTTTCTATTTAAAGCCGATTATGCATTTTCAAGGAACCCTTATCTCTTCGATCGCTATTCTACACTTCATTTCCAGTGAAAGTTCCTCCCATGGCCAATCATAAGCTTATTCTCTGTTTATTCTTACTTGCTATCTCAATGATATCCAACGCTCGATGGACCGGACCTCAGGGACAAGTTTGTATACAAGTAGCATGTGCAAGCAATGAAGACGAAATGTGCACAGCGTACTCAGCAGCAGATGCAAGAGAGAATTGCCCTTCAATCTGTGGTGACTTTGGCCCTGATTGCTTCGATGGTGTCCGAACGTGTTGTTTAACACGAAATTAACCCTCAATGCCCATGTATTGCTTTATCGTGCCCGTCCATACTTTCTAATAAAGACATGAACTAGGCAAAAGTGGTCCCATTAACGGCATCATATATCTTTGAAGGTGAATAAAATACAGTGGTTCTCCACTTTCTTCCAGAGTGGATGTACCGAGATTTTTGAAAAAAAAAAAAAAAAAAAAAAAAAAAACGAAGTTTGGAAAACGCGTGGAGTAGATTTCTAGTGGATAATACAAGGACAATATGCTTGGAACAAAATGCCGAACATTTACTGTACAATGTGATGGACACCAGAGTATTGAAAGATACAGAGCTACAAGGCAGCGCTGTCAACAAAATGGTCAAGTGTGCTCAGCTGAAGGTCAATTCTTCCTCTCAACATCAATTTTTTGAAGAAGACGTGTCTGTCTAATAGAACACCAGCATTCAAAGCAGTCCAAACAGCCCAGGGGAGTCGGCCTGAGCCTGAAACTGAAATTGTAACTCCACGCGAGTTACTTCGTCGTCTTCAGACTATGATGGATAACGTTGACGAAGAAGCGTTCTGGGAGGATTCTTTGACAGATGTACGCCGGAAGTTACAAAAGCAATGCGAAGCTAAAAAGGCAACATTAGACGTGTTTTCGTCGAGAAAATCCAATAAATGTTATAAACCCCGGATTTATTAAAGAGGCTAAAATTTTTGACAATTGAACAAAGGTGAGGTTTGGAAATTCTGCAATGCTTAGAAGTGGATCGTTCTCAATCCAGAGGGAAAAAATGAAAAAAAAGCGGGAGCTGACTGTATGAGAAGCCGTGTTCTTGTTTCAGGATGTTTTTCGTTCAAAAGCTACTCGGAAAAGAAGCCAGCGCGTATAATAGCGTATTCTCTATTTGTGTGCCTGTCCCGGTTCTGTTACTGTAACCTCTGTCGGGTATATGCATTCACAATGCAATGCCCACATGATGGCTGTAGCAACGTATTACTTATAACAAAATTTGCACCGATAGTTAGCCCGCTCATAATACAATGCTTGCAAAACAGCCACAGCGCACGGTTTCTATGATTTTTTATTCCGTATACGTAATGGACGTTATTAGCTTTTCATTTTTGCCTAGAAAGATATACCTCCATTTTACCACCTTTTGTAAAACGCATAGATTTTAGCCTTTAGCCCATTGCCTTATGGAAGTGCTTGACAAATATGCAATATTGTTTGTACAAAATCAACCGCTTACTGTAACTCTATATTTGTAAAGCATCATTGGTTGATATATGCATCCTGCACGAGTTATGGTGCAGAATCTGCATAAGCGCACAAATAGGAAAGAGTTCTGAAATGTCAGGGCGAAGGGCCGCCATAGATGCACAAATAAACAAGAAATAGCCGAATGACAGCAATTGAAGTTTGTCGTCCATGGCAGCAACATTATTTTTCTATTTAAAGCCGATCATAGATTTTTGGGGAACTCTCACGTCTTCAATAGCTTCTGTATACTCCATTTACAGCAAAGTTTCTAACATGGCCAACCACAAACTACTTCTCTGCCTGTTCTTACTTGCTATCTCAACGATTTCCAACGCTCGATGGGTCGGAACTCCCGGACCTCGGTGTATGCGACAAGCTTGCGCCGACAATGAAAAAATAGCTTGCCAGGCGATAAACGAACTGGATGCATACCATCGTTGCCCAGAGGCATGTGCTGACTTTGGTGACACTGAATGCTTCATTGGTTCCCGAATTTGTTGTCTCCCAAAATAAATTTCCCAGGATCTTATCTGTTTTGCTTTATCATACCCATCATACTTACCGAATAAAAAATGGGCAGCTATGCAAATGAGGTATCACTGAACGACATTATATATCTTTGAAGAGAAGATTGCTTTATACCATATACATACGCACCAATTCCCTTGATGTGATACTTGAATAGAAGCATCTGGAACAAGGTTCAACCTGTAAAAAAATTATAAAGCGGAGGCTAATTACTGTAATGGTTCTTTTTTTCCGAGCTCACATAGCAGAAAATCACTGAGAATCCCTTTATTATTATCTTTATAAATATACTATGGAGATAGAAAGCTTATTTCGAAACATCAGAACCTTTCGGTCACCAAAATGGTTGTTGAATAAACTAAAAGCGTAATCATCGCTTATTCAGAGAGAATGCGACCGGAGTCAGTAGCATTTTCTCTTCAGCAATTGTTTGCTCATATTTTATCTAAATAACTGATGATTACGCTTCCAAATTATTCAACAACCATTTTGGTGATGGAAGGTTATGTTGTTTCGGAACAAGCTTTGCTTAAGCTTGCTTCAGCTGTTTAATGCAAAGCTACCTCAAAGGATTGTCGTTATGTATTCTGACACAAAGCAATAGTCTCGTCAAATCTTTGACGCCGTTTCAGTGATACCACATTTGCATAGCGGTTCATTTTTTTTATCGAAAGTATGAACGGATTACGATAAAGCAAACAAGGTATGGGCTGTGAGGATCATTTTGGGAGACAAAAACCTGCCATCAAAGTCAACCCAAGACTCCAGTAACCGAGTCAGTCTTTACACGGATAATCGCCAATTGCACTCCAGTTAAAGAGTACATCCTCAGTCACAACCTAAAGTGAGAAAAATCAGAAAAAAAAATAGCAGATGAGAAATTGGCGACTTCATTACCATGTGTATTAGCCATTTCTTACTGTATTTTTGTAGTTTCCTCTTAATTTTTTCGGCGCATGAATTCTCCCACCGTTCATGATGGACTTCCTAAGAGTGATTACTGTGATATATGAGAGAATTTAGAACAAAAAAGACAATGAGAATCCTTTGAGACTGTTTGATATCTTTATTTCGATTAATGTGATCTGCCTGTTTATACTTTAGTCTTGAGTCGGAATTAATAATTATCAGTGAGCAGTCCTCGGTTATAAGGTGTATTAGGAAGGATCCACATGCTGTGATGTGACAGCGTTACCCGTTTGAATTGATCTCGGCGATAGATCCAAGTTATGGATGAAGAGGCTCAATCGGCGTTCTAATGGAGAAGCTCACTCACAATGGAAACACCTCTAGATCCCGATCTTTCCTGTTCGGGAACACCAGTCTAGGATGGATAATACGACAAGTAGGGGATATACCACAATTACATGACCTTTTATTGTTCTGACGAGAGAATCCGTGAACGGAAAATTTGATCATATCTCTCTTATGTTGCTGGGGATCAAAGGGAGCTACTATAATTAAGCTTTTCTATAGCGGATTGGCCGTGACTCCTTTTCCTCTTAATTTACTATCGTAAGCTGCATAGCTGTATTAGTTTTATTTTCAAGCCGTTGAATCATAATAAGTTATCAATTTTATGACTGAACTCGATCCGAAATAAGCTGTCAGTGTATCTCGAAAACCGTTTGTTTCAGCTTTACGCCAGGTATAGGACCGCTACTGTACTAGCAAACTTTAGACAGACTCGATTCGCCTTCAGCTGGATTATATTTATTTACTACTACTTTGCTGATAATGACTCAGTGTTGCGTTTTGGTTTGCTCAACGTTGTTTTTGGTTTGTAGTGTTTTCGCTTGTAATTGACGACTAAGGAAGAATAATTATTGTATGGTATTACTGCATCCATGAGGTTCTCTTATTTGAAATAAGGCGCATATTACATCGGTAAATGGGAAAGGAGCATGGACGTCGGGCATTACTGTTAAATACAGCAAAATCTGTAGCTGTTATCCAGTGCTCAGGTCCTATATCCTTCCGTTTGCCTGCTAAGTGAGTTTTCTCTTCAGTTGTCTTCTCCCGCTGTGGGAGCCACCCCTTTGTTCTTGACACACATGCTGGCAGTTCAATATCAAGGGTCCTTCGGCACAAAACTGTATTACGGAAGAACCGCTATCGAATCCGGTCGCATTCTAAATAAGCGATGATTACGTTCCCGAATTATTCAGAGCCAAAATTTCGTGACTGCGGGTTACTATGTCTCGGAATAAGCTTGCAGCCTGCATAATTTATGCATTCAAAGGGCGGGGGTGGGGGGGCAAGTGCCTTGAAAATATAGAGGTGTTGAAACTGTTTATCGTCCCCCTGACAACAATCCCCGTTGACTCGACTCAGACTTCTAATGTGGTACATACTCACCACATTATCCGTCTTCGTCTAGTCAACTGCAGTATTACCGAAATCGGCATATATATATTTGCCAGATAAACCGGAGTGTGATTGGCCAGTTGTGCCCTCAGCATTCTCATTGTGCTCACGATACCTCTTAAAAAAAGTTTTCAACGAAGAAGCTAAATTATCAGCTTTATACTTGGTTTGATTGAAATACCAAAATTGCACATTCAAAGCAGAGTGAAATTGGTGCTGTTTTTTTAAAAAAAAATTCATACTACAGTAGCTTGTCTTTCATATTTCTCCCTTCTCCAGAATCCCAACCCTATATTTTACTGTGATTCTCAAATGTGATTGACTGATATTGTTCTTCGTTAAGGATTCACGAGCAAGAATTACCGTGAACGTTGAAATCAAAGAGAATCGTGAAAGTTACCTGCTATTTTTCGGTAAGGGCCTCCCAGAGCCGTGAAAATATCGAGGGACCACTGTCCTGTACATGTGCATCTGATATATAGCAGTGTGCTCTTAAAATATATGTGATGCCATTCAGTGATTCCCGCATTTGCATAGTGGTGCATTTCTTTATTAGAGAGCAAGTATAAGTATAGTGGGCAGGGAGAATTATTTTGGGAGACAACAGGTTCGGAAGCCTGAGTCGCAAATAGTGTCGCCAAAGCCAGTACATTCTTTTGGACAATAATCTTCTACTTCCCCCTCGAAGCGGGCCGTGCAAGCTGTTCTTTCATTGGTCGCACATCGTGCTGGTGTACAGGTAGGTCCTTCTTCTCCAATCCATCGAGCGTTGGAAACCGTTGAGATAGCAAGTAAGAATAAGCAGAGAATTAACATGTGGTTGGCCATAGTGTGAACTTTCGCTGCAAGTGAAGTATAGAAATGGAGGTCGAAGGGTTGAGAACTCACCGAAAATACATGGTTGCTCTTAAATAAATAAATAAATGAAAAAAATTGCTGCTATGTACGTGACAAGACTATTTCTTCGCTATTACGCCTTTTGCCAAATTCTGCGCCGTGAAATATGCATGATTCTCCCCTATTAATGCGACTGGTGTCGATACTGCGCTGATTCTTTACCGATTTAGTGCTGTGATTTGAGGATACAGATGCTTCCGAGGTACAAGTGGTAAGAACGGCCATTATTTTTCACACAATTTAAAACTTTGCAGATACCTGACACTTTCTAATGCAATGCTTTAAAACGAACCTTAGCGTCCTATTTGCAATTACCGTGCTGAGCGCCGTGTTCGGCATAATAAAATAATGTATTCCGCATACATATACAGTAAGCATGTTTTGCCAGGTAGAAGACGCATAAACCTACTGCCTGCTTGTATGCTGAAGAGAAACCGATGCGTGGCTTGTAGCTCTGGGAGGAACTGATGTTTGCTTGGGGCCTCGATAGCTTTGCCACCAAGTATGGTGTCTTTCTATTCATATTACTGCTGACTTTACCTACCGTAAACTGATTGTGAATGGAGAAAGGAGAATACAAGACTCGGAGATCAGAACAAAAATAGTAATGCCGTGTTAGTGTTCGTTAAACAGAAAATTGCCCTGCACAGGTTCCTTATGTCTAAAAAAACGGAAACGTTTCGGAAGCGGAATCGCAGGAAAACCAGGAGAAAATCACACTTTAGGATGTAAACCAGGAAAAGGACTCACGCGATTCGCTGATTGTTGCATACGGTAATATCATACAGTGAAGTCTACTGAAGGCTAACCGAATTATAAGAGAACTCAAAGGGGGGCTGTTCCACAATAGGGTATCCGTTGACACATGGTTGCCACACAAACTGAAACGGAAACGAGGAGCAATGTCCAGACGAAATAGATCTATATAACCTAAACTTTACTGCATGGAATACCTTTAACCGACTTGCGAAGACGTGCTGAGTCTGACAACTTACTGTTTCAGTTCGCCACTATTCCCATCCCTTTTCAGCACAGTATCAATTACAAATAGATCGTCAAGATTTTTTTTCAAGCATTGCACCGTATTAGATGTCTAAGTTATCTACACAGCTTTGATTGTGAAACGTATTTTAATGTCGAAGCATCATCAACTGCATTTAGCAGACTTCATGGCGTATAAGCGGCATAGTGTTGTATATATGTGTAGAGACGTGGAGTAAGGTGCGACTTTGTTTATTCTCTAAAGAGGTCTCTATACTATCTGGTATCCAAGGATAATAATTGGTGTCGGGATTTAAATGTACAAATAATGTGTAACTGCTCAAGTGTCTCTTGTCTGCTTAAACCGAGGTAATTCTTATGTAGTAGCATATAAGCAAATAAAGAAGAAATCCAGCAGGAATCGCGGCACAAGATTGAGACAGACATATCAATAAAGAAGAGAGCTGAATGACAGTGATTGACCTTTGTCGTAGATGGCAGAGATTCAGGGAGCCCTTGTCTTTTCGACCTCCACTCTATTACTACTTCATTTCCAGCGAAAGTTCCTACGATGACCAACCAAATGCTAACTCTCCGCTTATTCTTACTTGCTATCTCAACGATTTCCAGCGCTCGATGAGTGGGAAGTGAAGGACCTGATTGTGTTGCAGGAGAGTGTAGCGACTGTGAAGCATTCTTTTGCTTCGCGGCATCCAGGGAGGATGCAATCAAAAAGTTGCTATCATGTGCCACAAAGTCCAATCGCTATTTCTTCTCTATTTTGTGCGGCTGTGTCGGTATTTTTGCCTTGACCTCTGCAGAGCTCTTTCCTATTGTGCGCCTATGCCGATTCTGCGCCGTGGACTTTGCAGAATGCATACATCAACCAATGATGCTTTACAAATATGGAGTAACAAGTAAGGGGTTATTTTGTACAAACAATATTGCGTATTTCTAGCATCTTCTTAATGCACCGGGCTAAAATCTATGCGTTTCACACAAAAAGATGATGAAATGGAGATCTATTCCTAGTCGGAAATGAAAGACTAATAAGGTCGATTACCCATAACGGAATGAAAAATCGTACAAAGGACTTGTTAGCGGAAGAAGTCAATCAAAGCGACAACTTACTTACCAGAGTGGTTAAAGATACAGTATAGGACCTGAGTGTTGCACAATAAGCTACGAATTTTGCTGTATTTAAAATTCACGCTGGATATCCAGACTCCTTGCTTTTTATCGTACGTAATATGTTCCTTTTTTCAAATAAAGAAAGTTTTATGAATGCGTTAATACTGTACAACTGATAATTTATTTCATTATATCATAATCTGTGTTGCTATTCTTTCATTTCTGCTTGGACGTCATTTATTATTGCATTTTCGGGCCTCAATATAACACTATACAGTAAAATTTACATATATGAAAATTTGAGATTTTTTGGGATGTTGTTTTCGATTTTGGTTGCTCTCTGTGAAACACGGATACACCAACATTCGTTGCATTATGATAAACAAAATATTACTCTTCAAATGGATCATTCCTTTCTTTGTAGTCTTAATTTGACCCACATCAATCTGTGAAAGCAATCTGATCTTTTCCGTCTCAGATTCCAAAGTTAGCATCTTTTCTTCTTTTCAGAAATCTTTGTTTATTTTTACAGGCCATCGAGGTATTTGAGTCCGCAAGGAAATGCTGTGTAAAAAAATACATTCTAAGTCCTGGTCTTAACTTTGCACCTGTAAATCCGGGCGACGTGATTCCGAACTCCATGGTAGCAAAAAAAGAAAAATTAATCGGTGTCAGAGTCTTAATCATCACGCGTCGGTTGATGATCGGTGTGCACTGTGTGGCAGTCAGATTGTTCAAAATTCGATGCCATGGCTGGGTTTTTCCTTTTTAGGAACATCATACAGTCAATAGATACACATGTAGTGTTGCGCCGCGTATCTCACCAGTATCTTGTTGGTTTAAAAATACAAGAACAACTCGGTGGATCCACTAAAAAGGACGCGAGCCTTTTTATTTGTAGCAGTAGCACACGATAACACGAACGTGATTTTTGTCTCGTCACGAGGAAAAAAAAAGAATAGAAAATTGATTGCTTAAAAGCATATCTCGATAATCCACATGACGTGCTCTGTCAAATCGGATCTGCATTGCCAATCATTACATGATAATCTATCCATCAAAGAGAAAAGGATGTGCACATTACGTGAAAGACTTCAATGACTCGATTTACAATAATAGGGTCCACTCATTTTAATCCATCCGTCGCACTTCAGGGACAGTAAAAACTAGTCGAGATGTATAACTTTTTCTTTGTGAATGACAAATCCTCTGTCACGCAAAGAACGTGGATCTTCATGCAGGTTAATATGATGTATTATGCAGCTCGATAAATGTGATGTGATTCGGCAACGTAGGCCCGTTGTAAAGCCATAATCTGATTTCTTTGCGGTCAAAGGTAGTCAGTAACAGTATGGTGAGTTCAATAATCTGTGCCATTCTAATAGATAGTTAATCAATCACACACGACCGCAAATAACGTACTTTATCGCATTGGAGTGTGAATAAGCAAAGGTGAAATAAGTCGAAAGAGAAAACTTACATCGTTAGTCGCTATTGGTGACGGATGCGTAACCGGGTGGCGCATTTTCATATTCGCTTAGAAAGAGAGATCGTTGGGCTTTTTGCATATAACTGAATAAAACAACGTAGGTTAGGCATGACTGACACAACAGATTAACGTCTGACCGATTTACCGCAAAAGATCCGTTAGATATCTTGTCAGTACAAATACGGCATCGGTATCCATATCTGTATGTGCGATCAAGGTAGGTAATTGCACTGTGATAAAAAAGGATGAGCTACTGATTGTCTCTTCCCGTCCGTACGTATGATAACGGGTAACTTACCAAATAAACGTAAAAGGTGCTCTGCGCCATATAGATCTGCCATTTCCTTCTCGGGATATTGTTTTCGTATATTTGCATATTGATGGCGTTCAAACCTATATAATAACATGGTGCCGAGGGCTTTGTTGAAATAGGTACGAATACCATGCAGGATTTCGTCAAGGAACTCTTCGTTTCTGGAACGTGACAGTCAAAAATATGAGATCCCATTGTGCAACAGGATGATTAGCCGTAAAGGAATCGGGTGCTTACAAGTCTCGGTTGCCTTTTTTCTCTTTTTTGAATTGTTTATACTGTTCCAAGATTTGCGAAACGGTCAAAGTTCTCGGTAATGGAACAAGCTATGTAGAATCGCGAAAAATAAGTCTCAATGACCAAGAAGGATTGGACTGGCCGAGAGAAAAAAAAATACCTGTTGATCTTTGGTGATATTCTCCCAGTCATCTACCAATTGACCTTTCAAAGTATCGGGTATATCTATCCGGATTTCGGGATTGTTCAGGAAAGCCTCTTCCTGTCAGTGAGCGTGGTGAGTGGTCATGATTTGATCCATCGTGTCACGGTCCCCGCTGCTGTACCTTTTCGTCGAGATCGGCTAATTGGCGTTGCCGCTTTTTGTTATTTGACGCGAGATCGTTGCTCGTGGATGAATCGGAACAAGATGAACTGCGATTAGATTTTTTGTTGGTATAGAGATCTTTCAGCTGTTGTTGTATTTTGAGATTGCTGTCGTTCCAGCGAAGCACTCGACTTTCGGGGACCCATTCATCCCATGTACGTTTCCAGCCTTTGTAATGAACATAATAATGCGGTCCTTGCAACTCGGGTGTCTCGTCCATCCACTGTCGATTAAGAATCTATCTCGCTAACGGCATCAGTTGGAGCAAACGAAAAAATCCCTTTTCTCGTGTTTTTCACTCTATCAATTCACCTTGGCTTCATAGATTAGGGGTCCATGGAAGCAGAGCACCTTCTCATTGGTTTCGAACTGAAGATTCTGCTCATCAAGATCGTCCGACTCGCTCATGGTGGTATAGCTTTCAAATACACGGGACTTCCTGGTGAACTGCCAATCCGATTTTATTTTTTCTTATCGCGGGCATTGAATTTCAAGCAGCGGCCGAGCGTCTTTTTGCATGCATGGTCCAACTTGACGCAGCGTGTCTTCCTATTCTTTTGACTCTTTTTCTACAGATGATCACCTTTCTCTATATTGTGACATTATATATTAAGCATAAAAATAATGGCTTACAATCATATTAAATTATCTAAGGATAGAGTCAAGGAAGGACGGCGCTGAAGAAGGTTTTGATTCCAATCCTGACATGTTATTTGGTGGAAAGCGGCCAGATTAATAATACTGTACCCGTCATTGACGGGGACCTCCTTTAAATGACTGTATTCTCAAATGAGGGTGCAGGTCTCTTACAATGACTCTGCAAGATCGAAGATGTATGTAATGGCTACGAAAACAAGGACCAACCGACAATCATAGGAAAAAAACGCTTGTTAGCCATGTCATTTGCAGTAAAATTGGAACCAGATTTAGCGATATGTTCTGATTAACGGGCAGGGTGCGATGTCCGCTTCTGCGCGAAATCTCTCCGTGAAAAATGATACAAAAACGATTTTAATACAGGATGTTGTCTAAAGATGCAAATCAACTAGTTCATGACTTATATTCAATGAAAAGAAAATAAAAATAAAAAATACTATTTGTAGTTTTTATCCACGAAAAAAAATAAAGGTATTTAGATCTCGTAGCCAGCACCACTTCGGACCTTGACATGCTTCTTTCCCTTCTTGTGTTTCTTGGAAGGAACCGTCTCACCAGCGTTCATGGCCATTTGTTGCACCATGGCCAATCTTTCCCGTCGGCCCTGCGGCATAACGGAACCATCATCGGCCACACTACGTTGATGAGGATACAACGTCACCCGGGAAAATCCGCCACGCATGGCACCTGCATACTTCCCCCGTACACTCGGTGCAGCCATATGTTTTCTGAAAAATGCATTATCCACCGCTTCCGTCTTGCTGCCAGGTTGCGCAGACGATCCGTTCGCGGGGGCAACATAGTTTAACGCTGTGGAAGGTACACGTACAGATGGTGCCAATTTCTTTTGAATTTTGGATGCCATTTCAAGTAAGCGTCGATTGAATTCTTGTTCATCGATACCAGGAGGAGGGTGGCAATACAATAATTTACCCTACAATAAAAACAGGATGAGTGGCTTTTGTAGGCGAATACATTCCACTTTCGAATACATTACATTGACATAATCTTTCAAAATATAACGAGCAGCGCGAGCTTCATCGGGATTACCCTGACTGGATCGGAAGAAACCTCTTGCGACTGTAACATGAAGACATTAAATATCCAGGGCTCCCGAAAAAAAAAGTGCTATGGTACTTACTGGCATAAGTGGAACAGAGTTCCGCACTGGTAGGAATGCCGGAGCCACCATCTTCTGTAGGCTGGGTTCGAATGCGGATACCGTAAATGGCTTCAAGCAAAGCTTGCGGAATACGTTTGGCAACAAGAGTAGTTGGACCGGTATATTCGCGAAGCTGGTCAATGGGCAACACACCGTTACAGACCTGATCCGCCTTGGTAGTAGAAAATGTGGGGAAAACAAGACCAGGACAATCGCACAAGACCAACGATGGAGTCAAGTGGATAGTCTGGAAATGTTTGGTTTTACCAGGAGTAGAAGATACAGAGACACGTTTCTCACCGATAAGAGCATTGATGGTACTGGATTTACCAACGTTGGGATAACCCACTAAACCAATAGTAATTTTTGGCTCCTCTTCTCCATCAACTAAAACAAGGGCCGAATTAATCTTATGGCTCTGCTCAAAAGCAAACCCGATCGGTATTTTACCTTGAGTTTTGGGGGTTTTTTCAATCAACAGATCCAGCAAATCGGTGGTGGTGCGGATACGTGTGCGTTCATCTTCCGGAGTAGAGGACCTTTCTTCTTCCAGATTGACATTGGCAACGTCTTCTGCAAGATCCTTGACGGTGGTTTCGTTTGACTCTTCGTTTTCCGGCGCTTCATCTTCCGATTCCTCTTCACTGTCCTCGTCCGCGTCAATGTCATCAGCTGCTTGCTGCGCATTTAATGCCTTCTCATATTCCTCTTTCTCGCGTGCCGCCTTTTCTTCTTCTTGTCGTTGAGCTGCCAATGCGGCGGAAAAGAAAGTATATTGGATTCCTTGCTTGTCAAAGTAATCGGCCCACTCTCGTCTGCGAAAATACAAAATCCCCATGCATTAGATCACTGTCATCTACTTTTCAAATCTCCACATTTATACCTTTGCTCCTCGGTCAAGAAATCGCCCTTATTAATCAACAGCAAATTCTCCTTGGTCGGGTCCACTTCCTTTACGTATTTCTCGAGATCTGCACTTCGGAAAAGCAAAGGATTTCTTGCGTCCACAATCTGTACGACCAACTGGGATCGTTCAATGACACGCCATAATTGTCGCCACACTTCGATGTTTTTTTCAAAGGGTGTAAGTAGCAAGCCCTCATCTTCCTCCAACCTAAATTTTTCACGCAATGTTAGTTCATCCGTCCCTCCATTCATACACTCGATATTGTGAATAATTTACATGGCCATGCTGCGACGCCAGTTTAGAAAACTTTCACGTTCGTTTCGCTGCACCTGTTCTGCTGTCATTGATTTGTCCCACTTGGGTCGTCTGGGAACGGATAACTTATCAAGATTTTCTTCCTGTTTCTGCAACTGCTCCTTTTCTTCTTGTTCAGACAGTAAGAAGGGATTCTGATATGTGTTTTGCACCACTTTGACGTTGAGTTTCTCTAAATGAAAGGATCGGACACGATCGTTCAGTTGATGCTATACATATACGCTTGTGGGTGCCCGAATCTTTTTTAGATCGAGGGTCTACCTGCTGTGAATTCGGTGCCAGCGAGTTCGGCGGTGCTAAGAAATGCATCAAGATCGTTTTCCTGAGTAATACTTTGCATCTTGACCCATTTTGGTCCGTCGTCCACTTCGGTGGTGTGCTATGCATTCATTAATAAGCAAAACGAAAAAAAAAAAAAAGCGATCAAGAACCGATTTGCATAACGATACGTTACAAGTTTTCCTTCATCAAGAGCAATTGCTTTTTGTCCTTGGAATCGAGACTTGATAACAGCTCGACCCAATTGGCCCATTGCTTTCTTTCCTTTCGCCATATTGTATAAAAAAAAAACGGGCAGTAAAAGAGCGTTGAATAGACTGAATCTGAAAAACTCGAACAAAAAAGGAGCCAAGGAAATTCGCTATGCGCTTACCGTGACCACTTTTTCAAATTCCACTTATCAAGTGGCTTTGCGCACGGCTTTGTCAGCCATCACGAAATCTTGAACAGTGAGCAACATACCCTATCTATTTTATCTGAACACAAGACAGTATATCGTATAAACGAAGGAGTGTATCGATTGATATATATTCCCAAAAACATGGATGTGGTACACGCTTTCATCCATCCTTTAATCGAGCATTATCTGGCTGAGCTATATTCAATATATTCATATATATATGACAAATCATTTTGAAGCAACCTTTTAGTCGCTCTTACTGCCTGTGCGTGGAATAATGGTTTTAGGCCATGACGCTTAATGGAGAGGGAACATGAAAAATCTCATGGGGCGAAAGCTTTATTTTATTTTTATTTTTTTTCGTGAGAAAGCGGTTGATAATATGATTGAAAAAATGCGATTTCGTAGCAACATGTAAATTATCTGTTTATGCATGCTTGTCCTCTTCATTTTCGTAGTGAATGATATGTAATTACACTTTGACCTGTGTATAGTTGATCTGGCCAAATTGCCCTTCCGTTCATGAATTGGTGGTATGACTGATTGTTCACCTATATACCAAAGTGCCGTCAAGAGGTTAGGTTTTATATGCTTTGGGACTCTAATGAAAATCGTTCAATGTAAAATGGCGATATCCAGTGCCAGAGAGTGTACACCTTTTTAACTGAAGCGTGTTATCCGCAAGACACAAGGTGCATTAATAAAGAAGAAAAGCCAGTAAATTATTGATGGACTGCATCCAATTTCCTATTAACTGATATATCCCCAAGTCTGTTCCAACGCAGCTTGTAGCAAAGGATGGATAATTTCAAGCAAATGTTTGACATGGATTTAGCGTTTTTGCATTTATCCTTGTGCTTTTTTACTCATCGTTTTGTTGGCACAAAAAATCTACTTGATCCTGTCGAGAAAAAAACGTGTCACATGATCGGAGAGCGCACGAAACGGGTTTTCGGTGTGTCAAAAAAAAAAGACCCGCTGTCGCTTGTCATTGACAAGATCTATTGTGCCATGGATTTCTCTATTGAAGCGTTGATTTCTCGGAAAAGAAAACGCGTCGAAAGACAGGAAAGTCATGCACAGCTTCATAATGTAGGTCATGGCGCTTTCTGTAATGACCGTACGATATTAATCTTGAGGAAGCATAGCTTTTCGATAAGCTGAATGAAGACATTGAACTCAATGAGCAAGATGACGCCGATCTTCAACCTGAGAAAGAGGAATCCAAAGAAGAAGCCGAGAAAGTTCCAGACGAAGAACTACTTTTTAGCGATTCATCCGCCAATGAGAATGAAGAAGATGCGCACCAACTGGTCAGCGTAGCAAGTAACTTTTTGGATGAAGAACAATCCTCAAAATTGAAGGAGGTACATCGTAGATCCTGCAGAACCATGCTTTCACACTCCAAGGTTGTAATACTGATAACGGAATGCAGGTCTTGACAAAGTCGACGGAAAAACGAAAAAAGGAACGCAGGTACCAATTTTTCAAACACAGAACAAAGGTAGGACATGTTCGTTGAAAAACTGCAAGTGTCTCCATTCCCTGATCTGTCATATTGAAAATCGACCCCAGTTACCTTGCCCGAGATTATCAAAAGACATGTGTCAAGCCGTCAGTCCCTGTTCTCAAGGAAAAGTGGATTTTGTCCTATCGCTGGCAGATTGTAATGCATGGATAGCAGAATCACCAAACGGATCAGAGTGTTAACATACCTTTTTTTTTTTTTTTTTTTTTTTTTTTGGTTTGGTTGAAAAGCTGCCGAAGGGCGACGATTCCTTTTATCCAATGGAACTTTGCGATATTGGTATCGAAGAGGGTGGACTTGCCCGCATTATATTTATCAATGGCTCATGGAGATAGGTAAAATGCGTGATCTGATGACAGTGTGTATTACGAGGAAATTCACCTGTGTACAGTGGCTTTGGAACGGGATGCCATGACGGCCAAGCATGCATACGACACATTATTATCACTATGGTCCAATCTGGTAAGTGGTAAAAACGTATATTTTGATCTCAAGTGTTAGGGGCATTGACAAACTGCTGCCAGGGAAGACAATGCAGCCCACTGCAAAAGGGCACCAAAATCAAGTTGAAAGACGGCAATCAGCATATTACTCTGAGCACCTTTGTATATATCTTGGCAAGTTATGGAGCCATCCCTTTGGAATTATCAAGCAACGAAGGGATGGTCACCGATGTACATATAGACGTGAACAGTATCTGCGAAACAGTAGTACAAGCGACGGTCGATGTAACAGTAGAAGAGCGGATTCCACTGACCCAGTTTGCTTGGGTACTTCAGCTCATGGGTATTTCAGTGAAATCATGGTAAAACGATCAAGGTGGATAACCTGGCTGTGGAAGGTAATACTCACTGTCGTTTGAACGTAGGCATTTTCTTTACGATGGCATGTCGATCAAGTATCTGCTGCAATTGTTGTTTCAAATATCTTTGGATCGCGTGGCTCCTTATCTCATGCGAGAGATCGAAACAGCGGTAGCGTGTTGTCTTTCTATCCTGTCAGAAGCAAAGTGGCAGCAAAAGGTAAACAGAAGGCAGATGTCGGGGATAGACCGAAAACGTGGCATTTCTAACACTTTACAGATCCGAAAATATGCTCTGGATACCCGATTGCGCTTTCCTTCTCTTGAACATCAAGTGCAACTATTTCGTACGATGAAGCCGACCTGCGAGCGCACATTGTATTTCCAGCGAATTCTGGCACTTACCTCACTGTCTTTTTATCACAACCATGAAGATGAAGAATTGACGAGAAATGAGATTTTGGAGCTTCAATCCAGTCATGATATTATCAGTTTTATCATACGTCTTCTGACGGATCAAGGAAGCATATTTCAGCAGAGGAAGCCGGACTTTGTTATGCTGCAGCATTTAACCTTGATATTGGACGTTGCTGTTAGCAACAACGATACAGAACTTAAAAAAGATAAGGTTGGCAATACCAAAAAAAAAAAAAAAAAAAACATCTTGCAAGATCCCGTACTTAAATCAGATTTGCTTACAGGATCGGATTCAAGATATCATTGTGGAACTGCAAAAAATTGGCAGAAAACTTGGTAAGTCTGTTTTCACAGGATTGACTATCAAAGCATGCGACTAACGGTGTTCTTCAATTAGGAGGAAGAGTTGGCGTACTGGAACGCACAGTGGTAAAGTGAAAACATGCTATTCTTTTTATCAACGATGTTTACTCACGCATTTTGATAGGCCAATGAAGCGATCCAACGGTTGTGGAATAGATTGGCTTACGTTATTGGTAGAGATGGCATGTCCATAGAAGAGCACCAAGTTTAATCATTTATCATTCAAACCATTCTCTCATCATTGCATTACAAGTTGCCGCTACATCATTACCACAAAAAAAATCTATCATCATTGATCATTACCTAGTGGTATTGTTGCTATTGCATGTTGTATAAAGTATACCACTTGTATTATATTTGTGACCGTGGGGTCCATCCTGCGGTTGTCTGATCCGAATAGGGAACATCATGCGACGAGAATTTAACCAAGGGTCTGATTGGTCTCGGATAAAAGAAAGCGTTTGATCCTGAAAATGCAGGGTCGTGACAGGTATCAAAAATGTCGTTGTACGTCAAGATATTGAAGTAATCATTCATCTCGAAGCTTGTATATTTATAAAAATGAGCTATGTCTTGGAAGGGCTTTGACATGAATTCTTGCGAAGATGGTTGTGATAAATGCAAAAAAGAAAAAGACAACCAGTGAGATTGATATTTTTGGCCCACTTTGGCAGGCAAGCGATCTTCCTTTAATCGAGTCCAGATCAAAACGACAACAGTGCACATTTAAATGGATAAATGCAACCATCTTGCTAGTGGGCTTATTGACTTTCTCCAATTTCCTTCAGAGGCCAAGCAATGAAAGTGGAGTCGATGTGAAGCGAGTTGACTACAACAAAAGAAAAAAAAAAGTGGAGCTGGACCCCCTTCTCTCTGTCTGCATGAAACGTTGTATCGAAATCCGTTTTTGATTATCTTGGGGACAAACAATCATTCCTTATCGACATTCCACTTCCCTTTTTCGAAATGGCAGCAATGACTTTTGATCTTGCCAACTTTCCACCGAAGGAAACAATTCAACTGTTGGCATGTCTACTCGAGCGGATGACGGTCGCTAATGATCAATTGCCGAAATCGAGTGGTTTGACCAAGAGCGATAAACATTCCAGTAGTTCAACAACGTCAGCAGGAATACTCAGATGTAGCCAAGCATCGACGGTCGGCCATCATACTGCCTACACTCGGTTCCACTCCCGTTCGACTCCGTCCATCAATATCTATGCATATCTTTCCCGCATTCTGAAATATTGTCCTTGTGCCAATGAGTGTTTCCTAAGTATACTGGTCTACTTTGATCGCATGTCAAAAAATGCCTCAACATGGACCGGTCAGCTGTTTGCTATTGATTCGTGCAATATCCATCGTCTCATCATTGCAGGGGTGATGATTGCCAGCAAATTCTTCAGTGACGTTTTTTACACAAACACACGTTATGCAAAGGTAACTACAGAAGAGCAAGCAAAGAGGATAAAAAAAAAAGACAGAGAGTCGTTACACATTGGCTGGACTAGGTGGGCGGACTATCGATCACGGAGCTGAATTTGCTGGAACTGGAGTTTCTGCGTCTAAGCAACTATGACTTGAATGTGTCTGTGCATGAATTACAGCGATACGGTGACCAGCTATTGAAACTAGCTCGCATGGAACAAGACACACAGAGGACTCTGTACGATCTTCCAATTCCGGATTTTACTAATCATGCACTGCGTTCCGACCAAGTCAAAGCGCTAGGCACTTTAGCGCATGAACAAAAGACGTCGGGAGCATCAAAGCGGTCAAGTTTATCTAGAAAATTTTCAGTGGAGGAGTTGTCTAGGTGGACTTCGTGTCTGGGTCTCGATGATGACCACAGTAATTGTTCAATTCCTAAAACCGAGGCTCGTACGGCTACATCCACATCACCTGCCAAGCCGTCGCTTCAGGTTCCCATGTCCCCGAACCAAAGCAGTACGACAGCCAATACACATCGCCAACGGTTCATGCGCAAAATGATGAGCGTAGATCATCTGCGCCATATGCATTATATACCGGCTTGCATGCGTAGAACGAATAGGCAAAGTCTTCCACATCAATTACTAAGGAATCAGCTCGTAACACAAGACCCACTGTCTTTTTGCTCGCCCTCCCATTTGCCCAACAGCAATCCACACAGCATGCCAGCCGAATCTTCGTCTTCTCTCCAATTAGCATATATGCCTAGCCAGAACGTACTTAATGATCCTTCTTATTCGGGTAGCTCTTCGATACGATATTACCGCTCTGCCTGTCATCATTCCTCTGCGTCCTTAACTCGTAGGCACTCCACGAAACATCTATCGTCAGCTTCTGTCCATATTCCCCCATTTGTACCCTGATTTGTTGAGCCTTCCAACGTGAGATATACATTACCCACTCTCCCTGTTTGCATTAATTACTGTCTTTGACATTTTGTTGTCTCTAGAACAGAAATGACCCTGACCATTGTGGACATTGATTGGCGGGCCTTTTTGTTGTTGATTTTTTTTTTGGCGATTTATTCCAAATATCTAAAGCAAGGTTTCTGAATTGGTTTGTATAAACCATAACGCATTGGCGTACGTGGCATATGATTATATCCATAGGCCGATGGCACATCATTTTGCGGCAAATGTGAATAGGTGATTTCGCCGTCTTCAATTTCAGAAATGGTACGGTTGGCCGCACTCCACGCCAATATATCTGGCACACCCCATGCCTTTTTCAACGTTATTGATATCAGTATGAATGGGCTTATTATCAGAGCTTATATGATGATTACCTGGTGCTGTGATTTCACTTCTTGCAATTCCAAGGCTGGATCCACACAAGGATTCCGTGCAATATTATTTTCGACTATTTCGCGGGTGGTTCCCGAATTCGATAACTCGTTGGTCCAAGGTTTGTAATCCTCATCGTAAACTGTTGCCTCCCATGCGCGAGCCGAACTGCTACGATGTTGCGGTCGCACAACAGCTGTGATCTTGCGCATGTTGCAATTTCTGATGTATTTTTGCGCCATATTTTTCCCTTTCCTGTTACGATAGAGAAATGTAGGGAAAAGAAACAGGTTTTCGTTTTCTTTTATATATTGGTGTCAACCTGAAACGTCCACAAATCAATTGCATAAATGGGGGATCTTGAGAAGCTTTTTGGACGATTATGCATGAACTTCCAATGACGTGTGTCTCACGTAGGCAAAAGTGCTTTGCCAATCTGTTTCCGCATTACCTTTTCTTTAACAAATCACGAACGTTTGTAACGTTCGCCCAATCAAAGCCAATCGATAATAGCTCCGCTTCGAAAATTCAATTTGTTCTATACAGAACTTTGTTAAAAATCAAGATTTAAAAATATGCAATTTTTCCAAATGTTTTGATGTATGAGATTTTGTGTTTGGATATACTTACCTTTTTGCGAACAGACTTGCTGACTGATCTCACGAGTAAGTGTATGCCAGGACAGATTATGTTACAGTATACCTTTGTAAGCTGTTCGATAGCCGGTCAGTTCCATCATGACAAGAATGCAAATTTAAAAGCTTATTGTGAGTTTATTTTTGAAGTGTCTTACGGCGATGGCTGAAACATGCCTTGTAGACCAACACGATATGGGGAAGGAAAAGCGCTTGGAATATTGGCTTCAGTAATTTTATCAATGATCCAATCGCAGATCAATCCAATCTACATGGTATAATGAAGATTGAAATACCGTATTTTTTGTGGCTACCAGTTATGCGCTTTTTCAAACCCGACACTCCCTGATTTGTCCATTTGAAAATAAAACGAGCGCTCATCACGTGAAGTAAAACAGAAAGAAAAAAAGGCCGATATTTTTTGAAAAGAAAAAAAAAAAATTTTTATAGTCATATAGCTTCGTTACGTTGTTTCTTCGTTTCAACGAAGTTTTTTGCCACTGATTTATGAGCTTCTTCCTTGCCAAGGCTATTCGATACAATCACGACGCTTCCGCTGGCCTCCGACGACACTACCTACGCCTGCCTTAGATACCTTACCTTCATCAACCAGCTTTTTCTTTTTCTTTTTCTTATTCTTAAATCACCATGGTCAACATTGCAGATAGACGATTTGCTCCATTGTCACGTACTGGATCTCCGCTGGGTCGTATGCTAACGGTTATTAATTGTCCCAATACTACTCTACGCTATCTAATTCTTGATTGCCCTACCGAATCTACCCTTGATTTCTATATGGAAGAGTTTGCTCACTTGAACGTTACCTCGGTGGTACGATGCTGCCAACCAACCTACAATGCGGCCCGATTAGCAGAGCGAAAGATAAACGTCATCGATCTTCCCTTTAAAGATGGTGGTGTGGTAAGTATTTGTTCAGAGATAAAAAGTGTGGGGGACCAAGTTTTTTTTATTATTGATTGTTCTGATTTTGTTATTTCTTCTTTTTGGTTTGCTCTTTTTTTCCTTTTTTTGTAGCCATCTCCTTATGTGATACGAGAATGGCTTCAGCTGGTTGAGAAAACAAAAGAAGAATCCTCAGTAGGTTGCTTACAAACCATTGCAGTGCATTGCGTGGCGGGTCTTGGACGTGCCCCTGTGCTTGTGGCTATTGCATTGATCGAAATGGGAATGAAGCCGTTGGATGCCATTGAATTTATCAGGAGTAAACGACGAGGGTCATTCAACAAACCTCAGATTGCCTATTTGGATTCCTACAAACGGTCTAAGCCGAAATCGGCCAATAACTACTCGTTACGCTCTTCTTTGGGACGAATGTTCAAGATCGGTGGTGGTGGCAGTGGCGGTGCTAGCAAAGCCGCCAGCACTGTATCACAGCAAATATGAATATATGGTAGTGCCCATGATCTCTCACATCATTCATCACACATACGCACAAACAATTTCCTTTCTCTATTTCCCTTGTCTAGATTTCTGCATTTGTACGTTTTTGGTTTTTTTTTTGCAAGAATTTTTTTTTTTTCATTTTCAAAATTGGATGCCCCTTTTCTCCTTTCTTTGTTTTGGTCGATGATGGTCGTTACATGTTTACTTTTCCTCTCATCCTTTCTTATTTTTTTTTTCAGGAAACTGTATTGATATGACTTTGATCACAAGGAGGTTTTGGTGTGTAAGCAGGTGGGGGAGGTTCGAGTACATTGTGATGACAGCGATGACAGGATGGGGGTGGTTGGTTAGAACTGGTGGCAAGAAAAGGGACGTTGGAGTTATGCTGATGAAGATGATGGTGATGATGCTGTTGTGTGGTTGAAAGAGGGATATCGTATGGCGACGACGATGACGGTACGCCCATGCATAATTCTTTGGCCGATGGAGCTGAAGGTTCTGCTCCTGATTCTTGTGGCATCGGTAATGGTGGAAGCGATGCCGGCAAGACTTTTCGTATAGATAAAGGACGCGTTGGATTATCTAAGGTTGTGGATTGACGAGTTATGTCTTTATCGACAGAGTCTTCATTGTGGGGTGCATAGGTGGTAGTATTGGATACGGTCATGGATTTAGATGGTTTCTCATCGATCACAGAGTGCCGTCGACGTTTGTATTTGCGAAAATACCAATATACAAAGATTCCAACACCAAGAGTGAATGATAGAACAAGGCCTCCTGCCAATGAAAGGACGACAGCGAGAGTACGCAATGCACGCTCGTTGGTGTGAAGACGATGCAGGAGCGTTGTGGAGGCTTCTTCGGTAGCGATGATCGTCGAGACTGGATTAGTGGTGGTAGACATTTTATTTTATTTTTCTTTATTGTGATTTTTTGAGTGTGAATTATTCTCGAATGTTAAAATAGCATAATCAAGGGAAAGGGATAAGAATCAACGGATCAAAAGGGCTTTCTTGGATATTCTGTTTTTGTGTTTGTAGCAGTCCCCTTATTTTTTGTATGCATCCCTTCCGTTGGAATCAAGGGTAAATGTGTAGTTCCTCACTAAAAAGAAAAAATTCCTTTTCTCTTTGCAACGTTCTCTCCGTTAGCTCCTCTTTTCCCCAACTGGCACCTCGTCCGCTTTACCTATTGAGCATCCTGGTATGTATACAAGTAGATAAGGTTTGCTTTTTCTGGAACTGTCACCGTTGAAAGGCAACGATACCGTGATGTGAAAGAAGGATTTTAAATTTGAAAGACCACTGTCTGATGGGCTTCTCACGTGAACCGTCCATAATTCCAGGACAGGGTGACCTTTTTCTAAGAAGTTCATCCCGACTTGTTTAAATATGTAAAAAGAAAACGGCAGCGTCATACCTATCACAGGCAACAACACCAGTTATTGTGACAATGCATATGTTGTCCTTATTTCAATTCGACAGTAGTCTATGTGATCGGCCATCCATCGTGCCACCCAACTATTTCCGGCTTTGCATGTGCGTGCGTTTTTTTTTTTTCCGCAGATGAGTCTTGAGTTGCCTTCATTTTTCCCATTCTTGTCTATATTACTTCTTTTAGTCATGATATGCTTGAACTTTTTTTTTATCAGAACATTACCGTGCAGTCTTTGAGATGAACCGTGCGATGAACCCGTTTTTATGGGAGTATTGTAGAGGCATTGTCTCTGTATGTCCTTAAATCTGAGGCACAGAGCTCTGTTAACCCTGAGATCAAATTTTAGGCAAGGGCCTTGCGCTATTTGTTTAGAAAAATGACGATAAGTAAATGATCGCCATGACTGTAGGGTATTGTTGGTCTTATGAGTACTGTATGTACAGCTGCTCTAAATATTAATGTATACGGATACTTCATGAGTTTTTCTTTTTCGCAATTTCAAACATTTTAACACAAAGAAGATAGGATTACTTATGCCATAAGCGAATAGTAGTGCCGATTGCTTGAGCTTAATCCGGTACCATAAGATGACTACTCTGGAAAGAATATGAAGTATGGTATGTTTGTCTTTCAAACCGGCACAACTCAAAAGATTTATGTGACATAGAAGGAGAAATAAGGAAATCCACATAATGAACGAGGCGCAGCAGTGTTCGCCATCTAATCAAAATTGTTTCTGTGAAAGATGGCGGAAATTAAGCCTGGTAGATAGGCATTTTCCCTTAACAAAGTCCAAAGCTTGGTTATGGGGAATCCATTTGCCTCACCAACTTTGCAATTGCTAGGAGATACTCACTTTTTATAGCTAACTAAGCCATGACTCTTAACTGAACGTAACTGTCTTGAAGTGAACAATTTAAAGTATCGTCATAACAACTGTGTTAGTCATCACCATATAACAGTGGTTTGGAAATCGACATACAGTATTTCATGGCTTAAAACAGACGCGCACTAAGATACATTCGAAAGAACGTTAGATACATTGGAGGTACGTAAGCGGTATGGAGCGACGGAAGTTCTTGACACAAGTGGTTACTACTCTCACAAAATAGAGATAGACAAAGACATATCAAAGCGAAGCCATGGTACACTCCATGCGAGAACCGGGGTTACGAGAAATTAAACACAAGCTGTGGCACTTTTAATTTGTTCCGGCCATTACACACGTTCACATCGTGGGAATACGAATCATGACTCGCAAACCATGGGTGCAACAACGCACTAACAAGGTCGGAAGTATTACTCCGCCTTGAGCTATGACCTGGGGGGGGGGAATGATGGTCGTACTGGCGGGTTTAACTTGGTTGCAACCGTAAGATAAGCATGAAAATTTGACAAGATCTTAACCAGTTATACGAATCTAGTCGAGATATCACCTGCAAAAAGACAAAAAAAAAGGGTCAACTTCACATGTCACTGATAGAAAACCTTCCACCACTTTTTACTCTATGAAAATCAGTCACAGGATGATGCTGACAATCCTGTTCGTTTATTTTTTTTTCATCATCAAGTTTCTTTTCAGGTTGACAAATTTTTTTTTTAGTCTTCTAAAATGAAATGTGGGACAAGCCTATGTACAAAGAATGATGGGGTAAAAAAAAAGAAAAAAAAAAAGATCGAAATGAAAACTAGAATTAAAGAAAGAAGAGAGGGGAGGTAACTATGATACAACGTAGAGACAACATGCAATCCGGATAAAATACCATCAGTTGGCGAGTGGTGTCAAGAAAAGAATAATAAACTTGGAGAGGAATATAAATAGATGAGATCTCTTCTTCACCGAAATCGGATAGATAAGTTTGAGATCATCTCGGATCATAAAAAAAAAAGATGACTTTAGAGCAAGAGACTGTTTTTATCTTGCTGTTGTTGTTGTGTAGCTGGTCGCGCGTCCATGAACCATTTGAAATATTCGTAGACACTCCAGCTGATGGCAGCACTCGGCATATGCGTCAGTACTCGAGGCCGGAACCCACGGAAAAAGCCTCGGAGTCCATATCGTTCTCTGATAATGGACATGGCGTCCAACAATCCTGTTGCGTTTCGCACACGTAAATCGTTGCTGCTGCCGCGCGTTTGTAACACAGTCTTGATCACATCCAAAGGAGTAGTAATCGACGAAGCCATCGCTCCGGCCAAACCACCGGCAATCACATGTGTTTTGGGGTCATATTCGCCTTTAGGATTCAACACCTTTCGGAAAAACTCGTACGTCGCAAACTGTACAGACTGGAACGGTATCGACATGGCTAACGTCGTGGGCAATGAAATATAAAATGCCGTCACACCTTCTTTCGCAAACACTTGTCGAGCACATTCTCTAACCGATCGGTAAGTTGATTCGCGAAGTTGCATACGTTGTTTAACCACTAAATTTCAAAGAAAAAAAACCGTGGAATCATTGAGTACATTGAAAAAATCGCTAAACGATTGTGGTGGTGATGCAACGTACCATCAAAAGGATTCATAAGGGTATCGTGAGCCAAAGTGGCACAAGCACCAGCAATGGCGGAAGCAAAAGGATGGTGTCCTCGCTGATTGGCTCCCAGATATTCTTTGCAATATTCGTAGGTGGCAAAGTGAAGAGCGTGGGCAGGCCCGGCTCCCAAGACCACTGAATTTACGCCTCGCCAAAGGTTACGCGAAGCCGTACGAAGCCCCACACCGGTAGGATAACTTGAGAGCGGAGGTACCGTCGCGGGTCGACTGTTTTGAATCACTTGCATTCGAGTCTGCAGATCAAATACACAGGTGAATAAAGCGCAACAACGAAAAAAACCATGATTATCTGATGTGTATTAATATCTGATTTTTTTTGTACCTTGATGCTGTCAACGGGATACATAACACAATGTTCCGCGATACCAGCCAGGGCGCCAGCCATCGCATTTTGAGCCATCGATGAGTTATTTCCCAAAGATTCATAATCGTATTCTTCATCCATAATGGCTTTACGTATGCGAGAAAAAAGAATAAGAATGCAAAATGAGTGGGGAGAATGAGGAGGGAGGGGAGAGAGAGAAAGAGTAAAAGACGAAAAAAAGGAGACTGGAAAAGAAAATTTTTAATACTGATGTCAAGTCCCAGCTGTCGGCCAACAAAAGAGAAAAACACAATTCGGCGGGACCCCTGTCTCCAAAATTAACCCAATCAGATTCCATCTGATAACGAAGATTTACGTGTTCATTTCACACTCCCCCACATGGGGGGAGGTCCGGGGGGGTGGGGGCGACCTTTTATTAAGCAAGTTGCCTTTCAAGGTGAATGGGCAAGAACGACCATCTGATAACCGTGCCTTCTAAGTGGTTCCATGTCAATTATTTTTTTTGTTCAAATCAAATGATTAAGTGAAGATGCCGACTAGTGTGTATCTACAAACACATCTTGTTGACATTTTCATTCAGTACATCCATCATTACAGTAGTGGAAACTTAGTCGGATATACCCCATTTGGCCAGCAAACAAGTCAGTTTTCATATACGCATCACCACACATGGCATGGCAAAAGAGCGAAACTGCTTTCCATACGATTAGGTAACACATGAAATCATTGTTGATCTATCCCGGTTTTCCTTTGCTCCGTTATCACTTATGGATGGATCATGTGGGTGTTGTCTGTTTCAAATGAAAAAGCAAAGAAAATCTGATAAAAATGTCCTGCTGACGTGGGGATTTAGCTCCTTTGATGTCGGTAACACAAGGTTTATACGCTAGACTGGGCTATCAATTCCGAAAGTAAATGTCTGTAATATAACCATCACCCATTCGGAACCAGAGTTTTGTCCTGCAGTGAAAACTTTATCACTGCAAGGTGGACGTTGAAAGAACAATAGTCCTTTTTATAAAATAAAATAAAATAAAAATAAAAATAAAAAACCAACATCTTGTGTTGACTTGGGTCAAGTACAACAAACATACGAGGATCCACGCAGCCTTTTTGGATGATTTATTAGCATCGCCTTTTTGTATCGATCAACCCAAAACGCCCTTCATATAAATGGTCATATGAACTTATCTATCAATAGGCAACTACAGGAAAAACCAAAAAGGACTGAAAACGCTTATCTCAGCGTGAAGGTTTTATTTCACATGAATAAGCAGCAAATAAGTCCCCCTCTGGTTTTTCTTACAACCAGTCAAGACTAAAGAAAAGCTTTATCCTACATACACAGAAAAGCTGACTTGTAACAAAAAAGTGCCTGCGTTGTAAAGTCGTGTCAACCCACTTGTAATTTTTGTTTTTTGACACTCATGTTCCTGTTCCGTTATTGATGACTCCCGGAAGTCTTAAATGCGGTATTTGTAGATGGAACAAGAGTGTTAATACACGGAAAAGAAATCCCGGAAAAACTACACAATTAGGTTTGTATAACCGACGGCCAAAAAAAAAACTCTTATCAGATCGTGACAAAAACAACGATTTTCAACGGTGGTGGTTTGTTGATTCCTTATTCTTTCTTCTTTCTTCCAACTTGAGGAAATGAACGTGATATCCCTGAATAGGGTTTTGTTTTATTCATGGAATTTCTTGTCTGATGCTCTTTTTGTTGGACCGCCGGTGTCATACATTTGGCGGCAGTGTATTTCGTCGCTCGGTTTCTTTGTCTCGGATCGATGAGGCCCCCCGCTTTTTGGAACCAGGTTCTGTGTGGTTACTCCATCGTACTGAGTTACAATTATTGAGTGTGGGTGTTAAACTTTCCAAAGGTGACAGTGGTGGCACAATGGGGTCAGACAACCGCCCGTCTTTTGTACAATGGGATTTTTCCTTCACTTGCGAGACCAGTGTACTCTGGGGCGTGCTTGGCACGTAATAACCATGGTAATTTGGTTCACCGTTAAATTCCGACAACGGCGACCGTCGGATTCCCTCTTCTTCTTCCAGGGGGCTCGACTTGTACGACTGGCCGTCCACAGTGCTCTGACTCTCATCCTCTTCTTCATTTTCTTCCTCTCCTTCACGACCGAATTTAATCTGCTTAATAATTAGATACGAAGCCAGGTACCCTAAGAAAAAAAAAAGGTCGTGTGAATTGAGCTCACTACAATAAGGTTGTCTCGGCTTACAGTCGATCGTGTAAAGAACCGGTGTACTTCCGCCCAATACTTTTAGCGTGAGCAAAATGCCAGTCAGGACATTGGAAGTGCATACACCAAAACTAAGGTGAAGTCACTTTGTATTAAATTAAGTTTTCTTTGCAAGTTTACGATAGAGTCTTACCAATAAATAAGGCCTTCTTTGATAAGTGTTTTTTGCACACTAGTGCCCAGAATACGGTAATGACGATAGATAACCAAGAGAAAGCAAAAAGATAAAAAGATATTGGATGAAAAGTCCAAGGCCGCCTTGATAATTACAATATTCCCGGCTAAAAACCAATAAAAATGTCAGTCAAGCGTGCAACGCGTCAAAAAATAGTTGCGATGGAGACTTCTTACGATAGTATGTATCGCAAACACCTTGTCTGTATATGCTACTTGACGGCGCCCCGGTGAAATTGGTCCAAATAAATACCACGATACCAATCAATGGCAGCACACCAATGCCTAGAATAACCTTGGACCGACTATTGCCTAGATAGGCTTTCCACAATAATACTGATTGCAATGCGATATCTCCCAGATTTACTCCAATGATCGAAAATGCCAATTGCTGCATATGGCGTAAGAATAAAATGATGTTATAAGAGAAATGAATCCTTGTAGCTTACGAAATAACAGCTGATCTCCACAAGTGAAGTCAAAAGAGTGACAAATGTGACGACGACACCTAGAACGGCTTGAGCAAACACCACAAAGTGAATGGGCTTGCGTGCCATATAAAACATCCATCCAGAGCGCATTGATTGCCAGATAAAACATGACATGCCGACGCTGACAAACATGATTGAAAATGCCGCTTCCGCATCGGTTTTGAAAATCGATTCTTCCATTTTTATAATTATTGTATTGGGAAAAATAAAGTCGAATGTCGATCGAAAACTCGTTGGGTTGGCAAAGGTGGATTGTACGTATGACAAGCTGTCGAAGATACACGTATGGAGCGGAAAGACGTTCACCCAATCCGTTAGGTATTAAGCAATTATATGAGGAAAAAGATAAAATTTTAAAATAAGAAGAACAAGTTTCGTCAATCGTGCCGATGTATGCTAATGGTGGCCGTAAGAAACGGAAAAGAGAAATAAGATAATTAGAAGAAGAATAGTAGAATGAAAAATGATACTATGCATTTTGGTTATAATCTCGTGAACCCCGTTTTTTTTACATGCTTTTTTAGCGGTAGCATGATGAGGAATTATTTGCATTCACCGTTAAATAGGATTATTGACTTTCTCCTGTCTTTTTGTCGAAATAGAAAGGTTCACATACTACAAGTAGATGGCCCTTCAATGAGATATTTTATTTTGAGAATACGCGATTCTTGAATTTATGTTCATGGCTGAAAGAATATAAACGTTGGTGGCTTCTTTCTGCTTTGTGAAAAAAGCTGGATGCTGATTGGACGAAAACGTGAATACACGGCATTGACAGCTCCTGAAGGGCGTTTATGGTTCACTATTCAAGCAATTGCGCACCATCATTGGCTAATGTTCTTTCAATAGATACCCAATTGGGACTGTGTCATGATGAACAATCCACTGATACTCATCGCGTTCATATCAATGGAAGAAAATGTGTTTATGTCTAAAATGTAAAATCCATGATCAAGTTATTGGAGATGTCTCTTTATCTTTTCAGCGGTACGGCCGGTTAGATAAGCTTAGATATTTGATATGGATGATCGTTATACCTTACTAAGAGGAAACCAGGATCGGTACGTGCGCATAGTCTCGATGTCAAAAGCAGCGATCTGAATGACACGGCTTCCGTGGCCCGAGTGGTCTTTTTTTTTTTTCCATTCTGGCTGGCTTGACCGCCGCGTTTTTTTAAGTCTCCGATTCCGGAAAAAAGACTACCGCGAAAAAAGACATGCAGAAAACGGACTTTTTGTTCCTTCTTTTATTGTCTCCAGATATTTGCAACCAAACACCTCAATAAAATCTCCGTAAAAAAGTGGCGCTGTCACCATCTTCATCTCAGAACACGTAACATAGAAATATAGTCAAGATTGATACGCTATGCAATCCGATGCCCAACAATTGTCGGTGCTATCATTGAATTGCTGGTATGGCATCTCGAACCGAAAAGGATTCCAGCGGCATGCTCGCACACTAATATACATCACCATGGCTTTGTAGGGGTCTGAAATTTGTATCGAAGCAACGGCAATTTCGGTTAAGAGCGATAGGCGATGCTGTTAGTCAACAGGAGTACGATATCGTAACGTTGCAAGAACTGTGGGTGTCGCAAGACTACGAGTATATCAAATCCCGAGTTGCCGATAATCTTCCATACAGCAAGTACTTTTACAGCGGGGCTCTTGGTAGTGGATTGGCAATTTTTTCGAGATATCCCATTATTTCATCATCCTACCTCCGATACTCGTTGGCAGGCAGGCCGTTGAAGATATTCCATGGCGATTTCTACGTTGGAAAAGGATGTGGGTCTGCCTGCATTGAACACCCCACCATTGGCATCCTGGAAGTGTTTACCACCCACGTATGTGAAAAAAAAGTTGGGATGTGCCATAATTCCTATCTGTGATCGCTCATACAAATTGGTTAGTTACATGCTGGCTATGGTAAAATTGATGAATACGAAGGACATCGAGTCTCTGAGTCGTGGGAGTTGGCCAATTTACTACGTACATCGGCAGCCCAGGGACGGCAAGTGATTGCGGTGAGTATCACGCGACAATGGATGCTTGCTCGTCCACCGAACAACAAAATATTGACCTTTCGATATAGACGGGCGATTTCAACAGTATACCAACGAGCTATAATTATGCGTTACTGAAAGATCATGCGTTTATGACCGATTCATGGTTGGAGACACATGAAAGTAGCTTGGAAGAAAGCATGCGTCAATTTCAACAAAATCAAATTCACGGCAGAGACTGTATACATCACTTTGGTATCACTTGCGATTCACCAGAAAACTCGTGGTCCAAGCATTTTCTCAAGCAACAAGCTCGCGATAAAAATATCGGTGATCGATTGGATTATATCTTTTATCGCCGCACCCCCGAATTATCATGTATCAGTTCCAATGTCGCTTTCACCGACTTCATAGCAAACACGCACATGTGTTATTCCGATCATTTCGCGGTGCATTCAATTTTTTCATGCCAGTCGAATGCCTCTGCCATGGGCAACAATATCGCTCCTCAATGCTCCCAACTGACACGTCCTACCTTTTCACGTATTTCACCCATCATCGTCCGAGACATCATCAACCTTTTACATAGAGATCATGTAGCCACCCGTCGCAAGGCCAACATATTACTGGGGTGGCTCGTGACATGCGTCTTTCTCATCTTGGCCTTGTACGCTGTCATGATTGTCGTGCCGATCTACTACGCGTCCGATGACCGACGCGAAATGATTGCGACCATTCTTGCTGTTTTTGGCGGATTTTTGATGATTTTATGTGCGGCTGCGGCGCCGATCTGTCTTATTGTAGGCTTTGTATGCGGACACACCGAACAACGCGCGTTACAGCAGTTTGTGGTTGAACTTCGTACGTTCTTATCCGGGTTGCCAAACAACGACGGTTTAGCTGCCCAGCGAAATGTCAACCCGCATAGTAGCCGCGACCTGATCACCGTTGACTCGCCACAATTCAACCTTAGACACCCTTCTACCGAAGAAAGCGAACCCTTGTTAATGAATGTATAGATCAATCAATTTAATTATCACTTTTTTTTTTCCCATCAATTTTAAGGCCTCTTTTGCAACCCACCCCCCAATAAGTTCATACACATAATTGAGCAACAAGTAAAACCTGTTGTAGAATTTGACTGTAAAGTAAGCGCAAAATCAAGAACATACAATACGAATTGAATCGCAATGTGTAGAACGGTAGACACAAATGTTTCGATTTTTCAAAGCGAGAAAATAAGTGAAACAATGATTAAAAGATTGACATGAGCAAATATGCAAATAGAATGTATGTACTGGTGCTAATAGTGGATGCTAGTTACTCCTTGAATGGGGTAGGGGAGGAGGGATTTGCAGGAATTGTGTGAAAACGCTGCGGCAACGAATCACAAGAGAATCAAGTATTTTTGTGAAAAAATCGCATGTGGTGAAAGTGGAAAGCGCATGCGCTTAGATTAAAGAATAGCGCGAAATTACACATGGTTGAGGGATACGGTGGGTGTAGATGTGTCTGATGCATTGACAACGGGAGGTTCATGGGGATCTTGTGGTCGAACCGAAGGTATATTTTCAGCTGCTTCGGCAGGTAAGGTTGAAGGTGTCGATTCTTGGACAGCTCCTTTGGTTGCCCTCCGTGAAAGATATTCTTGAAGAGACAGTTTAATTTTCACCGGTTTGGTCTCTACAGCTTGCGTCGTCTCGACATTGGCACCGGTCGCACAAATGTCCTCTTTCGATGCAGGGTTGGTGAGCTCAGAGCGTGCTTCAGAGGCGACTGTTTTGGAGCTCTTCTCGGCATTTGATTCACGATTGTGCTCTTCCTTGACAGTCGACGCAGATGGCGCTGTTGTATCCGTGGTCTTTTCCTCCTCCACCTGTAAAATGTCATTGAGCACATTTTCAGTCTGTTCAGACTTGACCATGTCATCATCTTTGGATTCAGATACGTTGGGCAAGGTACTTGGCAAATCCACAGCTGCAGGGTCCGCCGACGGTTCCAAAGATGGTAACAACTGATGATCATCCATGGATTTGAAAGAAAGCTCATTGGCGTCGTCAAGATCGCTTCGATGACCATCGTCCAGCGGAAGGGTCGAAGCAGAGCTCGCAACGCTCAATTGTCCATCGTCCATCATAAGTTCGTCAAACTCCTGCTCTTGGGTCAAAGCGTAAGAGTTGGATGGGAGGGAAGAGGATGGGGCAGTAACGGTAGTGAATGATGTGTCGGTAGTTGATACAGGTTCCTGTTTAAGGCTCGAAGAAGGGGAGAAAATATTAATGTCTTTTTGTGGCGGCGGCGGCGGCGAGATCTCCGCCTTTTCTTTCTTCACAGAAGATGCGGAAGGATCTAAAAAAGGAGACAATGGGATGAGAATCACTGCTGCTGCTGCACTGAACAGGCCATCAAACCAACAAGGGCCGCCAAGGTACTTACTTGATGCTGGGTATTCTTGCGCCTTTTCAGCAGCGGCTTTTTCTTGCAGATAATTGCGCATCCAGAGCTTTTTGCAGGGTAATTTGGAAATCATCTTTTGCGGAGACAGCGACTCTCCGTTGCTGGCGGATGAGACGGTCAAACCATGGTTTAATCGTCGTACTTTGGCTGCCCTGGTATGGGTATCTAAACTTTGGGGGCCAGAAGGATAAAGGTCTTTGTTGTCAAATCCAGAAGCATCCGTGTCGCCAATGATATCCAGGATTTCGCTGTCACTCTCTGTATCTTTGACAGAGATGGAAGGTCGACGTGAGTTCGGCGAAGTCGTCGTTACATCAATTTCCATTGCATCCTCTTCGGCAGATGAGACACCGGATTCATGTTTCAATGATGCCTTTTTGTTACCCCATGGTTTGTTCGGGAGATGAGAGTTGGTGATGGTCAAGTCCGAATCATGAAAGTGAGTGTAATCTGAACGTGGCAATCGCTCCGTATCCAATCGCATGGTCTCCATTTCGGGGCGACTCAATTTTCCACTTGCACTACCTTTCTTCTGCTTTGGCGAGACCGCATCGCTGCCCCGTCGAGTTTGACCTTTGGTCTTCATGGGAAATGGTGGACTTTTGGTGCTGCCCGAACGGCCGGATTTCTTTTTCATGCCTTCTCCGTCGTCTGACAAGAGATCTCCGTCTTCTTCAATCTCGTCCTTCATGTACTCAATCAGACACGTTTCCTTATCTCGACAAGCACATTCGCCAAACTCTTCCGTGAATAGACGCAACATCTTTTGCATGGCGGTCAATTTGTCGCGTTTTTCGTCCTCTGTCAAGGTTTGAGGCTCCTTTATCCCGTTTTCCTGTTTCTGCCATTCGATACTTTTTTTCCACGCCACATGGCCACGCTGCCAGTTCCATCCAATGGTGATTTCTTCCCCTTTATCCACATGTTCTCGTGTAAAGACGCCAAGATGAATGGTTTGATCGTCTTTGGCATGAGGCAAGACAATACAGCGTACGTCGGCGTTGGGATGACATGACCGGCGAATGTACCGTACATGGCTGTGACTATTCTTAGTGTCGATGCAGAGATCCAGCGACGGATAAAAAATGACATGAGCACGAGGCGTGCCAAGGATGGGGAATTCGTTGGTAGGATCGCATTTGTATTCGGATTTAAGCATGACGTTTCCGTTCACTTCCATCAGAAATCGATCGGCTGGTATATGAATATCTGCAAAGACTCCCTTTCTTACGGAGGGGTCATCGCGGCCTAAAGGTGCCCCATGTAGTGATTTCCATAACGGTCGAGCAGACGCTTTAGGAATGGAAGGAAGCAGCGTGTTACTATCCATCACGACAAACTGACTAGCAGTAGCGGCTTTCGGATCTCTCCATTGTTCAAGACCTTCTTTGAATATCTGTCTCACTACCTTGCTCTTGGTCCCCATTTTTGATTTTTTATCCGCAGCGAGCTTTTGTTTCTGTTTTCGGACAGTCACTCTGGAGAAATCGTAAGGAGAACCCAAAAGATCTTCGTCGTCTTGTTCGTCATCGTCAGAAACAGGGCGTTTCCGTACGGCGATCCGTTGAGACAATTTAGGTTTCTTGACTGTAGCGGAACGTGGCTGCCATTCGTCATTGTCACGCGTGCTGTTGTAAATGTCACGAAAATGCTGTTTCTTCGTTTTGGCGTCGGTGCTATTTGTCGCACGCCTTTTGTTGTCACTGGGCGACGTATCGGTGGGCGGCAAGGGCCTTTTCACGTCTTTATTCTCCAGTGATAAAGCATTGGATGCAGAAGAGCTTCCCTTGCGTCGTTTTAACGAATCCGCGGATCGTCGTTGGATGAATGCTTTCCGATCGCAGCGATTGCAGAGGTAATGTTCAGGGATATTGTTCTTTTTGATTTTGACACAAAATGCATGTTGCCACACCAGACATTTTTCGCACTGAATAGTGAATCCGTCGTCATCGGTGGAATCGCAGACGCACTGAATCACGCCTTCATCGATAGGATCTTCGGTAATGTCTACTTCCTCATCAGAGCTGGTTGCAGAAGGCGAATGCAGAGAACGCGGATTAGAGTGGTTTAATCTTGACATGCTAAATGGCATGAAAAAGTGATTAGGATAAATCATATGGAATGGAAAGAAAAATAAAAATGAAAGGAAGAACTGGGAAAGAGAAAAATAAAATAAAGAAAGCAAGAGATACCTCTTCTTCTGGCTATTGGAAGCGATATTTATTTATAGTGAAATATCCATAACTTGCGGGCCGTGTTCTCCTTTCGCAGCAACAATTGAGAGTCGTCAATGGGGCTGCAGTTGTGGGATGTGGGTCAAAAAGAAGCTGCCTTCTGTGAGACCAGCCAAAAAATCGTCATTTTGTGACGCTGCTGTTCATTCATATTCCGAAACCGGGATCTTAAAATGATGAAACTTGAGTTGCCAGTGTCTCGGTCTTTCATCAGTCCTTGTGAACCGCTATTGACACGAAAAAGAGGGGAAAATAAATAACCATACTTGCAGCAGTGAAGCAACTTGTGGATGAAGACGTCAATTCTGTCAATGCCAAAATTTCTTGACATGTTGAGAAACCTAACGCATTACATAAGCACATTACAATGAAACACATTTCTACGGTTGTCCATCGCTTCGATCACCGTTAAGCTGAGATTTTACTTTTTTTTTTTTAAATCTTTTTTTCTTAATCTTTTTGCTTTTGCCTTTCATTGTGCAAAATATACCTTGTTATCATTAACCATGACGCCGGGTTCAGCCACGTTGGAAGTGAATTCACCAACATCGAGCAGAGGCAAATGTAGGTGGCTTAACGCGGACTATGGGCAGTTGGTTGTCGTATGCATGGGTTCTGAAATGATTTGTGTTGGATTCGAATAGATGTCGTGGGCGTGTGTGCACTTGATAAGAAGGCACGATCGAAGCCTATGCGCCATATACTCAATCGTTTGTTGGCCTATGGTGACTTTGATATTGTCATCTTTGGCGATAAGACCATTTTGGACGAAGGTCGGTTCTCAAAAATTAAAAGTGAAGGAAGCATTCGACTCAATCGTATTATTGTAGAGGTGGAAAATTGGCCAGGTTGTGACTTTTTGATCTGTTTTTTCTCGGGTGGATTTCCGTTGGATAAAGCGATCCAGTATGAAAAGCTACGAAAACCATTCTCGGTCAACAACGTGTGTATGCAGTCCTTACTGTGGGATCGACGTGTGGTGTTAGCCGTATTAGATGCTATTGGTGTTCCCACACCGCCTCGATTGGTTGTATCCCGCGATGGGGGAGCCAAAGTGGATGCGGACGCTGCGCGCGCTTTCGAAGTGTGTACGGGTATGGATATGGAACGTGTTATATTCAAATATTCCAAAAACTCGGATGTCGTGCGCATCGCCAAAGATTCTATCCAAGTCGACGGTCAGCGCCTGAATAAAACCTTTATCGAAAAGCCGGCCGACGGTGAAGATCACAACATCAATATTTACTATTCCGAACGTAAAGGCGGAGGAGGAAGACGCTTATTCCGCAAGGCAAGAGAGTGGGAGAGAAAAAGAGATGCGCGGGATCTCCGATTAACAAGCCATACGTTTTTAGGTCGGCAATAAATCAAGTGCCTTTGACCCAGAGCTGGAAACACCGTCATTGACTGGATCTTGGGTATACGAAAAAATGATGGACGCTGAAAATAGCGAAGATATCAAGGTGTACACCGTGGGTCCAACCTTTATTCATGCCGAAACGAGAAAGTAATTATAAAACCCATTGTCACCTTTATTTTTCTTCTGAATAGATCACTTATCTGCATCATGGTTTTTTTTTTTTTTTTTTTTTTTTTCATAGATCACCTACAGTGGACGGCCTTGTAAAACGAAATACCGAGGGCAAGGAAATTAGATATTGCACAAAACTGACCTTGGAAGAAGAAGAAATTGCACGCAAAGTATCGAATGCGTTTGGACAGACTGTGTGCGGTTTGGATCTCCTCCGAGTGGATGGCAAATCGTACGTCATCGACGTCAATGGCTGGAGTTTTGTCAAAGGCAATGAATTCTATTACGATCAGTGTGCTCGGTTGTTGAGCGAAACATTCTTCCGCAGCGTCCAGCGTCAACCGTCCATTGGCGATATGATGCCACCGGAAATTGCTCCCGAAAGTTCTTGGCGCCTCAAAGGATTTGTGGCCGTCTTCCGTCACGCGGATCGCACACCAAAGAACAAACATAAAACATCGGTCAAATCGCAACCCTTTATCGATTTACTGCAGGGAAGTACGCAAGAAGTGGTATTCCGCCAAAAACATCAATTGGCTCTGGTGACGGAAGCCATCGATGCTTCTTTGGCGCTCGAACCCGACGAAGATACGGAAAAGTTCAAGACCATGAAAGAAATTTTGGAAAAGAAATCGGAATTACCAGGCACCAAAGTTCAGCTGAAGCCATTGTTTGATAAGGAAACAGGCGAACTGAGACAACTCAAGGTCAACCTCAAATGGGGCGGTGAGGTAAGTACCCAAGTTCGCTCACCCGTCATCTCACGGGCACCATTTGGCTTTTCAGGAGGTTATTCATTGTCGTCTCTTTCTTTCTGTCTCAGTTTACTCATGCCGGCCTTCATCAATCGCGCGATTTGGGAGAGAATTTACGCAAAGACATGATTATTTTGAACCGACACATTTTCGATGACATTGAAATTTATAGTAGCTCTGAACGTCGTGTGCGTGCCACAGGTAAGAAGAAAAAAAAACAATGACATACTGGTTGTTAATCTTGTTTTGAATACGGTTCCGTTGTAGCTGACGTGTTTGCTCGTTGGTTCCTCGGCCAACCGGAATCCGTGGATGGCGTGATTATGGAAAGCAAATATCTTTTGGATGACAGCAATGCTGCCAAAGAGCAAATGGATGCCGTAAAGAAAGAGCTCAAGACGTTATTACGATCTGGATATGAAGTGTCCCCTTTACAACTGGCCCAAGCAGGATGGCCAACGGACATGCCACAACCCCACATGGTATCGCAAGAAGTTCAGACCATTATGGCTCGTATGCGTGCTACCATGCACCATAACTGGGCTACAAAGGATGTGAATGCCATTCAGAGACGCTGGTGTTGTTTTGAATCGCCCAATCTGTTCAAAGAGCGATGGGAAAAGATGTTCAAAACGTTTTGTGATGCCGATGGCAACCCCGATCCTGCCGGTATTCCAGAATTGTACGATTCATTGAAATACGATGCACTGCACAACCGCACATTTTTGGAGGCCATTTTCTGCAACGACGATGACAAGGAAGGAAGTAGTACGGATTTGCGAAACTTGTACATGTACATGCGTGTGCTTTTCAACTTTGTGGCCCCGCAAGAGTACGGCATCACCGACGCAGAGAAGAAGAATATCGGTTTACTGATCAGTTTACCGTTATTGAAAGCGATTCTGCGTGAATTAGAGGAAATAAAAACCTCTGATAACCCAAGAACGCGACTCTTTTTCACCAAAGGTAACAACGCAAGTGATAGTGGTCTTGGTAGACGCTTTCTTCTAATTGGCCGCCTTTTCTTTGTATTAGAATCTCATGTCCATGCTCTGTTGAACCTTGTCTATCAATCAGGTGTTCCAACCAAGTTCCCAAGAAATCTCTTATCTGAACTCGACTGTGAGTGGATTACCTTGTCCTTCTTATTTGTTTTGATGGGTGCTAATGATTTTCTACTTAGTTTTAACCCAAATCACCTTTGAGCTGTATGAGCGCAATCGACACATGAACGGAAAGGCCAAAGAATATTCTCTACGAATTGGGTTCAGTCCTGGTGCACACTATGACAGCGTCTTGGACCTTCAAATGGATGCAGAGCATTGCTTGAAGGTTTCACCAAGAAGGTAAGCGAGAACGAAAAAAGGATTACAAACCTCGCCCACTTAAAAAACATGTGCTTATGGATGCTTGTGGTTTTTCAATAGAAACATGATTCCTCACATGCCGATGGATGAAGTCGTCGGTTACCATAACTCTTATCTAAACCTGCCTAATTTACAAAGCATTGAGCAGCAAATCGAGGAAAAGAAGTTATATTACGCCCAAGAAGATAATGAATAGAAAAACCAAAAGTAAAATCAGCCAGCATTTTTTTTCGAATATGGAATTTTTTTTTATTGGAAACTCTACAAGGTCGCCATGAAGCACATATACACGAAATTTAACGGTTGGCTGTAAAAAGAGAAAAAAAAAAGCCGAATTAGCATCATAGGAACCAATGATAAACGATAAACGGTAATAAAAAACTTACACTTGGCAACACGTTCGAGTTCGTCCTTCTTCTTGATGGCATAAGAGTTGGAGGAACCCTTGGCGGCGTTGATCAACTCATCAGCAAGGCATTCAGCAATGGTCTTGACGTTGCGGAAAGCAGCTTCACGAGTACCGGTCGTCAACAAAGCAATGGACTGGTTGACACGGCGGAGAGGAGAAACATCAACGGCCTGACGACGGACGGTACCAGCGGAACCGATACGGGTGGAATCTTCACGGGGACCGGTATTGATGATGGCATCGACGAGAACCTGGATGGGGTTCTGGTCGGTCAACAAGTTGATGATTTCGAAAGCGTGCTGAACAATGCGAGCAGCCAACAACTTCTTGCCGTTGTTGCGACCGTGCATCATGAGAGAGTTGGTCAAACGCTCAACAATGGGGCACTACACATAATGCGAGAGAATTCCAAGGTGAGTACGGCAATCCCATCCATAATTTTCCTTCCATTTATTTTTTTGCCCATTGTCTCCATAGTTTTCTCCCTTGTGTGGTTTGTATCTCGTTTTCCTCGGTTTTTTTTCTCTCCATATATCCGTATTGTCCAATGGGCGAATGTCCTTTTTTTTCGTAGTTGATTTTGCATACCTGAGCCTTACGGAAACGCTTGACAGCGAAGCGACCGGCAGTGTGGGGCAAGTAGACGTGCTGACGGACTTGGATGTAATCCTGAAGGGAAATGTCCTTGACCTCAACATCCTCGTACGACCACTTGTTGAAAAGCTTGCGAGAGCCATCAGCGCTGGCCAAAACGTCAGCGGGCAAATTCAAAGCAACCATAATGCGGCTCTAGAGAATCGTCAAAGAGATAATTGGGATTACTACGTGCGTTTGATATAGAAGGATGGATGGATGGCATCTCTTTTACCTTGTCGATGTGAAAGAAGGATCACAGTGTCCACAGTTCGACTGGCAATAAGGGACTCTGAGCTTCATTTCTCAAAAATTCCGGGATCCGGACTCCAGTCACGTGCGTACTTAGGATAACTTTAAACTCCGAAAACCCTCGGATCGTCTTCACCTTTGGACAGGTCCGTTCCCTTTTTTTTTGCGGTGCAGAAATGTTGAAAAGGAGCAGTGATTTTTTTGATTCTTTAGACCAAAGTCTCCTAAATATACTTTTTTTTTTGTGATTGCAACTTTTTATAGCTGTTTTCTATAATGTTCTTTAGTTTTTATGGGTGTTGTCGCATTTTTTGTTCGGTTTGTATGAAAAGGAGGAGCATACAACAGATCAGGGGTCCCACTTTCGGTCGTCGGGTGTGATGGACTTGTTACAAAAACCCGGGATTTTTTTCTGGGTCTCAAAATCACTCGTTCCATCACGTTTTTCCAAATCCCCTTCTTTCGTTTTCTTTTTTTTTTTTTTTTCTTGGTTGGTCCCTTTGTTCGCCTTGTAATATGAGCCGAAAAAACACAGCTGAAGACGCCTTTCCCGACGACGATGCTGCCAACACCGAAGTATTGGAAGGCGGCAACCGTAGCATCATTATGGGCATTATAAGTCAGATGCGGAAAGACATGGATCTGTCGCGTGTCACTTTACCGACCTTTGTGTTGGAACCTCGTAGTATGCTCGAGAAAATCACCGACTTTATGAGCCACCCCGACTTATGTATACAGTAACTGTCGAATTTATCTCTTTGTCGTCACTGCCAGTTAACCATTCACTGAAATTTTCTTTTGGTTTAGAGCAAGTCGAATGACCGATCCTGTCGAACGTTTTGTGGCCGTGACCAAATATTTCCTTTCAGGCTGGCATGTAAAAGCAAAGGTGAATGTTGTCCTGATTATGGTTTTCGACCAGTTTCTCTTTTTTCCCTCTTCTGTCCTCTGTTATTCTTTGTTTTATTTTTTCAATTTTTTTTTTTTTTTTTTCTCATGGGATTCGCCGTTCCGAGGGATTGTCACCGGACCAAATCAGAATATTAACAATTGAAATAACAATGGTAGGGTGTAAAAAAACCATACAATCCAGTTTTGGGCGAGTTTTTCCGCTGCCAATGGCGGTTTGATGACGGCACCGAAGCTTCTTACGTCGCCGAGCAAGTATCGCATCACCCTCCCATTTCCGCATATCACTATGAGAATCCCAAGCACGGTATTTATATCCAAGGAGAAGCACATCCGAAAGCCAAGTTTCTCGGAAACAGTGCGGCGACGATCATGAAAGGTTACTCCCGAATCACATTTGCCCATCTTCACAATGAGACTTACGATATCACGAATCCTAATGTTTATGCAAGAGGCATCTTATGTAAGTTTGAATTGATCACTGCGCATTATGGTTTTTTTTTTCTCATGAACATTGATTCTTTTTTCTCTGGGTGATTCTAATTTTGATCTAGTCGGTAAGATGATCATGGAACTCGGAGATCAGTGCATGGTTCGATGCGTGACCAGTGACCTGGTTTGCGAACTGGATTTCAAAACAAAGGTACAATCGGGATCTTTTTTGCGTGGGACATCCCCCATTGTCCAATTGTTTGCTTATCGGATTTTCTCGGGACCCCTGTAGGGATTCTTTTCCGGTCATTATCACGGTGTGATTGGCAAAATCAAAAAGGAATCAACAGGTGAAGTCTTGTACGAGATTTCGGGCACTTGGGCCAACGAGCTTTTCATCAAATCCACAAAAGTAAGTGATCGAAACTAAAACTTGAAGCGGAGAATCTCCGAGATCTCAACCTGCCTTGTTTGGGATATTTAGAGTTCCGCCAAAGAATCATTTTTCAATGTGAAAACAGCTTCGATTCATGCAAAACTGGTTCAGGATGAAAAAGATCAAGAACCACTGGAATCCAGACGGTAAGTATTAATATCAACTTGGTTGCAAAAATGATGATATCATTTGGTGTATTTTTTTTGTACTGATTTTTATTATTTTCCTTTTTTTTTTAGTCTGTGGTCAAAGGTCACAGCCGCCATCAAGTGCAACGATATGGATACTGCGACCGAGGAAAAAACGCTCATTGAAAATCGCCAACGAGAGGAAGCTGCGGCTCGACAGAAAGAAGGTGTTCAATGGAATCCGCGATTCTTCCGACTAAATAAGAATGAAGAATACGAATTCAAGGAACAGACTCCGTGAGAAAACGGGACTCTCACCCGTCATACCAGAACATCTATACAATAAACTCTCATCCGGTATACCCAACTAATTTCTGTGTATCTTTTGCGTCAGTGTTGTTGTTGTTGCCAGGACAATAATTGAAATAATAATAAATTATCCTGGTTCAACATAACGATATCGCTTCAAAAATTTACAACAAAAAACAACAAGATGAACAAGTTGTGTTTTTTTGATGCATGTCCATCAACTAATTACAGTCTGATCAGACGTATTGTTATTCCTTACCTAGTGAACGAACAATCCGTTAAATTACTTTGAAATATACAAAAAAGTGCTCCGACAGGTTCCAGTTATAATTCGCCCCAGAACTACTCGGCACAAGTCGTTATATCATCCACAACTTTATGAGCATGGCAGTTGCCTTTTTTGAAAAAAAGCTCCTCAATGTTCCAGCAAAGCAACGAAGATTAGGAGAGATCGGCTTTATTTTTTGGATGCTGTACAATAGGGCGGCTGCATCCTTTGCACTATGATCCGTCACGTGATACCGTGTTGGAAATTTCGAGGTCAAACTTTTTTTTTGGACGCGTTTTTGGCAAGAGCGCGTTCAATTGCAGTCCGTCCTTGGATTATAAAAAAAATGGCATCTCAATCTGTGGACGCTCTTGCAGAAAACAACACCATGCAAAACGATTTACAGTTGTCGACGAATCCTTTCGTGCCTGGCGCATCGAGCAAGAAAAGAAAGATCGGCCCTCTCGGATCGCAGCTGAAAAAGCAGCAATCTTCTGCGTTTGAAGAGGAACTGCAACTGCTTGAAGAACAGATGGATATCGATATCAAGAGTGAGTCTAACACAACCTACCATTCCCCAATGACCACTTTTTTTTATTGATCGTTTCTTTCTTTATTCAGCTGAAAACACAGAAGCTGTATGGGGTCGGGCACCCATGCCTGCAGTGAATCCTGCAACGGAGAAGCTCGGTAAGCAGAAAACGCCAGATCAGACCGTGGCGCAGCTAACGCATCTCGGTCATTAGTTTTTCAGCAGATCGAAGCCGATGAGTACATGGATTATCAAACAAGAAAACCCGTCATTCGCTTTTATGGTGTCACAGAAGTAAGCAAAACCTGGATCTTTCCGAGGGGAGCGAATATCGTTGACTCTAATATTACCATCAGCATGGAAACAGCGTCGTGTGCCATGTTCACGGTTTCTTGCCCTACTTTTACTTTCCAGCACCCGTGGGCTTGCAACGAACACATCTACCTGCCGTCAAAGCGTCACTCGCGGTATGTTTTTAATGATCCACCACATTCACATTTGCATTGGCTGACTGAGATGGACACTTTAACAGTCTGCCGTTGGCAATTCGAATGCTATTGCCGACGTGACCATTGCAATGAAACAAAGCATCTATGGATACCGTGGGGAGTCCAAGTCGCCTTTTGTAAAGGTCACTGTCTACGACCCAAGGGACATCTCCAAAGTGAAAAATTGCGTGGAACGTGGTGTGCAGATCCCTGGATTGGATCGCATGTGTCAAGCCGACACTACTTTCGAAAGCAATTTAGCCTATCTCCTTCGTTTCATGATTGATTGCAAGGTATGATTATCCCTACTTGTTACAATGTTTTGTGAAAAGCTCAACCTTTCAATTGCAGGTCACTGGTTCCAATTGGATCGAACTACCTGCAGGCACTTATTCCATAGTAGAAAACCCTGTGTCTCATGCTCAAGTAGAAGTTCGGACAACGTAGGTGCCTTTGATTGCAAGGATGAACTCACAAGAGCGAGAATTGGTAATAACCCTTTCTTGTTACAGGTATAATCAGTTCATCAGTCATGCGCCTGAAGATGAATGGTCCAAAATGGCACCCTTGCGCATCCTGAGTTTCGATATTGAGTGTGCGGGAAGAAAGGGTATTTTCCCCGAAGCAGAGCATGATCCTATTATTCAAATCGCTTCGGTCGTCAAAGTACAAGGTAAAATCTGTGAGGGATATTCATGCAAAAAGGACCGATGCTGATGGAATATTGGTTTTTTAGGCGAATCCAAGCCATTCATTAGAAACGTCTTTACTCTCAACAGTTGCGCGCATATCGTCGGCTCTCAAGTATTATCCTTTTATGATGAGCGCGAATTATTACAGAAATGGCGCGATTTCGTCACGGAGGTATGTGATTGACTGTCTTGCGAAAAATAACTTGCTCTAACCTGTGTACCAAATTTAGGTGGATCCTGATGTTATCATTGGATATAACATCAACAACTTTGATTTTCCCTACTTGCTGGACAGAGCCAAACATCTGGGGGTCGCCAAATTCCCCTATTTTGGCAGAATCAAAGGTAATGTCGTGGACCCCTTCATTTGGCATGTGGAAAAGGATCGACCTAATATGCTGGGATACAGGTCTCAAGACGGAAGTCAAGGATACCAAATTCTCTTCCAAAGCCTACGGTACGCGTGAAAGCAAATCTATCAACTTGGAAGGTCGATTGCAACTCGATTTGCTTCAAGCAATTCAACGTGATTACAAATTGCGTTCGTACACTCTGAATTCTGTTTGTTCTCACTTCTTGTGTAAGTTTTTCAAAACCGGAATGATGATACTGGGACAATACTGATAGTTGAACTCTAGCGGAACAAAAAGAGGATGTTCATCATTCCATCATTACCGAGCTGCAAAATGGCAACGATGAGACACGACGTCGTCTGGCTGTGTACTGTTTGAAGGATGCATACTTGCCTCTACGTTTGATGGACAAGTTAATGTTGCTTTTCAATTATACCGAAATGGCGAGAGTGACCGGTGTTCCGTTTAATTACATTCTCGTACGTGGACAGCAGATCAAGGTTGTCTCCCAGCTTTTCCGTAGAGCACTGGATCAGGATCTCGTGATTCCTGTCATCAAGTCTGAAGGTAAATTACTTGGCTCGTTTATCTTTCTCTTAAAAGAGATATAGTCTCGTTAACCATCATTCGACTTGTTTTATCTTGCTGTATTCATTAGTCACGGAAGAGCAGTATGAGGGTGCCACCGTTATTGAGCCAACCAAAGGCTACTACGACATCCCTATTGCCACACTCGATTTTACCTCTCTGTATCCGTCCATCATGCAGGCTCACAATCTCTGTTACACTACGCTTCTGACCCCCAGCGTTGTGCAACAACTCAATCTTGTCAAGGATGTCGATTACGTTGTGACGCCAAATAATGGTACTTTGCTCTTCTTTCTTTTTTGCAATAGTTACCCTATGTACTTACACCGTCATATTAACTGCCCAATTTTTGTGCACAGATATGTTTGTGAAAGCGTCAAGAAGAAAGGGATTGCTTCCCGAAATTCTGGGTGACCTTTTAGCCGCTCGTAAACGAGCCAAGAACGACTTGAAAAAAGAAAAAGACCCTTTCAAGCGCGCTGTTCTGGATGGCCGACAATTGGCGCTAAAGGTAACTCTACTTATTTCGCGCGAGCACAAGTGGTCGATTCTAACCCTGACCACCAATACGTATCGTGACAGATCAGTGCCAATTCGGTTTACGGTTTTACCGGTGCCACAGTGGGAAAACTGCCGTGTCTCCAGATTTCATCCAGTGTCACAGCGTATGGTCGTCAAATGATTTTCAAAACAAAAGAGGTAAACTGAATGTGTCCCGTTTCCTAACGCTGACAAATATCTGATGAGTGGATTTATAGACCGTGGAGAGTCATTTTTCTATTCGCAACGGTTATAAGCATGATGCCAAAGTTATCTACGGTGACACTGATTCTGTCATGATCAAGTTTGGCGTTGACAATCTGGAGGAAGCCATGAAACTGGGTATGTGTATTAAGCGGCTGAGCCATCGGTCTGACAAAAGATCCTGAACTTGCTGATTGATTTAATGTCGATACAGGTGAAGAAGGCGCTAAACTGGTGACGAAGGAATTTATCAAACCGATCAACCTTGACTTTGAGAAAGTGTACTTCCCTTATTTACTTATCAGTAAAAAACGCTATGCCGGATTATATTGGACGAATCCCGAAAAGTACGATAAATTAGACGCCAAGGGTATTGAGGTAAGCTTTGAAGACATAAAGATGTGTTTGTTTTTTTGGGGGCATGAATACTAAAATGGATCAACTGCTGTTATTGTAGACTGTGCGTCGTGACAACTGTCGTTTGGTGCAAAATGTGATTGAGACATGTCTTCACAAACTCTTGATTGACCGAGACGTGAACGGAGCGCAAGAGTTTGTCAAACAAACGATTGCTGATCTTTTGCAAAACAAGGTGGATCTGTCACAGTTGGTGATTACAAAAGCTTTATCCAAAACGGACTATGCTGCTAAGCAAGCCCATGTGGAACTTGCCGAACGTATGCGACGACGTGACGCCGGTTCCGCTCCAGCACTAGGCGATCGTGTCGCCTATGTGATCATTCGCGCAAGCAGTAACACTCCGGCCTACGAACGATCGGAAGATCCCATCTACGTGCTGGAAAATAATATCCCCATTGATACAAGATATTACTTGGAAAATCAACTGTCCAAACCTTTGATCCGTATTTTCGAGCCTATCCTTGGTGACAATGCCCATTCTTTATGTGAGTTGTCTTTTTACATTTGTCGAGGAATAATATGACCAAAATACTGATCAAACACTTTAGTATCGGGAGCCCATACACGAACTGTGAATATCGCCACTCCCAATACGGGTGGTTTAATGAAATTTGCGGTGAAAAGTGCCACATGTCTGGGTTGTAAAGCACCGTTGCCCAAGGGCGGTAAGTAGCCGAAACAACTCACTTTGTTCATTACAATGTAGCTTACTGGCTGGCTTTATGCAGATAATTCGGCGGTTTGTAAGCACTGTCGCCCGCGATTAAGCGAGTTGTATATCAAACAGGTACGTTGACGGCATGCAAAACAGCCGCTTCCATTGTGATAAGCTAATGTGCTACTGCCCCCAGGTTTCCACGGTGAATGACTTGGAAGTCAAATTCTCGCGCCTTTGGACCCAATGCCAGCGGTGTCAAGAGTCGCTGCATCAGGACGTTATTTGCACGAACAACGACTGTCCAATCTTTTATATGCGTAAAAAGGTACAGAAAGATATGCAAGACGCGTCATCACGTCTTGAACGTTTTTCGTACGACTGGTAGAACCCAGATGATTGAACCCCATCGTAAAAACTATTCATACCTCAAAATTTAACTGCATCTCAAAAAAAAAAAAAAGAAAAAGCAAAAAAGCCATGTAAAATCTTACCTCATTCATTTCCGCAAACCTCTACATTGTAGCCATTATGAAAATATAGTCAGCTTTCTGTATGAGATTCTACATCTCGCTTATTGTGAATCAGTAACCTTAACAAACCTACGGAAACTGTGTGTTTTAATCCGTTTATTTGAAATCTATTCAACTATGGTGAATAAGAGGAAGCATTACCTCGGTAGAAGAAAATATAGGAAGATAAACGTGGCGAGATGTGGGGGGAGGGGAGAGAGCAATTGCTTATTAAAGTAATTTATTCTTGATATCCACGCCACTTGCAAAGCAGCAAAATAATTTATACAAAGTTCTGACAGTTTGGAACAAACAAGAGAAAGTTTGAGTTTCTTGGCAAGTGCTATGCTTCTTTTTTTTCGCTTCCTTTCTCTCTTATTTTTTGAAATACCGATATTGGCGCCAACATCTCGCCTCTGAAGAAAAAAGAAAGAAAAAAAAAAGTTTGGCCCACAGCGGGATTGTATAGTGTGGAAAAATGACCAAACGACGATTAGACGATGGCGAATTGGTCAATGTCCTGAAACAAAAACAAAAGGAAGATCCGTCATTGAAAGCTTACTATGGTACTGTACAAAGAAGCCTCATCAACTCATAACAAGAAGAGTATTTAAAGTAACCCCAAAACTACAGCACAACAGACATTCCAGCGTCTCATGCAGGCGCAGCGACCGACGAATGGATCATTATCAACCTCAGAACCGTCCTACTTCTTCTTCAATAATGCTCAAGCTAAAACAACACCCTATGCCATGAACGGTGCGGGTCCATGTTATCGCTGTTCTCGCCATCCTTCAAGTGATCGCTGCGCGTTTTGCGAACAACTCATATGCGCAAACTGTGCCCAAACTTGCCATAGCTGCCAAAACCAATATTGCACCACTTGCTCCGTGATAGAGTAAGTGACATTCTTTACCCGAGCTAGAGGAGTGGTTTATACTGATATAAAGGAATCCCAGTTATTCATCTTCAATGGAAGCGGTGTTTTGCCTCTCTTGCAAAAACTCATAAAACGCCTTGTCATTTGGAAGACTACCAAAGGAATTGAACAAAAGATCATAACCCGACTCTTTTGTGTCGTACCAAAAGGCCATGGATACTCTACCTATCCTTTTAGCATATGTAGTGACATTTACTTTCATCCGAACCCACCATTGCCTCGTTACACTTCAGGCACCTTGTACAGTATTTTTTTCTTTCACGCACATCGTTTCAAAATATCCTCTTTATCTTGATTAAATCTAGCTTATGTTTCTCTTGTTCAACTTATTCCCGCATCAAGTGCAGCCCGCGTCCACTGCATCTGTAGCTTATGGCAAGTGAAAGAGGGTAGGGCTCAATTGATCAGTGACTTTTTAGCGCTTTTTATTTTTCATCAGAAAGGTCCCAATTGGACATTGGTTAAAAGCGTTTGTTTCTGTTGTTGCTCTCATACGCACGATAACCCACAAAGAGCACACCCACCAAACCAGCAGCCAGGATGAGTTTAAAAAGGAAGCTGAAGAACCCGCCGCCCCTGCTCTTGCTCTTTGGTTGAGACTCCTTGGTCTAATAACGAACGTACATTAGCATCCGTCTATTCCCATCGTTTACCCTTTTTTTTTTCTCTTTTACCGCTGGCATTTCAATAGGTTTAGGTGATAATTTCTTGGTGGTAACACTGATAATATCATGCTCATCTGTCGAAAATAAAAATCAAAGTAAGACTTGGTTTCCCGTTTTTCTTCTTCTTCCCAACAATGATTTGTGATGCTTACCGACAACTTCACCGGTGTGGGCAGTAAAGCCCAAATAGATTTGATCCGGCAAGTTTACTTGAGGCACCTAAAAACATCTCCCAGGTAAGAGTCCCGCTCGTATTCTATTCGTTTTAAAATTGTCTTCAAGTTTACCTTGAAGCATGTATCCCATTCTTCTTCTGCTCGCCATTGAACTTGTAACTCCAAATAGTTGTTCTTGTAGTACGTTAATCGCCCTTTGGTTGGAAACTGCTTTCCTCGGAAATCCGCCTATCGTAAAATCCATCCAAATCAATGAGATATTCGTGATGAATGATTTCTCCCATGAGCCGCCATCTCACCTCACATCCAGCGAGTTCCGTGTCGCGACCATCTTTGCCATTGTCATAAGGTTGCATACCGTTACCCAGCATACTACTGATGTAGGGGAATGAATGTCGCTGTAAAAGAAATCGTTAGATAGTATCCACAGAGAATGATCGACCGAGGATTCCTCCTTACGTGAGCTCTCTCATTGTCATAGGTATCGAAAAAGATACCCAAGCCATCAAATTTATCCACCGAGCCAAAGACAGGGCCCTGCATTGTTCTTTGCTTGGATAACCACACTTCGATTGAAACCCCACATATGAGAATCCAGAAGTGACAAGCTTTTTTTCAAGTAATATACAAAAAACAAGTACCTGCAAATCCGTCACCGTATAAATGGCCTGAAGGTCCGTCCACTTTGAACTCAAACTCCACCTCGAAATTATCGGCGGTCAGAGGCTAAATGGTCCTCATCGTAAGCATTCGCGGGTTACGGGAGCAGCATTTCTTCTTTTTTTTTTCGCGCAACTTACCAATCGAGACCAAAGGTAACCGCTTTGCGATTGTTGAAGACTGGTGAGACGAACATGACGGTTCGTATTAATCACTGCATCGCCACCAAAGTCGAACCATCGGTTTTGAAGATCGTCATCTATCACGGTAGGAAGTGAAACGTGAGCAGCATGGTTCGTAGAAAACTGGATAGAATAGCTTGCCTATATAGGGCATGGCGATGGAGTGGGTCCTTAGTACCACGGCTCCGCCATTGGCACGACCAACCTGTGCAAGCACAGTGGTTATTAATGTCAACAACAGTGGTAGGACGAGGTATCGAACAGTCATTGCTGGCAACAGCAGGAAAAAAGGAATAAGCAAAATTCAAGCCAATGACTGGGTTTTGCTATGCACATAGAGATTGCACATAATGGGACTGTAAATTGAATTTAAGTGACATCACTTAAATTTCATTTTTTTGGTGATGTAGCTTATGTGCATTTGCGATTTTTTATGCACATGAATGAGACTCGACAGTGACAGTATTGCTTTGAATTATATTATTCTCAAAAACAGCTATGATATATGATGTTAGTTGAGAGGTTATAGATCAATTTTAGTGGGCAATAGTTACCAATTGTATGAAAGAAGCTTATGATCGGTTAGATCATAGAACCTTCTAAATATACCTTTATGAGCGATGAATAGTGGCAGGAGCTTGGTTCTATGTCTTGGTTTTATAGTCACCAGATAGAAATGACTTGACGTGAGCTGAAAAGGATAATCGGATGAATGGATGAAGGAAGAGAGAAAAATGGTACAAACAAGATGCTTTGCTGCTCACTATAAGTGGCAATAGCAATGTTGTAAGTGTTGCATGCAATTAAAGCACAGTAAGGAATTTATAAACCATAAAGCTTGAAGGCGTTGAGGTGCATCAGTGCTGTTCAATGTTTTAGAAAGTTTTCGGGCAGCGTCCTTGCCGAGAATACTGAGATAGTAATCCAATTTATCCTTCAGATGGCGCAGCATATCTGATTTGACGAGCTGCCAACACTGTCCATTGCCGTTAACGCTATGTGCGATCGCCTGAATTCCACAGTTTCCATCTGTTCAGGACTAAACACCCGAGAGGTAGACTTGCGACTGATGGACGAATGCACTACGTTCAAGTGACTACCAGTCGTTGAGTATTCACTTTGCTGATAAGTTCTCTTCTCCTTGAGGTCGCCTGCCTTTTTTTTTTTTTTTTTTTTTTTTGGTTAAATATATTATCATACAACAAGATGAAGTATAATAAGGCCGCAAGCCCTTGCCATCCATCAACTTATCGATGACTTACGTTTTTGAGTGGAGAATTAAGCTTCCCAAGTCAATTTTTTTTGTAGCGATGAATGCGATCGAGTGTTACTGTAACTTGTATATTTGACTAACGTCCTCCAATGCGTTGGCCTTTCGCCTATGTTATAGGCCTTTTGGGTATTCTCTCGTCAATATGAAGCAAGCAAATCATTAATGTTTCCATTTTCTGTATCGATTGCCGTCTCATCGAAGGGTGGGATGATACCGAGCGCGATCGCACCATTACTGTATAGTGTGTCGGCAAGACTGATGATAGTATACTAGTGCAGGTTACGAGCTGTATCATATGTATCCAAGTTCCTTCATAATATATATTTAATCATGAACGACTTTGAAGGTTTAATGTATATAGATGGAAAACATGAATTGTTGTAATGTATCACAAATAGCATAGGGTAAAAGAGTCAAAACGGAATTGTTGCCGGTCTACCGTAATGGCCTGACTGTTTCCACCGCATAAAGCAATTTAAAAAATGAAAGGCTTCATAAAAAAAAAAAGAGAATAGTGTGACGGGAGTAAGAAGTTAAACGGAATTGTTGCCGGTCTACCCGAGGGCCTGACTGTTTCCACCGATTAAAGCAAGTTACAAACAAAAGCTGCGCACTTATGCTCGACGGAAGGCTTCCGGTCTGGAGTCGAGCTGGCAGCCAGCTGCCACGTAGGCCTCTAATATACGGCGCATGTTGCGGCCAGCATTGACATCGCGGTTCCAAAGCTATAGAAAAAAGTTTTAATCTGAAACTGTGTGAATGAGGCAGGTTATAATGTTCACTTACAAGTGTTCTCGGTTCGTCTTGCCCTGACTCGCATGGAAGGCATTGCCGAATGGGATACACATTGGTGCGATAATCGTTCGCCGCTTTAAAAATACCACTTCATCAGTAAGAGTAAAAGCCTGATGTAACCAAATAAAAGTACTCACGAACTTGTTGGCGATCTGGACACGCGCAGGTATGATGAAGGACTTGTCCCTCATCATTCAAGCACCAGCGTCGGTTTTGTACTCGTCCACGCACAAAACGAGTCCCTTTTTGGCGAGTTCCTGTCTGACCCGCTGCCAAAATAAATAAAAAAATATGAATATGTTATGTCACAAGCGCATCACCAAGAAGAAAAAGTACCTTGACAGGAAGTGGGGCCAAGCTTTTGACCGAAGACTTGAGGTCAGCGTCACCAAAGGCAATGATGACGGGCCTGTGGTCAGGCTGGAGACCTGATCATCTTCGGATTGCCCTCCGCTCTCGTTTCCGCTCGGCGTTGTCGAATTTATGAATCCATTGGAGCGGCTACCACAGAAGTGTCAACAAAACCAGCTATGACATTGGATGCATCGACTCACCATACCCAGCGTAGGAAAGTTCCCCGTGAGCCTTTCCGTGATGACATCCATCGTTCGCTTTTGGGCTCTTTTCAAAACAGCTCGATGCTCTCGATGCTTGTAATGTGCGTTGAAGTTGAAAAGCCTATAAAAAAACATGGTTTTCAATACCAAGACCATTATTTTGTTGTATTTTATCCTACCTTTACCTCGTACGCACACGGCTCAATGCGTGTATAGACACCTGGAAGCCTGCACCTACATGACGGAAGGGGGGGGGGGGGGAAGGCGGTCAATTCGTTGTATATAGGCTGAATCTGCGACACTTCTATCTTCTTCTTCTCCATTTGCGCAGCCCAACGGAACATGGACGATCTCCTAGCAAGTGATACTGTTAATAGAGGCCTACAGAAACGTATCCGTCCGCAAAGGCAAACTTACTGGTAATATCCGTTGTTTACGGAAAAGGTATGCTGCTGTCGGAGCTCCCTTGTGTTGAGGTCGTCATTGGTATCGACCGCGGTAACCATCGATCGGATACCTGAATGATATTGTAAGTTGTACTTTTCCTGCTAGAATCTCTGACGAAATAATTACAGTACCTGGATCAATACCAATGACTCGAGATTGCTCTAGCCGTTCGGAGGTCAGTCCTCGGGGCTCCTTCGACAGACGGGTGAGAATATGGTGCCGATTCGATAGATCGAACTGTCGAGGAAGTAATTGAAACTCCTTTCGAGAGGAAGGCGAGAGGAAGGCAATGGGTCTAGGAGTAAAAAGCTTGTAAGCTTGGTCATGCTAGGAATTTTGAGACGGTATTTCTTACCACGGCCACGGACAACAAAGCGCATCGAGATCATAACCCCGTCGGATTGAAAGCTAGGGTCAAAGATCGGCGGTTGATTGCGGATATTCGCAACATCTATCGTATAACAGAACGTTAGGTTGAGTCAATGCTTGTAATTAATATAATTTACCTTGATATCTGCGCCTTTTTCTTTGGACGATGTCTATGTTGAAGATCTCCTCCCAAAGAGCTTCTCTCGTGGCACCATCATGAGAGACACTGCTTCGAAATTCAGCTGGAGTGAGAAAGACCCTCGTTCCCTCCTGCCAAGTTGGTATCAAAATCATTGTTCTTAAACTCGAGATGAAAACTCACTGATAATCTCTCTGGGACAGCTTCATTGGCATCATGGGCTTCTCGGAGGATTCCAATAAACGGTGGTGTCGACTGGCATATGACCTATCGAATCAAAGTACAGCATTAGTTTCATGCATACGAAATAGCGCATTCGTATAATTACCGATTTGATGAGATGCAATGGGAAATAGACACCATAGCTTTCCACCAAGTGCATTTGCGACACCGTGCAGCCAGGCCGAAAATCGCAAGTATGGGCCAGGCTCGAATGGGGAATTCCCTCTTTCTCAATGCAACCCATATCATAATAAAACATTACTACCCATTCCATATCACTCGATAGAAAAAGCAGCACTTGTAGTATCTATTTCTACTAGTCCATCAGATTATCGAGCAAACAGCCCTAATTTTGAAGCGATGACAATGCTTTTATTGCTGTTGCATTTTACTGCTATTCTTGAATTTTATATCATTTAGTAAAGTGCTCCTTTGTTCTTTTTCACGATGAGTGCCGCCTCGTCGCATGTAGTAGGAAGGCTCCTTTTCTGACCGGCTTGCGATCCTTCCGAGTTGCCACAAATACATATCTAAAGACCGTACCATGAAGGGGTCAGTGTCCGTGCAACTCATCACAAAGAAAAGGGTGACTCACATTTCCGTCGTCGTCAATCTGAATCTCCTTGTCAGCATCGTCTTCATCGTCACTGTTGTACTCCTCTTCCTTCCCCTTGACGTCAGTGTTGTGCTCATTGTCCTGAGAGTGTTCAGATGTACCACTGGCTTCCAGTGTGCGAGCTACTGTATCGCGACATACACGGCTAGCTTTGATCAGAAGCTCGAAACCAGCTGTTCTATACGCGTGTTGAGCTTCCCGCTAAATAAAAAACAAAAAAGAAAAAAAGAATAGATGTTTCAGTTTAATCCATGCTGTTGTGTTGTTCCTTGTTGCGAACTTTTTACCAGAAGCTTCATTTCCCGGTATAAAGGTTGCCAAACTGTTGAATGATAGACAATCCTATGCGTGAAAAAAAAAATTGAGTGGTGATATTCCATTGCTGTCCACTTGAAATACTTACGGTGCTGCAGGCGGCAGCTTTGCCTGATCATTGACTTCTTCCAAGAAACGACGCTTCCACACGTTGAACAAGAGTCTGGAACTAGTGATAGCGGCACCGATGGACCAGCCAGGGAGATTATTGCTGTGCATGCTCATAAAATCATGGAAGCTGGGTTCGTCAACACGGTCAACGTACTTTTGGACTTCTGTAAAAATGAAGAAATCGGTAGAGGTGAGAGGATGAATCACGATAACCTGTGTGGTGAGCAATGTACCTTCTTGGCCAGGATAAATATGGTCATCCATCTTGATAGTTTAATGAGAGGGAAAGAGGAAGAGGAAGAGAATGAGAATGAGAATGAGAAAGAAAAAATTGTCAATTCGGCATCCTCTTATTTAACATCTCAGAAAGTGTTCATTGTCCAGTTTTTCCTCACACTGTTTCTCCCACTGTGTCAGCCATCCCTATTCTCCTGATTTGCACTCTGTATGGATCATGCATATATGAACGTTTGTTTCCGTGTCTTGGTTCATTCTTTACCGTGAATCAAAAATAGCTCACGTTTGCAAAAAGTTATTGCATGGTACAAAAACGTTAATAATGTGTGAACAAATTTTACGATAAAAATTATGACAATGGAAATCAAGTTTACACAAATTTGATAGACAAGAGCCAAGGAACCACTTTTTTATCTTTATACATGTCTCTTCTTCATCTTAGTCTGCAGCTGAATACGAAAAGAGATCATACTTTTTCCCGACCAAGTTTCGAGCAACGGTTCAATGAACCGCAACTCGAGCGATGGTGCAGCATATAATTACCATTGCATATCTTCTTGATTGTGCTATGAGTGATTTGAAGGTTAGGTAAACTTTTTCAAAAATTGTCATGCCCGGTAGATCATGCGAGGGCATGCAAGAGACGGGAAAAATAAAGGCCATGAATGAAAAAATGAAATTTAAGCTCTTAATGATATACACAGTTCTGAAGAATGAAAAAGGAAATAAAAGAAGATGCATCTAATGATTATTTGCGTGTACGTGCGCGTTTACGTCTAGCCGCCGCTGCCGGATCAACCACAGCCTGTCATCATTTTCAGTATTAGAACCGATGATTGCTGTAAAAGAACGTTGATTGTTTTTCTTCGCTTACCTGTCGCGCTAACCGTGATTTACGGTCTAATTTGGATTGTTTCACTTTTTCTCGAACTTGTTGATAGGTGGCAAAATATGCAGTAGGACCGGCCTTCTTTTGAACCAAGTTTAGCACTTCGTTACCCAATTGCTTCAACTCGTCTAGAAAGCACACAAGATTAGAATGGAGCTGCCCCCCTGAGAATACCTGATTTACATGGTCCACTTACCAAATCCAGGCTCCTTGGTCGCCTCGTCATTCACAGTGCGATAAATAACCGCAATCACAGGTAAAAGATATGGTCCCAATTCCTCGGTTTCTATCGCATTGCACATGGCAGCAAACCATTTAAAGATGGAAGCTCGCTGTAAAAACAAGTGTTTCCTGTTAGTCGCTTTTTCCTTTCTTATTTTCCGTTCAGGTTGTAGACTTACCAATAAAAATCCTTCTTTGGTCTGCTTCACAGCTGCACCACGCGCAGTAAAGGATGCATTGCGGAATAACCAGTTCAAAGATGGTTTGTTCACTGCGGTTTCGTCTTCATTGTTACCCGCTTCTTCGGCTTCGGTAGAGTCTTCGGTTTTGGGCGCCACATCCTCTTCGGTTGGCATGTAATAAAAGCATTTGCCGATAAAGAACAGATTCTTTACGATTTGATTCGCTTGTTCTTCGGAAAGATAAACACTCTTCAGCTGTCCAATAAACTTGGTCGCTAATTTTCGCAATGTCGCTCGAGAAAGATACTCGGAATTCTTGCCGCTTTCCACAACACAGCGCGTCTGAGGGTCAATGTGAGAAAAGTAGACACCATACAGACGAGCCGTCGAGGATCGGATCCAAGTATGAGGGTGCAGTAACATATCCTCCAGCGCGCGCCACACAGGCAGGGTATCGGACACGTACACCAATTTCGGGAACGCCTTGGCGATCTTGGCAAATGTGTTGATACTATAGTAACCCAATTCCCAGTCCAAATCCACTTCCATGCCTTCTTCTTCGGCCTGGCTGTCGTGCACCAAATCCTTGCTGAGAATCAGCATTTCAGAAAGCTTGGTGATCAGTTTCGGAGCGTAAGGACGGAATTGAGCACCAAAGGTATCGATGACGAGGCCATACACTTGACAACCGGCTCTTTGCAAACTGCGCTGCTTTGTTTGATCCATCCATTTATCCAGCAACTTGTAGATGGTTTCCATTCGATCTTCGGAGCGACGCATCAAGTTCTTGATCAGTTCGGCCGACATTTCGCGGCATTTCGACGAATCATCGTTCACCAGACGCATCACCAGTGCAAGGAACATGGGCTCAGCGTACTCCACGAGGATTTCATCGCCAAACTTGTTGATGATATGGTGCATCAACTCCATGATGGATTCACGTCCAGTTTCGTAAACGTACTCCAAGTTCTTGATAATAAAGCTCATCTGAGCCTTTAATCGACCGCGGCCTTGAGGATAATCCATCAAGAACATAAAGTACACTGAACGCGCCTGTTCGCGGATTTCTCGGGTTTGATTCGTCACCATGATTTGCGCCACCGTTTCCATGAGATCGTATACTTCCGGTGCCATGAATTTACGGGATATAATGGCACGGATCAGTGCAAACACGGTGCTCTGACGATCCGGCTCTTCCATATCGGGGCGAATGATGTTGAGCAAATACGTCAGTTGATGCTCCGTCAATTTGGAATCGTTGATATCTCGGATACAAATGGTCAGCAACTTGAAACACGCTTGAACCAACGCCGAGTGGGTATTGCCCGATGATTTTTTCACCAAGCCAAAAGCGCGCTTGACCACCGCCGGTACGGCTTCAGGTACCGAAGGGAGCGGCATGCGGATCAGCGAAGCCATGATCTTGGCCGCCAACGTCACATTGGCCGTCTGGTTCGAATGAAGCGTATTACCGACCACATCGACAAAGGAGTCGATTTTCGTCACATAGTCGGGCGAGGATAAATCAAACTTGTTGCGTCGCAGACTGGTGTAGAATAGACTCAAGCCAAAGTGGACAAATCGATGCGCATTCGTACGATAGTGATCCACCGGTTCCGCCACGATACGTTTCATCTGCACTTCGAAATTCTTTTCCTTTTGTGACTTTTGGACCTTGATCTTGATTTGCGGTTTCAGGGTGTCGACATTTTCCGAAATCAGACCGTAAGAAAAGTTCAGCAACTCCTCGGAATCGAATTCGGGATTGCGCACCAATCCGTTGGCCACGCGTTTTAGCAGATCATCGACTTTGCGCAAAATCTTGAGACTTTCAGTTTCCGTCATAATATCCTTGAAAGGCAACAACAGCAAGCCGATATTCTTGAATCGCACCACCGTCGCCAACAATTCAAACGAAGCAGGACTGCGCTTGCTTTTCGCTTCCTTGGTTTTACCAGTCATTTCATCGGCTTCCTTTTCTTGACCGGTGAAACCAAAGATATCGTTCACCAAGACCGCCACGATGTCTTCAAGGCAAGGATCCAACTGACCGGGATGCACACGAGGAATCGTGTCGGCAATCAACGCATTCACGGTGTATCCCAGCACATGCATTTCGTAACCGCGAGTCAACGACGTCTTGAGCTCCTTCACAATGAACGAAAAGTAATCGGGGCCCAAAAATGCATTAATCTTCAACAGGGTTTCGCGCACAATATCACGCACGTCCTGAGCACGACTGCGGATGATCTGACAAAGTGACACCAACAATCCAGGTAGATTCAGACGCATCGATCGCTCCGGCAAGGCACGAATCAACTTGGCAATTCCCAACGCCATAGGAACACGCACCACCACTGAGTTTCTCGTCTTGTTGTTGTTGAGGTACGTATTGAGCTCGGGAAGCACCTTGGTAATCAGGATGTCGTGGATCTTTTCTGCTTGAGTCTTTTTTGGCAACACTTCCTTGCTGCTGACATCCTCTTCTTCCTCGTCTTCGTCATTTTCTCCTCCTTCCGCAGCCTCTTCATTCGCCGCCGCATTTTCAATGATCTGTCTCACGGTCAGATAGTCGATCACAACCTTTTGTCGTCCCATGATGTTTGCTGCGGCTTCGTCCGTCACTTCCACCTCGCTCAAGTCGAAATGGAAAGCGTCCAAGATGGCGGTCACGACACGGACAAAGATCTTTTCCATTTCTTCTCTTTCCTTTTTCGAAATCAACGCCAGATAGTATCGGAGAAGACGATAGTAGTGAGGCCAGGGCAAAAGCTGGGCCAGCGCCGACAAGGTTTGAATACACTGGTGGATCAAATTATGATCCATCACTCGATCACTCTCGTAGAAAAAGGCCGACAAGATAGGCATAAAGATACCGTTGATGGAGGAGGTCTTCAAGGTGCCGTTGGCGGCAATTTCCGCAAGGCGATTCAACGAACGGATACGACGATGCATTTGCATGTGATAAATGTTGTTGAAAAAGTTGACTTCTTCGTCATTGTCGCCCAGGAGTTGCACCATATCCGCGAAAATATCCAGTTCAGGGAAACTCTTGATGGACGCATTGAGGAGATTCACGAATTCCATGCGAACGAGTTCAACGCGTTCCGTCAAGCCTTGCTTGATGGCAGGATAAATGAGATGGGTGACATAGCCAAGCATCTTGCGCTGTTCATCTGCATCAGATTGCTCCTTGACGGCGACCAAGAACTGAGTCATGCAATGCGTCGCGCTGCCACGGATCGCCATTTCTTCGGCATCATGCATACAGTAAACAAATTGATGCAGCAAAGGCAACCATTGGTGATGATTGAACTTCAAATAATGATGCTCGCCGATATTGTTGAGCGCGTCCAGCATACGATCGTAATCTGGTTCTTCCACGCGTTTCGCTGAATAGGCGTTGAAATCTTGGAGCAGTTTGACGACCAGTTCCAAGCTTGGATTCACGGACTTGAAGGCCTTGAAGATGGCCAAAAGAGATTTGCGCGACGCATGCGTTCGAGATGACGAGAGCATCCATGAGGCCATGCTGTAGTACTTGTGATACACGGGCGAATCGAGCTCAAAGCCAGGGACAATGCGGATAAACTGAGCCCAAATGGTCAAGATGTGCTCCTTGGTCTTTTCAGGAATGATTCGGTTAGGCTTTTTCAAACTGGGCAGTAACAGATCGATGATGACCGCCGCTTGTGCACCGTCCTTGGTATACGAGGCTACACGGGCCACAATGCCGATTTCGCGAACCGAATACTTGCCACTGCCAAACTTGACATCGTCTTTGGATTGATTCAGACGGAACTGAATATGGCTCAGCAAGATATCCACGTACGGAAGAATCAGCTTTTCTTTGACCGTCGCTTGCCCATCTTCTTCCATGGCATCATCACAGTGATCGAGGATCGTTTCAATCGCCGTAAGGACCGTCGTTAACACATGCTCGTTGACTTTTTTGGCCGACAAGACGGCAAACAACTGAGGGATAACGCGATCATCGTAATCGACCAAAAATCGTGTGAATTCCACCTTTTCCGCCCACACCGTCAACAGAGACAATAAGGGAGTGACATTTTGTGAAGTTTCGACGGCGAAAAGATCCATGCGTGGAGAAATGAACGATCGGAACATGGCTGGGACGTAGGGTTGAAAGTTGAAGTGGCCGCTGAGCTTGAAGAATTCCACTACACGTTTCATGGCCTGGGATCGCACATCCTTTGAACGTTTGCTTTGGCCGCCGTGGGAGGGTTCCACCTCGTTGTTGGCATCTACTTCTTCCTCGTCCACCGGTTCGTCAACGTCCATGGCCGAATTTGATCGGCGCTGAGCCGCATTGATAATGTACAGTGTCACCTTCAGCAGAGGCTCCATGTAAGGAATAATGTGGGCACCCATTTGCTTTAGAATATCTTCTATCAATACGAGCACACCGTTCTGTTTACGCCAAGGAATGCTTTGGATGATCTTGTCGCCTTCCGCCAGGAAGGTGAAATCAATCACCGAACCGTTGGCGTCTCTGGTCTCGGAAGGTAACTCGACGACACCCTTGAAGGCTTCCAAAGCCAAATCGATAAAGTAACGGATTTCATTCGGGTAACAACACGCGACAGCACTAAGGATAGCTTTGCGACGAGCGTGTTTTGTGCCTTTGGCGGAGGCTTTCATGCGACGTTGAACGAGACGACCGAATAAGAGACGCATCACCACCGGCATCAATCCATCCCGATGAGCAGGGTCAATAAAATTCTGTTCCTGATTCTGGATAAATGTGGAAAGTTCGTCGCGGAATTTCACGTCGTCGAGCAAATTTCTCATGTTGTCGCCGTAAGGTTTGATATTGGGGTCTCTCCAGGTAAGAAGACATTCCAAAGCACCCTGTTGCACCTTGACATCACCCTGAGTGATCAATCGCATAAACACATCGTGGAGTTGCTGACTCTTGTAAAGGACCCGAGGATTCATAAAGGCGGCAAACAAAGCCAACCAGCCTGCCAACTTGCTTTTGGCGAGCTTACTGGATCGAGGGAGCAAACCAAACGTTTCGTTGGAAGATCCTTTTTCCAGCTGCGAGTTTTCGTGGCCTTCTTCGTCGTCCTCCTCGTCGTCTCCGGTGACAGCATCGTACTCTTGTTCAAGGAAAGCAAAGAAGATGGGAATCAAATCACGCGAATGCTGTTCGGTAACATTGGGAGTATCCTTTAGAGTCTTTAACAAGAGATTGTACCAGTTCCAAAAGTCCATATGAATGGTTTGTTGATCGCATAACTATTATAAGAAGGAATGTGAGGATCCATGTGTGAGACACTCATTCGGTATGCTGAACTTACCTTGACAAAAAGCATGGCAAAGCTGATGGTTCGCTTTTCATCCATCATGGACAAAGCCTTGTTCTCGGTATGGACGTAACTGTTGTAGGTAGGACATTCAAACGAAATATTACCGGTCTTGGTCGCCAGGCCGCTGGTTTGTTCGGGAGGTGCGGTATATGTGGCCATGACAGAGCCAGTAAACCCATCGCACAAAAGCTGTGTTTCATCATCAAACTTTGTGAGTTGTTCATACATCAGTGTCCAGTAAAGGTCACGGTGAACTTCCGAGAATGTCTTGAGAGCCGCACGAGCTTCATCCCATACGGGGCGAATATTCATGGTCAAGATGCCGAAAGCCAGGCGAGGAACAAAGTCCACGAACATATCGGGTGTGCGTCGGCTTGACGTGATGACGTTCAGTCTCTGAATTGGCTTTGTCTTGTTGCGATAATCTTTGAGGGTGGGAATCACCTCCTCCATATCGACGGCCAGTTGCACGATTTCACAATCCTCTTCTTCCCGATGTTGTTCATCCTTCTTCATCAGAGGTTGATCGTAAAGTGACAGCAGTTTGAGCGTGTATAAGCGTGTGTGCGCACGGTAAGATGAAAGGTTCGTTTTTACGACGTCGTAGACGGTGTGTAATCGATCGAGGGAAAAGAGCTCGTTGTGATCATTACTAGCGACACATTACATTAATTGAATTATCGTTGCAATAACTCGTTCATTTCCTGGGTCTTTACCTCGATCGAAGATGATCCATATATGTGAATATACCGCGAAGGACGACTTCATGATCCTTTTGGTTCGGTAACACATCTTGAAACAGAATATCATGAAGCTGTAAAAACTGTTCCTGCGACATACCGTTGTTGGCAGAAAAGGTTTTTGTCAAGGACTCCACGGACAGACCCACCAAGCAACCCAAAGCATAGTTTTTGTGACCAAGAACAAATGAGCTGCGCACAAGGGGACTGTTGCTGGACGTCAGGTACGATTTCAAAGAGTGGAACAATACCAACAACGCCGTGAACGCATCGCTGGCCGACAGCTGAATGTGAGGTATCAAGTTAAGAACGGCTGAAATCACAGTAATGGCAGAGCCGGTGGAAGAGGAAGCCTATAGAAACACAGACACCACATCAGAGAAAATTGAAAAAAAAACAAATTGGACCATGGGGAATTATCACTTACATTGGTAACATCGGTATTGTTCAAAATATCGGTTTCCTTTTCCCAGTCGTAAGATGCACTTAATGCATCTAAAAGCCCTTTTGAAATAGTCTTCTTTCCTTCCACCGTGGGGAAACGCAACAATCCTTCGGTTGAGACACACGATGAAAGCATGCCAGGCGTCACCTGGTAGGCGTCTGATACCACCATTTGTGACAAAAACAAAATGGTGTCTTCGGTTTGCGACTCGTATTGTTCAGCAGCATATCTAGAATTGGTAGAATACACAAAAGGTTGAGATTCTCTGGAACGGCATTTACCACCCAAAGTGTCAATCCCAAAAAATTTACCTGACAATATAAGGAAGAGCGACTTGAGTGAAATTGGGCCAGTTGAGTTCAGCCAAGCCCAAAAGGAAACCATAGACAAGCTTTGCATTGCTGCAGCATGTGATAGAATCCAGCAACAATCGGCCACCGGTAACGACGATATCCAAGTTACCAAAGCACAACAAACCCGTAGCTGCTCTTAATGTTTCCTTTTGCAATTCCTCCGTCACATTGTCTGCAGGGTTCTGGAACACTAATTTCACCACTTGTTGGACCCGATTGATGATGGGCTTATGATCTAGCAAAAATGTTGGATTTCAATTTCATGAGCTCCCGTATATCAAACTATTCGCTTTTTTGTGAGACATGGAAAAAAAACTTACCCTCTACACGACTGGCTTTGCGTACGGTGACGATGTGAGTGACGGTGGTCATGAGAATGGTAAGTTGTTTTTCGTCGAAAGAAGGACCCTGTAGTTGGGCATCCATCGCGTTGAGAACAATGTTGATGATGGGTGAGAAATGTTGACGGTAAGTGTGATGAAGTGTGAGAAGCGTCGTCTTGTTTAATAAATCCACTACAGCAGAAAGATCTAATCGCATCCCTTGTTGAGTCACGTTGTTCCTGTCAAATCCTTCACTCTTCTTTAATGCTTACCCAAGTCCGGATTGGATACACCCTGACAAGTTTGCTGCAAAAGTTCTTTATACACAGCTTCTCCTCTCGAGTGAAGACGATGATCCACTTGCTGTTCATCAATACATCCCCAATATACAATAATTAGCAATGAAACAAAAATCATCTTATGACTGCCATCGCTTAATCTTTTACCTTGATGCATTCAAATAACAGCATTGCAAGACCTTCGGTATACTCGCGAGAAGGTTCGGCAGATAACGACGAAAGGATATGCTCAACCATGTCAGCCAAATCTTTGCCTCTGAGCTTGCGCATCAAAAAGGCAAAAGCTTCGGCCGTGAAATGTCGGATATATGGTTTGGTGGAGTGATCTTCGCCAAGCAATTTGGCCAGCATTCTACGGTACATATCCCTGTTAGTTTTTCGCAATCCTCCATTTCCATCATCACAGCTGTTACATACTGAAAAGTCTGGCGAATGTCGGGCAGAATCTGACGAGATAGGAATTTGAAGAGATAGGCAATACAATTGAACACGCTCTAAAAACAGAGAAAACAGGAAATGCAACCATGGTGAATAAATGAAACGAACAAGTAGAATTGATTTTAAAAAGTTTACCTCCAAAAGTTTGACATCCCGATGATAAACAAGCGGCAGGACACATGAAAAGATACGAGGATAGTAAGGATAAAATTCACCTTCCAAATCCTTGGCAAGCTTGGTTACAAGACTAAACAATCGTTGCGTCAGCTTTGCACGTTTCTCTCACAGTACTGAAGCAGGTCATGACTTACTCCAACAATGCATCGAGGGCCATGCTATCTCGTACTTTCAAGTGCGTTTCGAGAATTTCGGTGATCTTGTCTTTATGGTAAACAATGGCAGGCAGTGATTTGGCGTAAGGAAAGATGTCATGGTAAAAGTTCTTAAAGTGTCTCGTAAGGTTAAGTTCCTTCCAGGATAATAAGGCTTCGTGAAAGAAGGAGCCTTGTTCGTCAATTTCATCTTCCACCAATCGAGATCGGCGGACAATGTCCACTTTTAAGCGCTCGACTCGAGTATTGAACGATTGGTACTATTGAATCGGGTTAGAAAAAGAAAAGAACTTTGGGTCTTCTCTCCAATCCAGGTGAATGAAAAGCAGGGCCACTCACCTTGAAGCGATTAGCACCATCGGTTGTGTTGAGTTCGGTAGTGGTTCCACCGTCTTTCATTGTGCGAAAACCCAAAGCGTTGCTTAGCAATGAAGAAGGTATGGAATCGCAACTAGCTTGTATAAAGCAAGTTCAAGTTCGGACGAAAAGAGACGATGAAAAAAGCAATGCTCAATCCTCGATCCAAAATGTTGATCGTTTCCCGATCTAAAAATTCAACTGAATTTCGCATTTGACAGATCGGACTGCTCTTCCCGCCTACAAGCCACTTATTCCAAAAATGTGTGCGGGGATTGAATTTCCGCTGCCAGCTTTTTTGTGGCGTTACAAGAGCTGATAGTTTCTTGGGCTGTCTACCTTATTTGATTTACCTTATATGTGTGTCTTTCCAGTCCCTCGACGTATACAGATTTTCGGGTCTGAATAGCTTTTTCAAGCATCAGAAGAGATAGAAGGTTTTTCATGCCACGTTTTGTCGCACTGGGCGACGAATGTGTAAAGCACAGGTGCGGGAACAACTTGATCCAAGGGTCAATTCTGATTTGCTTTGTTTCAGCCGTTTACCGGCATGGACACGGTCCCTTTATGCCGTCCCACAGTTATGTATTTTGAACACCTCGTCACTCCTCCATCGATCAACCTTTGTTGAGCAGTGGGTGTGCGGAAATTTAAAGCGCCGCCACGATGAGTGGGATTGCTTTATCATCCCTTTCCCGCTTTAAAAAGCGATAAAAAATGATTGCATTTGGTCGGATCCATTAGATAGCATCTCTTACAGGATGGATAACAAGAAAAGAAGTAGAAAAAATGAGAACAACTTGCAAGAAAAAAAAGATTCTTATAAGATTGAACTATCGGGGACTCTGACCCTCAACTTGCACGAAGTTGGGAAACGAATGTTTTTCGGTGGGTTGTTCATAGGTGGCCCGGTGTCAAGTCTCCCTTATAAGACCTCTGACGCCGTAGCATGCCTTGTCTTCGGATGGGTTGTGGCACCAAGTGCCTATGGCAATGCTTATCAGCAGTCGCGGGGGTGGGATCGGGGAACAAGTTTGGTAGCTTGCCCAGCCAACTTGTTGGTTTAGGGGTCACCGGGACTGATGGTATCTGATAAGTTTTCTTTATAAAATTTGAAATGAAATGAAAAAAATGGAAAAATGAAAATGAAAATCACGATGAATGAAATTTATTCGTTTTATTGGTCTATCTTTGGAAGATCAGGGACTTTCCTTCAACACTGCATGCTCATCTTCTTTTTCTCTCTCCCTTCCGCTTTCCCTCTACAGAAATTGTACTGCAATTTATGGCATATCAGACGTAAAAAGTTACAGAGGCTACATTCCCAGATTTATTGACATGGCATATGGTTTACATTTGAGGATTTCTTCTGCCTGTCGAGTGTTCCCTGACTTGCTTTGCCTTAGCGGCCTTGACTCAATGTACTCTAAACGTTTCCCCATGGTTCACCTTTTCAGCACGCTTGGCGTGTCAACCATTGGCACTCATTGATCGATCGGCACCGCGAAACATGATGTTCAGCCTTCTAATCCTTCAATAAAGAAACCATTCGACAGTATTGTCTCTCTTTATAGCTAACACATTGGCAGGCAGTAACAATATCTGCTTCTCAGCCGCCACCATCCTCACAAGAGCAACAACAGCCTCACTCATTTCAAGTTTTTGGCAGGGGATGTACTGCTGCTTCTCGTAGTGCAAAAAAGAGCTTTTCTTTCACGAATCTGACTGTCATATAGATTGAACCCGTAGGGCTCCAATTCGGCGGGTCCTTGAGAAAACAATCTGGTGATGACAGGCGATAGAAATATTTTGCATGTATGAATAAAGCGGTGTCAAGCATTCTGCTCAGCGAAACATAATGACATTTGTGACTTATTCAGCTCTGTCGTGGTAATCTATTACTGGGACCATTCCTTTTGTCTGATAAAACCATGGCAGTCAAGTCATTTCATTGAAAAGTGCATATTACACTCAACCGTGCGGCAATACTTGTGTTGAGTGTCATTTTTTTTAAAAAAAGAAAATGCGGTCTGTCTGCATGGTTAAAAAGTAAAACTTGTTCAATGAAACTTGATGTCGGAGAAAAATGGGTGCGTTTCAGGCACCTTCATCATACGGAATTCCCTACTTTAAACTCTGTCGATTTACTTGCAGGCCGTGCAATACAGCTAATCAATCTAGCGAGACACTTTAGACTCTGATATATTCTATGATTTACGACATAATTAAAGATATGAGGAACTTTCAAACACAGTCTTTTTGCCCGTCAGATATATTGCCGATATATTTTTGGCATTGTTATCTGATGCATCGTCTCAAGTCAAAGCATCATTCAGCAAAAAAATAACTCTCAACTTTCATGGTAATGAGCAATGACATTGTGACTCTACATTATTTAGAAGATGAAAGGAAAAAGCAAAGGTGGAGAGGATCATCCATCTGCGGGTTTGTCTTTTGTGCAACCATCAGTTTTTTATGTGCTACGTGCTCCATTTATCATAACACGCGACTTCCAATATCGGTCGTCGAACCCACTTTCCTTTCTGTTGATTCCAGGCGTTTTTTCTTTTTGGCCTTTTTTCTCGACCTCCCTTCATTCCATCTTACTCCTTTCCCCATTTGTCGTGACACTCCTTTCTGATTTCTGGGGTCGGTTTATAAACTGCTTTTTTGAAACCAATCTACTACAGCCCTGGCAACACTAGAGTTTACTCCCATGCAACGTCTTCAATCAGGCATGGAGTCACTTTCTGTGACGGACATGCCTCGTTTACCGCATCAGCCGAATCAGCACAATCTGTTCAATGAAAGTGACGATGATGACGACCGGCCTCTTTCGTTTGGATATGGTTCCCCTCTGCCTCATCAGGGTTCATCTTCCACCTCGAGCCAAGATAAACCTGTTTTCGTACGTAACGTGGCCGCTCCTACCAACAAGGCTCGGCCTTCGCGATTTGTCAAACCTGGTTATCTCGCTGCGGCTCAAGGCCCGGGCCCGCAATTACCTCCGGATATGCAGCCCGTCCAGAAGATGTATGACTTGTACTGCCAAAAATTATACCTCGAAGGATACCTGATGAAGATGAAAGCCGCGGTGGGTCAGGAGTCTGTAGTGGAGAATCCAAACTGGGCCATGTGCTACGCTGAATTGTGCGGCTCGGTGCTCTCGTTGTGGAATGCTCAGGAAGATGGCGATAACGTAATGCCGCAATACATTAACATTATTGAGGCACAAATCGACCAGATCGACCAAGATACATTTGGCATCCATTCCGCAGGCACAGCTCGTTACTTGTTCCGGGTGCCACTGCAAGATGCAGCAACGGTGATGCCTATCACGACCGAAACTTGGATCTCCTCTTTGCGCACTTCTTGTTTTGAGTGCTCGTGCGTGTGCGAAATGTATACCAAGAAATTCATCGTCCGATCTGATTATCGGGATATAATGGCCAAAACGAGTGCTAAAATGGAAGGTTTTGTCCACGTGCGAATGCCGGATACCAAGGAATGGCGAAAGTATTGGGCGGTGGTTTCCGATCGTCGCGATGAGAAAAAGTTGTTTGGCAAAAAATCGGTACCTGCTGAAGGCCAGTTGATGCTGTTTGAATCCAAAAAGGCCAAAACGCCTGTCATGACAATGGTTAATGTAACACAAGCTTATATGGTGTATCCCGAAACAGCGCAACTTATTGATATGGCAACCATGCTTAAAGTTCAGGCAAGTTTGCAGAATTCAGAACATCAAGTCATCAAGCCTACCACTTGGGCCTTGATCATGGTGCCATCCACCAAGGAACTGGTTCAATGGATTGTTAGCACTTTCGATGCATTCAAGCTATATGGCCGACCCAACGCCTTGGAAGAGGACGTGCATGATATTGGTTTGCTGAATCTTGGCGGACATCCAACACACATGGTAGAGGAGCAACAACGTATGCCGATGGCAGCCGTGAATTCTCGTCAAGCCCATCCAGGGCTTGATTTTTCAGGCGCAGCAGGTCATCAGCGTCATTATTCAGCGGGACCCACCACCGATCCTTTGCAAGAAAGACGGCCAGTCAGAATGTCCGCCATGCCGCGGTCACAATCTCACGCAGGAAAGATGGTTTACGCGAGCGACGACAGCGAAGACGAAGACGAAGATGACGGTCACAGCGACGATGAAGCTGAGAGTGACAATGGATCGCTTTTCAACGCAAAACAGCAGCAGGCAAAGGGTGTCCCTACAAAAGTCGGCACCAAAGAGGGCAACAATCATCCCACCACCACCACTACTGCGAATCAGAGCAACCACGACGAATCCAGCAGCAAAGACGATGCATCCCAAGAAGAATCCGCGACACCCAAGCCTGCTACGGGTTCCCAGCCCCGACCGCGTAAAGTGGTTCGACCACGTGCCAGCGTCTATGGATCGGACAGCGATGATTCAGAAGATGAAGACATTCATCACAGGTGCGACGGTGATTACTGCAGCGATGAAGACAGCGAGGGACAACCAGGACATCAACAACCATTGGGAAACCATTATACAGCCGACCATGCATCGGGCATGTACGATGGGGAGTATCCATATCAGCAGCAGTATCCAATGTGGGATCCATCAATGCATCCTGATATGATGCACTCTGACATGATGCAATATGGCGAAGCGTCACAGCATGGGATGTATCCTGCTTATCATCAGCCGATGATGGAAACCGAAGATGGACCTGTAATTCCCCAACTTGGCGATCGTTTTGCGAATCCCAACAGTTTACTAGATACGTACCGAGCAGAGCAACCTTCGGCTAGGGATCAGCAGGAATATGCACGAGCGACTGGCCAACCGCTGATCCAAATACCGAACCGACCACCAGAGCCGAGAGCAGGACTTGTTGGCATGATTTCGCAAATAGAACACGAGAAAAAGGAACAAAACTCCAACAAGGGACGACTATTAGAAATGGAAAAGGAACGATTACTCGAACGAGAACGCGAACGATATCTCATGGAACAACGACAGCAAATGATGCAAAAAGTAAGTGATGCCATTGCACTTTTTCCACCTCGTCTCTGGTTGGAAGTAGATCATTAATCGGCTTTTGAACCCATTTTTGTTGTTACAGACCATGCCATCACAATCTCCATCACAAGTTTCTCTTCAGCCTCCCACTCAGACGCCCTCGATGAGTATAGGCATGAACAACAGTATGGGAATGAGCAGCAGTATGAGTCTGAATATGGGCATGAATCTTGGTGTTCCCATGATGGATCCGCGCATGTCCATGATGCCCGGAATGGGAATGCCCATGATGGATCCCCGCATGTCCATGATGCATACCCCGATGATGGACCCACGAATGTCCATGATGCCTGGTATGGGTATGCCAATGATGGATCCTCGCATGTCCATGATGCCTGGAATGGGTATGCCCATGATGGATCCCCGCATGACCATGATGCAAGCCGCCATGATGCAAGGTTATCCAATGCTTCAAAATCCTTACTATGGTATGCAAGGAACCATGCCAACCAATAATCAAGACGACGATGACGAAGACGACGATGTGCCGCTAGGTAGCAAGGCACCCAACAATAATACCAGTGAAGGACACTCTCCCCTCCCTTCTCACCGTAACCATCAATCATAAAATTTTGAATACTACAAGAGAGCTGCATGATGAATTCATTATTTTAATTGTTGCTTTAAAGTTTTTCAGAGGTTTTTTTGGGGGTTGGAGGTGGGTTGGGGGGTTTAAGGGGCGAATATCTAAAATGAAACGTCTTCTTATATTAACAAGCCTCACATCCACTGCCGGATGCTGCTTGCCACTTATGCCCAGGTTATCCCTCATATGCGTTGAACTTTTCGTCTGATAATAGAGTCTCCCAATTTTAAGAGGATGACCTTCAGTTTGTATATTATTATGAATACTTCCAAATGCCGGTAACGCTTTTGGCAGTAAGTATGGCTTGACCTCCAGAGTATCCAGATTAGGATTAATGGCGTTGAGCATGTTAATAAATGTGACACTAGGTAACAGAAATCCAAGCGACGATTGGCACGTCAAATGAGGCAACGACCATGCTTCATCCTACCAATCCCTTAATGGTCGTAATGGCACAAAATCGCCGTTATATCTGCTCATAAAATCGCTCAATCATGAAAATCAAAGAAAACAGGAATTGAAAGGGATATTTGTAATCAGCGAAATTCCCCATTGAACTTCTGCAACCATCAAATGACAGTCAACGGTAATAGCTGCTGAAAACACACACAAACAACAAAATAAGAACATACAATGAATACGAACAAAAAAAAAGAGTGATTTCCTTCATGAATTACAGATAAACATTTTCGACTCTATTTTATTAACTCGCGTTCAATGACTTGCATGACAAGCTCGGGATCCGCTCGTTCCACAGCCACCACGGATCGTTCTTTTTCCAAGAGACCAACAAATTGAGGTGGTAACACTTCCTTATTGAAATCGAATCCTTCCACGGTGTTCAAGGCTTCCTCTACAGCGTCGGAGAACTTGGCAGGATGGGCCGTAGCCAAGCACACCATAACTTCGGGACCATTGGGATACACGGCATACTTTTCCTTTTCAGAAATACGTTCGGCCGCCGCCACACCCACTGCAGTGTGAGGATCCAAAACATACGATTCGTTCTGGTAAAAGGCACGAATGGTTGACAAAGTTTCTTGATCCGTGACATTGGCAGCATCGAACACTTTGCGGGCATGAAGGACGACTTCATTGCTGACACGGAACACACCGTTCTGCTTGAGTTCCTGCATCCATTGGTTGACGGTTTGACCTGCTTGGTCGCTCATTGTTTCGTTCAACTTGGTATCTTCTTCTGCCACTTCGGTACGTCCGCCGTCAGCCTTGGTTTCACGAGCAAGGTACCACAAAAGACGCTCAAAGTTAGATGAGACCAAAATGTCCATCGCAGGACTTAAAGTTTCCTTTACACCGCCATCGGCACCGGTTTGCTTTTCATAAGCATTCGATTCAAAGAAACGGTACAAGATATCGTTGGCATTGGTGGCGACGATCAATTTGTGGACGGGCAAGCCCATGCGGTAGGAATAGTAACCAGCAAGGATGTCACCAAAGTTACCGGTAGGCACCGAGAAGTTCAGATGAATCTTATCCATGTTCTCCTCGCCGTGAGTGCGCAACAGGTTGAAATAAGCATGGAAGTAATAGATGGTTTGCACGAGAATACGAGCCCAGTTGATCGAATTCACAGCACCCAAATGATGACGATCGTTGAATTCCTTGTTGCCAAACAGATTCTTGACAATATCCTGACAATCGTCAAAAGTACCTTCGACAGCCAAGTTGTGAACGTTCTTATCCAACACCGTCGTCATTTGCGCTTCCTGAATAGGGCTCACGCGGCCACGAGGATGAAGAATGAAAACATCGATATTTTCCTTTCCGGTTAAACCGTAGATAGCAGCACTAGATTAATAAAAAAAAAAGATCCATATCAATACCCGAATCAGTTTTGCCAAAAAGGAAAAAGATCTTTATCACTTTAACCTTCCCAGTTCGAATAAAAATTACCTGCCAGTATCCCCGGAAGTAGCGCCTACAACGGTGAGTCGGTGCTTATTCTTGCTGCCTTCAGGTTCGGCATTATTGCGACGACGTAAGAAATATTCGAACAAGTTGCCAACGAATTGAAGTGCGACGTCCTTGAAGGCGAAAGTGGGACCGTGGAACAGTTCCATGACATAGAAACCGTCTCGCACTTTGGCCAGAGGAGTGACATCGTCGTGACGGAATGTTGAGTAGGAACGTTCAACGAGCGTTTGAAGATCTTCACGAGGGATTTCCGAGGCATCGATATACAAGGAAAGCAGTTCCACGGCTAACTGCTGGAAAGAAAGGTTTTTCCACTGAGAACGCCAGTTGGCAGGTAAAGCGGGAATGTGGTGAGGAATGAACAGACCACCATCGGGTGACAGTCCAGCCATAACGGCTTCCTCAAAGGTATAGTCCTTGGCTTGCCCGCGAGTTGATCGGTACTTCATAATGAATTCAACGTAAGTAACAGAAAGGAAAAAAAAAATATAAAAAAAGAAGACTTGACCAGTAAAAAAGGACCCTTTGATTCAATTTTTTTTTTTACTTCGCTTACTTTTTTGGTATGCGATCAAAGTGACTCATGTTTATTACGATTGGATTTGATTGGCTATTGCGAAAACTGTAAAAAAGACAGTAATCAGTGGCTGATTGAAATATAAGGGAATGCTATGCAAAAAAAGTAAAATAAAACGATGGACAAAAGTAAAATACAGATATTGATACAAAATAATAGGTAAATATAAAGAATAAAAAAAAAAACTTAGAACCCACTAAGCAAACCGTCATCAAGGGACGGCAATCCATTGTTCTATATCGAGAAAAAAAAATGCCAAAAAAAACAAAAATGTCAGAAAACTGGGTCTAAAAATAGGCCACTTATATGCGTTACCCTCACTTACCGTCAATGGACATTTGAAGGTGGAACTGCTGTCAATGGTCGGATGAACCGTGACAAATAATACTTTGGCAGTCAATTGGATCGTATAGTCTACTGTGATATCTTGTACGGACCCACCGGTCAAACCGCATTTATTGGCGATACTATTGAGCACACTTTGATCACGATCGAACGTAGGGCTGTATACAATCGCAAATGGAAAAGTAAAGTTGAAATCGGTATATTTCGGTACGTCCAGGTGCTGGACAAAACCACCTCCCACCGGTGTCTTTGAGGATCCATGGATCGGCGGATAATATGCCTATACCCAAATCAAGTTGGTTTCTACTTGAGGTGAAATCGGACGACACTGATTGGTGATACTTACGGTGGCATTGATATTGGAAAGCTTAAGTTTCAATAAGTTGGGATTGTTGATGTGAATTAACAAGCCGAAGTTGATGCTAAAGGTATCATCGTGGAAAGAGATCTGAGACCCGTTGTTGGGACTGGAGGTGACGCCGGCCATGTCAATGGTTGGCATGGTAAAAGTAGCAAAAATCGTTCCCAATACGAGGACGACGATAATAATAGCAATGATAATAAACCACAGAATACAAGTGGCCCAAAGTGGCAAGCAACATGCGCAACAAAGACAACGTGCACAACCGTTGCGGTCGGCCATACGCTTTCTCTTCCGCTTGTGTTCACTCTTTTCCATGTCGCCGTTCGGATAATCCCCATTTGGTATATGACGAAAACCTAGATTTTTTTCTCGATGGATGAGAAATTCTGCTTCAGGGACCAGAAATTTTTTTTCCCGGCATCTCTGGGTCCAAGGGAATGAAGTGACCGAGATTTCACGGACCATTACCTGGTTGGTGAGCGGAGGAATCGAGCAGCGGACTGGGTGAATGATAACCGGAGCTAGGATAATCTCGGTGCGGAGGCGGCAAAGGTGGTGACGGAGACCAGGTATTGTTCGTATCGTAATGAGGATGGGACTGCATACCGAGAATGGAAGGTATGGATGAAGTGTTTGGATATCAAAATAATTAGTATAAAAAAATATAAAGTAGTCTTTTTTGTTGTTCCTTTGGATTTTTTTACAATGGAAAAAGACGAAAGAAAAGAAAAAAAGTAAAGAAGAGCGGAAAAAGAGGTTCATTACAAGCATGTCAGAACTTTGTCTAGGCTTCCCAAAATGCTGGTCGGAGTTGATGCTTCTGGGGCGGAAGAGAAAAAAGGAAAACTTGTCTCAGCTGGCTCTGACAATTTAGACCAGTGGCAGAAGGCTGATAAGAAATAAATGACAAAATCATGGCAGTGTTTCATTTTATTGTAAAAAAGCTTTGAGCGTCATGCTGACGATAGCAAAAGAGAAGTTGTCCAGCAACAAATAAGGTACGACGAATAAATGAGACGTGAACACCATGTATGCAATCGCCCACAGCGACCCAGCCCAGCCTTCATGGAAAAACAGATCGCCAATAATGATACCAAAAATTTGAACCACGAAAAATATCAGTTGCCAGCCCCCCGCGCCAAGAGGGCTCCCAAAATAGAGTTTAGGCCCGGCTGCACAATAGAGGAAATACTCGTGCATTATTCCACTGAAGCAAAAGACGGCCAACGCAGGCAAGATACGGCGCAACGATCGCGGTACATGAGGTCCACCAATCCAATCCAAAGTTCTTCGTACGGGCACAAACCCAAGGCGATAAAAGGAATCGTGATAAAACTTGTGCCAGCGGTGCGACCAAAAATCGCGCAACGACGTGGCACTCCAAGGGGCATCAAACATGGGTGGCATGGTAACGGTGTCTTCGATATACGCTTTCACTTGTCGTATACGACGTTGGTGCTGCGGATATTGTTGTTCCAAATAAGGAAATGCTCGATAGGCAGCGCAGCAACCGGCCATGAATGCGTCATACGTCACCTGCATCTGCATTTGCAAGTAAATGGAGAACAGGATGCACATGCCAAAGCTCACTAGAACGGCATCGATGGTAATGGTTGGATTCTGATGGAGCCAGTCTCCTCCACCAGGGTAATAGAATGCACTTAGCACGATCCCTAGCGCGTGCTGGAAAATGTGAATCGGTCGTTGAGCATCGAGCCAGCGGAAGGACATGACCATCAGTTCAAAGTAACATTGGTGCCGTACACAGTCCCACACGTATGGCATCAGGGGCAAGTCGACGTATTCGTCTGGTTTAGCAACAATGGATAAAGGCCCGGATCGCGTTCGCCAATGAAACAATGTCCACAAGAACAGTCGTTTTCTACGTTCGTCCATGCTCATGCAGAACAACCATACCGCCATCTTTAAACCGGTTGCCCAGCACCAAACGGAAACACTGATGGAGCTGATGTAGGAAAATTGACCCGCATAGTAAATGGGAGTGATAAGACCGGCTAACCACAGACTTAAAAGGATGAGCTCTTGAAACAGGGATCGTCGTTTGGTAGGTATAGAGACGATAATGAATAACAGAGCGGGCGCCATGGATTGGAGCACATATCTCACGATATGCATTTCTGTGTTACAAATACAAGGACGAATGAAGAAAATGAAAACAAACGCGGATACAGTAGAAAAAAAAAAAAAAAAAAAAAAAAACCTGAGAAAACCAGGACGGGCCGAATGTCCCACTCGCTTAAATTTTTAGATGACTTTCCTTTTTTTTTGCTCCAGCCATGGCGACGCTTTTTTGCTGCATATCACTCCCCTGAATTCGTCGGCGAAAGATTTTAGTTCATCCGTCGCACTACGACCAAGAAATTACCCAATCATCCATGATGATCCTTTAACTTTAACGGTAAATACCAAAGCCGATGACGTTACCTTATGGATCAAAAAGGATTGAAGTTTAAAGTCTTCAGTAACAGCTAGATGATAAACTCCATGGTCATCAAGGATTTAACAGATTTATGCTTGTTGGTCACACTTGATTGCACTCCGATCATACTTGTCATTAGGTTTTTCCAACTAGGACCTTTTAAAGAGCAGATCCATAATGACATATTCCGAAAGGACAAGGAACTTTTTTTCCATCTGCCTGCACTTAAAATCTCAATTTACGACGAAGAAACTATATCGAGCTGCTGCTTATTGATGGCAAATAGCTTTCTAAATCAGAGAGATCTTTGTAGAATAAAGGAACTGGACAACTTTCTATTTGCGGTTTGTGCACAATTTATGAACGATTCAACATGGCACACAAAAAAAAGTCGAGATTAAAGCAATAATGTACAAAAAAGCAAGAGCTTTTTTCAAAGCCCAAAAGACGTTTACTAGTGAAAGAATTCTATCTATCTACAATACAGATTATCAACATAACCCTTAATCAAATTGAGTACTTTTACATAAAGATCTTTTGGGATGAAGAGGAGGGAGAAAAAAAAAGTTTTTCTAGGGATTTTTTTTTGAACGGGGAATGTTGAAATTCGGGTAAATTTGATGGCAAATTGTTGTTGAGAATGAAATGCCGGGAAATGGAAGTTGAACGGAGGAGTTTTTTCTAAAGTTGTTGTTGTTGTTGTTGGCAACCGGAAGACAATTTACTGCTGGTGCTGGGCACGGTAGTACTTGGCAACTTCAACCATGTTGATCAAAGCAGCCTCAACCTCGGGCCAGCCACGGGACTTGAGACCACAGTCAGGGTTAGCCCACAACAGATGAGCAGGAAGGTACTTGAGCATATCGCCGAAACGCTGCTTCATTTCTTCAACGGAAGGAACACGGGGAGAATGGATATCATAAAGACCGGGGCCGATTTCGTTGGTGTACTGCTTGGTTTCGAAGATGTTCAACAACTTTTCATCAGACTTGGAGTTTTCAATGGTGATAACATCAGCTGAAATACATAAAAAGTTTTAGTATAAACAGAAAATAAATTGAAAACACAATAAAGAAATACTGTACCATCCAAAGCGGCGATAGCGTCAAAGATATCGTTAAAGTCAGAGTAGCACATGTGAGTGTGGATCTGAGTTTCGTCACGGACACCGGCGGTGGAGAGACGGAAGCAAGCAACGGACCAGTCAAGGTAAGCATCCCAATCAGCACGACGGATGGGAAGACCTTCACGGATAGCGGGCTCATCGACCTGGATACAGGGGATACCGGCAGCTTCCAAGTCAACGACTTCGTCACGGAGGGCAAGACCAATTTGAGCACAGAGATCCTTGGCGGGGATATCGTCACGGACAAAGGACCACTTCATCATGGTAACGGGACCGGTCAACATACCCTTCATGGGCTTCTGGGTCAAAGATTGGGCATAGACGATTTCGTCAATGGTCATGGGGCGTCTGCGAGAGACATCACCAAAGATAACCGGGGGCTTGACGCAGCGAGAACCGTAAGAGACAACCCAGCCGTTTTCGGTGAAAGCGTAACCGTGCAACAAGTGACCAAAATGTTCGACCATGTCGTTACGTTCGGGTTCGCCGTGGACAAAGACATCGAGACCGACCTTTTCTTGGAATTCGACGGCACGCTTCATTTCAGCCTTGATGAATTCGTTGTATTTATCTTCGGCAAGTTCACCCTTGTTGAACTTTTGACGCGCAACACGGATTTCCTTGGTCTGGGGGAAAGAACCAATGGTGGTGGTGGGGAAAAGAGGCAACTTAAGCTTCTTCACCTGGGCTTCACGACGAACGGCAAAGGCAGAGGGACGCTTCCAGGCCGAGGCGGGAGTTTGAGCCACACGTTCACGGACAGCGGGGTTGGTGGTCTGAGGGGAAGTACGACGGCTTTCGACGGCGGCGGCGTTCTTTTCCAAAGCACCCTGGACGGCTTGGCGACCTTCGTTCAAGGCCTTGGCAATGGTGACGATTTCGGCACACTTCTCAACGGAGAAAGACAACCAACTGAAAAGTTCGGGGTTCTTTTCTTGGATCTTCTTTTCGAACGAAGTGGAGAAGGGAGAGTGGGCGAGCGAGCAAGAAGGAGCAATGAAGACGCGGTCCTTGCCGAGAGCAGCAATGGCCTTTTCGGCCAATTCCAAGGACTTGGCAAGGTTGTTAATCCAAATGTTGCGACCATCGACGAGACCAAGAGACAAGATTTGGTTGTTGGTGAGCAAAGGCAAAACGGTATCGAGTTCCTCGGGAGCACGCACCAAGTCCAAGTGAATGGCATCGACGTGATCCTTGACGGACAAGATGTTGGATTCAACGCGACCAAAGTAAGCAGCGACCAACAACTTGAGAGAAGTTGAGGCCTTGAGAGTCTTGTAAGCGGTTTCCAAAGCAGCCTTGACGTTGTCCTTTAAGTCGAGAATGAGGATAGGTTCGTCAATCTGGACCCAGTCGGCACCGGCAGCTTCGAGTTGCTTGAGGAGTTCGACGTACTGAGGCAAGACCTTGGGAAGGAGAGACAAGGTATCGAATTCACCAGCGTTCTTGGCAGCCTTACCGAGGTGAAGAAAGGTAACGGGACCGACCAAGACGGGACGAGTGTGGATACCGAGAGCCTTGGCAGCCTTAAACTGTTCAACGGCACGAGGAGCCTGAAGAGTGAAAGTTTGGTCCTGTTCGAATTCAGGGACAATGAAATGGTAGTTGGTGTCGAACCACTTCTTCATTTCCATGGCGGGGACGTCGACCTTTTCGGTGGTTTCGGTGGCAGCCTTTTGAAGACCACGACCCATGGCGAAGAATTGTTCGAGAGGGTTCTTGATGTGTTGGTAGCGTTGAGGAATAGCACCGAATTGCTGAGCGGTATCGAGAACACGGTCATAGAGAGTGTATTCACCAGAGGGAATGTGTTCTAAGCCTTGTTCCTTTTGCAACTTCCAGTGGTCGGCTTGGATCTTTTCGTAACCGGACTTGAGGTCGGCTTCAGAGATCTTACCAGACCAGTAAGATTCAATAAGCTTCTTGAGCTCACGTTTAGCACCGACGTAGGGGAAACCGAGATTGGTAGCAACGACCATAGTAAAAAATGAAGAATGGATGGAAGATAAGTGGAAAAAAAATAGAATTGGCATGAACTTGGCTTTATATATAGTTGTTTTAACTGAGGCCCATGATCTTGAACATAATTGGACTGCATTGCGAGCCATCTCATCTTTGTATAACTGGCCAATGAAGTTATCTCAATGCCATAAAAAACCAGATTGAGATGAACTCCTGCAAACTCCAACCTTACACATCAGCTTTTTTTTTAACCTTATCAACTTTATTTTGGTTTTTATGCCCATTTACGTATGACAGTTTTCTCAACGATGATCATAACAACGTGTTCATCTATTCATCATCCATGTTTGCCCTTGTTTTACTGTCTTCCACGCCGGTGGTCGACCACATTGACTTATAAACGGAGTTTGAAGAAAGTGTAAAATGACATGTGGTGAGATACGTCGGTTTCGTAGGATGAAACTCAGGGCCACTCATGCAGGACCATCTTTTTCAAAAGGAGATCTATTGAAAAAAAAATTGAGATTCCCCCCCCAGGTTGGCTGTAAACTATTCCCTAATGTCACGCAGATCTAAACTAGATATTTTTTTTCCCTTCGGCTCGTCTTTCCATGTTTCATCTATTTTCTCTCAAATAACTGATGAAGATCATCAGCGAATCACTCGCTACTTGTGTGTTTGACACATTTTCTTTACTTTTCTCACGTTGAAAATTATTAACCATTTTCCATAACGTCAATGAAGCGTGAATATTGTCTTTTGGCAAAATGTCCCTTCCAATCAGTTGATTTTTGGTATAGGGCGTTGGAATGGATATTGTCGTTTTGCCTCTTTTAGATGAACAGCAGAAACGCGGTTCGACGCATAAAGTTTCGATGTGCCAAACAACAATGTCGGAAATCCTGAATTGAAGCGGCGTTCCAATACACCAAGAGATCTGATTGAACATGTTAAGCGATGTGATTGGCTGAAGCGCAATGAATAACAGATGTATCCCTAAATGCCAATCAGAAACGGTCCCAAGTTTTGATTGTTCCGTGATTGTTGGACTTGGTGGCATCCCATTGTTCCAATAAGTTTTTACAGGTCGGTTCGCCTTGTATTTGATTGATAACAGCAGCTCTATCAGTTTGAGAGCTCAATTGAAGCTACCCAGCTAATTCATGTCCATCACGTGCGCACAAACCATTTTTTGCCATAAAATGTATCAAGGATGTACCTTTATCATAAACATCATCATCATCGTCATCCAAATATACCAACTGATATGGAATATTTGAGCTTACTGAAATTGCCATCATCAATTTGGACCGCTTTGTTATTGTAACGGAAATCCATTTTGGCTTATTTTAAGCCAATGATTGGTATATTTTTCCCATGTGCATGGATCGTGCAACATGATACAAGATCAGTATGCTCCTTGCTGACGTTTCACTATCTCCAGTCTTGATATTCTTTTCGCCAAATGGCATTTTTTTACTAACATTCCCTCATATTTGCCTTTCCTCTGTTCTAAAATGTAGCTGACTTGAATGTAGAACCTGTGTCTGCAACCATTCTGCATGATATAAAGTAGACTTGTGGCCCAGTTACGTATTATCATCCTGTTTCCACAACGATTTGATTATTTGGATCGCATCATCAGCCAGTGTAATGACGCTCAATACTCATAACAATCAAGTATCACTGGCTACATTGAGCAAACGTCGCTAAAATAATACCATGTTTTCTGTGCCGCATTTTCGACAGAGCACGGTCATAGTCATCTGCATCGCCGTCGATTGCTATGCTACGCCTTTATTTGCATAATCTGACCTATAACTAATGGTGTCGAGCTCTTTAGGTATGCTTTTTTTTTCGAAACTTGCGTATACCCAGGTTTTGTCTTCTAGTCACAATCGTCCTTTTTCATTTTCATGACAAACGAATCGTGGTTTTCTGTGTTTATCAACTCGGCTCGTCGCGAATTGGAGGGTACAGTAATATCAACAGGGAGAAGAAGAGAAAAGAGAAAAATCGGGATCATCAAAGTCATGCCTCAGACAAAAGTCAGGCAAAAGAAAAGCCGTTAGAATAAGGGCAGAACACGGCACAGTTGCCAAATGGTGGGAGACTTGACCCAAAGCCAATAAGCATCGGGTCGATAACGGGAGGCAGTTTTTTCAACGCGAAAAGACGTGTTGGAAAAATTACATCTGTGCTAAAGGTGCCTGGATCTAGGGTTACAAAATACCATTATTGATCATTGATGAGACCTAAAAAATGGCACAGATCTACATAACTGATACGTATGATAGCATGAATTCTAAAAAATAAAAAAAAAGTTTAATTGTCGAGAATATGTACAGGTTGATTTTCGGTGTTCCCGCCATTGATGAAGTTGTTGAGGAACCGAGAACAGGATTGTCGCCAGGAAAAAGTAGCCCGGGATACACGAGTCTAGAAGAAATAGAGCTATAGTCAAAGTGGAATACATAGCTGCACTTGCTGGTCGACTTACTGCGGTACGAATTCGAAACTTTACGGGGAAGGTTCTCAAATAAGAGCCTTGTAACCTATATCTCCTGAGGCGAGGACAGCCGTGATTGTATACGAAATCGAGATTGTCTTGAACGTATGCGTGGTTCGTGAACTGAGAGGAAAAAGGCATGTTCGCATACGGAGACATGGCTGACCAACTATAAAAAAAAAAAAAAAAAAAAAAAAAAGATCACATGGCTAGCCATCTCAAATCACCTAGCATCTTTTCTGCATAGTGAATTTACAAGTGGACCCAAAACCATACATGAATGCGGATCCTTTTTTCACCTGGATAGATAAATACAACACTTTCACAAAGCTTGATCATTTTTTTTTCTATTTGCGTTTTTGCCACTGTATCTTGAGAAGCACGCCACACTTGTCGTTTTGCACTTCGGACCGCTTTCTGAAAAGTATCACGAGCTTCTTTGTACGCGAGATAAGGATAGACCTTGTAGAGACCAACGGCACGACGCCATCGTCGATACATACGATCACGCTCATTCGCCAAAACTTGGAGTTCAGCACTCCAGAACGGCTTCCAAGGACGGGCATTGGGATTGAGGGTACTAACAGGCTTCTTCAAAGCGGAATCCGTGGCAGTACTTGATTCCTCCTTGAGTCCGTCTTTGGGTAGCGGATCAGAGACGCTTGTTGGCTTTGACAGTTCAATTGAGGTATGACAGGAGTTGTGTCCCAATGGGTTAACGTTAGCTGCTTGCAATATGAGGGTTTCCGAGGTCGACATGGTGAAAGATGGCAGAAATAGAGGAATCGGCGATTAAGGCACAAGGCAAATAGTGATGGAGCGATCAGTGACAGCGACTTTGTGATCATGTTATACAAAGATAAAGATCTGAACAAGACGCGGAGTTGATAATTTGATAATGAGGAAACAAGAGCTTAGTGGACACGTATTCGACCATGCTGATGAGCTTGTTTTTTCCCTGTGCAAAAAGAAAAAAAAAGGATTATCGAGAGAGATTAAATAGGCAGTAGCTGATTGGTGGTTTTATTCTAATCACGAGCATTGCCGTCGCGTTTAGCAGTGATATTACCCCACAAATAGTTATATGTCAGCGAGTGCGATAAATAAGGAAGATCAGCAATACGATATTATCTAGAAATGCGGCCAAATCAGCAGAAAAAAAAAAGAATCCCAGGCGGAAATCAACAACGTAGTTTACGACACTTGAGAAGCGAATGGCAGGTAATGAAGATTCCGGGAAAAGAAGGAGGGAAATTACCCAGCATTTTTGCTTTTGACCTTTGAATGAGAACTCTCTGCTAAGTTTTCGGCTCTGACAACGATATCAGTGACAGTGATTCTTCAGTATCAGGGAAGACTACAGACCAATGAATATCAAGGCGGTTAGGCCATCAGTGAGTTATCAGTTACCAGCTGAGAAAGCCCAGGATGCCAAGGAGACTGGATCACAGACATTTAAAATGATCTCCAATTAATGTATCCTCTTTAAACCCGCGTTACCGAATAGCTACACCGATATCTGAACCCGAGAACAATAGAGTGACAGTTTCAAAGAATATCTGGACGCATATAGAAATGATATACCTAAGCCAGAGAGAAAGGGGATAGGAAGGTCGATTTACGATATGCAGATCAAATGTAATAAAACCACATTAATCAAGTTCCAGCAATAATATGGGAAACAAAACATGCCTATACCGAAAATAACTGCCACAGACGCCTGACACATTTGATATTTTCAAATACCAGGAATTTATTAGGAGCCATGGTATAGAAACTGATGTTGCCTTAAAATTACATTGACAGGACCGGTGATATTGATCTTATTGTTTTTTTGCGGAAACCGCTTACCAGTTGTGATAAATCAGGAGCAGCACAACGGATAAAACTCATATTTAAGGTATATTCGCTCCTTCAGGTAGTTTTCAGGCCACAAAACGAAATGGCAGACGACGACTGACTTGCCGCACCATTCAGGCCCCCCCCAAAAAAAAAGCTTCCCAGAATCCCTCCCAAAAATTGACGAAAGATACTGAAGGCCGCGCCGGACACCCGTCACAAACATTTTATGGTCCGGCAAAAAAGCAGTTTTAACCAATCAGAAGAGAGGATTTCTTGATCACGTGATCTATGTTGCTTTGTATTTATCATTATATTCGCGATCGCTGAAATAAGAAAAAGCTCGCTTAGCTCAGTCGAAAATGTATAAGTTTATTAGAGGAATGGACGATCGGCCTTGGGGAAAGCCCTCTACAGACCAAACCTCAGGTGAACAGAAGGAGAAAAAAAAAAGGGGAAAACGAAAAAAAACACCCGTCGAGTCGCAAGAAAGGTGAAAAAGGAAAAAGATGGGAAAGGAAAACAAAATAAAATCTAAAATGAAATTACAGGAGGGATCCGCTAGCTAGTAAGTAACCTTTCAACACCATGGTCTTTCTCCGCAACGTGCTTAATGGTTGTCGCAGTGGGAGGAAGAGGCCAGAGGGAGATCCGGGCACTGTTCACTAGGGCCAGAAACAAAAAGATCGAGCCAGACTTGGCCGGGGGTAGGATCGGTGGTGTAGTCACCGTCGGGATTGCAGAGTTGATCAATGTGCCAAAGAATGGTGCAAAGATCCGACCAGAAACGAGGTGGCGCAGCAGAGCGAGAAGTGGGCAACAGATTCAAAGCGTAATCGATACGAACCCCAGTAAAATCTGATGGCGGAAATGGGAGGCTGTACCAGAGTATGGATGGGATCTTAGGGCAAAGCATTAAATGCTGCCGTTTGGTATCACCAAAGCCGCAAGCACAGGGACGGGGTTTACCTGGCAACCAACCCATTCGCCATCGCACAAGGCGACTGCGGTCAGGCCGAGAGGCAGGAACAAAGAGGACAGGATCAATTTCGAGTGAAGGTCGGCACGCACGAATGAGCACACGATCGGTAGAAGCAAGAAAAGCGGTAAAATGAGTCTGGCGATATTGACGCAGCCAAGAGACAAGACGGGAATTGGAGGAGTCATCCGCAGGATGATCAAGAACAATCTGTCGCTGACGGAGACGGGAGAGAAGAGACAAACGAATGGAAGGTGAAAGGAGTGTGAGGAGGCAATCGTCTGGAAGGTATTCAGTACGAAGGCAGAATTTTAACACCAGAGTGTCAGCACGGAAGGACATGTTGGGAAGGTTACACATGTGCTTGAGCACCTGGGTTGAGGAAGTCCGATGACCACCAACGATCATCCGGAGACAACGATCTTGCACACGTTCGAGTTCAGCATACTCTTTTTTGAGCAGGTGAGAAATGGCCAAACCATACTCGAGCTTGGGGCGGATGAATGCAGCGTAGATACGCGTACAGAAAAGCAGCGGAAAACCATTACGGTTAAGGCCCATGGCGTTTAACTGGGACATTGCAAGAAATGTACTTTGCGCACGGTGACGGATCATGGAAGAGGCATCGATACCTTTGGAACGGAATGGCACACCAAGGTAGACAAATTCGTCAACAGGCGGGAGGGACTCATTGTACAGACTTAAACAAACATAGCTGCGGGAACTGGGTACCGGTGCATTAATGATGGCACATTTGGATGGACTCCATTTGTAACCAAGAGCAACCGAGTGAGCCTCAGCAAGCGACAGCATATGTTGGACTTCGCGAGCGGACCCAATGAGGGCCACATCGTCCGCATACAACAGACAGTTGATGGGAGTGGGCGAAGGATCGGACGAAGCAGTGGACGTGGGGCCAAATGGAAGACCGAAAGGTGAGGAAGCGTTGTAGGGTGGCGGACGAGAAGGCGAACAAGAGAGGACAGAAGTTGTAGATCGGGAAGCAGCGGAACGGAGGAGAACAGGCAAAGTGTTGATATAAATTGAATAAAGGAACGGACTGAGGACTGAGCCTTGAAGGACACCAGTTGCAGGAACGAAAGGAGAGGAGATGTGGTTGCTGAGGAGAACTGTGACTGAAACATCGTCAAACATGTGGGCGAGAAGGGACACCAAAGCCGGAGGAGCAGAAAAAGAAAGGAGAGTTTGCCAGATAACTCGTCTATCGACGGTATCGTAGGCGGACTTGATGTCCAGAAATGCAACAACAGGATAATGGTTATGGCGATCGCGGTAGGCGCGCATCAAGTCATGCAAGCAGAGGGCTTGATCCAACGCACTACGTTGATGCCGGAAGCCGCCTTGGGACACATCAAGGGGAGGAGCAGCGAGTTCCACAAAGGGCTGGAGACACATTTCGAAAAGTTTTCGGATGATGGAAGTCAGAGAAATCGGGCGGTAATTGCTGGGAAGGGAGGGATCGCCTTTTTTGTGGATCGGAACGACTTGCGCTTCACGCCAAAGGGAGGGAACGTATGCCCATTGGACACAGAGGTTAAACAAAAAGGAAAGGAGGGGGGAAAGCACAGACTGGATGGGCATAAGCATCTCAGAACGGATATGATCCGATCCGGGAGCTTTTCGCCGAGGGAGTCGATCCAAAGTCTTGGCAACTGTATCTGGAGTAAAGAAAGGAACGTGAGGGGTGGATGGGGAAATAGCGAAAGGAAGGGAAGATGTGGATGGCGGCAAAGATGGTGGGCGAGACGAGGGTAAACCCGAACCAGAATATACTGAGGCCAGGTGATCACGCATGGCTAATGCACCAGCGGCTGGACCATCAGGGTGGGTGAATTGGACTTGTTGGCGGCGGCGGTTTCGGATGGACTTGATCGTGGACATCGCTTGGGGGAAATCCCCACGAGCCACAGTAGCACAAAAAGCACGCCAAGCTTGCCTTTTCGCGCGGCGGACGGCGGTTCGAAATCGTCGGGCAGCCTGTTGGTGTTCATCCCACCAGACAGCTTTGTCAATGCCAATGGCACGACGCCACCGCCGGTAGGTGCGATCTCGATGGTCAGCCATGGTTTGCAAGTCAGCATTCCAAAATGACTGCCATTGACGGGGCCGAGGGTCACGAGCACCAACCGATTTATCCAAAGCGGAATAAATGGCGTTGTTGAGGTCGTCATTGAGTTGATCAATGGGTGGTCGGGTGGCGGGTGGATCAGAGGAGAGCTGTTGAAGCTTCTCATGTAGTGGTTGGGAAAAGGAGCGGAAAGAGGCAACGTACAGCTGGTGGACATCAAGTTCTTTAAGACGAGAGAGGTTCCAGAGACGGCGGGGAGATGGTGAAGGAGTGTAGTAATCGGTGGATGGATCAGGAAGGGTATATACAAATGATAACGACATTAACTTGTGATCAGATCCGAGGGAAAGATCAGAGAAGATATGGAGGGATGAGTGGGGAAGCGTGGGGAGGTTGGTGAGGAAATAATCGACGATACTGCTGTGGACTTGGCTGTGGCGGAAAGTGTGATACGTGGGTATGCCGTAAGCGAGGGAAATATTTAGAATTGATAATGAACGTTCGGTGACCCAATCCTGTAGTAACTGACCACGTGGATTGCTGATGCGATCTCCAGTGACAGTACCAAGGCGGGCATTCAGGTCTCCACAAATGATAATATCATCGGCAAGCGGAATAGAGGAAAGGGCTGTAGAAACGGCGTCAAGAGAGAGGGTGGGGGGAAGGTAAAGACAAACAAGGCGAAGAGAGGAACCCAAGCGGAGGCCAAGCGCATACTTTGTGGCCAAAGGGAAAGGAGTGACAGTGAGCGGAAAATCCGGGGAAACAAGGGCAGAAACACCTTCAGAGCCACGGAAGTTGCCAGCTACAGGGGTACCATAATTATGGTATTGTGACCAGGAAGTACGAAGCTTGTTGGGAGAGAGGAGCCAGGTTTCGGTGATAAAAACAATTGAAAAGGAATGACAATGGCGGAGGAGATCGTCGACCAGGGAAGCTTGGAGACCATTGGCATTCCACAGGCCGATGTTGAGAGGAATAGTGGGCGGGACAGAAGAAGAAGGAAGGGAAAGAGCATTTGAAGGAATGGAGGGAGGCTGTTCTATCATTATAATGATTTTTGAACGTCTTGCATATCATGGTCAGGGTCGGTGGAGGACTTTTGCTTTTGACCGGTTGGGTTGGCTGGAGAGGCGGGGGCACCACGGCATTGGCCCAAGAGTCTGGGTAGATCAGATTCTTCCAAGATGTTGGCCTCGACAAAGGAGCGCGCAACGGGGGAGGCAAGATGGTACGGGAGGTGGGTCACTGCTTTTTCACAGCGTGTGCGATACAAATCGAACACGAAGGCTTCCTGATGTTCGGTAGACATGGCTTTGATTTCAGGATCCGCCAGGATACTAATATCCAAAGGATCAAAGTTTTCCAACGGTTTGATTTCGGCCTTGGTGAACTGGGCCATGGCAAAGTCGAAGTACTGCTCATGGACAAGAAGTCCAACGACAGCACGGGCAGGGAAACAAATGTCTAGGACACGGTAGGGATCGATGCCGAGGCGGCGAAGACGGGTTCTCGTTTCCTGACGAGTCAGGCGGCGAGAACGGGGAACGTAAAGGTATTTAAAGCCGGAAGGCCCAGAAGGGGTCTGGAAAATGCGAACATCAGCAGGTCGTATACGGGTGGTGTTAGTGGGGCGCTTCTTTTTAGTCACAACAGCCCAGGAGGAGGCATCAGAGCCCAATGGTGGGCGGGGAGAAGAGGAGGCTGAAAGGGGTTCGTTGGTTAAAGTGGCAGGTGCCGGCTTTGGTTGGTGCTGTTGCTGAACTGGAGGATCAGAGGCAAGGGAAGCAAGGCGGGTTTTGAGTTCGGCCACTTCATTGCGAAGTTGGCGGTTTTCGGTAGCGAGTTCGCGGAACTTTGCAAGTTCGGCGGCCTGGTTCATAGTGGTCGCTATGAGCGTGTTAATTTGGGCCTGCATAGCCTCAAGTTGGGCAGCTAAGTTTTCGGACATGCTGGGAGTCTGTTGCGCCGTCGGGGCTACTAATAAATTCAGGTGGTTCGGGTCGGCCAGCACGCTTGGGTCGGACGTCGAAAAGAAAGGGGGCACTTGGGAACGGGGCGAGTTACTGAAAGCCGTGTTGCTGCTTATTGTTGGATTCAGTTTTTGCACAATTGTGGATGACTGGACAACAACGAAGATTTGGGCTGGATGTTTTGATATACCGTACGGCTACGATGAATGTACGATATGTCAAAGGATGGGCGATGGATGGATAGGTTTGTAGGGCGGATTGAGCTATCGAGATTCCGGCAAAAGGTTTTCCCGCTATAAAAACGAGAAAAAAGTGATGAAGAGCGGAAAAAGGGTGCTCGCTTAGCTCAGTCGAAAATGTATATGTTTATTGAGGGGTATGGCCTTAATGATTATGAAATCGATATCGGCTACCCTATGGGACATTAAGAAATAAAACGAAAAAAACATCTATAGATCACAAAAAGATGGAAGAAAAAAAGTAGGGTGGAGAGTAGAGGAACACAGGCTACTAAGCTACCTTTCACTACATGGTCCCCTCCGCAACGTGCTTAGATGGTGTCGCAGTGGGAGGAAGATGCCAGAGGCAGTTCCAGGCGCGATTCGCGAGAGGCAGTAGGAGGCGAGAGGTCTATCCAGACTTGGCCGGGGGTAGGATCACTTGTGTAATCTCCGTCAGGGTTACAGAGCTGGTCAAAGTGCCAGAGGATGGTGCAAAGGTCTGACCAATAAGTTGGTGCCGAGGCGGAACGTGAGAGAGGCAGTTGATTCAAAACGTAATCAATGCGAACGCCAGGAAAATTTGGAACACAGGATGGAAGGGAGAACCAAAGTTGGGAAGGGACAACAGGGCACTCCATGAGATGGGAACGGGTGGTAGTACTGAAGCCACAGCGACAAGGACGAGGTTTCCCCGGTAGCCAGCCCATACGCCATCGCACTAAGCGGCTACGATCAGCTCGCGAAGCAGGGACGTAGAGTATTGGATCCACTATCAGGGTAGGGCGGCAGGCTCGAATTAGAACTCTTTGGGTACTGGCCAGGAAAGCAGTGAAGTGACGTTGCCGATAATTGCGTAGCCATGTGGTAAGGCGTGAGGAAGACATCTGTTCAGCAGGATGATCGACCACAATTGGACGTTCTTGGAGGCGTGACAGCAGTGACAAACGCACAGACGAAGAAACAAGAGGCATGAGGCAATCATCGGGCAGGTAGCTCATCCGCAGGCAGAATTTCAGGACCAAGGTATCAGCGCGGAATGACATGCTCGGGAGGTTGCAGATGTGAACCAGCACTTGAGTAGAAGCACTCTTATGGCCGCCCACTATCATTCGAAGGCATCGGTCTTGGACACGTGCAAGCTCTTTATAATCTTTTTGGAGTAAGTGTGCGATAGCAAGCCCATATTCCAGTTTGGGCCGGATGAAAGTTGCGTAGATTCGTGCTGAAAACAAAAGTGGGAAGCCATTGCGATTGAGACCCATAGCGTTAAGCTGGGACATGGCCAAAAAAGTGCTGCGTGCTCGATGTCGGATCAAAGCAGAAGTGGCGAGACCTTTGGAGTTGAACGGACTCCCAAGATATATAAATTCATCCACTGCAGGGAGCATATCACCATACAGGGAGAGATGGACAAAGCTACGAGAAGTGGGTACAGGTGCATTCAGGATGGCACATTTTGGCGGACTCCATTTATAGCCCAGGACATGAGCATGAGTTTCAGCAAGAGTGAGCATGTGTTGTACCTCGCGAGCCGAGCCAACCAAGGCGATGTCGTCCGCATACAACAGGCAGTTGATGGGAGTCGGTGAGGCAATGGGGTCACTGTCAGATGGGATGGGTCCAAACGGCAAGCCGTTGGGCGCAGAAGCATCATAGAGAGGTGGTCGCGATGGTGAAATGGAGGGCACTGTGGTGGTCGAAAGAGAGGCGGCAGAGCGCAAAAGAGCAGGCAGAGTGTTAATATATAAAGAATAGAGAAATGGACTGAGGACGGAGCCTTGTAGCACACCAGTAGATGGGGTGAAAGGCGTGGAGGCATGGTTTTGCAAAAGAACTGTGACGGAGACATCATCAAACATGTGCGCTAGAAGCGAGACGAGTACAAGAGGCGTGGAAGAGGCAAGGAGGGTCTGCCAGACAATTCGACGGTCAACAGTATCGTAAGCGGCCTTGATGTCCAAGAAAGCAACAACAGGGTAGTGGTTGTGACGATCGCGGTAGGCGCGCATCAAGTCGTGCAAGCAGAGGGCTTGATCCAGGGCACTACGTTGATGTCGAAAACCGCCTTGTGCGACGTCCAGGGATGGGGCTGTGATTTCCAATGCTGGTAAGAGAATCATCTCGAAAAGTTTGCGTACAATCGAGGTCAGAGAAATTGGACGAAAGTGGGCAGGGTCGTTGGGGGCACCTTGTTTGTGGATAGGAACTACCTGAGCATGACGCCACACTGTGGGAGTATAGGACCATTGGGTACAGATGGTAAACAGGTGGGCAAGCAAGGGGGCAAGAGAGTCTGCGATCGGGAGTAACATTTCGGCACGTAAATCATCGGGACCTGGGGCTTTTCGTTGTGATAGGCGTTTCAAGGTGGCAATAATGTTCTCTTTGGTAAACGTGTGCGAGAGAGAGGTAGAGGCGATGTCGAAGGGAAGCGATTGGCTGGTGGCAGACAGTGGAGGAGGTCGGGCAATTGGCAGATGCTGGCCAGAGTAGACGTTCGCCATATGGTTGCGGAGGACTTGGGCACCAACCGCAGGGCCATCGGGATGTGTAAATCGCACCTGTTGGTTACGGCGGTTTCGGATACTTTTGACGGTCGCAGTTGCACGAGAGAAATCGCCGCGGGCCAATTTATCACAGAATGCACGCCAAGCCTGACGCTTAGCATAACGCACAGCACATCGGAAACGGGCAGCAGCATGTTGGAGGCGATCCCACCAGGGGACTTTGTCAAGCCCAATGGCTCGATGCCATCGACGGTAGCAACGTTCACGTTCGTCAGCAAGAGCCTGTAGCTCTGCATTCCAAAACGATTTCCAGGAAGGAGGCCGAGGGGCACGCCGGCACACCGATTTGTCCAATGCAGTATAGATAAGATCGTTAAGATCGTGGTTCAGCTGGTCAATCGGGGGTCGGGTAGGAGGCGGATCATGGGAAAGGTCCCGGAGTTGGGTAGAGAGAGGTGCCGACAGGCAGCGAAAAGTATCAATGTACAGCTTGTGTACGTCCGTTTCGTTCAAGCGCGAGAGGTTCCAGAGACGGCGACTTGATGAAGAAGGAGGGATCGTGTTGACCGAGGCATTGGGGTCACGGTACGGGAAGGATAAGGCCATCAGCTTGTGATCGGAGCCAAGATGCAAAGCAGAATAGATGTGGAGCGATGAAGACGAAAGGTGAGGCATATTTGTAATGAAATAATCAACGATGCTGCTATGGAGCTGGTCGTTCCGGTAGTTGAGGAAGGTAGGAATGCCGTATGCCAAAGAGATGTTGAGGATTTGAAGGTTGCGTTCTTCCACCCAGTCTTGGAGAAGGGGTCCGCGGGTATTTGAACGATGGTCACCAGTGAGGGGGCCCAGGCGAGCATTTAAATCGCCACAAATAATAGTGTCTTGGGTCAGTGGGATAGCGTTCAAGGTAGCAAGGACTTCATCAGAGGACAGAGAGGGCGGCAGATACAGGCAAATAATGCGTAACGAGGTACCGATCTGTAGCCCGAGGGCATGTGGAGACGGTATGGGAAATTGCAGAATGTGGAAAGGAAAGCTGGGGGAAACAAGAGCAGAAATACCATGGGAACCACGGAAATTACCCGCAACAGGGCTACCATATAAATGGTACTGGGACCAAGAAGTACGGAGTCGAGCTGGAGAGATTAACCAAGTTTCGGTGATAAAAAGTAGAGAAAAGGACTGGCAGTGTTGGAGGATGTCATCGACTAAGGAGGCTTGGAGACCATTGGCATTCCATAAGCCGATGCGAAAGGGGGTGGTGGAAACAGGTGGGGTTGGAGATGGGAGCGTTAGGAGATGAGTGGCAAGCGAGGTTGACGAAGAAGGAGTGAATGTGTTGTGTTGATTAATCATTTTTTTTTTTAAAGCTTGCCATTGCTGGCAGGTGCGCGTTCATGTTTGGCGTCGGCCATATCAGTATCAGGATCAGTGTCGTCTTTCTCGGTAGTATCAGTGTTGGTAGGGGGCACAGGAGCACCACGACAGCGACTCAGAAGACGAGAGACATCATCAGTATCGAAAATGTTGGCTTCCAGGAAAGAGCGGGCAATGGGGGAGGCAAGGTGATATGGAAGACGGAGCACTGCTTTTTCGCATCGTGCAGAATGGAGAGACTCAGCAAACGCTTGTTGATCTGCGAGGGACATCTGCTTGACTTCAGGATCAGCCATGTGGATGGGGTCACAGGGATCAAAGTCGTGGATCACCAGGATATTATGCTGACCGAGGGTCTCCTCTACGAGCGCACGGTATTGCACATGGATCAGGAGGCCGACAACAGAACGAGCGGGGAAAGTGATGTCAAGCACACGGTATGGATCAACGCCCAGACGGCGAAGACGGGTACGGGTTTCGTGGCGGGTAAGGCGGCGAGATCGAGGAATATACAAGTACTGGAAGCCACTTGGGCCGTCGGTAATCTGAAAGGTGCGAGCATCTGAAGCCCGAGTTTTGGGCTTAGGTTTAGGTCGGACAGGACGGTACTTTTTGGTGACTGTAGCCCACTGCGAGGCGTCAGAACCCATGGGTGCAGAAGGGGTTGAAGTTGGGCGGGTTGCAGTCTCAGTATTAGGGGCAGAAGTGGATACAGTAGGCTTGGAGTAGGAAGTGGAAACGCTAGCGGTAGCGGCAGCAAGTTGGGCTTTCAACTGGGCATTTTCATTACGGAGTTGCTGATTTTCTTCGAGTAGGTGGCGGATCTGGTCGAGTTCAGTACGGTGCGTAGTGACTTGCGCAGTCAGGTAATTAATTTGGGCCTGCATGGCCGCAAATTGGTCAGGGGAAGTTGTGGACATCGGATGGAGATGCGTCGTCGGCGAGCGAAATTCAAAATTTGAGTCCGGTCCGGACACAGAAGGCGATGCGAGTTTCGAAGCGGTTGCCGGAAAACGAGATTCGGCGATGGAACTGGCTGAAATTAACGTTGTGTTTCTTTGATACACTTTTCTTGAATTGGAGATATCTCAGAGAAGAACGATGGTAACGATTTCAAACTTCAGAAATAGGTCGGTAGGGGGTGGATGCACGATATGGCAAAGGATGTATGATGGATGGAAGGGATTTAAGTGTGGGTGGAACAGGTGTAATTCCGGCTAAAAGTTTCCCCGCTATAAAAACGAGAAAAAAGTGATGAAGAGCGGAAAAAGGGTGCTCGCTTAGCTCAGTTGGTTAGAGCGTGGTGCTAATAACGCCAAGGTCACAGGTTCGACCCCTGTAGTGAGCAACCTTCATTTTTTTTCGGCATCGTCCGTACTTTTTTTTGCTCTTTCTGAAGTGGCAGAGCTTTTCTATATTTTATTATATTTTTTACAAAGAGAAGCTACTTTTACGACGATAGATGGGGTTTTATTTTTCAGCAGAATCTGAAGTATTCCTTGGCCGAATTAAGGGCGTGAAGAAGATTACAGAGGGATAACCACAAATAAAATAAAAATAGAGATGCCGTCAAAAGAAAAACTGTGAGGAGAATAGTCATCACCGAGTACTTAGAATTCACGGGACGAAACGAAAAGTAAAAGACACAACAGCCGCAGTCGGGGTGGATCCACGATAGAAATTAAGGGCCCTGAAGGAGACACGTTCATAAAAAGGCGGAAGTTGTTGATAAATAACCGGATGAAATGAACAGCTTAAAAGCGTAATGGCAGCCACAAATCCTAGAAGCAACATCAGATTGCGAAGCAAGGAAGTAAAAAGATATATACGATCATCTTATTACGAAGCGATAAGGGCATACTATTGATCTATCCGCTTTAGCGCATACAGCTCGTTAAAGATCTAAACCAAAAAAACCAAACGTGAAAGGTGATTTATAGCAGAAGCCAAAGTGAAATATACATAAAAATAACTGGATCTTAGAAGAGGAGTAAGGCTAGTGAAAATATCCAGATTTTCACCCATCAAGGATGAAGGCTATCATTATATTAGAGCATTTGAAGGGAATAACAATCGCTTATATACCCTACATACGACCAAACTTCTATGCGTTCAATTCAGCCTTTTCTTTTTTGCGATAAAAAAACTTAATCTTTAATGCTTTGCGGCATTGTAAACTATGGGAGTACCGAGCAACCAAAGAACTTGTACGCTAGTCATTAGGAACAGGGGTGGTATGACTAGGTATGGATGATATAGCGGCAGAGTAGAATTAAGCAACAACACTACGCATCTGCGTGAAATGTGGCACCAACGATGAAAGTAAAGCCTATTTTCTGAAATAATAACTTATGTGAGTGGCCAAGTAGAATATTTTTCTCAATGCTCTTGGTTAGGACTCTATCCTTTGTCACTCATTCTGCTGCCAGATTTCGATCTATCTTAGACTTTTCGTTTTGAACTCTTATAGACTGATCTCCACTACTAATTTTTTTTTTTTTTTTTTTTTTTTTGCAAGCTTTCGTGTTCGATTGTTACTTGTCACATAGCAACGCGTATGTTATGCTACCATGGAGACGATGAGGATTAGGGTTGTCATAGCACAAGTTATTGCATAGTGATATGTCATAATTTGAAAATGAAAAATAATCACAAAATACTACAGTATCTTCCAATAAAGAAGTGGATCTTATGGCTCGCTAGATATATTCGTACGTTTGACCTGAGAAATCATGGAAGGAGAGGGGCATCACAGTGTAGGTAGGATAAGGGGCTAGACTCATTTTCGGTGCCCTTCGGTTATGTCATTGTACCTTCCTTTTATCGATCCAAGGGACCTGCAAAGGCAATCATCCGGTTTTGGCAATCAGCCCATCTCAATCGTGTCAGAGCGCCAGCTGGAGGAGTACGAAAATGTGACCCTATTGAGGAGAATGACCGAGCAACGATTTCCCTTTCTGAAAAAAACAGTAGGTTCAACTCGCTGTTGCCTTCATGTTTCTCACGCCTTTATCATGTTAACTGCACCGAAGTCTTCGGTATCACCACAACCTACTCTGTCTTCCTCACGATCCACTCGCGTTATTGAAGAACTTCAGTCAACCTGGAATCAGCTTGAGCAAGATCTCATAACAACCAAGACACAGGTCAATGGACTTTTTTTTTTGGGGTTTTTTTTTTTTTTTTTTTTTTTTTTTTTTTTTTTTTTTTTTGGCATCGTCTTGTCTAGTCATGTCTTCTTATAGTCTTCTTTTTTCCCATTGTAGCTCGAAAATGCACGAACGGCGAAGGAACAGTATGAATTGGAAGCTCAAGCACATGCAGAGTCCAACACGCAATGTCGGACCAATGTACAAGAGCTCATGCAACTGCTGGAATCGAAACAGCAACTTTTGGACAAAACGAAAAAACGGTCCTTAGAGATGGAAGCCGAGATGAAGAAACTGAAAGATGAGGCCGTGCATTCACGCAAGCAATTCAAGGAGTTGCAGGATAAACAAAAACTGTTAGAATTAGATTGCCGGAAAGCCGCCGAACGTAAAGAATACATTCAACGCCAACAAACCGTTCTCGCCGAAGCGATACACAGCATGAGTACACGATTCCAGCGAGAAATGGCGGACTTGAACCATGATTTGACAACCATGAGGCGTCAACTCGGTATACTTCTCGCCGAGCATCAGCATATCCTCTCCGTGACCGAATCGAGAATCCAGCGGGAAAGGGCCAGCAGGGACCAATGGATCGAAAAAGTGCAAAGTGTGCAACAACGGTCAAGTGCTGAAATGAAAGATGCCGCAAATCATATATGTTCGGAAATGCAATCACTTATCACCAATGTAAATGCATCGTCTGAAAATACGGCTAGTTTAACTCTCAGCATTGAAAAATGCAGAGATGAAGTCCATAGCTTGATCTATCGTATCAAAACATATGCTTATGATTTAGATGAAGAACCTGTAAATACATCATCCGATAACTAATGACACCCCCAAAATATTGCCCTTCCATTTTTACCATTTGAGACCATAGGTTGCATCGCATTGCAACATCTCCTTCTTCCCTCATATCAATTGCAGTTTGTAATGACAGCAGTTGTTCACAAAGATTCATCTTCACCCCGGTCAACCACCTTTTTTGCATATGCCTCGACCGACGTTCCTTTTGAGTGTCACCGAGCTGTACACATTGAAAAACCTAGCATTTTTTTTTTCTTCCCCATCAGATGCCCGTTTTTTTTTTGTGGGATACAGTTTTCTTTATTCACCAGTCGACTTTTTTTTTTCTTTACACGGACACATCCATAGCATCGCCTTCGGTAACGGATACCAAGTTCTTGATAGATTCTTTCAGTACAGCCGTCGTGCCACGAGGATATGTGTAGCTTTGCTCTCTCATGCCACGCTCGTTGGGTCGTGCATAATTTCGCAAATAATCTGTTGATTCCTTCTCGATCACGCAAACGTCCACATTCGAACCAGAGCCAAGATCGTTGAAAATACCGGCTTCAATGGCATCCTTCACAAGTTCAATTGCTGCCTCACGCTAAAAAAAAAAAGGAAGCCAGAACTGTCAGCATTATATTCATGTCGTCTTGCTAATTGTCCCATTACGTACTGTCATGTTAGGTTCCCATCTGCTTTCGAATACACTCATGGCGGCCAAAGAACCGGATCCCATGGTGACGTAGGGTAGTTTATCGGTACTTCCGTGAGGATAGACTGTGTATAAATGAGGACCGGTTGCGTCGTAACCGCCCAAAACAAGAGCTGCACCAATATGTCCCTGATATTTAAAGAGCATCTGTTTCAACATGGTCATGGCAGTAACTACTCGTGGCTTTCGACCGGTGGATAAGCTATGAAGTTCAATCTGAGAGCTGATGAGATTGGTCGTGAATTCCGTATCGGCAGCAGTACCGGCACCACAGCAATAACTTTCATTATCAAAAAGTTAGTGCCAATAAATCGATTCAGTGTTGCTGAGCATGACCAGATACGTACATGTTGGGTGCGATGTAATGGATCTTTTCACAGTTTTTGTCGGCAACAATAGGTCCCTCAGTAGCTCTAGTATCGGCTCCAAGAACAATGCCATCCTATACATATATACTAAGAGAACCGTCACTGACGACCATGAATCGGTTCTTTTATTACCTTGAAGATGACACCGACAATGGTGGTACCTGTGCTGGTTGCTTTTGGTGGTTTGGCGCCCTTGCACTCTAGTGCCTTATTTCTAAGTATCCAACATCAGTTAGGTAGCCCGATTTATCTTGTGTGGAAAAAGGCATCGAACCTAGCGTAATTATCAAAGGAGAAACCGCCTTGCGGTAAAGTGAATTTGGTGGCCATGGTTGAAATGAACGTGGATAAACGAGAGCACTAATGGGCCAAAACTGCGAAATTCAACCCGTTGACGCGTAGGCGATTACGTCACTCCCCTCCACTGGAAAACTTATTGAGCCTCAACTTTAGGCGGTATTTAAAAATCCTGAGGAATTGGCCGGTTTGGGGGTTGCAACTCTTTGAAATAAAGCAATCTAAGCGACTGTCAAATAACAATCATGGGCACGATGAATGATGAATGTGAATTATATTATAAAAGCGTATATTCAAGTACAGACAAAGAGGTGTTTATTACTATTATTCGGTAAAATATAACGATGACAATGCAAGAATACTAAAGAAATAGGAAGAAGGTAGAAGATACTGGATTTTGACTCATTTTAAGCAGTGACACGGGAGGTTCGCTTCTTTTCACGTGAAGTTTGAGCTCGTTTTCTCAACTGAGCATTCATCATCGCAATGCCAGTGGAGAACAAACCAGGGCGTGCGCGGCGACTCTGAACGTTGCCCAATTCCTTTTCGCGATACAAACGAGCAGTGATCTTTTGATCGCCTTGATTGATAGACTCCACAATCTTGGCCTCAATAGCTTTAGCCATTTGACGGCGCACAATACCCATCACCATTGGTGTTGCAGCCTTGTACAACAAGCTATTTTTCAAATTCATGTCAAAATCGGAGGTGCTTGCCATGCCAATCTTTCCTGTTATTTTTAAGCTTACTTGTGCTTGCTGTCATGGATTCGAACCTTCAAATTGTCAATATGGCACTTGCAATGTTTGACTTTGATGGTGTGTTGGGGATCCAAAGAATTGCTCGTCAGTTGCAGAGCAAGACTGACGCCTTTGCCACCCGTCTGATTTTTTTTCAAAAAAAAAAAAGGAATCAATAAATGATGGGGTTTTTAACACATGCAATGTTTGAAGAACTTACGTAAAGAGAAGCCACACCACGGTCAGAAACCTTGGGAAAGCCAGTCTTTCGCTTGAAATAAAAGACAACCTACCATGAATGAAGTGAGCTCATCTATCATCTATATTTTACGAAGTCAGCTAGACTGCTTGATCTTACATCTTCAACGGTCGAGTGGATTTCGTGCATCTTGACGAAAATCGTCTGGTTGTCGACATTTGTAACTTCAGTCTTGGGGCTGAATCGAGTAAAGTTCTCCATCTGCAATAAATCATATAAGACTGTATGTAAAAACCATCTTCCCGTTGATGTTTCATCATACCTTCATTTCAAGAATGTTGGGTAATAAAGTATCACCAGCCAAGATCACATTCTCGATAACAACATCAAACTGGGGATCACTGTATTCAATGCGAGGAATAGGAACAAACTTGATCTGCTCAAGGATCGCAGGCAATAAAGTCATACGCATATCGTTCAGCAATTGAGGCTTGAAAGCAGGATGTCCATCTCTGTCAAAAGAAAAGAGTGAGGAGGCCAAATCATGATGTCAGTAATAGGTAGTCTACATACTTATCGAACCACAAGTCCTGGTGAATACGAGTGAAGCGTTCGTTGAGTTCTTTGGCCATGGGATCTTCAGCGATAGATTGCGTGAAGCGTCGACCTTCAGTGGTTAAAGCATCGAAATCGCCACGATAACGGCCTTCAGTCACTTCACGTCCTCTTTCAATCAAGGCCTTGCCATCATCCGTGGAAGCAGGATCAGTGACATAGTTGGGTTCCTTCAAGAGTCGCTGCAGATAACGAGCAACATCGTCCTTGTAGGTACGCAAGTTTTGATCATTTCTCACGTTGTCCAAGACGTTCTTCAAAGTCTGAATCAAGGGATCCAGTGAAAGTCCTTGAGCCCAGTCTTCAAGAATGGTCTTCAATTCCAACTCAGCCTGGCTCCACGCTTCATTTCCTCGGGTTTGCTGAGCGGCCTCGGTCGCCATGCCAGCCGTGCGCTGAGTAATAGCACCAGCACGATTGGACCAGGAATTGAACAAACCGATAACGGAGTCGATGGCGCTTTGGTAATCGGGATGTTGCTGAACTTCACCCAAGGCAGCCTTGAGACGTTCGATCAGATCATTGACCTTCTCTGGCGGGAACTTTTGGCGAGCATAGTCCTTGGCCGCGGCAGCTTGTTCAGAAGCCTTTTGCTGAAGCTGCTGCTGAAGCTCCTGGCGTTTGCGTTGAGCTGCTTCCGTGGTTTGTTCCTTCGTTCCCTGTGTGTCTTGAGCCGAGGCTTTCATTTTTTCCGTCACCTCTTCTTGCTTTTCGGGTTGTGTCAGTTCTTGCATTTGGTCACCGTATTGTTCGGTTTTCGCACTGAGTTGTTCACCGGCGGCTTTCAGGCTACCGCTGGCCTTGGTGGTAGCTTCACCAAAGATTTCCTGAGCGATGGAAATAAGCTCATTGACCACGTTACGGAAACTGCTATTGGTGGCAACCAATCGGGCAATTTTCATTATAGCTTGACCGCCTAGAAACATTGCATCGATTAGTTTTTTTTTCTCCTAATGGCAATTAACTTTTGCGCTTACCAGACTTGGCTTCTTGTTTCACCTCTTGTGTGTCTGTACCAGTTGACAGGCTTTTCAATTGCTCTAATTTGCATCGGTAAGTTTTCGCATGAATTTTATCATTTGATTTAACCCAACGGGGAACGACGGTCGGGGTTGGAATATTTACCTTTATTCACCGATGCTGGTTGGATGTTTCTCAAGTGGTAGACAAGACTTTGGAACAACTCGTCTTTGTTCTTTGTCGCCAAAGCATTCTGCATGGTCTGCAAAAGTGCACGGAAATCGGCAAGCAACTGTTGTCCTTCAGCACTCATATTATTCTTTCGAGCTTCGATGGTCGGGCTTTGAATCATGCGACTGATGAACTCGTTGATTTGAGCATTCGTGGGCATCTTGCCCTCCTTCATGGCTTGTACCATTTCGAACCATTTTAACTTTTCAACGCGTGATTCTTCCTTTGATGCTTGAAGTCTGGAACTGGCAAAAGGCGCTCCGACTCCGCCAGGCATTGTGGCATCGACGGGTCGCGAAATAGGCGCTTGTTGTTGGATGGTGTCAGCGACCGGCTGCACCGTTTGAGGTTGAACTTGAGTAGCCATTTGTGTATGTGTAAAAAAAAAAAGATCAAGAGAGAAGGAACCTACAGCTAAAACCCTGTCTTGTTTCTTTTATATCACTTCCCGATAATGCCTATTAGCGAGGGATTACCGAGTTTCAAAGCTCGGTGAATATTATGATCAGGTCTTAGAAACCTGATTGGTTATGTCGATACAACAGACGGCAATCGTTTGATGGGGTGGTGGTGAACCAGCCAAAAAAAAAGTGAAAGAAAATGAGACCCATGTGTAAGAATATGCGTGTGTGTGTAATTTGTGTGTAGTTATGTATGTATAACCCATGCCGTAATTGCTTTATTCGGTTAAAACAAAAGCGTCGCATAAATGATCCACTTCTTTCGTATATCCCGTTAGCAGATCCATGACGCGTAAGCCTCCTACCCGTTGCAATCCAGGCGTTAAAGGGAAGAAATCTAGCTGTGTCTCTATGGATTGGTTGGCACCCACTTCGCCCAAATGTCGACTACTTAATCCGCTCAATAAAGCTGATCCCATTTTCGTTTTCACAGCTGATAAGACAAGTTTCATATTTTGATTCGAATGGTTGTGAACTCGTATGCCGAGCCTGAAAGGGGTTTCCAAGACAACCTTCACGGGGCCCGGCATGATCCAGAATGGTTGCACTTCAATCTCTTCCAGCATTGGAGCTTTACGTGTAAGTTGCGACGTCTGCAGTCGGCCAAGATCGCCCATCGCCGATCGCCACATGATATCCAGTTTACCCAGCGCATTGGTGGTTCGAGCAATGCGTTTATTACTTGATTCGCGAGGAATAAGCATATACAGATACTGACGTACATCTTGCGGGTGAATAAACTGGGTGTGAAAGACGGAAGTTTCGTTTTGATCACTGGATGGATCGCCGGAAGGCACTTTGAAGTTGAGATCTTGATGTGTAAAATGTTCGGATGATTCAAATTTCATGCGTTCAAGGTACATCGGCCCAGCAGAGACATTCTGCAGTTGAGCCTCGAGAAAAACTCGACCGTCCGCCATGTTATTCAGCTTTGTTTTTACGGCGAGAGGGTTCGATACTTGAAATTTGTAGAATTTGCGAAAATGCCTTTTTTTGCCATCAGCTGAAGTGTAATGCACCGATCCCACCAGAATATGAACCCCTAATTCCTTGATTTCATGCGATACAGTCACGTCATGGGTCGAATAAGGTTCGAGCGTGGTGCGCGGTACGGTCGTCGTGTCGGACAGCATGAATCGCTGTGAGGAAGTTTGTAGTTCGATTTTCACGCCTACTTGATGGACGGCTTGATCGCTTTCGTTACTGATGCTTATAAACGTATTAAACGTCTCTCCCAGGTATATATTTCCAAAATTCGAAGGCAGTTGGAGCATTTCACTCAGTCCGAAATCGCGAATTTGAATGTTCTCCGTGGCAAGAACAGGATGAGAAGCTGCAAGATCAGAGATGTTCAGCGATTCAAGCCCTTCCACCAACGAGTTGGGTTTCTCGGCCGCCTCGTAATAAATGGGGCTATTGGTGGCTAGCAATGGACGCGACAGTCGCATTACTTTCAAGGACAGGACATGCGGTGCTTGACCGTCGTCGTCGCCCTGTTGTTGTTGTGATATTGCTTGTCTCTGGGGTAACGGTAGCTGTTGCTGTTGTTGGAGTGGATGGGATGGAACGTTCGACTGTCGCTGCTGTTGCGGTGAGTAGGGTCTGGATACAGTATCGGACCGAGGAGATGAAGTGGATGTGGCCATTGAAAAGCAGAACTGTTATACCAGAGTAAACGAAAAACGAAATAGAGGTCAACGATGAGGATGGCTGAAAAAGGGTTGTACAACGTCACGAAGACCCGCCCTCAGTTTTCTCAACATCGTTCGTAATTTTTTAAATATTTTTGTGCTTTTTTTTTTCTCCTACAGCTTACAGTTCTTTTTCAGTTTACGCTTTCCTTACACTAATGACTAATTCCACGATTACCTCTGCTTACAGCAAACGTTATATAAACCAAAGGTACAACAAGGCACTGCATCTGGTTCAGCATCTTCCGGCGTCATCTGCTTTTCAGCCTACCAAAGAGCAAAAGCTGGAGGTGAATATTCTTTGGATACTGGGATGAAAAAAATTCGGTAGCCGATAAACCGTTTGTTAAGCAAATTCTTTATTCATATTAAAGTTGTATGCCTTTTATAAACAAGTATCCCATGGAGATATCACTACACAACGACCCGGACTATTCGATATGGTTGGACGAGCCAAATGGTATAATGTCCAATTGCTTTGCAATCCTCTTGGGAACAGTAGGTTGACGAGACTATCGTAGGGACGCCTGGAAAAAGTTGGAAGGCATGACTACGCTAGAAGCGAAGCATCGTTACGTGGAGACTTTACTTAGAGCAGCTACAGAGGTATGCTTACCAGAAAAAAAAACATATCTGCTGGAATTCGCATTCATTCATGCACGCGAAATCCATATTAGGCATACAAGAGAAACGTCGGTAAAGCTCAAGCCCAGCAAATTATACAGGTGTTTGCGATAATGCGACCATCGGGTGATGATGATGATAGCGACGATGATGAGGACGCTAATAGTACCGATGCCGGCAGCGTCCAAGATGAAGGTACGAAATCCCATGGAGATGATCCGGCATGTTAGTGGATAAAAGCTAGTTGCTCAAAGTTGGCAGAATCGAGTATCGGTTCAGCAGATGCGGAAGAACAAGCGTATTTGCGAGATATTCAGCAAAGTGCAGGACGATTGACGCCTGCATCACTGAACAAAGATGAGGCATACGGATCACTTGACAGCCATCCTCCACCTCGTCCTCCTTCCCGATCAATGCGGTCACTAGCCTCTCCTCGTTCCGCAACACCGCGATCACCGTCGATACGAGCCAAACGACAATCATGGCACGAAGGGCAACCTACCTTACGGGCTGCCTCCGTTATATCAGCCCAATCTGGCCGAACATCACTTGTCACTGCGGAGTCTTCTCTTTCCGCCGCACGACGACCCTCACGATCTTTAGCTGTCAGTCCACGTCCTCCTTCAGCAGCATCTCATGATAAACGTTTGCACATGATTTCCCAGCGCCTGGGGCGTGTGCTACCACGTGAATCTTTATTCGACGAAAATTTTGACGATACAGTCAATCCCTGGGCACAGTATCCCACACAATCCAATAAAGACGACGCCGCCTCCACAGCATCAGCGCGTCCGTCCTCTGCAGCGAGTGGTATGGCGACGAGGACGACCTCTCCACCAGCTCAGTTGACCAGCTCTGTTTTCCAATCTCCTATCCATGGATCGAGTACGTCTTCTTCGGTTACTGCAACAGCATCCAATGTGGCGGCGATGAATGCAGGTGGACTACGCTCACTATCTTCAGGCACGGACTTGCGACCTCCTCCACAACGGTTTATGGAGAATCGATCCTTAGCAGATCCTCAATATACATCGGTGGTCGCCCTTGGGCCTGCAACGAAACGCGCACTGGAAAGCTTACAATCGGAAGTCATTGCACTCAATGATCGCATCGACGAGTTACGACAAGAATTGATCAATCGTGATCATCGAAAGATGATGCGAGCAACATCCAATCACTTTACTTCTACCACTGACGACAGCGGATCTGAAGACGAAGAAGACGAAGAAGAAGAAGCTAAAGTGTGGGATAGCTGGCGTTGGGTGATCAAGGTATTTATTTCACAGCAAAAACATCTGGCAAAAGCGAAAAACTAAGAAAATTCGAAAATTATTAATGCTTTTTGTTCATCCAGGCAGCCGGCAAACATGCCGCTGTGAATTTCTTCACTGCTTTACTCTTATTCTTTATTCTGTACAAAAGACAAAGCCCTATTGCTTATACCATTCTAGCCCAGTTATCGCGAGTTTGGCGTAGATTTAAGCTCTCTATATTGTTTACAAAAGTGGTCGTATAAAGAAAATAGAACAAATCGAGAAATGTCATGTGTCTGTGCGATTATCATTGTTTTTTTTTTCTCCTATAAAAACTGGCTTGAAATAATATCTCAGAGGGTTTTTTTCTTTCTTGAACGGAGAAATTTGAAGTTAAGATACCCGTCGTATATAAGAAAGCCCAACGGTGATTATTTTTCTCATATGCCATACACACCTACTACGAGTCGAACGCAGCATAAATTGATGTTGCAGCGGCAATCGTTTCTAGCTGACGACAAAAACTACATCAATCATCCGGCCAATATGAGGAAACTAACTCAGGAAATGCATCGGATAAGCAGAGAATACCAGTTCCTTCGGCAATTTGAGAATCCATGGATGGCATCCCTGAAACGCGTCATGGCCTCTCGCCCACAGCAACTACCACCAGGGCAACATAACCATACCGAAATGAATAGCCACTAAACTACGGAGACATCCATCGTTACGGAACACCTTTTGATTAGAAATCGTTATCGCAAATATAAAAAGAGACAAATATGAGAGAGGCCAGTCCCAAGATACAAGCCTTCGTGTATCAGAGCAATCTGGGCCTTTTTTCTTTTGTGCATGGGCCAATACTATTTAATCGTCGTAAAACAACAAAAAAGGAGAAAAGATGAAGCCAGGTAAAAAAAAAAAAAAAAAAAAAAAGAGTAACTAGACAAAGAACAAAGTAAAAATGAGCAAGCTTTCTTATGTCTTTCGGTGTATGTGTCCATGTGGTTTTGTCGTGGTTAATCAGCCATGGTACTGCTTATTTACATTATAAGAAGGAAGGCAGAAAGCGCAGTAATTCGCTGAACTTTTTATACTGAAGACTGTAATCACTACTACAGTTTACACAAGTCGATCGTGTCACCGCCGATATCTTCCAAGGTATATCATTTTCCAAAATGCGACTATTCTGATGGTTTCGACTCAGCCGTTGTCGTCAAGCAAACGGACAAGATCACTGTGCGTACCTGAGTATTTCACTTGAAATGATACGATAGCAATATGAGGACAAGGCTTCCCAACCAATGTGCCTGAGTGCTGCCATCAGAATTTTTGAGAGCTGATGACGTATTGGTCCATCAAATTGGGCGTGTTCGTGTCGCCCAAAACCTTGATGAATATGATGTGATTGGTCAATAAGATACCCAGGATTAAATCCCGTTTTTATCGCTGTTGATAAAATGCGACCAACGCACCAGATAACTTTGGGTCGCTTTTCTTTTTTTTTTTCTTTCAAGTTCGTCTCCGTCTCTCGTTCTTTCTCTGATTTTCTGTATTGTTCTCGTATCACAAAAAAAAAAAAAACCAAAAACAAAAATGGCGGCACAAAAGAAGGAAACGCTGCTACAGAAGCGATTGCAAAGAAAATGCTTAGGATGCCATTCATATTATATACCAAACGATAAGGTGGAGATTAACCCGTGGTGTGACGATTGCCGAGCAACGGCCGGTCATAATAAGCGTCCCTTGAATTCCATGCTTTCATCCCCCATTTGCGCCAACTGTCATGCCACCGCCACACCGTTGTGGCGAAGAGACGCCCAGGGCCAGACAATTTGTAATGCTTGTGGCCTGTACTATAAACTGCATCTTGTTCATCGTCCTCCTAGCATGAAACGCAGCGAGATCAAACGTAGGAAGCGTTGTTCTATGGATAAAAATCACAAGAGAAAACTATCTGAATCGGCGGTTCCTTCCTCATCATCTGCTATTTCAACTACTTCTTCTGTCTGCTCTTCGTCTTCATTATCATCATGCTCATCCTCTTCCTGCGGCTCTTCTGCATCTTCATCTGTATCAATGACATCATTATCTCCGTCTTTGTCGCCTTTTCCCGCTTGTTGTTGCAATCATACTTTAGAATACCGTCAAAGTTTGCAGCATGAGGTGACGCGTCTATCGGCTCTGTTATCGAGCACCGCTTCCATGTTATCCAACGTTGATAAAGCACTAAGCAACCCTGTGCCAGAGGATCAGGAATGTCACCATTGCTCCATCGACCGTCAAATAGCTGAATCACTGTTATCTCTTGCTCAATCGCCTCCGCCAATGTCACCCGCCGCATCGGTGTTCCATCGTCTTCCACCTGTATCAACGCTATCTATGTGTTATGACAAATAAACTTCCCCCACAAAACGTAAAAAAAATAAAGCATGCAACTGCTATTTGTGTCAATTTTTTTTCTTTCTATTTTGAAGTGACCCCCCTTGAAAATTGGTCTTTTTGTATTACATTGGGGCTGTCCAAATATTTTCTAGGCAAGGAAATGGAAAAGTACAAAAGGAGAAGGATGATCGATTTTTTGTAGATATAAAATAATGGTTTCTATGATACAGAGTTTATTTTACTTTTTGGGATGCTTTTGGAATAAACAGTAAAGCGTAGGATGATTAACATTTTTTGATTTCAATTTGGGGATGGGATGGGTTGTTGTTTTCTTCTGTCTATGAGTTGTGTATCTATTGACCATCATAAGCAGCTTCGTGAACCTTTTGAGCACGACCAGAAGGATCTTCAGGGCAGCCCCAATCGGCTCTGGGAACCCATCGGACAACGCTGGCTGTGCAAGCTTCCTGAGGGAACCACTTCTCGAACATGACACGGTACATGAATGCTTCTTTTGTGGTGGGTGCGTCCTTGGTATATCTCTGGGATGCGGTAGCGAATTCTTCATCAGTGACCTTTTGTAAGCTGATTTCCTTCAATGTATCAATCCAGCTGTAACCAACACCGTCTGAGAACTGTTCCTTCTGGCGCCACAGGATGCTGTCGGGCAAGTAGGGCTTGGCACTGGGATCATCGGAGGTGTCGAATGCCTTGCGCAAGATATATTTCTCTGCTCGGCCTTTGCTGCGGTCGTGCATCTTCTCTGCGGGATCAATGTTCATGGCAACTTCCAAGAATTGCTTATCCAAGAACGGCACACGAGCTTCCAAACCCCAAGCCATGGTGGACTTGTTAGCACGCAAACAATCGGAGGTATGCAAGTTCTTGACACGAGTGACGGTTTCGGCGTGCATGGCTTCACGATCAGGAGCGGCGTTGAAGTAAAGGTAACCACCAAACACTTCGTCGGCACCTTCACCAGACAACACCATCTTCACACCCATTGCCTTGATCTTACGTGACAAAAGATACATGGGAGTAGAAGCGCGAATGGTGGTAACATCGTAAGTTTCAAGGTGGTAAATGACATCGTTGACGGCGTCCAAGGCTTCTTGAATGGTAAAAGTGTATTCATGATGGATGGTGTTCAAGTGCTTGGCCACTTCGCGGGCGGCAATCAAATCGGGGGATCCCGGAAGACCAATAGAAAACGAGTGAAGACGAGGCCACAAAGTAGGACCGCCTAGAATAAACGAGAAACCACAAGAGTCAGATATTTTTTTCTTTGAGCGGTGATTGAATAATTATCATCCAATCAGAAAATGACTTACTCGAATCATATCTATCATCGTCGCTTTCAGGAGATGTGGCACCAGAAGCGATCTTATCGGTTTCTCTTGCAGCAATAGCGGCAATCAAGCTGGAATCCAAACCACCGGACAACAAAACACCATAAGGAACTTCAGCCATCAATCGCTTGCGCACAGCCTTTTCGAGTGATTCTCTGATAAGCTTGAGGTTGGCAGGGGCAGAAGGCACACGGGTTTCTTCCCACCAAGAAGGGTTGAACCAACGGGTGGTTTCACCGGTCTCGGAGTCGTAGACGTGACCAGGAGGGAAAGCCAAGATTTTATCGCACTCCTCATTCAAAGCCTTCAATTCGGAAGCAAAGTACACGGTACCAGGCATCTTGGAATCCCAACCATAGTACAAAGTGGTGATACCGATAGGATCACGGGCAGCAATGATACGGTTGCGCTTTTGATCCAAAAGGACAAAGGAGAACATACCATCCAAGTGCTGAACAAGTTCGGTATCCATTTCATTGTACTATAAAGTGCAAAAACAAATTAGCTAAAATCCTTTCCTGCCCATTCTGTCTTTTTCATTGAGACTTACCAAATGCATGATGACTTCACAGTCAGAGTGGGTCTTGAAGACAGGGGTTGTCTTCAAGTTGCGTGCAAGCTGCTTGTGGTTATAGATTTCACCGTTGACACAGAGAACCAAGTTCTCATCATCGCTGACAAGAGGCTGGGCACCAGAATCTTTTTTTTTTTTCGAAAAAAAAAATGGTTACGATGTATGTCTCACACAAAATACGCAACGTTCCCTAATCACTTACCGACACCAACGATAGCAAGACGTTCGTGAGCAAGAATAGTGTTCTTGCCAACGAAGCAACCAGACCAATCGGGACCACGGTGTCTGATCCTGTAACAGAAAAATCAGGTTAATGCTTATTCTTCAGAGCAGCCACGATGTTCCTTGTGGGTTTTTCTCTGTGGTTGTGGGTGATCACTATTGGAAAACGAAGAACTTACTTCTTGGAAAGGTACAGAGCACGTTGGCGGAAGTCTTCAACGTTGCCTTGGTAGTTGTAGCATGCAAAAATACCACACATTTTGTAGAATTGGGAATCCGGAAAAAAAAGAGGATAAGGAAGAAAAAAGAGAGATGACAGGTTTGGAGACACCAATCCCTTGGGATTATATAGATTCCTGATTTCTTTTTTTTTTTTTTTTTTTGGCTCCTGTCTTTGACGGCGGAGCGTGAATCGTTGATTTAAGTTACCGATCCATGATTCGTATTCCCGGTTTTCTTTTGAAACTAGTGAAATAAGGTTGAATAAAATCTGATTTATAATGAAATGATAGGATGACAAAGGTGCTCATGCTGTTTATTCTATAATAAATTATATGATTTTGATAAAAATGAAAGGGGAAGGTAAAAATGAGATTCGGCAGGAAAAGGATGAAAAATTGGCTCGCAATAGTGACTCATCTACGACCGTCCATATATGGTAAGACAGGGTTGTCGTGCGGCATACGACTTCCGATTCAAGTTTCTTTTCCACGTCTTTTACTGGTCTGGCTGTGCTGACATTGGAATCATGCTGCTAGAGGGGTGGGTGCACATCGTTTTTTTTTTTTTTTTTTTTTATAACGAATAAACTTTGTTTTAGCCCACGATACCCGCTAAAATGTCCAAATTGTCCGGTTCGTCTTCCACATCGGGTTGGTTACGGTTCCCCCGCCACTGATTGGCACGTTGATGATGATCCATTATCCGCCACAGCAAACGCCGACAATGGTTTCGATACTGCTGTGCTTGAGTGGTCTTGTATCGTCGAAGCCATTTATACAGCTTGGTGCTTGCAAATAGTACGGACGGTGTAACAGGACATTGGAAGCGATGACAGAGTTCAGGTACCTGATATCGCATGATGGCCTCGCGTTCCTTTTTCACCTGCTGAGAACTAAATTTCACGTCATTGATCGCCAAGATGAACCGTGGCCAGCAAGAGAAACCCGTATCAAATTCGCCCAGGAGTTCCGTGACGTGATCCAATAACGGTTCGAAATCGTCCCTGAAAGAAAGAGAGAAAAAAAAAAACCGATGGACATGAGATCTTCATCGATAGACTCTGTGTCACCCTTTTACTGAAATAGCAGCTTACATGGAAGGTAGCAACAATAAAAAAGTGGTGATGCCTCCGCGTTGCACTAAACTGTCTAGGTGATTTTCATTTTTATGCAAATTTTCCTTGGTTGCGTCCGGAAGTTGAGCCAAGGTAACCAAGGCGCTTTGACCGTCAACGGTCCATGAAATTGTACGTTCCTCAGTATTCTATGAAACAGAAGGGATCAGCATAAAAAGTATCGAAAAGGTGACTTGAAAACTGACTTGCGTACATGATCAATGCCAAATAACAAGTCTAGTGAATCCCTTTTTGAATCCTACAAATATATTTTTTTCAGTTAAAATAATAGGCAATTTGTTTGATTGTTCACAATTTGCGTACCGTTGCCAGGGTTGCCACCACAAAATGAAGGGTTTGCTTACCACTCGTGCATGCGACTGCGGACGACATGTACGCTTCTGGATCCACGTACTCAAAGTTTGATTGTACTCGTCGTTTCAGGCCGCTGGATCCCGAACGGTGTATCGTATCCTGGGGTTCCCGGTGGTAATAATCGTTGAGTTGAACAGATCGACGACTCAACGACGATCGGTGTTCGCTCAAGGACGAATCACTTAGTGAAGGAATGGAGTACGTGGAAGAACTGGTGGAGTGTCGTGACAATGAGGAACACGACGAAGTGGTGGACATTATAGAGTTTTGCCGGGATGTCATAGGAGTGCGATAAATGCTGTAAGCATCCGTCTCTTCTTTGCTTTCCTGAATATGGGGATTTCACATTAATGGTATGGTTGAGGGACTAAGAAAAAAAAACGTTGGATAGCAATTTACATTATTATTATTAAAAGCGAAAGTTTCAGGATCGCCAAAGACGCCTGGATAGGCTGTTTTCCAGTTATTGCTCGAGTTTCGATACATGCATGGAACGAGCGAGGACAAGAAGGGCTGTGAAAAGAATGAAAAAAAAAGAAGGCTCCTACTGTGTATTAGGCTCACGCTCAGTTTTTTTTTCCCATGTGACATGTTGCGATGTATGGCCATTTAGCATCATTGTGATACCCTTGTGTCAGGTGAATCGCGTAAAAAGTCCTTACACCTTCTAAACTGCAGCCAGAAATTCGGATTCGAAATGAAAATGCAAAAGCATATTTAATAATGTTTAAGCCGATGTATGGAGCGTGTGTTACTAGCTGTTCTATTTTCATCTTCATTTTGTGCTTCATATGCAAAAAAAAGTTACAGATTTATCAATTTTCCGGCGGGTGGCTAAAAGTCAACGTTATCAGTTATCATACCAGCCAAGGACATACAATCATGTTACAAGGCAAAAGTCAACATTTTATGACTGACCAAAGGTATTTAACATTGAACCACGATAATAAAGGCAAACCACCTAGTTTGCTGATGAGGCGGAGCCGATGAAATGAATTTGGGGACACAAAACTATGGCGCTCCGATAAAGTAGTAAAAAGCTTCAGCTCATCCTCAGCCTTATCGGACTACATTAGCTATTAGCATCCAAAAAAGAAAACTGCCAGACTATCAATTCATGCCGGCCCATGTCCGTCTATGCATAACTGCATCGCGTTTTTTCCTTGCTATACAGACGAAAAGTTCCCTGTCTATGCATTACCGTCTGATCCACAAGCGGATATGATCCACACAAGTCCCCGTTGATAGGCAAAACTGATTCCTTTTTGGAGAATGCTTTTCACAGAATTGGTGACACGGAAAATCGGCGGGGGGGGGAAGAGAGAGATTATACGAGTTTTTATAAGATGGCAAATAAATGACGGAATACAAAAGAACAAGAGCAACGTATAAAAAAAACCATGTATCCCTTGAAAAAAAATATCAAGTGGTCAACAGTTTACGGATTGGCTGAGCACAGGACTCGTCCTTTTTCAAGGGCTCGAATTTGCGAACCGTAGACGACAAAGGGCGGGCATATGCAGAACTGAACAATCCCGGAATTTCGGTTGTCTTGGTCAATCATCAACTCTGGATTGAATGGCTGAACGCGTTCACGAGTGTCTGCTGCCGCAATATCGACTTCTTGTCCCTTCATTGCGAATCCTAAAGCCATGGAATGTTCTACAAGCATTTGAACTTTGGCGCCATATTGTTTTCGTACATCTGTTTCGGCCTTATCGTACTGGTAAATGGAAGGGTACGCTTTGATGAGTCCTCCGTAGAGGAATTTCCAGTTGTTCTGCACTGCCTGGTATAAAGATTGATGCACGTCGTTTCCACGGATATTTTTCGCCACGACCACCAGGGCAATTTCCTGTCGTAACCGAATACTGAAAGCAGGATCGTGTTTTTCAAAAAAGTACTGGAGTTGGTTATACTCGTCGGCGACCTGCAAACCTGGAAACACATTGAGGTTCATATTTTGCACTAGTACGTCCATGATAAATTTCTCGGTCAGCATGCGTATACGTGGAAGGGGTAAAGGAGACCCCATTTCTTGGATGGGATCTTGTAGGTTCAACCAAAAGGTTTGAAGTGCTTGGGTGGCGACGACGGGATCCAACCGGTCCATGAGCTCATCGGCCAAATTGGCGATTTGCTGTTTCAGCTGTCGAAGCTTATCTGCAATAGAGTCGAGATCATCGTTGGTGGCACGCATCGACCGTAAGTGGTCGTTGTAATTTTTCTCCAGTTGAATTCTCGCTTGCTCTCGTTGTTGCATTTTTTCTTTGGTTTTTTGTAATCGATCTTCAAGCGCTTTGCTTTCGGCCTTGTATTGTTGCCGTTCTATCTCCAGACCTTCCAAATGACGCCGTTGTAGAGCCAGCTGCGCCTTTAACTTGGTCACTGCAGGATGCACTTGTGGTTTAACGGGCTGACTGACAGGCTGACTCGCGGGTTGACTGGTGGGTTGGGTGGCTAATTGAGTCGTGATTGGTTGACTCACGGGTGCGGCCTCAGAATGAGTACTGCTTTTGGAAGTGGTACGTTCGATGGGAGTAGTGGGTATGGGAGATGATGCCAAAGATGGAGCATTGTGAACTGGTGACTCATCTTTATTCGCAGTTGCAGGTACTTCGGGAGCAGGGCTGCTGGCAGAGTCAGCAGCAGTAGGATTTTCAAGAGCTACAGAGAAGAAAAATGGTTGTTTATAGACTGCGTAATGACTCATTGCTTGCAGTAGCATTCTTACTTGTCATGAGAAATGGAGGTGAAAAGCAAAGTCTCCCAATCTGTAATAAAGAAAAAAAGGAAGCCAAGAAAAAAAAAAGTTCTGCGTCTGAAATGAGATGGTATGTCGTGGCTTACAGGTCCGCGCTTTTTTGTGTTGCATTACGGTTGCACACAGGCACCCAATAACTCTCGGTCTTTTTTGTGTGCAGATCGTCATGAAACGGAAGATCCCTTTTTTTTTTTTTTTTTTTTTAATTTGTCTTTACACTTTATCAATCACATCAACAAAATCTTCCTCGCTTCACTCGCATCACGGGAAGTAAACATATGTTTTGTTTAAGGGTATACTACTTTTTTCTCTTTTTTCTTTTTCAGAAACCGCATTCTCGTTAGTTGTTCTTTTGAGACAACGGTCCATTTTGCGCGTCAGTTAGTGCTGGGGTAGGTACGCTGATCTCCTGAGTATTATTCTCGCCGCACGAGTTTTGCCTTGCACGATCAAATAGAAATTTACGCAATAAACGAGCATTTTTGCTGTGAGCCCGATACAGCATATCCAGAAAAATGCCAAGAATAGGAATTAAACCAAGCTAAATCCCGTCATTGCGTCAACATTCCAATGCCCCATGTTGAATTTATTGCAAATGACTTACCAGAAAGTCAACGGTAATGTGATACAACATACGCTTGCGAAGTACTCGAGGAAGGTCGGCTTCACAAGCTAGGTTGAAAAGCGATAACGCAAAGAACAAAGAAATCACTTTGCCAACAATAGGGATGAATTCTGCGTATCATCCCAGCAAGTGTAAAAATAGAATCATCTTAGAATAGTGGTGGATCGGCGACTATCATACCATCAAAAGCGGGAATTTGCTTACCGAGCAAAACATCGTAACCGATCCAGCAACAACATATTTTGAACATTTCGTCAAACTTCTTCACTTTGCGTTCATATTTCTCGAGAATTCGCGCATCCCGCTCTGGAAGCTGCACTTGAACTTTTACTGTACGTCGTCTCCACATGAAAATAAGCAAAGAAAAAGGGAAAAAGATCGCCTGGATTAGAGTTTGTAAAAAGAAAGAATAAAGAATCCAAAAAAAAAAAATCAAAAAAACCACTACTTAAAATGGCAAAGAGCGAAAAAGAGGGAACTTTGTCATAATGCTTGACTTTTCGCGCGTCGGACTTTTTCATTGGCTCCTGTTCGGAGATAACATTCTAACAAAATCACACAATGCGCTCATCATTATCAAAACCTTTCTTTCATGGAAAAAGTTGGGCAACCCTCCTTCCTTGACCAGGCAAGGAATCATATCACTTTGCTCTTCTTTCGTTATTCAAGAGATGTAAGCATAGTTTGGAGATAAGGTAAATTGGTATAAGACCAATCGTTTGACGTTAAAAAAATATCGGTCGCTGTGGATCCGCGTCACAGCCAAGAAGCGTGTTCCATATAAAAAATAATTGTGATTGAAACTGTATAATACAAGGAAGAAAGGATATTTTAAAGTTTAGAAGCGAGTCTATTGCTCTTATCCTTTTGAGCGCTCAGTTTGGCAGTGATCTCGGCCGCACGACGGAGTTCAGTCTTGCCCAGTTGGTTGCGGTGGACCTCATCAGGACCATCGGCGTAACGAAGTGTACGAGCAGAAGCATAAAAATGAGCTAAAGGTGTATCTTGCGAAATACCAGCAGCGCCATGAGCTTGCATGGATTTGTCAAGGACACTCAACAACATATTAGGTGCCACGATCTATTCGTTTTATACAGTTTTCGTTACTTATAAATTCGTTCACTGGCGCTCAATCAAATCAACTCGCTTCTTACCTTGGCCATACCGATTTCCTTCATGGCACCTTTTGCTTTGGCTTCGTCAATTTTCTTGGCAGCGTTCAAAACCAAGAAACGAGCTTGGTCGATTTGGATACGCGAGTCGGCAATGTCAGCCACAATCGTGCCATGATCAGCAAGGATCTTGCCAAAAGTACGACGGGAAGGATCGGTGACACGATGAATCATCAATTCAAGAGCACGTTCGGCCATACCGATACAGCGCATGCTACATAAAAAACCATCAGATACCAATAAATTTGCATTCGCCGCACCGTTTCAAAATTTTACCAGTGATGAATACGACCAGGACCGAGACGGCCTTGAATCACCTCGAAACCTCTACCTTCACCAAGAATGATATTTTCAACAGGCACCCGGACATTCTTGAAAACCATTTCGCAATGACCTTCAGGGGCGTCATCGAACCCAAACACTTGCATAGGTCGAACAACAGTAATACCAGGAGTATCTGCAGGCACGACCACAATACTTTGTTGGCGATGCTTGTTCTTATTGTCGGGATCGGTCTTTCCCATCACAAGATAAACAGCACAACGAGGGTCTCCGGCACCGGAAATCCACCACTTCAAGCCGTTAATCACGTATTCATTGCCTTCGCGACGAATACTGGTTTCAATGTTGGTGGCGTCGGAAGATGCAACACGAGGTTCAGTCATGGCAAAAGCGGAACGGATCTTTCCTTCAAGTAAGGGAACCAGCCATTTTTCCTTTTGAGCAGGTGTACCGTATTTTGCAAACACTTCCATGTTGCCAGTGTCCGGAGCAGAACAGTTCATCGCTTCAGGAGCGAGCTTAGGGGAACGACCGGTTACCTCGGCAATCAAAGAATATTCCAAATTGGTGAGACCAGCTCCTTCGGGATAATCTTGACCCAAGAACAAATTCCACAGGCCCAATTTTCTGGCCTTGGCCTTCAACTCTTCAATCACAGGCGGAACAATCTAATATTATTCGCAGACACATATAAGTTTTTCAGCAGCTCATATCAAATATGCTGTGTTGCCATAGGCTCACCTTCCAGCGCTGATCGCCTTGACCCATTTGTAAAGCGAAAGTCTTTTCAGCAGGAATACATTCATTCTATATACCAAGAATAAAAAAAGCGATGAGGAACATGCATAGTGACATGGTCACAATGGAGAAATGGGCATCACCTCGACGAAATCGACGGCTTTCGCGTACAAGTCTTGAAACTTTGGGGATAGTTTGGTAATATCAACAATAGAATTGGTAGCCATTTGATAAAACAAATACAGCTAAAATGAAATAAACCGCAAAATGTGAAAAAAAAGCGTTACTGAATAGCATTTTTGTACTTGACCCTCCTTTTGAAAAGGCGGTCTCATTAGAGTATTCCTGCTGACTATTCGAATTGCGGCGGAGTTTCCTTTTCAAGTAATTTCTGTCACTCGTTCATTTCAGCCAACCGTTCGTGAGAAACGTACGATCAAAAAAAAAGGTATTTTGCTGTAAAAGCTCGCATGTTTATGCCAATGCGATATGATCTTACTAAGTCAAATACTTTAAAAAAAATCTTCGGGACGTCAAAGAATTATAATACGCCCTATGAACTGGACGCCCAAATAATGTCGGCTCCTCCGTGGATTCAGCGAGGTCGGCTGCTATGGTACGGCGGCAGCTGGCACTGCAAACGCATCCGTAGTTTATCGGTCGATCCGTTCACAAAACAAAGCGCAGGTCACGGAAATTCAATACCTACACTGATTGTCTTGTAAAATCATGTAATCAGATTTAAAATCACTCAATCGAAAACGATGATACTAACAAAGATGACAACTCGGAGGCAAAATTTTAATAAGGGTGAGGATTACATTGATATTAACTAGTGATTTTGTCTACGTGATTAGGGAGAACCCCGCTTTATTGCAGTAACTGGACATAGTTGGCAGGGAACTAAAACGTGACATGAGAAGAAGGGGATGATGTGAGATTCGTGAACCCAATTTTTTGCTTTCTATTTTTGTTGAACCACACTTACCATGCCCTGCCGATGTCCTAATTTTCCAGTCCACCAATCATCGGTGCTGTCACTTTTCTGAACAATGGTAATAATATCACCTTCTTGGAAACTGAGATCGCCGTCCTGTTCTCCCGTAAACGCATAGAGAGCACGAGCGGTCGGCTCCATTTGAGGTTTGCGACTCGGTGGCGGTGGCGGAGGAGCCCGTTTCACGTCTCCGGCATAAGGGGCAGGAGGTTGAGGTGGTTGACCGTAATTGTGATAACCGCCTGCATTCGTGGACGGAGCTGCGTTGTAAGCAGGTGGCGACGGTTGACCCGTATAAGAACCCATCGCTGGAGACGGTGCACCGTAATACGGATTTTGTTGCTGTTGTCTGGGTGCTGGCGGTCGACTGAGTGTGCCAGGGGCGGAGATGTGTGAGCTTTTATATGTCGGCGATCGGCTGCTTTCACTGCTACTACGGGCATACATGGCGCCCGTGGATCCCAAGTTATGAAATCGTGCATTCAATGCCCGGTACAGCGCGTCGGCTTCCGGTGGTGGAGCTACTGTGCCATTCAACAGTTCCTTCGCCGTGACCCGTCTACCGTAGAATTTTTCATTGGCATCCCCTCGTGTGACGACCACGGAACCTTCCAGTGACACACCGGCAAATAATCCTCGTGTTTTACTGTAAGAATAAATCGCAGCGATATGCTTCAAGCTCGCAGAACCTGATGCTTCCGCATTACGACCAATGGGACCCGCAGCGACTAAAAAGTGGATAAACTCATTAGCGGACCTTGCACTAATCCATAAAATATAATCGCCCATCATGATGATCTTTACCAGAAACGTTTCCACCAAGAGTAACATTGCCAAATTGACTAAACGTTTTTACTGCTTGCTTTGTATTCAACACCAGAACAAAATCCGTCAATTCGGCACCTATCCAAGTCGTTATCAGTACATGTCGCCTTTTTTTTCTTCATCATCATCACCAAAATGGGATTGTGCGTGTTATTCACCGATAATATTGCTGTTGTCCTTTTCGCCGCGCGATTTCCGGGCAATGCAACGGGCAATGCACTAGTACCATCCACTTACCAATTTGTCCACCTGCACCAATGCCTCCAGTACCAATAGCAGAAGGAGCTGACCAGCCTAAAAATCAAATCCACCATGATTAATTGCTCTGCGGAATCACAATACCAAACGATAAGCGCGATAATTACTTCCATCCGGTAATCTATCATTTTCACGGGAATTATTTCAGTATGGCAAATTCAGAACTACAGATTCAAGCATCGCGTTTTCTTACCTTGCTACGACCAAACCACCGCCTGCACGTCCTGAAAAGAGAAAACCGGCCTTCAGAACAGTGTATATAGCCAAACCTTGGGCATTGGCAAGAATATTGGGCGGGATCACTTTGTCAAGTCCCTGTCCAGGATCTAATAAGCAGGTTTTTAATCGTCCGTTCCACTTTTCTAAGCTGCCGTTATTCGCCATTCATACCAACAAAACTGTTCAGGATTTTAGCGGCCTTTTTGCATTCGCCTAAAAGCACGATTGAGTTTAGTTTGTGAAATGCTCTGAAAGAAGGTTGGGCCATGAGATCCGACGTGGTTCCGCTTACCTGCTAAGCTTGTAGGAATAGGTGAGTTGATACCGGAAGTGAGACTATTGAGTTTCTTCATGATGTTTAAACAGAGGGGAAGGCAGTTTCTGGAAATTCATTTCAGGTCATTTCGCTGATTTCAAACCGCGAAACTGGCTAATGACGTAGAATGCCTCAGCAATGCCAAAAAAGGCAATTCAAGTATCATATCAGTTTTGGCCAAGAATTTTTGTAAGGCGTTCCACCTGCCACTCTATTTTTTTTTTCCTCGTGTCGCTTGATCGCTTTTTACTATCGAACCCTATCTATCAGTCTATCATATTACTTTTTACTGTTTATTCCCTTTTTTGAACTATTTTGATTTTGTATATTTGCATACCACTATCCAATCTTTTCACCATGGCTTTCACCATCGCTTTTTGAAGCTTTTTCTTTTGTTTTAAGTAATGAAGTTACTGTGCCACTCTCGCGTCGTCTCTCGTCTTAGTGATCAATATAGTCCACTTTTGAAAACCACATTTCAACGAATACTCGCGCCCAACCAACGTTTCGTTCCATTTTACACTATTTCATTTCTACTTTTCTGCATTCCAACGTTTATTCTTCACTTTCTTCACCGACCTTCCAGTTTCCGGTCCTTCTTTTATATCACTGATACATCTTCGGCCTATTTCGAGCCCGTCATCAAGCAATATTCAGTCTTACCAATAGTCGATTTGATTACTCGTTCTTTCATTCACGATGAACGCCGATGCACCCGCTTTTATTCCTTCATTCGCTGGCACATCTTCAGCAAACACTTCCGACCCTGCTAAAACACCACCAACATCCAATCGGTCTCATCGTCAAAGATCACAGCCGCGGCAGGGAGCAAGTAAACCTCCCCCGGAAAAACGCGCGCCAAAAGATCGCAGTAAGAAACGAGAAGATGCCCCCCTCCGAGAAAATAATAATCCTCGCACCCGTTCCAGCGCACACCAACGTGAACAGACATCAACAATTGCCAACGGTTTTCAGCAGATGAATCTCGTCGAGGTAAGATTGACAAGGCTGTCTTTGGAAACACAACGAACTGCATGATGGAATTGACCGGAATTTTGCTAGATCGCGCAACAAACCGGAGGAGCAACGGATAAAAAGGGACGCGTTTCTCTCAATCATTTGCTCAACTTTTCCTTCCCTCAGCGACAAGCTCCTCAACACTCTTATACACCGCGGAAAGTCCGGTCGACGTCCTATCAACCCTATAACAAGGAAAGATTTGTCAATGCAAAGTAAGCTCGCTATCATTGTTGGCCCTCCTTGGCATGAAATAACCCGTATACCCTGTAGCTTTCGTTTCCTGGTCAACGCCTGTGGCGATTATACCGTGAATATGGCCGATCCAGACGCAAATTTTGACTGGGATAAGATTGAACAAGTGGCAAGTGTCTTTTCTTTTTTAAGGGACATTGGATACCATTGTCACAATGGCTCATACTTGTATATTTCTTTCCACAGCTCATTTCAGCCGCTGAAACACCTTCGTGTCCGATCTGTTTATCGCCTCCCACCGCAGCAAGGGTGACCAAATGCGGTCACATCTTTTGCCTTCCCTGTATCCTGCATTATTTGGAACTGCGTGAGAATCCCAGAAAGTTATGGCGAAAATGCCCGATCTGCTGGGACGCCATTTACGAACGTGATCTGAAAAGTGTGCGAATTCAACACCCTTACGCTGTTGCTAACCCTCAAGGAAATTCTTTCACTGGAAGCGTATCCGAAGGCGACCATGTCGAGATGTGCCTTATTCAACGTGCTGCGCATTCAACTCTTGCATTTCCCATCTCCGACACCTGGCCTGTACCTGCAGACATCCTTCGTCAGTATTTGGATGCCAACGCTGCGCTGAATCCCTGGCATTTCACACCCAATGCCATGCAATTCGCCAAGTTCATGCTGACGAGCCCGGATTACATCGAAACAGAATATAAGCGAGATCGACGAGAACTCTTGGATGCTGCAAACGATGCAACCAGCTGGGGATCAACGGAGGAAATGCCGTATATTGAGCGTTCCATCGAGCAAGTGGACTCTAAACTGAAAGATACCAATGAACAACGATCCAAAGAAATGGAGTTGGCCATGCAAACATCCAGAAACATTTTCCATGATGTAACCGATCGATCCGTTGCTGGAAAGAACCGAACTCTGGTGGCCTCTAAGAAGGAAATCATTTCGCAACCCGCAGACGATGTCGAAATTCCAGAAGCGTACCGACAATTGCATCTACGCTTGGATCAAGACAAAGTGAACAATGAAAGCAGCAGCGTTCGTCAGGAAACAAAGACATCCACCCCAAAGAAACCCGCAGACGCGAAACGATTGGATGAAACGGCACTGCACGATTTTTACTTTTTCCAAGCCGTCGATGGACAACACCTGTATTTGCATCCATTGGATATTCGCATTCTAAAGTACGAATACACCGATTATCCATCTTTTCCTCGACAGTTAAATATCACCGTGACCGGTGTCGAAGAAACCACAGTGACCGAGGTAAATTCATAATAACTAGTTCAATTATGCGATTTCTGGTGCTGAGCAGCTCCCTTCTTTTTTTTTTTTCATAGGATCTTCGAAAGCGATTCAAGTATTTGAGCCATTTACCTTTAGCTTGCGATGTAACGTTCCTTGAAGCAGAAATGAAGGACATTGTGTCTGAAAAGACACTCAAAGCTTTCAGTCGTCGGTATCCATACCTTATGCATTCATTATTTCGAAATCGGGATGACTCAATACGAAGTTTTGTTTTGGATGAATTAGATGAACTGAAAATGCGAGCGAAAAAGCGACAAGATCGTGTCAAACGCGAAGAAAAGATACGACGTGCAGCCGAGGCTAAGCAACGAAAGCAGACACAATCTGTCCCTCGATATGACGAAGAACAGATTCGCAACGATCCTTTTTTTGCTGCCTATCGTCCCATGTCGGCCGAGGAAAATGAAGCCATGATGAATCGTGCATTGGAGGAATCAGCCGCAGCAGCGATGGCCGACAATGCGCTACTTCCATCGTCCGATCCGGTTGGCAAAGAGTCCTCCAGTAACCCCAAAACAGTCTGGGGAACGCCCGCCGTGCCCAGCGCCGCAGAGATCCTCCAACAAGAATCGAATGAATGGGCCGACCACATTATTGTCACCAAAAAGACAAAGAAGAAGAAGGGCAAACGATCTTAAACAATTTTTGTATAAAAGAAAAAAAAAGAAAAGCAAAATGCTAAAATCAGTGGAGATAAAAACTGATCAAGTAAAAAAAAAACTGTCAAGTAATGATTTTTGTTGTTTATAAACGTGTCACGATATGTGCATTAATCTATACAAGAAGAGTAATAATGGCTAAAACAGAGACTGCAATCAGAGACGAGACAATGCGTGGTGCAGCCGACGTCTGCTCGACGTGTTCTGTTGACCCATGCTTGTCGGATGGCTTGTCAGATTGCTTCTGGTTGGTCGACGACTCTTGTTGCTGCGCATGGATGTTATCGTTGGACTTTGTATCTGAGTGGTCGACCGACTGACTGTGAATACTGCTGGCTCTCGATGCTACAAAGGCGCTTGGATCATCTCCAGGTCGGCCTTCGACGGCAGCGGCTCGGGTGAATCCTTGACCGGGATAAAGCACCTCCAGTAGTTTGTCGGAATTCTGAGGTTCCATCAGTAATTTCCACGAGAAGGACGACTTGAGCTGACCACGAGGACATCCTTTATTGCAGGTATGGTAACAATCATCTTCGGGCCACATGGGCGGAGTGGACGCGTTGGGATGGTTCCAACCAAGATCCAGACCACAGTCCGAGTAAGGTTCAAATTTCTCGGAACCATAGTAATCGATTAAACCGGCAATGGCGCCAGTCCAGGCCGCATTGTAATCTTGGGTTACTTCCGAGTATTCGTAGTTGGATCGGTCGTCGTGCCAGCTGTCGTCGACGTTGGGGCCTCCCTCGACGGCACCATAGAGAATGAATCGCTGGCCGGTTTTACTTTCCGTAAAGTCTTCTTCGACTTTATCCTGGAATTTTCCACGCATCGGATAGTCAATGTACGAATTGTAGGATGCTTTATGATATGGTTTGCTCGGATAATTATCACCAAATCTAGATATTTTTTTTTTTTTTTTTTTAGTTACGGGCAAGTGCCACATTGTTGCGTTTCTGCAAGGTCGCTCTCATGTGCGAAAAAAACATTAACAAACTTACCCAACTACCCAGCTGTAGCCGTAGTCACCGAGAGCGTAATTGATTTGCTGAATGGCAAAGGTGGTCATGGCTTTGGATTCGGCGGTTTCATAGCCGACGGCCTTGGCCATGGCCATCATAAGGAAAGCCACGTTGCCCGAGTAACCCACGGAACCCCAATGCTCAATGTAAGCCAAACCGCGAGGAGTGAATTTCACGATTTGCTTTGGACTGGGTAAGAATTGGTTGAAATAATCCATGGCATTCTTGTAAAACATTTGTTCCTTGGTGACGGTATACAACAACACATGCAATCCTCCACCCTTTTCATCCCACGAGTATTCATTCCAGGAATCCGAGGCAATGTTGTACCATTTCTTGGCAGTTTCCAACCATTCCGGTTCCCTCGTTGCGGCATAGATCCATGCTGCACTCCAAGCAAGTTCATCTTCGTATCGCGTCGAAGGATACCAAAAGGTAGCCCATTGATACGCATTGTCTTTGGAGGTCACGTAGCTGCCTTGGTGATCGACGGCAAATTTGAACAAGCGCTTCGCACGATCCACGAGCTCATTAGCAAAAGTCTCGTTATGCTTGCGCCAGGGAATAGAAATGGCGGCCATGGCAGCACTGTATTCGCCTACAATTTCCGAGGATGGATTATCGGGAGTAATGTAGTGTGCACGATGCGGTAGCCCTGTAGGGACCCATTGTTCGTATTCTTCAGGTGGACCCCAATAATTAAAATCGACGTCCAATTCGATTTGCTTGGAAATAGGTCCTAACGCCGAAGTTCCCAGCTGACCCATGATATAAGTATCATTGTAATGTGCGTTAATAAGATAATCTAATAATTCTTGGCGTCAGTGGGAGGAGGAATTGGTTGAGAAAATTGAGTTTCGGAAATATTGGCTTGCCTGCTCCCCATTTCAAAAACTCCAACCCTTCAGCTAACTCATCGACGGAATTCATGGCATCTTCAAAGACCATGACGTTGAATGCCAGCTGGGTGGCGGTCCATCCCAGAGGTAAACCCCATTTCATGGTGTTGGCGGCTTCATACCATGCTCGTGAAAGATCTTCACCAAACTCGCCCACGCACACCTTGCAGGAATCGCCGCGCCAGGCCATTCGCTGATATGGCAATATGCCAGATTTTTGTGCATGGTAAAACAGATAGCTCTTGTGCAACACTTCGGCATAATCATACTTCGGATCTTTAGGTGCAACGTAAGGACCGTTCAAAGGTGGCAAAGGAGGGTATTGCAATGGACTTGTATCGTCATCGGCACATGCCAATTGTGAAGCTAACAGAGCAATGATGACACTCGTCAAAGAACGTGTCAAATACATGGTGGGTCGTCAAGCGAATAAAAGAAAGAAAAATAATGAAAGCACCAACGAACGTCTATTTACTTGCAACATTGGCACAACAGTTGTTATTTAAAATAAGAATGTGCAAAAATGCTGTATGCAATAATGTTTCCGACCGTTGTCGTTATTATGATCAGAGCTCGGAATGCCTGGACATAAAAGGAAGGCTTTCTTTGCTCGGTCTGAATCGATATAACAACATTTATCAGGATCGAGAACATCTTGACAGCATTTTCACCCTTTATTGATTTGTAGGCTTGTCTGACGAGTTCCAATTACTGTCATACTTAATCTTTGGCGCTTCATTACTGGAACTTCTTTTTCTTCACGACTTTTATTCTTCAAACAAAGTGGCGTTATTGAGTTCCATGATTGATGACAATAATGACTGATGTGCTGGTACGTTCATTATCGTTCAAGCGATCGCTATCGGATGTGTAACAGCAGGAAAAAAGGCACAAAATAGGACCTTGAAGGATCAACATACTTATGGGCTGTGGCTTAAGAAATATGTTTATCACTTGGTGAGTAACCTTTGCTTTTGATTTGTTTACTTTATTTTATAAAATAGTCTAACAAACCTTCAAAAGACGATTAAGAGAAAATAAAAAGGTCAAAAATGTGACAATAATTGGCTAGACTCAAACTCCAATTTTTCCAAGAAAAAGTCTCTGGATGCTAATCATTTGTCCTACGAATAAGTTTGGAAAATGTAGCGTGGCAGGATTGGTGATGATACCACTATCAGGTCATTGACAACACTAGATCAGTGTATTGTTTTTGGAAGAAGTGATTTTCTTGACAATGCCAGGTTGCAGGAAATGGTGGCTTGGCTGGGGCAAGCGATTGGATGGATCACTTTTTTGGATATTCCGTGCGATGGACCCAGTTTAGAGGGATTTTCTTTTCTTTCGGAGAAGCCACACACACACACACGCACCATGTCCGAAAAAATCACGCCTACCGAAGAAGAACTTGTGAAAGCCATTACTCAAATCAAGTTGGACAATCCTGACTTGGGCATCAAGCGAGTAGCGGTCAAATTAACCGAAGACCAGCCCACTTGGCAGGTGTCCGAGAAACGAGTCAAGAAAATGATGCAAACTCACGGTTTGGTCCAAACGGCTGAACCGGTGAAAAGCGGTGTCGAAGACGATCCTTCCGTACCGGTATCATTTATCGATCCCAAGCTCGATATCAAGTCCGTTTCCGATAAAGTTGTGGTAAGTGGCAATGGGTCCTTTCTGTAATGGCTGGTTGTCCGTGACCTCATTTGGTGCATCGTTGAATAGGCTAAAATGATCGACAAAGTCACTGGTAAAGGTCTGGTGGCAGCGAGAGATATTGCCAAGGACGAAACGATCTTTACCGAGACGCCCTTTGTCTACTTCCCGCCGTGGGAAGGCTTTTCTTTGGCCCGTACAGGAGACGCTTGTGGCCTGTGTGCTAAACCATTTGCTCGCGTTCATCGACTCATGGCACGTTGCTCTCACTGCGATATGAACTACTGCAGCAAAACGTGTAAAGCAACTGCCTGGGAGACTTTCCATCAACTGGAGTGCGCCAACTTGAATCCCGCTATTCTCGATCTCATGAACTTCTGTCAAGCCGAATCGTGGTCCGGTCCTATGGCCGTATCACGCATGTACGCTCACATCATCTTGGCCCATCAACGGGGCGATATGCAAGCTGTCATGGCTCACTATGATGCATTCGCAACAGTTAATCAAGCGGAACGTCAAGCCAAGGAAACCGAATGGATTTTCATGGTAAATTGCTGATGGTCATCCTCGTCCCTTTCGAGTGTCTCATGCAAAATGTATTATTTGTTGCGTTAACAGGAACATCCCACGCGAGAGCTCTGGGCTAAAGCACGACAAATGCTTAGCAAAGCGTACCGATCTCCTCCTAAAAAATGCAAGATTACCCAACCTCTTCCCGAGGACGTGGCCACTAAATTATTTGACGATGAAAATACCTTTTTGAATTACCTCGGCAAATTCAACATCAACAACCAAAACGGCGGCATGTACCTTGTTCAATCGCATATCAATCACAACTGTGCGCCCAATGTGTGTATCGAGCATCCATTCCACGCTACCCAGTATAAACTCGCTGTCAGAGCGATTCGAGACATCAAACAAGGCGAGCAATTGTTTGAAACCTACGTCAATCCCCGCTGGAATAAGGAGACGCGTATCAACTACCTCGACAAGACTTACATGTTCAAATGCAACTGCGCTCGTTGTGAAAAGGATGAGCCACTCACGGATGAATTGCGACGTGGACTCCGATTGCGTCCTGAATAAACGACGCCTTTGTTCATATCAAAGAGTAAAAGAGAGGAGGAACAAAAAAAGGAAGAGACGAGGGTCGTCCTGAACAACTAAATTGTATTCATAGAAATCATACAGATAAGCAATAGAGAGTTGTCTCATAGAAGTCATTGTGTTATATATTATATAAATGACCTGCATTACCGTATAACCGTAGACTCGAATGAACTGTTGATGCCCGTGTCAAAAATCGGACAACAGACTTTTTCCTCTTTGCTTCTGATCGCTCTATCTGATAATCGGTCTATATGTCTTGGCAAATTTTATACTTATATACACTGATATATCAAATATGACAGAGGCCTTTAGGAATTTCAATTGTTTTCTTAGTTCGATACGTTATTTGAGAATCATGTTCGACCAGAAGGATGAGCGGTGAATGAACCAAGGTTTCCGGTGACTGTGTAAATTCAGCGCGAAAATTTTTTTCATCTTCCTACGGTGGTTGGAAAAAGAAAAAGCTTAAATAGGAGTGGAATTCGCGCTTGAAATTGCGTTTCTTTCTTATCGGCAACTTTCAAAAGGCAAGTATTACATCTATTTTATTTTTTATTCATGATTCATTTTGTATCATACCTATGCATATGATGATTTGGGGCAACCCACTGTCTGGCTAGCTTACGAGCAATGCTGCCAAACGTTAACCATCTTTCGGGGCTGAAACAGTTATGATACATCATTTGGATCGTGAAATACTACTTTAAACGATTCTTGAACAAATCATCTAATGAATGCTTTCATGATAGGTCAGTTTCCTTCTTATCCGTATATCATTTATTCTTTTTTAAGATGGAAAATAAAAAAAAATGTGTTTTACACAATGTATTTGCATGTCTTGTTTATGAGAATCTGTCTGTTGGATATCACTGATTGATTTGCTCTAACGGTGCTCTTCATGTGACATGTTTATTCACCACTTGTTCGTCAAGATAAGGCTCAACATATTAGAAAGTGTAACGAGACATTGGTTTTCTTTCCTTTTTTATTCGATGATTGCTTTTTGTTTTGTTTTTGCTTGAGTAGTCGTAGTTGTCGCAGTGGTTTGTGTGATGGGGTGAGACTGGGTAGTGAGATGCAGGGAAAAGAAGCGATATCAGGCAAGAGGCTTTGTTCTTTTTTTTTTTGGAGTCACAAGCTACTGCTACTTATTCTAGCTCCATTGGAGTGGGGTTCACTCGTTCACGTGCGGGAATCACCACACCACGAAGGCAGTGCAACCAATATTCGGCACGTTCAATCGTGTCCGAGAATACGGCGGCAATGGATTCCAGCATTTCGATCGATTCTCCGCCTAGATTGAGCAGTTTAATGGACGTTTCTTGCAATGGGGAAACGGAGGTATGGGGTTGCAAAGCTGGTGATTGCATCGGGGAGACAGTGCGCGAATTGAGATTCGCCATTCGATTTGGCAACGCTAGAATGAAGGTACGCACGGTTGTTTTTGCTTGTTCGGGTAATCCCACTCCTGCATATTTTTTCACCACATCGATTACTTTGCGCAACGTATCAATAATCTCCTTCTTGACCGCCATGAGCGTGGTCATGGCTGAATCGGGCGTGCTCAACGTCTTGTCACTATTTGATGATTGCGTCGCTAAAGATACCAGCAGATTTCGTAAAATATCCATTTGTTCGTCAATATGACGACGCGCATACTGGGCAAAGTTGGAAAAAGAAAATGAGCATCAAAAAAAGGTTGTGAGAGCATCGTGTGGTTAATTCCAACAAGTTACCTGTAACCAACTAATACAGTAACGAAGACATTTCATACTTTCTTCGCTGACAACGGCGGCGGTAGTTCCGGCGGCTGAACTGGCATGCAGTACAATCTGTTGCCAGCGACTGCTTGCGTATTTTTGTGGATGAGGACTCGCGACATGCTTGGCAGGTGCCGCCGTTGTGGAAAAACGAGATTGTGGAGAATTGCACCGTGATGAATACTTTGACCGCGAAGAATGGGCTAGACAAATACCAAAAAAAAAAAAAAGGATGTTGGTAAATGGTGTCGGTATCGATGCACAAAATGAAATGCTTACAAGATGCAGCATCTTCTGTCGACCGATAATATCTGCGTCGAGGATTAGTCTCAAGGTCAACGGCAGTATCATGGAGGTTGGTGCGAGCCAGGGCTGTGGTGGCCGACAGGGTACCATCATCTTCGTCGTTGATATTCACATGGTTTACTTCACAAGGTGTCTACCGCATTTCATGGCGTCAGAATTCACTAGTCTTCTTTTAGAAGCATTGAGTCATCTTACTTCGCCATAAGAGTATTTACCCCACACAGTTTTCGGCGAGATCAATGACTGGCATTTATCGCTTACGGCAAGTCTAGAGGATACCTCTGTCATCTTTGATCCAAAGACTGGGGCATCTTCAACCGTATCTATGCGCTCAGATAGACGCAATTCACTGATCGGCGATAACACGTTGCGAAGGCGGTCAGCGTGTCCTTGTATATGTATTTGTATTTGATGTGGATCATCGTCCTCGATGGTTGAATCGCTGGATAAGGACGATCGTTGGCGCTTATAGTTTTGGAGGGATTGCGAAGAATAGGTGGGCGTCGGTAAAGGAGATGGAACAGTACTGGAGGATGACGAGTGATAAGTGGTAAGTGGGGGCAATGTTAACGATAGCGATAGTGCGTGATCTTGAAAAAAAAAATCGCCTCTTTTATCAGAGCACAGATAGAAAAAAGAAAAAATCATCCGATTCGTCTACAGCGGGGAACAGGAACCCGCTGTATGATAAGTTACCTTCATCGACCACTTTCATATCGCTTAACGCGACTTCACTCAAAGCCTCCGGCTCGGCAAAGTTGATGGTGTCGTGATTCTCGGTGCTTGAATCGCCCGTCATGGCATTGCATAATTGCGAAATGGACATGGGCGAAGACTTGGCCATACTACAACAAAAGAAGAAACTGTTGAAGATGGATGATAAAGTGAGTGAATTGGCAGTGCGAAGAAAAATGTAGAAAAACAAAGTTGAATAATTTTATTAGGAACGTTTCTTGACACAGTAACAGGTGATGGACGATGGAAGAAAAAAAAGGTAAAAAAATGAAAGGGCCATAGCTCAAGGATTCATGATTTGCATGTGAAACAGATATCGATCAAGCATGCCATCTTCACGTGCTATCAAAGATCTTCATCATTCCCGCTTCATACTCCACCCAAAAGCTACTCATCCACTAGTGACAGCCAGCAAAAGTCATTCAATGCGATAAACCAACTATTGCCAGATCAATTCAGTCGATCTGCCATGAATGGATTTCAGCCCCCCAAAAAGCGCCCGTCAAGTCCATCGCGGGCTGCTGCGAGAATATCAAATAGGATGCCTCACCATCGACCTGCTCGTAATCATTGAATTCCCATAATAGTACGACACCCATGCAGCCATTGAAAAAAAATACACTATCGTCTTGCTTTGTGGCATGATATTTCTTAGCGAAGCATGGCTGCTGCGAGTATCAGACAAGTGCCTCCCTGATGCCAAATACGCTGCAGTTATCGTGCCTTGTCCTGGTATCAAAGTAAAAAAGAGCTATCCCTTGGCAAAAGTATGATATACACAGCGTGATAGATAATTCTTTGCCCATGATAAAACGACCCGACCTGGTATAAAATCCTTTAGTAAAAAGCTAATTTGCAATTTTCATGTGATTGTTGCAGTGACATGACAGCTTCAGTGCATACGTTTCCTTTTTCGGCCAAGGGCCGAAGGTTCCGAATATTCCTGGTGAAGTTTGAATGTTCAATGGTCCACAGTAATTTTTCATGGCTTTACAGATACTATCTCTCAAGGTACAAGCGCTAGGATAACCTGTATGTCGCATCGATCGACTGGCAATATTGATAGCAAGAATTTCCACCTTATCTTCTCCTTCCATTCATCATCCACGGCTCCATCGATCCTATAAAACATCAGATTCATACTGCCTATGCCAGGTAAATCATTGCAGGAGTCCCACCATGTCGCGCCATCTATCGTCGTGATTGACAGACCATAATTACAGTGTCTACTTTGTAAACTGGTCACTGTATGTAAAGGTACATCACATGAGCTTACTGTTTCTTGACGCGGGCCATAACCGTGCGTACTTGTATGTCTCCATTCTTTAAGTGTCGCTCGCAATGGTGATTCAGTAATGGCTTGTAGATTTTGGTAAGACACTTTGCATCAACGTGGAATAGAATCGTATTGCATGTCCTCATTTTCCGCCTAAAGCACTTAAGCTTTTTAAGTTTGATCATGTGCTAGCACTCGTTGGACCTTTATGACGTCTAGGTACCATCGGCAACCTAAAAAGAAATGAGACCATCATATTACATCATTCCTTTCTTTTTGCCGACTTGTAACATCTTTTATTCTGATCTTTCAAATTAAATCAAATTCGCATTGTTTTCGTAATAAAGTGCACACCTTTCTAGACGCTATTGATAGGTTTTTTCTTGGTATTTCTGTGATGCAATGGATGGCAGGAGTTCTTTCTTTTTGGTCACAAGGGTCATGCTTTTCAGTGCATTGCGCTCGTTATCAAAAAAAAAAAAAAAAAAAAAAAAAACTGTTATATAAAAACCGACCAAGAATATTCTTTGCCAAAAAGGCAAGTATACTAATGACGATGTATTTCGGTCATCGATGACAAAACTTGACATTGGCCCGAGTTGAACACAATTTCAACAATAAAAAAAAGGGTATGGAAACCTTCCATGTTGTTTCATTGCGCCTTTTCCCTTGACAATAGGTTCCGGGGATACTCATAATTGTGTCAGTGGTTCGTGCCTCATGGTAACTATCGAACTTACCAGTCAAACTTCTGACTAACATGAGTGCATCATCACAATCCAGAAAGCGAATCGGTGTTGCGATGAGTAGGCGTACCTGATGATTCCAGCTAGTGGATTGGTTCAAAAATGGCAAATTGATGATTCGGACGGACCCACTTTTTTGACGCACGGAGTCACATGGCACCCACACAGGTTAACTTATTGTAGCGACGTGGATACGGCGCATATTCCACTACTTGGTAGCATGATCTAGTGCTTGGTAGGCAGTGAATCATCGGTTCATTTGTCAGAACCCGAGGTCATGAGACCAGGTTATTAGAAATATAAATACACCATCCTTAACGGTCCAACCCTTTTTACGTGTATTCATCTATCGAACTACCGTACTTTTTTTCAACTATGAGATCATCTGCCGACGTAGAACAATGCTTCACGACTGAGCTGTATCCGGCGGAGCATCTTTTTTGGTCTGCTTCTCCACCTATTCAATCGCTACTGCATACCCAAGTTGGGTGGTTCGACGTCCATTGGCATTCCGGAACCATTGGCCTCCTTTCACCTCTGCACCTTCCCCGAAAGCAGCAACATATTCTACTACAACCTGGAAAACGACCTTCTGGCCATCTGCTGCCCATGGAAACAATTTGGGAAGAATCCGAAGAAGCTTGTTGATGAACATCATTGGATGTCAATTTTGATTTTGATTTCCTTTTTCCATTCTCTGTACATATTCCTTTACTTGTATACCCCATCTGTATTTCTTGTATATGTTTATTATTTGGATTATTATTGGTTAAACTTATTCTTAGAACGTGGACAACCATGCGTTGTTATTTCCTATTGCCATCCGTCCCAGGTTGCCTTGGTTCTTAAACTCAAGCCAACTAATGCAATAAATATCAAATAACCACATACTGAAAACATACAGATCATCATGATCTTTTTCTCATTTCAAGTTTGTCATGTCGGTTGCATGAAATGCCTGTATTATTGTCATGGCTGTTTGAGATGCGGTATAATTAACATTTTAACAGCCAAACGTTGTTGAGCGGGTTGTTTCATAGAAAGTACGAAAACGTTGGATCCGCCAAAGCAGAGATGCTGTTTCGCAGCTTTCATTTCGTTTTGGGTCACAAGATCAACGAAAAATTGCAGTCTAGTTATCTGGCAAAACAAAAATAAAAAAATGTTATGTTTTTGTTATGCAAATGATTGTCTTATGACGCTTTGATTCCAGGATGTATTCGGGTCGATTACATTATTTGGTTTTCTTTGTCATCGAAACGTATCATATGGTGCGGTAACAAGTGCAGGGTCATGACTAGGCACTTGAATTCACATGCTTAGCCACGGAAGTTTTGATTCCAAGGCAGTGGTAATTTTTTCTTCTATGCTGGGGCACACTGAATGGTTCATTCCGTAGAATTGAATATTCAACAAGACTCACACTGCCCCTGTTGCCGTTCGTATCAAGCAATGAAATTGCCTTTACCTAAATCAACAAACGAAGCGCAATAAAAACGAGAGAAAATACTATAACAAAAAATTCAAGCTTTTTCTTGCAACAAAGGTTATCCTTCTCATGCCGCCGCCGCTTCTTTTTAATGTAGCTTTCTCCCTCTCAACAAACCAAACCGTGGCTCTGAAGTGTTCCGAAAATATATACGGCTTTATCATTCTGCTTTTGCGGTTACTTTCGTGGGCGTTGATGTGAAAAGTGTGTTTACTTATTCGTCAAGAATTCTTTTTTACCGAAACACCGACTATGAAAGCTAAATGATTAATTGCGAATGTGCACTTTTTGGGTCCACAGAGTAGGATATTAGTCATTGCATTGCACGTCCCTGCAGCCTGGGTTTGCATTTATGACGTCGAACATCGACAAAAATTGCATGGCAACCTCTTCTTTGGTTCAGACCTGTGAGCAGACAGGAGCTCGAATTTCAGGGCGACTCCGCAGAAGATTTTTATCAGTTATCCCACGTCAACGCGTGCCACATTCGTGGACAGCGCTTTCGACCGACCACTCCTAAATTTGCAGTTATGGTTCTGAATCACCAATTCGTTTCCATGTATTGTCATCTTGCGATCCTATCGCGTGGTGAAGATTTAATGCATATCAACGAACAACATCCACTATGTAATCCGCTCCATTATGTGTTGATATTTCCACATGGCGAACGAGGATGGTTTCCAACTCTTGGTTGGAAGTGGTATCTATAAAGGTCAAGATCGTGCTTTGATGTCCCTGCGGCGTAATCAGCAGGCGAACACCGATGAAGCTATTGACGAAATCGCACGGTACAAGATGCACGTTACGTCTCAGCATCAGAATCTTTTTGGCGGATGTTTGGATTTTCCCTGCATTCTCGCTCGCCCTCTGTCCAGTACCTCGCTCTTCACTTGCCACAGCATCAGCACGTATACTTCCGTACCGACTAGTCTGTACAGGACATTGTCGAACGCGCTCAAAGAAATCCTACGACATTGGATGTATTTTCTCTTTTGAATCGGTAAGTCATAATTTTATACATACTTTAAATAGTTTTCGCCTCATTTTTAATCTTCTAAACCAGTGAGGATCCGACTGCCCGCAAGATACGTTCAATGCCTGAGAAGCTCGGACATATTCTGCTGCTGCTGTTGGGCGAGTTGTTTTTGTTTCTCCTGCCGACATGGAGCGTTTCTCTCTGCGTGTGTTGTTGCATAATGTACCAGGGCCACAAAGCTTTGAGGATTTGTACTGGCACGATGGCCGTCGATACAACACTTTCCAGGAAGCTTCTGCCGCTCGCCTGCTGCTCGAGAGCGATGAAGAGCATGATCATTGTCTCGCTGAGGCAATAGCAGTTGTGACATCCGCTTCTCATCTTCGGCGATTGTTCGTCACCCTTCTCATGTTTGCAAATCCTGAAATCCGGGAGCGTTATGGCGAACATATGGCGATTATCTTTGCGACAATTACCAGCATCGTTACCGATTTAATGAGGTGTAGCCAGATATGCAGCGCTGCAATATTCAAGCTTTGCACGACATCAACAGCCTGCTATCTGTGCATAGCCGCTCCTTGCTTGATTTTCCAACATGCCGCCTGACCGCTTTTATCACCACCATCGGCTGGCATCTGCTGCTAAAAATATGTCATCACTATCCACTGCACTTTACTGGCCATATGCCGGCCTTGTGGGTCTTCATGTTTGTTCCTTTTGCCCGGCAAGTCGCTGCTTGGTTCACCTTATCTCTATTCCATAAGTTCAGAGAACCAGAGGACATTGACTAACGTTTGCGCCTCCCTGTTTATTTTTGTTTTATCTTTATTTGGTTCCGTAGTGCTTTTTTTTTTTTTGGCTTGTGCTTACGCGCTCTTTCTTTTCAAAGAAAAAAAAGGCATAAAAAGAGATGTTTTAAATTAGATTACTCCAAAATTGAGAAACGCATTTATTGCTTTGCTACAATTTATCAGAATCAAACGTACAAACGGCCCAAACTGTTATTGTAGAAGGGAAGCGGAGGAGAACTCGATTTTCAAGAGGAGATAACACCGGTCCTGCAGGTCAATCAAATTATGCGAAAACATAGCACACCGCAAATGGAGCCAAACTATAGGTGCTGTTACTGCGCTGACGCGTATTTTGAGTCGTTTACATATTCATAAAAGCACCTTCGAGCTTGTTCAGAATATTTCTTTTTCCGGCATGTTACATGCATTCGCATGGGCCTTGGTCATGGCTGATTCTAGGTTCTGTCGCGATTGCAACATGGCGCACAGAGACCTGACACCCTGGTTTCGTGGAATAATACGGGAGCGTTTATTGTCAAAGCAATATTGAATACACTGGTTTCAGGCGAAACAAAGCTGATACAAAGGGGCAGGGCAAAGGTAGGGAAGCTTTCTAGCATGAACACGATCAAAGAAAGTACGCAAAGTCTGAAGCATGTCGCACCAGCGTTCACCCATAAGTTATTGTTCACGTTATAGAGTGACTGTAGTGCACATGGGTTGCTCATGGCGGCATGAGTGACATGGCGCAGCTCCTCTTTGCATTCCTTACGCGAAAGAAGAGTGAGGCGCTGAATTTCGCGAGTTTTGTTGCGGGAATCGAGCCAATGAGGTGCATTCGCGATCATAAAACAGGGTCACCAATCGAAGGTCCGCAAAAGATATAAAAAGAAGGCGTTTCTTCTCATCTCTTTTTTTCTTTTGTGCGCCAGTTCGGAATCAGGGGCTGCTAGGCTGGTGGTTACTGGTAATGATGAACGCTCCGGTTCTTGGTAAAGCATTCGGGGTATGGCGAAAAATCCGAAAACCATCTTCTAATGATAGGATTGGCCATCCTCTGAAGAAGATTGTTTTCGTTCCCATCGGCTCTTCCCTTTGGGCGCCTGACTAGTCATCAGCGCGGTCATTGTGGAAGGTATGTCGGTGGGTTTGCTTTTTAATCGCAACAAAGGCAAATGAAAAATAAAAAAGGTTTTTGCCTTTATTATTCTTTTCTCAACCCTTTGTGGGTTGAATAATGATAAAATAAAAAGTGAGCTTAATGTCCTGTGGACGAACTACGCCACTTCATATAAAAAGAAAAGCACTTTGCTTAGAAGAGATACAACAGGATAGACCTCTTTTTTTTATTTGTACCATGATTCGTCTATTCATTAGAACGTTTAATAACTCCAAAACCGTCATCCTTATTCGTATGATTTGCCTGGCGCAGCGCATTGTGAACTATGCCGTCCTCGGATTCACTTGGCTCAGCTAAAGTCAAAATGGGCTATCGTTTGTTCATTCCAACTGAGGGAAGCCGCTCTCTTCGTTAAAATCGTCAGAATCGTAGACCCGCAAACGCGACGTGTAATGAGGAAGTGCGTTGGTAGCATCGGATCACGGAAGCTACTACTGTATAGCTATTTATTTTTCTTAAGGTGGGCTTTGCTAAACCGTGAAAAAAAGGGGGAGTTCTTGCCAACAAAGGGACTTTCCAACACGGCGGTGGTGCTTCTCAGCCTGGAGACCAAATGCACAGATCGTGCTGCAATTTGTGGTGATGGGACCCGCTAGATCACCATTGAGATTTACAGGACCAACAAGGTGGTAAACGCGACTGCAGTCAATGATCACGGTAAATACGCCCTCATAACTTGCAACTGGCTGTAAACCATGACAGTATTCCAAATTTCAACAAATTGATCCCAGAAACTCTAGATTTTTTCCCTGTCATATAATAAGCGGCTGATTACCTGGCTTCGCAGCCTACATTATCAGGAATCGCAGAAAAAGAGCGGCAACTGTGTACTGTATTGCTTTGGTCCGTCAGTCGACAGTTGGATCAAGGGTCATGCGAGACGCGACGGTGATGTCCAAGCAGCAACCTGTATTGCTCTTGCTTGTGTGAGCACCTTATTGACGAAGACCTTGCACCCATTTTTAAAAAGGTCAGCCATCAATCGTATGCAAAATAGAAAATCATATCCATCCCGTACACCGGTGACACAGTATAGTTTGAGATAGGAGCTCGATACTGTTGTTGATCATGAGCAATTTCTCAACTTGGATAATGCGCAGGCTTCTTTCATAACCTGTTGCTCGCTGGCAATATCGTAAGGGCGACCAAAATTTATATGAAAAATAAACAATTGCATACAGGCTACATATTTCAAATGCCATATTATCAAGAGGACATGGTTTATATGTGCTTGCGACTGTTCTTTTACATCTTTTGGTTTGTCGTTTTCGACAAGGTAACAGTTTCTAAGAGATATAATTGTTGATTTCCTTTTTAACAACAGCCTAGGCCCAATGACGCAAAGGGCTACCGGCGGTTGTGAGCATTATCTTTCCGAGTCTGATCTCGATGAAATTAAACAAGTGAATATATTCTATGCTCCTTCTTTCCTTTGCTGAAGAATAATTTCTCCGCAATGCGTTTGCTTAATCTTTCTGCGTCGCAATTGATGCGACCTTCTCTTCTGAGATCTCGTGTCGCTACTTTGTTCTCGCTGTCCGGTATTCGCAAGAAGAAGGAATCTGGATCAGTCACTGAGGATCTGAAGCATGAAAAGACCAATCGGCCCTATGGCGAAAATACGGGCTCTGGAACCATTCCCGAGCTGAAGGATAAAAAAGCATCTTTCGATCCCCATACAGTCGATCCAAAGAAGGAAATGGACGAGATGCGCAAAGAAACCGACGATTCCGTCTCACCTCTAGACTGGAGTGGTGCCAACGAGAAGACAAGCCCGCAAACCAACGAAGACGAAGAGATAAAGAAATAAAAAATTTCCGCACCATCCTTATAAAGCCAACGGCCCATTTGTTATGCCATTGCGTTGTAGCTGCTGTACATGATAGATCCTTCAAGACTCAATCGTCCTACTTTTCTTGGCGCTCTGTGCGCCGGGGGGACAATGATCGGAAAGGTGACTGCAAGTTATTTCACTTTGGTAAGCAAAAAAAAATTGGAACATATGGATTATTCAGTGGTCTTTTGAAAGTTTTCCGGGTCTCTGTGTTTGTCCTACCTCTCAACTATGGCACATCTTGATTTCTTTTGAGGATAGAAACAGCTATCAGCGTCTCCATGTCTCAACAGTTCATGAAATAGATATCTATATTATTTAAAACTCTTCTTTGCTTTCATTAAACTTGCTCCACAGACTCATTGCTTATCATTCATGTTGTTTATTATTGTAATAGACTGAGCTCTTTAATGTCGTAGAACAACTACAAAGCCATTAGCATAAATGCAAATATGATACGATGCTTGCATTCGTGGTATGCGCAACTTAAAATCATATGATATTCTTTTCAGTTGGAAGTGCTCCTTTGATAATTTCCCATGCTCCCATTCTCTGGATCCTTACCCACCTGTCACCTCCTCACACAGAACAATGAAATTTGATTGATGCAGCATTCTATTTCCTCTTCGCAATTCTCCTGCCTTAACACACGTCATATATCTTTCTATTTGCAGCTCCAAAGTTCCTTAATTGCTCATCCACAGTCACTGACTCGAAAATGGGCATATTTGGGTGCTTTATCTTCTAGGGTTATCAGTCGCCATCATGTGCTACGTTAGAAGATTGGATTTTTCGGATGTTTGTTGCTGCTCAGGGGTTATGTTACGACGGACGGAGTTTAGGGAGCGCTTGCCTTTTCTGTGAACCAAAGCACGCAAACCACTGAAGAGCACAAGCATCGGTGTCCGAGCTGCGAATGAGAAGAAAAAAATTCCCATTTTTTGAAGCTTCTTTTTGAGACATATAAAGGGTCCCGAATGATGGATCTACGGTGCACTCGCCGCGTTCTTATCCTACTTTTTTTTTAATTCGTGTCGGTTCCTATCCGAAATACTTCGTAGCCTTTTCACTCTTCCGCTTACCGCATGCCGTCAGAAAAATTGGACCATTCTCACCCAACCGAGCACGGTATAACATCCTCGACAATTATGCAAAAGACGAGCGATTCATTCCGTAACCATATCAACCCTTCGTCCGCTTCCTTTATCCGTGAACCTATTGAAAGGTCGAAAGTAAGTCGTTGATGGTTGACATGCGGCGTAAAAAAGAAAAAAAAAACTTTAATTATTAATCTGTTGTGCCTTTTCCTAAAAGGCGCAAAGTCAAACTGTTTACATCACTTCGGGTTACGGATGGGATCAGTCCTCGCAAACTGTGACGTACGCAAGACAAGTCTCCTCATTATGATGATGCAAAAACCTCACAATAAACGCGTAGGTTGTATATAACTGTGAAGAATGCTCACTGCATTTCGAATGATCAATATGAACTTAACGCACAGTCAAAGAGCATCCAACTGGATATAGTAAGTTGGTTTAATGTGTAACAAATAGAAAGCACAGTTATTTACCCCATTCATAGCGGGATCATGAAGGGGCCAACTATAATTTCAAGATTGCACAGCTATACGGCACGATCATCCCCAATAAAACAAAGATCAAGGTATTGGGAAAAAAACACGCACGTACACTCTGTATAAAATAATTCATATTAGCTTTGATAGTTCAAGGCTTCCAAAGTGGTCATTTATTTGGAAAAAGAAGAGGTTGGCAGAGAATGGACGGATCTTCGTGCAAAGAGCACCCGCGACATGTATCATCAACTTGAGAGAGCCGAGAAAAAAGGTATTCGTTTTTGTTTGTGCGGATCATGACCAGATGACTAATGGTCGAAGGTTACAACAAACCAGGGGCAGTGCATGAGGCGCCGACCACGTCTGCCGGAAAAGAGTCAGTGCAGGATATGATGAATGCGATGCTGCAGCAAGCGGACGAGAAAACAAGGAAAATGATGGAAAAATCCATGTTGGAAGCTCAACAAACGTTTTTGGCGAAAAAACTGGATCCTTTTCTTCCTCCTGACATGGAACCTGTCAGCGGCAATGTTCCCAAACACACGTGTCACCAACAACATCAGCATCAGCACCAACATCACCATACTTGATATGATCGTATCGTTACGTTACGTTTACTTATTTACATGACCATTTTTTATTAAAGCATTCCTACTAGTGATACTATAAGAAGCCGAGTACTCATTCTTCTTATACGCTGAGCATTTTCTTTGAAACATGGTTCCAACACACAGATCACTTTAGGTAGAAATGCGGAACTACTGTCCATCACACAGTAGCACATCATTTGATCTACATATTATCCATGCATTGACACCTTGATTTTGTTTTTCTGTCATTTTGTGAGGATGGAAACCCTTGATCCCTTGATCTGGTTTTGTTGCTAGGAAACTTATGTTTGCATAAAACTTCGGAGTCGACTTGGATTTCATGAGTGATAATTGTCCTTCTGGAAATTCGCGACTGAAACTTTGTGGATGACATGTTATGCAGTGCATTCTTTGACGAATGCAAGTTGCCAAATGACGACTCTTTGCGTAATCAATAAAAAAAGACTTCGCAAATAGCGGAATGCAAACGTGAGGTTTTCTTTTTTTAATAAGGAAAAATAAGCGGTATAGGATATGAAAGGTGTTGCGAAGAAAAAATGTTTCAACAGTACAGAAAAAAAAAAAAAAAGTTGATGGAACAAGGCAGAGATGATAAAGCGATACAAAAGGTTAATTGGGGATAGTATATGAACAATGGTGGTGGGAATTTTGGAGATGTAGAAATATGAGAGAAAAGGGAGGTGTGACAGGGAAACTAAAGAGGTACAAGGTTTACTTTGAAGCTTTGAAGTTGAGTTGAAGGCCTGCCGCTCCGCCTGACCACAGAAAACTGGATACGACCACGGCCAAGGTAAAGGGAACTGTCCAGTCGTCGGTGATACCAAACTGAGCTGCTGCACCGAGTAAGAAGGTCATGCATGTCAGTGGGACCAAAGGATCTTTTTCCAAAATGACGGCGGTTCCCATTTCAGACGGATACGCGCATGGAAGTACGCCGTGAGATAAGAAGGAATAAACTTTTCGCTTGCGGTCTTCGGGACTCAGCGACCGAGATGGCGTCGTCAGTTTAGTTTCCTGATCAGAGTCCAAGCACGAACTATCATCATCGGTTTCATTATGTGCTTCATGATGGTCTTTGAATCCTCCTACAAGATCGCCTCGTAACATATGCTCCAACATGTCGGTATCTTTGATCGCCAGCGATCGTCGTTTGGATTCCATCAACAGCTGCGATTGTCGTTTCGGGTCACGGATGGTATGCGGATGATGGTGGGTATGTTGTTCTTCCTCAGCGTAAGGTGGATGATGATGCGACGCTGAGGAGGACAATTTCATTCTTTCCAAGTGGTTTTCAAGCTGAAGGAAATCTTGTTCCAGTTGCGATACAATTTCGTCTTTCAGAAGCAGTTCCTGTTTCAGCATTTCCACATCATTATCCTTGTATGAATGTTGACGCAATATGTCTTCTTTCTCAGTCTCCAATTCCTCAATGATATGTTCCAGTCTCGCAATCTTATTTTCCAATTCCACAGCGTAAGATCCTTGGGAAACGGAAGAATGAATCACAGGACGACAAATATGCTGTGCTTCCATTTCTTGCTCCTGATCGTCCGGTGGCAGTGTCATCACTACGGTCGATTCGTCGATAGGCTTCATTGTATAGCAGCATGTATCATCACATGTTGCTTGGCCGTTGATCTAATGTCTTATCCCTTAGTAAACTTAAACTTATCCAAGAAAGAAAAAGGGGGGATGGGGGGAGAAGAGAGAGGAGAGAGAAAGAGTCGGATTAAACCAGAAAAATATTGTAAAAGGGAGATGATGGAGAGAAGGGGGGAAATTGTTTCAGCTTTTTTTTTTTTTTACCTGTCGATGTAAAAGGTTGACCATTTGTACAAGATATTCGTACTCTGGTCCCACCGATTTCATGCGAGCAATTTGTTCTTCTTGATATTTACGAAGTTCGGATTTCTTTTCGTCCAAATCTTGTTCCAGTAATCGAGCGGTGCGTTGCAGCTTGACGTTGGTAAGTGTTAATTCGCGAATGGTCTGTGTGAGGGGTTGCGTTTTTTGGTCGATCAAATTATCTGTATCCACTTTAAGTAATCGGTTGATCCTCATTAATTTAACATTTTGCAGCGTCAACGCTTCAATCTGGGCTTCTAATTGCTTGTCGCGAGTATGAGTATCGCCTTCTTGAATTTCTCGTTTTGCTCGGCTGTCCATGTTCACCGATAACTTTTAAACAAAATGTCGCCATACGGTCAGAATACTTGTATAACTTTTTTTTTCGTGTAGCCTGCCGATGTCCAGTTCATTCCTGTTACCTTTTGATCGTTTTTGGGCATGGAGTAATTCATCAGGTTGGAGTTGATGCTGAATCGCGGGACATCGTTGGAAATATCTGAACTCCGCGGAGAGGGCGTGCGAGAGCGTGAAGACATGATAACGGAAGAAGAAGAAGAGGGTCGAATACAAGAAAAAAAAGAAGATGATAAAGAGAGGATTAGAGTGGTGGAAGAAAAAAAAAGTTCAAAGTACAGGTAAAAGACACAGCCAAAGGAAAAAAAAAAAAAAAATAGCACAATCCATTATCGTATATCAAAACATATGAAAACCACGAGTGTTGTGCAACCTTCATTCTTCTACTTGCCTTTTTAGTCCATGGAAGATGTATTACAATTTTGCGGTTGGACATTGTGCATTGGGAATACTTATATTTCTATTATCATTGTTTTTCCGACTGGCGATCCATCAAAAAAAAAAAAAAAAAGCTTCTTTGATTGATATGCATAAAAAGCCCTGAGCTTATTTGGTCATTTCTCCAGGTTACACGACACTTAATTATCAGCCGAGAAATTCGCTGATACCATTCATCAGGGCGGATCAGTATTTGCTCACTTTGTGCTCCAATCCAGCAAAAGTGAACAGGAAGAGGAAGCCGTACAGTACGGGTATTTTACTTTGATATTTACTAGATGTTATAATCCAAATAGCTATAGGCAGAGAACAATGAGCTCAAACGGGCAGTAGGACTAGACATAATTTCATCGAGTAAACCTCGCTGGCACTTGTCCATTTCAATTTTGCATTTCCCCAGTATGCGCAGTAGAATGATCAAGACATTCGTAGGGAAGGCTAGCGGGCGGGACTTTTCAGTGGTTATCAATAGAGTTCTGCTTATATCCATTCATAATGCTAAGTAAAAATTTAAGAATGATCAAGTTTCTTGATTCAGTTCGGTGCTGGACAAGCAATAGCCTAATGTAGCTATTATTTCAACAGATAGCCAAAGTTCTCTGGTTTTTAGTTGCTATCAGCAGCATTGAGTACAGTATTAGCCTCATAGTGTTGTTGCAATCAGCAACAAACTCTTACTGTGAAAACAATTATTTCCGCTTTATCAAAGTTCACAGACCATACAACATATGCTGCTGAATTGTTTGTGTTCTCAAGGCATCAGTAATTTATGTAACCCTCCATTGACCAGATATTTTCTGATAGCTGTTACTCCTTGGTTTCAGAAATGAAAAGGGATCAATGTCATCCAACGCTACATGATGATTGCAATACAGCGCCGCATCAAGCGAGAGAACCAAACCTTTATCATTGATAAATACTTTGGCTAAATGCTGAAACGAGTTATTTTATGGGAATTATCTATGTCCGGGATTACAAGCGATAGTTATTAGATATTGCATTAGCTTCTGATCTGCAACGCCTTGTGGAGGTAGAAGAGCGAGAGTCGACACCTAATGGCAGGAAAAGTGCGCAAGCTCCGCAATGAAGCGGGGAATGCGCCGACAAAAAAAGTTCACACAGACCCCCCCCCACTGTCCACAATGGCGTGACTGGGTTCGGTTAAACTTCCGGCCTTTCTGCCGCTCTTGCCCTCTTTGTTGCTTTGAAATGGCTCCTTTGACATTTGAGCACATTATTCCTATTAACTAGGATTTCTATGGTAAATTACACTACAACTAATTGTATCAGAGTTTCATTATAAAGTTTTTTTTTTCAACCACAACATAACAGCTCTTGGGGATGGAAAGTTCGAACTCGCAAAAAGAGAATATGCCAATTAGACCCAAATCGAGGACCCACACATTCAATTGCTGGAAGAAAAAAAGAGAACATTTTCAATTCTCAACACGTATGATTGGAGAGAAAATCATCTTTGTTCTGCCCATCGTATCAACTGATTGGTAAAAAAATAAAAAACAATTCCACCTTTGTTGAGATACGATGGCGGTGAACACATGGCATTTCGTTTGCTGTTTTTCAATCGCTCATTGAAAACTTCAGATACTCCGCCCGGATAAAGCGGCGGGCAATTCAACCCAAAGCGACGGAAAACTTTCGCCACTTTGTTCAACCCCATGACTTCAACAGAGAACATGAGAGCCATTGTTCTCTATGATTACGAAATAGCCGGCGACGGTAATTGATATTTAAGAAATATTATCTTTGACCCCCGATTTTCTAACAACCTCGGTCATACATATAGATGAGTTGCCGTTAATGCGAGGCGAGTATGTCAATGTATTAGACAAGCTCGACGACAGCGGTTGGTGGCAAGGCAAAAATGAAGCTGGCCACACTGGAGTGTTTCCTTCCAATTATGTACAAGTACTTGACAATCAATCACCACCTGCCCGACCCATGCGCGCTCGACCACCTACTATCAAAATGGAATCCAGCGCATCCGTGAAAGAGGGACCTTTATCGCCTTCGCTTGCTCGTCCACCTCCCGTTCCCTTGACAACACGCCCTACTTCCTTGCTAACGAGTCGAGGGTCGCCTTCTTCCGATGCATCATCGACATCGGCAGCGCGGCCAATTACCACTCCACCACGTCCTACCACTTTGCCCCCTGTGCCTTCTCGACGATTCAATTCCACCATTTCCACCGATCCAAAAAAGCCCACAGGAGGTGTGCCAATCTTTGCTCCGGATCTACCTCCCATTACATCACCCATCAAGCAGAGACCGTCACAAGAACTTCCCGATTTACCACCTGCTCGACCCACTCGACCCGTGCCTGCGCCGGCAGCCACCACCTCCTCCGTATTGTCTACCGAGAAATCGCATACTGAAAACGACCACCCCAGCCGACCAAGCATGGCTAAAGTACCCAAGGTATGTATCTTTTTTTTTGTTTTTGTGCAATCGTTGTCATTCCATCGCTGCTTTAAAACATGGCTCCCAATTTTAACCATGGTCACCGCTTATGTAGAGTTTCATGGCGAAACAAGCGCAAGGAAATCGTAAGTGAAAGGCAGAGTGCTTTGCTTGGCTACTATTGTCCGTTGCGATGACTAATCATGTGGAATTTCAACAGCTGTTCCTCCGCTACGCACTGAATCGACTACTCCACCAAGCGGGCATCCATCTGGGGAAACGACGATTAGCCGCCCACCACGACCTGCTTCCATTAATACGAATAACAATGCCCATCAGCTGATGACTAGTGCTGAACGAAAGAGCCATAATGATTCTCCGCTTTCTCCTCCTCCCATGCCGAAACGCTCCATGCCTGCGCCTCCACCCTTTTCGTCGCGTCCGGAAGGACCCTCGCATTCCCGCCAATCCTCCAGCGATTCATCTTCTCGGCATGGACCACCCGATCCTTTGGAATTGAGATTAAAGTCATTAATTGCCCAGGAAATGGACAAGATGCGGGAAGAATTCGATCATCGATTAAAGGAGGAACGGCAAAACTATGAAGAACGGCTAACTGAAATTGAAAATCGAATGAAGTCCATGGAAAAGGAGCTGAAGGCCTTGGTAGGACCAAAGTAATGGAAAGATGTACTTATGCTGAAGTGAAATCAATTCCTGAAAATATATCGTTTAATCCTCCTCGTTACTTGCCTGAAAATAAATTTACATCTCTAATCTCTCCTTTGGCTATTCCAGTAGCAAAATATTAACATGTGATTTCACAGCCCAAACCCGTGTCTAAGATATGGATCACTAGTATACTGTAGTATGAAATTCATGGTCGTGGACAACGATATAGAGGAAAACAGGATTCCATAAGATAGAAAGAACCTCATCATACAGTACATGGGCAGATTCAGCATGGAGTAGAATTTTGAATGATGTGAGGATTAATGATAATCACTCTGTTTGCTTGTAACGTTACGTTCGTGCCTCTGTGCAGCTGATTTCACTCGCAATTCAGTGCAATAGCTTGTGGTAAAGGACTCCTTTTATATCTTTGTTATATAAAAGTAGCTTATGTCATCTAAGTTTAGGCAGAATTAGCCACGCAGTTGATAAGATGGTTCAATTGAAGCAATTGAAGGGTTTGCTGCAAAACAATTCCCATTCGTTTATTTACCGCAGAACGATGCACGAATACAAGCAGAGCCGATTGGCACGCGTATACGCGTCCCAAGGCGCGCCATCCAAGGGCCCAACTCCGCCGTAGAAAACATTTCATTCCTGTGCCTGTGAGGGGAACGCCTTCCTTATTTGGAGACGCGCCTTTTTTTTTTCTGCGCTTATATTTTTTTTTCTATCCTCTATTTGAGCGCCATTCCTTTCCTTTGTTTTGAGGATTACAAAGTATGAGGAATGAAGTCCAACTATGCAGAGCATTTGGCTTGGTACGAGCATTCCGTCCGTCCGTATAAAGTTAAACCCTACGATACACCCACCCTCTGCTGCCGCGACTATAACAGCAGATCAAACCACCTGTCTAATCCCACACTTGACGAGTTTTCCTCGTCCGCAGCCAACACAACCTGTAAGTGAATGGTGAAAATGAACAAAAGATTGAAAACTTTTTGCTAATCTATCCCTCAATACAGCCATGTCCATGCCTACTCGCAAACGTCCGCGTGCCGAAAGCGAGGATTTTGACGATGATTTCGATATGCGAGCTGTGATTGACTTGACCATGCAGGAAGAATCTCGTAAACTGAAAAAGCTTAGTCTTTCCAACAAAAAGCATGCGCAGTCCATTATCGCAAATTCTGAAAGACAAACATCGACTTTTTCAAGGCCTGATCATGAAGCACCATCGACATCTCTGCCGCAGCATAGTAGTGGGAATCCATCAACTCCCGCTACCCTTGAAACCGCTTTAGCTGAATTCCAAGATCTCAACGAGATATTTTCCGATAATGATTGGGATGATCCGGATTTCGATTATGGTGATTCCGATGCCGTGGTAACCTATGCTACTGATTTTCTTTTTTTTTTTTCTTTGAAAGTGGTGTCATGTGACTGAATATGCTCGTCGTTCTGTAGGACTCTTTCTTGGACAAGTCAATCGTACTGGATGATGATTTGATGATGATGGATGAAGAACCGGAAAGACCTCAAGGACCACAGGTACAGGAAATACGGAAACGATCATTGTTTGATCTCTCTATTCATCTGTTTATTTCTAAGGGCCCCACAATGAGTCTGGAAGAATTGCGGAACAAGTTGGAATTATTAAAGGGTAGAGAAAACGAGATCAATAAAGATCTTGTGGATTGCATGCTTGCCGGAGAAGCGCCCGATTTAGCCATGCAAAAGAAGTTACTGGAAGAACGGTAAGTGGCAAAAAGACCCAACAATATAGTGCCGCCTTCCCAACTCTTTTTACAGAAAGACAGTCCTGGCGATGATCAAGGAAGTTCAAGAAAGTATTAGTACCGCAGAACCAAACTCACTCGCGGGTCTATCACCTAACGATACAACGAGCGGGCCAATGATGTTATCATCCAGGCCCACGGTATTCGAGGATGTCACCAATTCACCCGTCCCTGCACCCGCACCTACGCCTGTGATACATCATGCTCCTTCATCTCCAGCTTTGATCCCACCTATACCATCGCCATCAACCTCGGAATTCAAGGAAACCAACGTACAATCACAATACCCCTGGTCCCGCGATGTTCGCAAAGCTTTGTTGCACAATTTCAAGTTGAAGGAATTCCGCGCAAATCAACTGGAAGCTATCAACACAACATTGAGCGGTGAAGACGTGTTTGTCTTGATGCCAACAGGGGGTGGTAAAAGTTTATGCTACCAATTACCGGCCATCATCCAGCGACATAAACGGCGTGGGGTTACGGTGGTGGTTTCGCCATTACTTTCGTTGATGCACGACCAAGTCAGTGCGCTTGTACGGGAAAAGGGCATTGCTGCGGCCTTACTCAACGGACAAATTTCCAAGAAAGATCGTCAATGGATTTTTGCTGAATTGGAAAACGATCCACCAAAGATGCATCTTTTATATCTTACGCCCGAACTTTTGCAACGATCGGGAGCGCTCCAAGAGATCTTTCAAAAACTGCACCGTCGAAACTACTTGGCTCGATTTGTTATCGATGAAGCGCATTGTGTATCACAGTGGGGACACGATTTTCGACCGGATTACAAACTGTTGGGAAGTTTAAAAACAACATACCGCGATGTCCCCATCATGGCCCTCACAGCCACAGCCAACGAAGTGGTTCAGAAGGATGTCATGCACAACCTCAATATTGTTGGATGCAAGATTTTCAAACAGAGTTTTAATCGAAAAAATCTCATGTAAGTCATAACATCTGGGAATGCCGAAGCAAATGGTGACTGATTTTGTGGTCCTTCCAGCTGGGAAGTGATTCCGAAACCGAGCAAGGCCAACATTTGTGCAGATATCTATTCATATATTCATCAGCATCACGCGAACCAGTCCGGTATTATTTACTGTATATCAAGACGCTTATGCGAAGAGACAGCAGATAAACTTCGAACCGAATTTGGATTGAGTGCAAAACACTACCATGCAGCGATGTCACCCGCCGATCGTCTCAAGGTGCAGCAAGAATGGCAGTCGGGCCATGTTCAGGTCATTGTAGCTACGGTGGCTTTTGGTATGGGCATTGATAAACCCGACGTCCGCTTTGTCATCCATTATTCGATGCCAGCTTCCATTGAAGGCTATTACCAAGAAACCGGACGCGCGGGTCGCGACGGTTTAGTGGCTAAGTGCCGCTTGTATTATGCATACCGCGATACACAAACTCATCTTGTCCTCATTGAGAACGGTGATGGTGATTATCAGCAGAAAAATCGATTACGAGCCAATCTGAACCAAATGGTGCGTTACTGTGAGAACAAGACCGACTGTAGACGACAGCAAATTCTAGGCTACTTTAACGAACGGTTTGATCCTGCACTTTGTCATCGAACGTGTGACAACTGTCTAGCGAATCAACATCAGCAAGTGGTGCAAAAAGACATGACGCAAGAAGCGATCGGTATTCTATGTTTGATGAGACGGATACAATCCGATAATGTGACATTGAATCAAGCGGTGGAACTCATGCGTGGCTCCCGCGCCAAACGATACATTGAACGTGATTACCATAATATGGAAGGTTTTGGTAGTTCGAAACATTTATCGCGGACCGATGCAGATCGGTTGGTCAAATACCTCGTCACCAGCGACGCTTTTGTTGAACATACGGAATGCAACTCGAAAGGATTTGTGTCTTCCTATTTACGTGTAAGTTTGCTTTTTTGTGTATTGTTTAATGGTGTGTACGGTGCTTGGGATGAAAATAGCTAACAAATGAAATGAATGAGGTAGGTTGGTAACAAGGCCACGGCTGTCGAAAGAGGGCAGATGAAAATCGTGCTTAATTTCACAACAGAGATGAGAGGCATGGGAGGTCCCAGTTACAATGGTGCGGCTTCTAGACGACCGGCTCCGCCTCCTTCACCGTCCATATCATCTTCCGTTCAACGTAGACCCGCCTCCACCACTCCAAACTATGCATCAAATCGGCCCATCCCTCCTAGCATCCCTCGACCTGTTAGACCTGCTCAAGCATCCTCATCTTTCTCATCGCATACGCCCACCACCTCATCCTCCTTTGCAAAATCCGTCAAGACACAATGCTACAAACAGCTGAGAGAACTACGGAATAAGGTAAATCAAATATGGCTGATCCAGACCCTTGACAACGATTTTTTTTTGAAACCGACTCGTTTTTGATTAGATCATGTCCGAATTCAACATCCAACAACCTGCCACTATTTTCACCGATACCCAATTGAGAGACATTGTAAGTCACTATTCCGCCAGTGATGTTCGGAACTGAAATTTGTATCGGTTTTTCTTATGTTTTTCTTCTTTGTGAACTAGGCTGATCAACTACCGACGGGAATTCTTGCATTTCTTCAAGTTACCAAAATGACAGATGAGCGATTTGAACAGTACGGTCGAAGGTTTTTAGAGATTTGCAAGAAACATGCTGTGCAGAGTTTATAAAAAAAAAAAAAAAAAGAGGGGGAGGAAAACTCGGGGATGTCAGAGGTTTAGTCCTTCTTGGTTTCCTCGTCGTTGACGATACCACGCATTAGTTCTCGGTTCATCACTTCCATCATTACTTGGTTACACATTTTGGCATAAGGATTCTCACGCACCGCAATGGTTCGGGCAATGGAATTTCCATACTTGGCACCTGATCATGACATGTCCCCCAATTTCAATAAAAAAAAAGCCGTGAAAGATTATTTAATTATGTGTGTTGAAACTTTGGTGAAGGAATGCGCTTACCCATTTCGAAATCACGTTGAGCTGCGGCCAAATCGCCCTGTTGTCGTCGGAGGATGGCTCGCTGAGTATATGCTTGACGAAGGATCTTTGGCTGGTTACTAGCTGTGTCAATGACGTGGTTGAGATCTTTTAAAGCAAGGTCGTCCTCTTTTCGCATGCGATATATTTGGGCTCTACGAAGATGAATGTGTTTGCGATTCAATGAGTGGGTCCAACGATAACGGAACCAAGCTCATTCTAATTACCGATTGTTATAGGCGGAGGCGTAGGTGGCTTCTAGCCCAATACATTGTTCAAGTGTCTTCAAAGCGCCGTCCGTATCTCCCTTCTCTGCTTGTGCGATTGCTTCTTTTTCAAGGGTTCTTAACTGCTCTAACAGTTTCGCATCGTACAAGTCCTCTAGTTTTATGTCAAAGAGTTAAGATAAACTGTCCAAGCCAATATGAAGGGGATGTATACCTGGGGACTGTCCTTCGGATGACTCAAAAGAGCTCAAAGGCAACCCCTGTGCCTCTAATTATAAAGTAATGACTGTATGAATACATTAAAGAACAAAGCGCTGAATAGATTAGGGGTTGACGCGGAAGACGAGCTCTTACCGGGATTAAACATCAAATCAAGAATAGCATCATCGGATGTTTGGACCATGATATGACTTGTGGTATGATCAATAGAATAAAAAAAAAAGCGACAAAAACTTGACGAAAACAAAAAGATCAAGAGAGAGGGACGATCAAGGTTCAATTTTAACCATGAAAGCAAGAGAGACAGCGAGCGTGAGAAAAAAAAGAAGGGTGCGTGGGGTTGTCGGAATATGAAATTGGGAGGAAGATGAGGGAAATTGAAAGATGCATTTTTGAAGCTACGACATTTATTTCGCAAATTACAATAAGAAAACTTGAAAAAAAAAAAAGCCGCTTCGGTATTTTTCCTGATGAAGCTGTACTCCATTCTCAATTCCAAAGATTATCAAGTGAAAGTGACAAAGGTGTTACAGCTTCTTATTACTTATTTTGGGGTTGCATGTCATACTGTACCCAGCGTGGGACAAGTTGACCGCGGAATTTTGTGCGTGGAATCTATTCGCCTATCTGCATTGATCGGGCACTTTCAACAATCAGATCTGTATGAAAATCATGCAAAGCCTAGAATTTGAATATCATTTGTGGAGACGCGGCGTGACAGCTTCTTGTACACTGTTCATATCTTACAAAGACTTTGGAACTCGCAAAATGCCCAGGACAGATTCGCTGAGGTGGACCTTTAAGATGTCCAAGAGAATGAAAATAACATGATCCAAGGGCAAGGCCGTGTCATGATTAATCCAGAGCCATAATCACCACTTTTACACAAGATGCCTTGATTAAAAAGTTGCTACTAGTTATAATTTAACTTGTCATCATCTTTGACTGTGTTGCTAGCATCCTTTATGTTTCTTTGTAAAATTGCAATTGTTCTATACTCCTGAAATTCCGATGGTAATATGTGCGAGAAGGCTATCACGAGTCATTCTGTTGTACAGACGCATTTTAACAGTAAGCCAGCTAAATACAAATAAGCAGACGCTAGCCATGATTCTGATTTCGAATGCTCTTCGGAAACAGGTAGCGCCTTGGCATACCTCTACATCTTGTCACTTAGCTTAAGAATCGTACAAAGCACCAAACCAGATATTGAAAGACTGACTGTTCAATGGCCCATGCAAACAACAGCCAGTCTTTGCATTGATACAATGCATCGGTCAGTACGGATTTGGGGCTTTTGCACCCACTCATTGTCCTAACTTACCAGAAGACCTGTGCAAGCAGGAAGCAGAACAAGAATGGAAATAGACACATGCAATTATTAAATGGCTGTGCAGAGACTATATCAGTTACCAAATTCAGAGATTGTAACGGGAGCGACACCAAAGACGATGCCCTAGACAATGGCCACCGAACAAATGATGCAGAAAAGAATGAGTTTTGGGCGTGACAACACTGGTCTCGATATAGAAGAAACCGACACGGGGGCCCAAAAAGTCCCATATCCAATGGATCCCAACTTTGGACTTTGAAATGTCGCTGAGCGTACCAAATCCGGCGCTGGAAGCACGCACAGTTGGCAATTTCAGAGGTGGGATATTTTGGAAGGTGCTGGGAAATTGGACGTTGCAATGGCGGAAAGAAGCGCTGATAACACCTGACCAAACCCAACCCAACTCAATAAATAATGTGACAAACAATACAAAGCCGATTGGACGAGTGAAAACCGCTCAAAAACGACTCGTCTCGGTCAGCTTCGTCGTCCTTTTTTCCCAGATCTGAGTCGGTGGAAGTCCCGATCATCGGCGTATCATCAATGTGTAACAAGAGTGCGGTCTCGACAATGGACGGCGTCTTTCCAAAATGTCAAGGTTTCAGGAAAAAAGAACCGAGCAAAACCTCATAAATATTGTACATCACGGTAAAACGATTACCTCTCTGATGATAAAATTAACAGGACTGATTCTCTTTCATATACAGTAAGCCGCCGCCTTTCTTCAGAAGTGGGTGTGCCGAGATTTTGGAAAACATCAAGCTTTCGAAAAAACCAGATTGGAAAAAAGCGGGAGTTGACTGTGAATCTAACATACGGAGCAGATCTTATAAACTTTATATATCACGGTAAAACGATCATCATCTGATTATAAAATTAATAGATCTGATTATCTTTTCATACGAACCGCGATAATGTAGTTTTTCCAAAGAAATGCTGGAAACACTCAACCCATGAAAAGAGAAACAAGAGTAACAGCTTTTTTGATCTCCAACCTACCGCATTAAGCATCACCGAAGGTCCCCGCACCCATTTAGGAAATCAAGGCGACAAGAAGTACTTTGATTGGTTGAGATTCAACATCATGCGATCGGAGATTGCCATTTGTGTGGTCCAAAAAAAAAAAAAAAAAAAAAAAAAAAAAAAAAGCGCGTCGTGAAAAGGCAATGTTAAAAAAATCAGATAAATCCTGGAGCCCCGTTCCTGTACACTGTACCAAAAAAAAAAAAAAAACGCTAAAAAAATCAGATCAGATCAGATAAAGAGAAATCTCGGAAGCAATGACTGGCTAATCATCTTTTATAAAAGTCGCATCGCGTACCTTATTCTTTTTCCTTTCTTCCTTTTTTTTTCATTATTTTCTCTTTTTGAGGAACGGATTCATAATGAGACATCTTGAAGAAAGCATACATGAACTCAATGTGGCTGAACAGTATACCAAGATATGGACCAAATGGGAAAAATATACTCTCTATGCTTTGTAAGAACAACAAATTCACATGTGTATCTGATTTCCTCACTAACCTACTTTTTTCTCTAGAATTGTGTTAATTGCTTGGTAGTTTTGCTTTTGTTTTTGCGCGCCTTTTCCTTTGCTGATTAGTTTCTTTCTCTAGGGTACTTCATTGGGAAGCCAGCGTTATCCAAGTATCTAGCATTTACGTGACTTCTGCGTTGGGTTCCAGCAGTTTGATCAGTACTTTGAGAACAGTTAGTTCCATTGTCCAAACTGTATTATTGCCTTTCTATTCAAAGATTTCTGACAAAGTTGGCCGTTCTTCTATTTACGGTTTGGCTGTCATCTCTCTTATTGTATCGCTTATAATTCAAGCAACAGCCAAGAACTACGATACCATTTTGGTAAGTCATCAATAACAACTCACAGTCGCGACTTTTTTTTTAATTGGATCTTCTTAGGGTGCGCAAGTTATCCATGCATTTGGATTTGGCGGTATTTTCATCATGGGTCCCATTGTCATCGGAGGTAAATACCATCATCAACTCAAACATCAAATGACGGATTACAATCTCCTTCTTAATGCACCTGCTCACTATTTTTCATTGATTAGATCTCACTGATGTTGTGAGCCGTGGTTTATTCCAAGGTCTCTACGGTATTCCCAATATCATTAATATTTTCGTTACACCTTTTGTTGGTGACGCTCTTGGCTTTGCCCACTGGCGTTGGGCTTACGCGATGAACGTCATTATTTTTGCTGTAACTGGTGCTCCTTTGGTAGCCATGCTTTTGCGTCTTGAATATCGTGCCCGACACACACCCGGTTATATCGCGGCGGCAGAAGAAAAGAAACAATTGAAAGCCACCCAACCTCAAAAAACTTTCGGGCAACGTTTGTACCGATTTATCATCAATTACGATATCGTGGGCTCCTTGTTATTAGCTGGTGCTTTAACAATGATCCTTTTACCCTTGGTGCTGGCCAATGCTCGATGGGGCGGATGGGGCTCTAGCATTACTATTGGTACTCTCGTCGGTGGTGTCGTGTCATTTATCCTCCTTATTATCTGGGAATGGAAGTTCGCTGAAGTTCGTTTATTGCCTTGGGCAAGATGGCCTAATAGCACCCCTATTTTTGCCATCATTATCATCTCATTGATCTCTTTAATCCAATCTTCCAACTGGATTTATTTCCCTCTTTATCTTATGATTTCCCGAAAAATTTCCTCTGGTCGCGCCAAGTAAGTGGATCAATCATTATTGAAACTGAACAATGAGTTAACCATTTCTTTTTCACCAGTTTGTTAGATTGCGGTTACTCTGTAGCTTCAGCGGTCTTCCAAGTCATCACTGGTTATTTGATGAAACGCACCAAGAAATGGCGTCCTTTTACCTGGGCCGGTATCTGTTTAATGGTACTCGGTATTGGCTTGATGATTCCTGCTCGTTTACCCCATTCTTCCGATGCTTTTGTGGTTGTTTCCCAAACCATTGCCGGTGTTGGTGCCGGTATGTTGGATATCCCTATTACTGTGGCTGTTCAAAGTTCTGTTCCCCGAAAAGGTAATGACCAACTCAAAAATCAAGCCATCCTGACCACTCACCTGTGCGTTTCACATTAGATTTGGCCATTGTCACAGCCTTGATGCAAGTTGGTAGCACCATTGGCTTTACCATTGGCAGTACCATTTCTGGATCACTCTGGAATTCTATGATTCCTGAATTATTGATGAAGAATGTCCCTGGCATTAATATGCGACAAGTGATGGGAAATGTCACTTACGCTCAAAATCTTCCCGAACCTGAATATAGTCTTGTGGTCGACTGCTTTGGCCAAGCCCAGCGTGTATTGACCATCATTGCCTGTTGTATGGTTGCTTTGGCCTTCTTATGCACATTACCTATGAAATCTTTCGGTTTGGACGAAACCGATAACTATCAGAAAGACCATGAAAACGATACCACGGAAAAGCACGAAGGACTCGACGATGAAATAACCCCACCCAATACGGAAAAAATATAAACTCACTCCCAACCGCTATTTCACTGTAACTTTTTTTATCTCCATAGACACTCATTTTTTTTTTTGTAAATTTTTTAATTTTTTATTTTTTTTAGTTACCTCTTCCCCCGGATGTACTCTATGCATTCATAATAAACGAATGGTACTTATTCTCTACTCATTTATCACATGAATGGAATCGTGATGGCAGGAATAGATAAGATCGACCAATGAAACCACACCCTTGTATGATCTTGATCTCCGAAGAAGGGAGATAGTACCCAGGTAGGGCCACGGTGAAACTAATTTTTTCTAGTCTTACTTTTTTTTTCAATGAATCACATGTGATACGAGTAGTGTGAGCGGTAATAGTTTGACGGAGTTGGGCCGAGAAGTTTTATTTCAACATGCTATTGATGAATGGAAAATTCCAAGTACAATTACTGTTATATAGAAACGGCTTTAATATGATTGATTCGTTATCAGCTGCAACGGATCAAGCCTGGCAAAAATCGACTGCTTAGACAACCAAAACACGGGATACAGTTCGAGCTCAAATTCAAACTCTGGAAGCAAGAAGAGAAAATTACCGCAAAACAAGCTGGTAAACAAGATACGAATCAGAGAATGCTCGAAAGAATAGCGATGCAAAAACCATACGTTTAAGAAAACAAGTCATCCATCTGCGGTTGGTGTTGGTAATGCCTGTATTACTCCTGCAATGAGGGGACGATTACCTCAATGGGTGCCCTTTTTTTATACCATTCAATCCTTATACATTTGTTGGCGTTTCGCCTCTAAATATACAAATACTGAGGATGGTATTACTTTATCTTTTTCGACTTGTGCTATTATGTGAATGCGTTGGGTTTCTATTTATGGGTTTTCCCCGGATCGAAGATGTTGCTGTATGCTATTTAGACATTGATCAGCGTTGCCTGGCTATTGTGGTTTGGCACAAACCCTTATGCATTTTTAAAGCTACGATACGTATTTCGCAAATTACAATAAGGAGATTGAAAAGGTCGCTTCGAGTATTTTTCTTGATGGAGTTGTACTCCATTTACAATCTCAAGGATTGATAAGTGAAAGAGACAAAGGTGTTACGGTATCCTATTACTTATTTTGGGATTGCCTGTCATACTCTGTCCAGCGTGAGTGGGACAGGCAGACCTCTTGTGCGTAGAATTTTAACCGTCCATCTGCATTGATCGGACATTTTTAACAATTTTTTACCAGTACGATCCGAACCAGGAAGTTCGAGACCAGCAAATGTTGCCCGAGCTACCGTAGTAAGATCTTCCAGCCGCTCAAGCGAGTTCAGAATCTACGACTATATCAACGAAGACAGTATTTTCTTACCTCAAAGAATGCTACTGCGTTTGGTGCAATACGCCGATCAAACTTGTGTATGCAAAGCCTAGGATTTGAATATCGTTTGTGAAACCGCAAAGTGACAGCTTATTCAAACGTGGTCCATACCTTACAAAGACTTAAAACTCATGGCAAAGTGCCGGAACAGATCCGCTGAAGTGGACCTTTAAGATGTCCAAACATGATCCAGGGGCAAGACGGCTCATGATTCATCCAGAGCGATTATCACAATATGCCTTGATTAAAAAGTTATTGCTAATTATGATTTAACTTGTCATCATCTTTGACTGTCTTGTTCAATATCCTTTATGTTTCTTTGTAAAATTGCAATTATTTTTATACTTCTCGAACTCCAATGGTTGATTTGTGCAATAAAGGGTATCTAACGCGCTATTCTGTTGTACAGACGCATTTTAACAATGGCCCAGCTAATTACAAGTAAGCATACGACACTGGCCATGATCCCGATTTCAAATGCTCTTCGGAAACAGATGGTGCCTTGGCATACATCAACACCTTGTCGCTTAGCTTGACGATCGTACAAAGCACCAAACAAGATATTGAAAGACTGGCTTCCAATCGCCGGTGCAAACAACAGCCAACCCCTACATCGATACAATGCATGGGTCAGTATGGACTTGGAACCTTTGCATCCATCCACTGATTGTATTACTTACCAGTTACGAGCAAAGACCTACGCCAAGCAAAAGAAAACAAAAACAGACCAAGAACGAAAATTAACCAACATGACCATCAAAAGGTTGTGCAGAGACTTACATCGGTACCAAATTCAGAGGTTGTAGCGGGTGCGACACCAAAGACGATGCCATAAACGACGGCCACAGAAATGGTGCAGGGAAGAAGGGTTTCGGGGGTGGTAACACCAGTCACGAGATAGAATAAACTAGCAGTTAACCCCACAAGGGCGGCCCAAAAGACCCAAATACGATGAACGCCGAATTTGGACTTTAGAATGTCACTGAGGGTACCAAAGCCGGCACGGGAAGCACAGTTGGCAATGCTAAAGGTGGAGACGTGGATGTTTCGGAGATGTTGGGCATTGGAGGTAGCGACGGCGGAGGGAAGCGCTAATAAAATCGGACCAATGCTGGCGAGGTAAACATAACCAAGACCCAAACCAATGAACAATGTGACAAACAATGCAAAGCCGACTGGATGAGTGAAAAAATCGAGGCCGCTCAAACACGGCTCGTCTCTCTCCGCTTCCTCGTCCTTATTTCGATGTTGTGGTTGGATGGAATTGCCGATCATCGGCGTATCATCACTGTGTAACAAGGGCGCGGTCTCGACAACGGATGGTGTCTTTCCAAAATCTAAGGGCCCCAAGAAGAATGAACCGAGCAACATGCCTCCTGCCATGGCAAAAGCGAAGAAGACGAGGAACAGATACATTTGATGCTCATCATCGCCTTGCTCATCTTTGAAGAAGTGGTCGTTGATTTGCGAATACACGAGACCGCAAAGACCGATCGAAGCACTGGTGATGCCCATGCTCATACCTCGATGGGTTCGGAAGTTATGAGCCTGATTAAAAAGAAAAGGACGGGATGCGTTCACGATTAACAAACATGAATGATAGCAAGGACCAAATAAAATGCATGCTGCATGTATGACAAGTATAAATAGATAAAAAAAGAAACGAGGCAACATAATAAAGAAGCCAATCAAAAAGCGCAGAAAATCGAAAACGATCGACTTTTTTTTTTTTTTTTTTTTTTTTTTACCTGAGAGTCGAGAGTGCAGAGGTAGGCAGCGGCTCCTGCAAATCCCGTGCAGACAAGATACAGGGCACAAAGCGCAAAGGATGAGGGCAATCGTCCAGCATAGGTCTGTGCGAGCAAGAATTGGCCCATGAAAGCGAACAAAGCTGACAAACGGAGCGTGCTATAAGAGAATAGATACATGCGTCAGTTTCATTCCATTCAAATCGAGCATTAGGGTTCTCTCACAGAGAACCTCGAGGAAAAAAAAGGACTAGCAAGTGTCTATATGTTTTTCATACGTCGCAATACCCAAATGTTCAATCATTGCCGAACACACAGGTCCTGAAAAGGAGACGCCAACGAAACAAGCAGTGCTGACAAGACTGTTCTCGAGGGCTGACCAGTGAAATTTGGTCGTTAAAGCTGTCCCCACAATCGGATACACATATTGAGGTCCACAAACGTTGGCACAGATTAAAGCGACGAGAAACGAGACTGAAAGATTGTAAGAGGTGGCCGGTCGTGGTATCATTTTCTAGTCGGGGGAATATGTGTAGGTGGGTGTCCTGAGGAATAAAACAAATGAAAGTGAGAGTAAGAGGGGGAATCAGACAGGATAAGAAAGAAAAAGCTAAGGGCGAGATAAATGAGAAACTAGGGAAAAGATGAACGAATTGAATGACAAGAGAGATTGAAATAGATCGATGAAAAATTGAAGACCGCTTTTGTGGGGGGGAGGGGAATTCCCGTTTTTTATATTTCTCCAAAAGATGATGACATTACCATAAATGGCATATTCCCTATAGAAAACGACCGTTCCCGATTGGTCGAAATGAAAAAGGAAAAATCCACCACACTATGGGCCAGGCCCAATTTATAAAACAGATCACCCACCAGATTCAAACACCACCACCACCACCACCAAAAGGGACTTCACATGTCCCATCACGTCGGCTTTTTCCTGACCAGCATTCACCGCAACAGAAAGTCCACGATTGTACTGCCCGTAGAAAAAAGAAAACATGCCATTTGCACCACGTGCCTGCGCGTCAAAACTTGGGTTTCGGCCTGGTTGGGACTTGTGTGTGTTTTCTTCTTTTTTTTTTTTATTTGATGAAATCCACGTGGAAACCGCCATTACATACAGCACACACCATATTTATCGTCATCGAAACTTGTAACATGATAGTAAATCAAAAATGCCTAGACCTTTTTTTTTACTTCTTTTGAGTTTGAGCCTTCAAGACACGCTTGACAATCTTTTGTTCTTCAATCAAGAAAGCACGGACAATGCGGTTTCTGACGCAGTGAGCGCAACGAGAACCACCATAGGCACGGCTGACGTTCTTCTGGGTCTTGGACACAGTGGCGAATTCACGGGCACGCAATGCCTTGAGCTAAAATGACACAGTTGCAAAATCCACCGTTAAACATCTATCCAAGTTTCAAGAAAATCATTCATAACTCGCCACTTACACCAGCGAGGGCGTCACCGCAATCACCGCAACGAGGAGCCTTGACGGGCTTCTTCTCGTACTGGTAGACGAGTCTGGCACCTGTTTGTTCGTAAAACATGAAACAAAAATTGGGCGTTAATCATCCATCGTTTTTTCTTTTGGTTCCATGTCGTCGTGGAAATAAGTCCAATGAAAATCCGAACAAGGAAGCTTTTACGTACCGGGAGTCTTCACAACTCGGACACGGTTGGAGCGAGTGTTGTAAGAAAGGCGGCGTCTGTAGGTGAGTCTCTGGGCCATGGCTTTAATTCTATCAATGGATAAAGAAGATGCGAATCCCTTTTAGTTCTCATCCGTCTTTTGGCTCGATGAAGAAAAAAAAAAAGAAAGTTCATCCATTCGTATCCCTCGATGTCATCCATTGCCGTTCATTCATCCATCCAGCGCAGGATGCATCGATACGGTGGTGATCTTGCTAATTAAAAAGAGGGGGAATATAATAGGTGATGGTCATACCTCCAGACTACAGAAGGGTGAGCAGGAAAGGGAGGGGGCAACGAGAGGATGGATGGCGTTCATCCATACACTCTGTCTGTGGGCCCGGACCATCAACCGAACATTCGCCCCGTGTCGGAGTTTCAACTAGGACGAGAGGAACAATTCCGGACTCTCTCAGATTTGGTTTTCGCCCAAATGCAGTGATGGCTCTCTCTCTTGTCAAGAAAGACCAGCTGATGTTGTGCATCCCTGATGTTTCACATGAATAATATGAACGATGGTCCTGTGTGAAGCGAAAATGACTGATTATTGATCCCAGCTGAGCGATTCTTATTTTATTTTTATTTATTTTCTTATTTTTTTTGCAGACACAGAAATTTCAAGAAGGCATAATTTGGTTCTTTCATTCGTTAGAAACCGTAACATGGCATAAAACATCATCGACAGCATAACAATAAGTACATGATGTAATAAAAAAAAAAGATCAATAAAAAGCAAATAACAAAGTCATGTATGAAATGAAAAAATGAAAGAGACACAAAATGAAAGTGGAATTACATAAAATCGTATGCATCCATGCCTAAAGTGGCATCCTTGTTCGCTTCTGCAAATCCAATACGACGGTTACCCAGATCAAACACCTGACACGGAAACATTCATCGATGTGAGCTACCTTGAACCATCCATGCCGTATGCACAACACAGGCATTTTTTTTTATACTTTACCGTGTAAAAGTTTTTCATAAACACGTCCCCGAGAACCCATGTGTCCGGTTGATCAAAGTATTTTCCAGAGATACCGGATAGGCACATGGAACTGCGAGCGTTGTAAGGTAGAAGCACATATTCTTCCGCCGGAATTACCAGATCAACTCCGCCAATGTTAAACACGAGAGGTGGCAATGTATCCTTGAGGTCGCATGGAATCGACCATGTGGTGTCGCCGTTATATTTAGATCCCGGAATGCGACTGTGAATGGCTTCAGCATCACTAGGCGTAGCAATGATCAATGTGGTTCCTAATAGGTTGTATGTCAGTTTTTTTTTATTCTTGGCCAAACGGGCGATTCAAGGGATTAGCGTGCCAGACCACTTACCGCTGTCGATGATCACTTTACGGGTTTTCCATTCATCGGAACCAAACGTGAAGGAGTCCAGGTGCACCATCCAGAAAGTGTCATCAATCACGTTGCTAAAGGTTAGGTTGCCTGAGTACCGTGAGGTATCGATACCACCAAAATCAATTTCTCCGCCAGCAGGTTGGGTATAAAAAGAAAAAAGGGAGGCGTCCACCAGGTTCTGTTGTATCATGGAATAAAACGGAGGCTGTTGTCGCAAATCACTTAAATTGGCCAACCCCAAGCCAAAGATCCCATCAAAAGGCGTGGTCAAGAAATCCGTCGATAGTTCGGTCGCCAGTGCCACGGCCTGGTTTTGGATCTCAAGACCGGCGACCTGCACCGTATCACGAGCGCCATGAACACGCACCTTGCCCGTGCCGTAATGAATATCGATCAAATCACTGTTCAATTTTTCTTCCCGGAAACTAACAGAAGCTTGACTTTGAAATTGTTGATGATCCCGGCATATCCAATCCGTCGTACAATTAGCTGACACCACCCAAAGATCGGAACTTCCCGTATCGAACACTACATTGAATGACTGAGGCGGTTCCCCGAGCGTGATGGCCCCAAAATATCCTGAAGAAAAAGTCACTCTATGAACAAGAAACGTGCACTTTTGAGCAGAACGTACCGCTTCCGTGCCGATAACCGGTCAAGACTTCTTTATTTAACCAACGGGGTTCAAGCGATGATGCGCGTCGTTTGGTATGGTGAATTTGGATATGTTTTCGCAAAGGTACTTTGAACCTTTTCTCCACGGGAATGCCTTGGATATATGATACACATAGCACCGCCAACAACGCAATTGAAAATAACATACAATTAGCACAAATGAAGTCAAGCCAAGACACGGCAAAAGAACAGAGATCGTCGGAAAACCTTCGCTGACATTTTATGATTTGGGGAAATTTTTATTTGACGCCATAACTACAAAGACCATGTTTGCTGTTAGGACATCGCTATGATATAAATGATGTAATATGAATCCTATCTTGATGATCAAATGTACAATAGTTTTACTCTCGATTCATCGGGATCAACTGTTTACGTATGCCTGAAACCATGAATTCGACCTTCTTGGGAAAGAAAAAAAAAGTCCGTAACCGTCCAACCCGGCATTTGTCCCTTGCGAGATTTTGCAGAAAAGAAATTCACAGTTGTATATACAGTTTCGGTTGGATTTCAAATGATGCTACATCTCATGAAAGCAACTCTAAAATTACCCGGCATCGGAGACGACATGCATTATCCCAGAACAAGATCATGAAATCGAAAAAAAGCGTAAAGCGATAGGGTATGTTGTTGGCGGCTTGCTAGTGAATTGCTCTTAGGTGACACGGAATACGGGAGACACTTGATGGAAATAAAACCCAATGCCGAGTCGATATTCTCCCACCGGAATATCTTCGTCCACCGTCCATTGGTAAGAATAGTTTGAAAATGATAGAGTTCGTTCAATGTGATGAAGATAGCGAGTTTGGTGGGTCGCATTTGCAGGTAACAAACCAGCTAAACAGGAATCATCGTCAACTGAAACAGTTCTTTCTTTTTCAATATAATGGCTACGACCACTTGCCTATTGTGTGAGAGGTGCGTGCACTTGCATATCCATAAAGCGGAAATTTGGTTCCCGCACTAAGCTCCCTGTGAAAGAAAAGGGAACAAATCGATGAGGACTATAGTCTGTAAAGTGCATCCTGTTTGTGATGGTTACCATGTTACTGTTACAGTTTCACCTCGATGAATCAGTTGATCTCGCAGAGGTCTCGTGATGGTAAACGGAGGATGGGGCTCATGAAGATAAGCTTGAGCACGGTGACAGTAGATGCCCAATAGTAGTAACAGGACGAGATGGTAATGCCAAAGTAGGGAAAGCATGAGGCAATCGACGGAAGAAGCAATAAAACGAGGAACAATGAGGAAATCGGAAATGAAATGCCCTGGAACAGCGACGAAAATATTTTTAACTTCAAAAATTTGGGATTCATAGGAAAAGCATATATGACTTGCATAATACATTGAGAGACCAAAGTTTTCGTAGACTCGTTTGCTACTGTCAGAGAATGCATGCACGTCGAAATACGGTTTAATAAGTCTGTTAAGCGAGCAACGCCTGCATGCCCCCGGAAATCAATACATCAAGAGTGCAGAATGATATATCGGGCAAATTTAAGGAGCTATTTACTTGAAATGCCAGACGTGGAGTGATAGAGTTCATTAAAACTAGTCGTCAATGGTCTTGCTTTGAGAGAAAAATTCATGTAGAATATGGCCAGAAATTGACTGTACCTGCAAATACCAGGTCATGCTGTCATGACCAATGACGAGATTCAGTATCATCGGTCAAAAACCACATTTTTATCATTCTTGCATTGGGATCTTCTGGAATGGGTATGCAAAAGGAAGCAGAACAACTTTCCAAGGTTGTGTTCTGAGGAAATGTGTCGTCGACGCCCATTGAGATTGCTGCTCCTTGACAGCGCTTGGATTTGAAGCACACTGGAAACGCTTCAGCTAGAATAGGAGATGGCCGAGAGCCGTCGCGATCCTGCAAATTGTTTAATCTATCGTAGGGTATGTCGAAAATTTGCGAAAACCAATAGCCAGCTTCTAGCCAGCCACCTCACTTCTATGGGAAAAGTTTTGCGGATTGCTTTGCCTGACAAGTCCAAATTTGGTCGCACTCCGTATTCATATCAACAACGCTCCAACGTGAAAAAAGAGAAGAAAAAAAAATGTGGCGCTAACTTGTGGCACCGAAACGACGTCCTGATTTTTTTCAAGCAGGGCTCTTGAAAGGGAATGGCTTACTAGTATCTGCTCGTAGAAACCGCCGTGGTCATGGTGCGTCGTAGTGAGGCGTTCTCTGTTTTGGGTCACGAATTACTGGTCCGGTGGCAACGGCGGTTGGAGTCACCTGCATTCCCTAAAGAGCAACGGATGGGGCGGCAGGGAAGCTCTTTTTGTAAAATGTTTTTCGAAAACTCCTTACACCGGCTGCAGTGTGCATTTTTTCCGTTTTCAAATCTGTTTCAGTAGGGATTTTATCATACCTCTTTGTTTTCTTCTTCCTTGTTTACCTTCTTTTTTTTTCCTCTCATTCTTTTTTCTCTGCCTTGCTTTATTTCCACTTTTAGAGAAAGCTCACATTTATATAAATCGCGCCCACCATTTTTGTTTGCTGTCCTCATAGTTTTTCCATCTATCATCGAAAAAGTCAAGCATGTGTCTGTCACCACTGGCGTATGATGACTGTTCATAGTTCGAATTCCGCTCTTCATTCAACGGGGTCTACTCACTTGAAACCACAGACAACGCCCCCTTTGGTCTCTTTAACCACTCCTTCCAACGACAATATCAACGACCGTCTTGCCGAAATCGAGAAACTTCGGCACTTTTTCGCCACCGCCACCAATCACTGGGATCCAAATACCGCCGTCAAATCGTATGTCCTACCCACGGGGGAAAGTGTGTCCTGTGTCTTGTGGAATGACTTGTTCCATATCACAGGCACCGATATCGTCCGTTCTCTCCATTACCGATTTCACGCTTTCGGTCGACCTATTTGCAACATGAAGAAATTCGAAGAAGGGATATTCAGCGACTTGCGTAATCTGAAACCAGGCACCGATGCCTGCTTGGAGGACCCGAAATCCGAATTCTTAGAGATGCTGTACAAAAACAATTGCATTCGGACGCAGAAAAAGCAAAAAGTGTTTTATTGGTTTTCCGTTCCACATGACCTTCTATTTTTGGATGCACTGGAGCGTGATATCAAGCGAGAGAAAGTCCATGCTGACCCAACCAGCATCGCTGTTGCTGAACCGGCCACCTCCCTCTCCCTGACTGCTACCCAAGAAGCCTTTGATCGACTGCGCAAGTCCATGTCCATTCCGTTTTCTTCACTCTCATCATCTGAACAACCAACTGGGCTTGACTCGCGCTTTAAGTCGTGTATGAACGTTATTTCTGCAACGCATAATTTTTGAAAATCTTTTTGTAACCCATACTTGTACCCATCTGTAATCATGAAAAAAAAAAAACCTTGCAAAAAGAAAACAAATAAGCACACTTATTCGCAATCCATGTATCCCCAATAAATTGTATCTTGGCATTCCGAACCTCCATTCTTCCAAACAAGTCTTGTACTTTGAACAGGTCACTGCATCCAGCAATTGTTTTTGTTTCCATTGTGAGGGGCATAATTGCATGGAAATCCTAGGTAATGAAAGACAGGTGAGCGCGACTGGCTAAACTTTTTTAAAGTCCAATTCGCATTGCAAATGTCTATGTATGGCGGCAGGCGATCCCCTAACTGCTGCATGTGATGATAGCCAACATTGCGATTATCTCTGAGCAAGGTTCATTATGGCCTGGCAGCAAATTTACAATGTCTACTTTTTTTAAGATACATAAAGGTTTGGTATACTGATTGCAATGCCGCTGCATTAAAAAGAGTATATTTTTGTTGAAAGATTGATTGAAGCCTTGCCATAACACTTGTTCCCGGTCGAGAATACAAATAGTTTCTTTGTTGTAAAAATACAGACGAGGTTTCCTTCTGCTTTTCCAACGTTCATAAGTGCTTATTTCTTTCGGATGATTCGTCTTGTGTATACTCCTGTTCAAAAGTCACCGTAGGAATTTCAAAATTTCTTAATTTCCCCCCCCCCCAAAAAAAAATGCAATGATATGTTTCGATGGGACAGCGTCCATAATATAAGACCATCCGAACAACTCCAAAATTTATTGATCAGATATTCGATAACCTGTAAATGAATAAAGGTATAACAAACAGTATTTAATACGACGTTTGACCGCCTTCTTTCTCTATTACGGCAAGCGGCACCTATTGGGCATCTAATCACTACGGGGCTTGCAGGCATCCTTCCTTTCTTTCTGGTCCCGTCCTGGTGAAGATGTCTTTTTGCTGTTGGCCCCCGTCACGAAGGTTTTTCGTTTTTTTTTTTCCGTTGTCCGCGTTGTTTGCCTGTCCCCTCGGCGTTGCTTCTGTTCCTTCCGGAGAACTTTTTTTGGCCTGACATTGTCTCCCGCTTGTGTCCTTTTCCGCGTGGTCGGGCTTTTTTTTTCTCTGGCGTTCTCCTGTGTCCCTTTGGTTGGACGTCTGGTTTTTTTTGGGGGGGTTTCCTTTGGTTGTCCCTGAGTGTTTCTTTATTTTTCCTCGCCTCTCCTGGGCGGTTATCGCCGTCCTCCCCAGGATGCGGACTTCTGGGAGCGGGCGACCTCTTCCCAGAGGTTACGGTAAGTTTTTCAATAAAGTAAGAAAGCTGTATAAAATATAATTTTACTGACGACTCTTGCTTTCTTTGTTTTCTTTTGTCTTCTCTCCCTAATCTGGTCATTTTCCAACTCGCGAATTAATTATCTTTTACTTGTCTATGTTTGATTTACTTTCATCGTTTGATGTTTATGCTTTTTTATGGCTTTTTCTTGTATTGCCATTTCTCTTTTTTTTGTCTGTATCATTATTATTTTTTGTAATTTTCAAATTCCTACGGTGACTTTTGAAATAAACAGTAGAATATTTATTTCGCGTGCAATTTCCATAGCACAAAAGATGACATGAAAGGCGGAATCCAAAAATGACTCGCGGTGAATGGTCGATCTCATCCGCTTGAATGCAGCTGAACAATTTTCAGAGACAGCCCTTTCTTGCTTTCAGCGACCCGAATTAAAAACCATGCTTCCTTCCGATGCCCATCTTCCACAGGTCCAGTCTTTCAATCTCAATGACGACTGTCTGGAAGCCGTCTTCAAGTATTGTGGTGGTTGCCCCTGGATTCTGTGTCAATTGAGTCAAGTGAATCGCAAATGGCACGAGATTGCTAGACGTCCTTCCGTGGTAATGTCGATGCTCCTCAAGTCACAGCAGCAAATCTCATCGTCTCACACTTTCTAGTGGCGATACCTTGTGCTCGATAAATGGAGCTTATATATCTACTATAAGCGCCTCTTAGTCTCGCCTCACTGGCACCAGCAAATCCTTGCAGTGGATACATTGGTTATTCGCAAATCCTATGAAACGAGACATGGTCATCTGTCCGCACTTCCTTTACAGCGTATTGCCAAGTTGAGCCGCCTTGTGACGAAGAATTTGTGCCTGTACGAGATCCTGAGGATTTTGAAACAATTGGGCGGTTGCCAACGTCTTCGTGCCCTGGATTGGACCAATATAGAGACATGGTGCCACAGCCAACAATTCACATTTGATCTATTCAATGACTTTGATCAACTCCAACATTTACGTATACGCTTTCAAAAGGATGGAGCCAATGGATTTGCCCCTTTCTGTGCACGCACATCTATTCCACGGACTTTACCCGCCAACTTATCCGATCTATGTATTACTTGTGTCCGCGATCTCGAACACGTAGAACAACGAAGTATATTGGAGAGTTTAGACAGTTTATATCTTCGACTCAACGAAATATACAACGATGACGATATGGACGATTTCAGACAACGGGAGCGGGACCTCATCGCACGGTGGCAAGACATCGAACAAGCGCTGCTTATCAAATACAGCTATGCGGCCTCCTTGCCGGCATTGCAACATTTCGAAATAGGGTTCTGTTACGCATGGACCGCGGCTGTCTGGCGCCAGGTCTTGCTTACAATGGCCCAGAATACATCCATTTTCCATCTCGGGCTCTATGGTTGGGACCAGCTAATGCGCTTACAAGGAACAGCACTCCGATGCAGTGAGATGGAACAGATAAGAATCGAGGCGGAGCAATCTATAGCCGAATGTTTTCTCGAAATGGCCCCACGCTTGAGATATCTGGAATTAATCGATTTCTCTATCGGGCTCGGCCTACTCCAAACCGCACATCACTTGACAGCTCTGCAACATGTCCACATACGTTATTCATCGTCTTTCAAAAAGAATCTTCGCGATTCCAATGACCCATATCCCATCACGGGACCACTGATCGATTTTATTACTATCCTATTTTGCAAGAACGAAAACGCCTCTATACGCGAACAGCGTCGAAATTGCTCCATTATCATCACCGTGGATGGAGAATTGCAGAACAACTGGGAAAATGACTCATGCTTCTTTCCAAAATCGTTGTTGGGAACAATACGATCCGCAATTGACGATACTGTTGTCCTTAAATTCAATGTGATCTAAAATTCAATGTAACCTAATGTTGTAACACTTTCCGTTCCCATATACAAGTTGTATGTTTCCTCATGTCTGAATAATGGGCAATGCTGCATGCTTGTCAAAGTTCTGGTCAACACATAGAGAATTGTCCATACTCTTGATAAAATTTGTTTGTTGAACTCCCTACTGTAATTTTACAAACAATCAACTTAAAAGCTTCCAGTATGCTCTCTAATTTTCTTTTCCCATGTGGTTTTCCCTTCGTACTCTTTTCTCATCAATTCAGGGCGAGCAATAATCCGAAACAAACGCGTGTTCATACACTCATAATAACATAAAATACTTTACTTTGTTTTCGTAAACAATTACAATTGACGTCGCAATTTGGGAACATTGCCAGATTTCAGTACTCCTTTAGAGTTCAGTTTAAATCTGTCGTTTATTGGTTTTTTTTTTTTTTAAAAAAAAAAAATTTCTGCCATAAGATGGTCATATTTATATTTTCTACAAAGATACATTTCTCTATGTCTACCATCTCCAGGAGGTTCTCGCAGACTTCCTGCAAATCTTCCAGAATTATTCCGAAACAGACAAATCAAGAAGTATTCCCGGACCACCTTAACGCTGAACGGATTTGGCCTATATTTCTTCCGTTTTCCAGGCAATACATTTGGTATGCCCGTTCATCCATCGGTCCTTTATACTTTCTCGAAGGTTCCTCCAGACATCGAGCGGACGAGCCAATGCGCTGTCCTCCGTATTTGCTAAACTTTGGTATAGCAAATCTAATCGGCGCAAAAGAAGAATCGGCGTAACTGACAACATACGTTAGTCTTTCTCTGTCAGTAAACAAATGGCATAAGCACCGAGCCAGTTATTTCGTCACTGACACTAAAATGATGCCGTCATTTCAAAAAATGATCAACAATATTTTTTACTGTTTCCACTGTTGATGAACACCGAAAAAAAAAAATTCGAACGCTGAGGAGAAATGGAAAAAAAAGAGGTCGTGCCGAGGATCGAACTCGGATTAGTGGATTCAAAGTCCACTGTGATAACCATTACACTACACAACCGAGACATTGTCGAGGTCGCGCGCGTATCTTCTTTGTTCTTTTATAGTTTTTTCTTTCGCCGAAAACAGCAATTTTTACTAGTAACATTCCGCCAAGAATACCTCAAAACAGTCACCCAACCTTCCCCGAAAATACCTCTTTTTGTCCCGAGTCAAAACACCGAGTCAAACTGACAAAAAACGCAAAAAACAAAAAGCCTATCGATCCCGAACTTATCGATATCCCGCCCAAAGTTCTCGGCAAACGCCAGATTTCCGCAATTTCCGAAATTTCCGACCGCCCAGCGAATTCGCACTTTTCATTCACCGACGTTCCCTCTATCGCGAAACGACGTACCCCTAACATGACAGAGACTAAATCTGTCACTAACACCACTGCCACGCCCAACCCTTTTGATTTCGGACCTACTGGTCTACCAGTTGATCCCAACCATTTGCCGCCTGCCCTGAATACATTTCTTGAAATGTTCAACTCCCGCTTTGCTTCCCTGGAAAAACTTTTTCAGGAGGAACGTGCTCGTGCCACCCGTCTTGAGCAAGCCAACGTTGAGTTACTGCAGCAAAATGCTGCTCTGCTTCAACAACTGCTCAGCTTGAAAACAACACCAGCCCAACCAAAGCCCGCTCCCAAGTCCAAGCAGTCTACACAGACACCTACTTCCCCGATCCCAGCGCATCTAACAACCGCCGCTTCTAAGCATGCGCCTAAACCCACTACTGAGGCAAAAAAACCCACCTGGGCTGATAAAGCCAAAATCCACCGCCCTGCTACCAAGCCCAAAAACAATAAGGCTAGGCGTCCTATCACCTCTGCAACGATGCAACGGTTGTTTTCCGCCCCCACGGGCGCATCACAGTATACTTTCGTATACTTGAATTGTAAACACCGCCTCACCCACAGTGAAGTCAGAAAAAATCTGGCTACGGCCAAAGTTCAGCAATCCCGAATTTTGGATGTCCAATTCCCCGCTCGTAACATCATCGCTCTACTTGTGAACCAGGAATATAAATCGGACCTCATCACGCTACTCAACAAACAAGGTATCCAAATCAATCCGCACTTCAATATCCTCGACCCCAAGGTGATTGCCGATCCTATCCATGCCACCAAAACCAACGCCGAAAAAAGCGACCTTGCCCAATCACTTGTTGCCGATCGCCTGTTGCGGCTGGGTTCCCGGCTCCCTTACCACTTAATGCTCAGCATTCTCCGATCATTTACCCAGCCTAACTCCACTGTGCAACTCTCTGAGACCATCATCCAACGTTACCTTGATTCCCGCAAACCAGCCATAGACAGTGAACCTGTACAAACCAGTGCTGCCGACCAAAGCGACAACACCGACAACAATGACACTGCCGCCCATATCACCACTAACACCCAGTCTTCGTCAAATGATGGTCCTGAAATGGACGAATCTCAATGAGTGCTGAGCGCCTAAAAATCGCTACTTTTAATGCCGCTGGTCTTCGGACCAAACACTACGAACTTTTTCAAGAATGCACCGCTTCCCAAATCGACATAATCCTCGTTACCGAAACATTCCTATCAAAAGGAAATATCCACACCAAATGGAAACAATTCCACAACTATGGCCAGGTATCGGCTCATCGACCATTCGATGGGCTGTCCCTCTTTATCCGTCCCGACTTTCCACACCATGTTCACCTTCTGCCCATCACTGATCCTTATGTTATTTCGTGTAGGATTGGTCCCTATACCCTGCATGGCCTGTACCTCCCTCCTCGACTTTCTCTTGCAGAGGCCGAGAAAAGGTGGCGTTCCTTGGAGATTGACGATCACACTATTGTGTTTGGAGATCTGAACGTACGTCTGGGCAGTGATACTGGAGATCACCGTGCCAACGACAGAGCCCCTGCGCTACGCAACTGGATCAGTACATTGGGTTTAACCTTGTGGAACTCAGAATTGGCGTATGGCATACCCACTTTTGAAGGTCACCAAGGAGCAAGCATCATTGATTTTTTTATCTCGATGCATACAAACATTCTGGACGTGCAATTGCAAATAAGGAGTGACTTGTCACTTAGTTCCGACCACCACTTGTGTGAGCTATCCTTTGTACCTGTGCCCATACCACAGCTTCCCAGAGCAAATGCTGCCCGACGCCACTGGAAACTTCAGCGATTCCAAGATCCTGAGGTATTAGCCAGGTACGCTGACAGGCTAAAAGATCTTACGGGTGATCTTTTAGAAGGGATCTCAGTTGCGCTTTCCGAAATTGAAAACAACCATGCGTCGCGCGCTTGTAAACTGGAGGGCTTTGTGGATAAGCTCATTGAGTCTATCTATACTGCCTTGGATCAAAGCGTTGGACCATCCGATTCCCGTGATAAAACCTGGAAATGGTTTTGGAACGCCAATTTACAAGCTCTAGCCAACCGCCGTCAAGCCCTTTATCAAAGGTGGAGACGGTCTGGCAATGACTTTGAACGCCTTACAATTCGTCGCCGGTATGAGGCGGCTTGTGCCGAACTGACACAAGCGATACGAATTGCGCGACGCATCACCTGGCGACAATTTTGTCAAAAGATGGACCAAGACCCTGTGAACATGAGTAGTGCGATCAAACGGATGAGGCTTCGGCAACGTTCAAATGTGACCCTCTCATCACCAGAAGGACCACTCCATGATGCTAACCGTATGGTGACCCATCTGGAAAGTGTGTACGGCGGCTCTATCGACCTACGTTCGGAACCCTCACCAGAAATGGATGATTTCCAGGACAGTACACGAATCCCATGGACTCAGGCCACTGTTTATCAAGCGATCCGGAACTTGCCGTCCCGGAAAGCACCAGGTGTTGACCACATACGAGCAGAAATGCTCAAACCTGTGGCTGACCACATGAGCGTCATTCTCCATAAGCTTTTTCGCTTATGTTGGAGGTGGTCGTGGACCCCAAGGCAGTGGCGAACTGCACAGGTAGTCCCGATCTACAAGAATAAAGGTTCACCATCGGACCCATCCAGTTATAGGCCCATCAGTCTTACCTCGGTTTTCCGAAAGCTGTTGGAGCGTTGCCTGGTACCTGAGCTTCTCTCAACGATGCCTCAGTTAGACATTGCGCAAGGTGGTTTTCGTGCCTCTCGGGGTACTCTCGACCAAGCACTTTGTCTCGATGAACTCATGCGGCTTTATACTCGTGTCCAAGGGCAAGAGCAGTTGCCTACTCCCCCCGTGGTTGTTTTCCTCGATATTAAAGCTGCGTATGACAGTGTCAATCGCTTGATCATATGGGAACTTTTGGGACATTATGTATCCCAACGACTGCTTCGCTTACTGCGTAATCTCTTTGATGACATTGTCGTCCAAGTCATATTACAAAACGTAGCGTCCCGGGAAATTTCGCCAAAGCAAGGTGTTCTTCAGGGCAGTATTCTTTCTCCTTTTCTTTATTCTATCTTTATTGATACGTTACCCCGCTTATTGCGGTCCGTATCTTCTTTTCCACAACTTATTCGCATACCTAAGCCAGCCACTGGGCGTTCGCTCAACCTGTGCTCAAGGATGCCTTTTTCTTATTCTTCCACTCATGCGAACCCGCGTTCTCTTATTGATGAGCTGCGGTCTAACCATGATCCTTATTCTGCTCCCCATGATCCTCGCCGATCTTGGGCCCCTATTAATAGTTTGCTGTATGCGGATGACGTGGCAATTATTGGTTATCCAGTAGATGTCCATCGGATGCTTGCAGTAGCTGAAATTCATTCTTATCTGTTTGGATACCGTTGGAGTCCCACCAAGTGTGAAGTCCTCAACGCTCCGGCTGATTCTTCTTTTTTTCTTTACAATAACGAACTCCCTACTTGTACTTCTTTTAAATATCTGGGGATTCCTTTTTCTCAGTGGGGTATAGATCGTAAGGCCTTACTCGCGCACTCTAATCGCAAGACAATCGCAGCAATGCGGGCGTTGAGTGAGTCAGGTGTGCACATGTACGGCTTTGGTCTCACTGCCTCACTTCGGGCTTACAAGATTTTTGCGAGACCTATTCTCGAATATGGTTTAGCGATCTGTATCCTTTTCCGAGCTGACTTGAAGGAACTCGAGGACACCCAACGGTGTTGCCTACGGATGTGTCTCAGGCGCCCTGCTTTTTGCAAGGCAATAGGGACCGCCACTGTGGCCTCACTCGCTGCTCTCCCTTCTATGTCTTCTCGTTTTCTTATTCTACAGGCCAAATTTGTTGGTCGTGCTCATACACTCCCTGCTGATACACTCTTGCGCTGTATTATCCCGCAGCTTCAGACTCGCCGAGGGAATGCGACATGGAACAGGCTACGTCGCAACACCCTCTGGAAAGAAGTCAAGACGATCCAAGCTGAACAAGCACGTTCGTCTTCTCGGAACCAGCCATTGGACCCATTTAAAGTAGCCATCCGAAACCATCTTCAAGGGGAAATAGACAAACGTCTTGCTAGTCGCCACCCACCAGTGACGATTTCACGTGGACTTTGTCGTCCTGTATGGGACCCAATCCTGTTATTGCCGGCCACCAGCAAAGAAAGACATCGTCTTATCCGTTGGCGTATGGCCTGGCTCCCACCCACTCCTTCTGTTGCCTGCCGATGTGGTGACCCCAAAGCCCATCGTGCTCATTTTCTGGTTTGTCCGCGCACGGATTTCTTTATCCAAAGGATCCTGCAAATACTGCCATCGTCACCGCCCGACCAAGTCCATCCCATCGATTTTGCCCTTAATCAGCTCCCCCGCCGACCAAAGGTTAATCTTCGTTACTGGCAACAGCTCTGGCCGATCCTCTTGGAACTCCTCCGGGAGATCGATATTGCAACATCTGACACCGACTTTGAATCAGAACCTCCACCTGGTGAACTACTCCTTAATGCATGTGTGGCACGTCAACAGCCCACAATGCCTCATTCCAATCATTAACGTACCTCTCATCCTTTTCCTCGTCATTATCCTCCGCCCTGGCCATTAATTTGTGCGACTTTGCTCCTTACTTTTTTTACCATTTTGGATTTTTTTTCCTTTTTTCCTTCGTCGATCCTTTCCTTTTTTAGATTTTTTGCTATTTTTTTATTTTCTTTTTTTCCCCTTTTGGGGTTTAGCAACTATATCTTCCCAAAAACCCTTAAAAACACCGAGGCGGCCGAATCAGCCCTTGTGCGACTGGCCATTGCCCTCTGAATAAAATGTTTGAACTACATACACACCGAGACATTGTCGAGGTCGCGCGCGTATCTTCTTTGTTCTTTTATAGTTTTTTCTTTCGCCGAAAACAGCAATTTTTACTAGTAACATTCCGCCAAAAATACCTCAAAACAGTCACCCAACCTTCCCAGAAAATACCTCTTTTTGTCCCGAGTCAAAACACCGAGTCAAACTGACAAAAAACGCAAAAAACAAAAAGCCTATCGCTCCCGAACTTATCGATATCCCGCTCAAAGTTCTCGGCAAACGCCAGATTTCCGCAATTTCCGAAATTTCCGACCGCCCAGCGAATTCGCACTTTTCATTCACCGACGTTCCCTCTATCGCGAAACGACGTACCCCTAACATGACAGAGACTAAATCTGTCACTAACACCACTGCCACGCCCAACCCTTTTGATTTCGGACCTACTGGTCTACCAGTTGATCCCAACCATTTGCCGCCTGCCCTGAATACATTTCTTGAAATGTTCAACTCCCGCTTTGCTTCCCTGGAAAAACTTTTTCAGGAGGAACGTGCTCGTGCCATCCCGTCTTGAGCAAGCCAACGCTGAGTTACTGCAGCAAAATGCTGCTCTGCTTCAACAACTGCTCAGCTTGAAAACAACACCAGCCCAACCAAAGCCCGCTCCCAAGTCCAAGCAGTCTACACAGACACCTACTTCCCCGATCCCAGCGCATCTAACAACCGCCGCTTCTAAGCATGCGCCTAAACCCACTACTGAGGCAAAAAAACCCACCTGGGCTGATAAAGCCAAAATCCACCGCCCTGCTACCAAGCCCAAAAACAATAAGGCTAGGCGTCCTATCACCTCTGCAACGATGCAACGGTTGTTTTCCGCCCCCACGGGCGCATCACAGTATACTTTCGTATACTTGAATTGTAAACACCGCCTCACCCACAGTGAAGTCAGAAAAAATCTGGCTACGGCCAAAGTTCAGCAATCCCGAATTTTGGATGTCCAATTCCCCGCTCGTAACATCATCGCTCTACTTGTGAACCAGGAATATAAATCGGACCTCATCACGCTACTCAACAAACAAGGTATCCAAATCAATCCGCACTTCAATATCCTCGACCCCAAGGTGATTGCCGATCCTATCCATACCACCAAAACCAACGCCGAAAAAAGCGACCTTGCCCAATCACTTGTTGCCGATCGCCTGTTGCGGCTGGGTTCCCGGCTCCCTTACCACTTAATGCTCAGCATTCTCCGATCATTTACCCAGCCTAACTCCACTGTGCAACTCTCTGAGACCATCATCCAACGTTACCTTGATTCCCGCAAACCAGCCATAGACAGTGAACCTGTACAAACCAGTGCTGCCGACCAAAGCGACAACACCGACAACAATGACACTGCCGCCCATATCACCACTAACACCCAGTCTTCGTCAAATGATGGTCCTGAAATGGACGAATCTCAATGAGTGCTGAGCGCCTAAAAATCGCTACTTTTAATGCCGCTGGTCTTCGGACCAAACACTACGAACTTTTTCAAGAATGCACCGCTTCCCAAATCGACATAATCCTCGTTACCGAAACATTCCTATCAAAAGGAAATATCCACACCAAATGGAAACAATTCCACAACTATGGCCAGGTATCGGCTCATCGACCATTCGATGGGCTGTCCCTCTTTATCCGTCCTGACTTTCCACACCATGTTCACCTTCTGCCAATCACTGATCCTTATGTTATTTCGTGTAGGATTGGTCCCTATACCCTGCATGGCCTGTACCTCCCTCCTCGACTTTCTCTTGCAGAGGCCGAGAAAAGGTGGCGTTCCTTGGAGATTGACGATCACACTATTGTGTTTGGAGATCTGAACGTACGTCTGGGCAGTGATACTGGAGATCACCGTGCCAACGACAGAGCCCCTGCGCTACGCAACTGGATCAGTACATTGGGTTTAACCTTGTGGAACTCAGAATTGGCGTATGGCATACCCACTTTTGAAGGTCACCAAGGAACAAGCATCATTGATTTTTTTATCTCGATGCACACAAACATTCTGGACGTGCAATTGCAAATAAGGAGTGACTTGTCACTTAGTTCCGACCACCACTTGTGTGAGCTATCCTTTGTACCTGTGCCCATACCACAGCTTCCCAGAGCAAATGCTGCCCGACGCCACTGGAAACTTCAGCGATTCCAAGATCCTGAGGTATTAGCCAGGTACGCTGACAGGCTAAAAGATCTTACGGGTGATCTTTTAGAAGGGATCTCAGTTGCGCTTTCCGAAATTGAAAACAACCATGCGTCGCGCGCTTGTAAACTGGAGGGCTTTGTGAATAAACTCATTGAGTCTATTTACGCCGCCTTGGATCACAGCGTTGGACCATCCGATTCCCGTGATAAAACCTGGAAATGGTTTTGGAACGCCAATTTACAAGCTCTAGCCAACCGCCGTCAAGCCCTCTACCAAAGGTGGAGACGGTCTGGCCATGACTTTGAACGCCTTACAATTCGTCGCCGGTATGAGGCGGCTTGTGCCGAACTGACACAAGCGATACGAATTGCGCGACGCATCACCTGGCGACAATTTTGTCAAAAGATGGACCAAGACCCTGTGAACATGAGTAGTGCGATCAAACGGATGAGGCTTCGGCAACGTTCAAATGTGACCCTCTCATCACCAGAAGGACCACTCCATGATGCTAACCGTATGGTGACCCATCTGGAAAGTGTGTACGGCGGCTCTGTCGACCTACGTTCGGAACCCTCACCAGAAATGGATGATTTCCAGGACAGTACACGAATCCCATGGACTCAGGCCACTGTTTATCAAGCGATCCGGAACTTGCCGTCCCGGAAAGCACCAGGTATTGACCACATACGAGCAGAAATGCTCAAACCTGTGGCTGATCACATGAGCGTCATTCTCCATAAGCTTTTTCACTTATGTTGGAGGTGGTCGTGGACCCCAAGGCAGTGGCGAACTGCACAGGTAGTCCCGATCTACAAGAATAAAGGTTCACCATCGGACCCATCCAGTTATAGGCCCATCAGTCTTACCTCGGTTTTCCGAAAGCTGTTGGAGCGTTGCCTGGTACCTGAGCTTCTCTCAACGATGCCTCAGTTAGACATTGCGCAAGGTGGTTTTCGTGCCTCTCGGGGTACTCTCGACCAAGCACTTTGTCTCGATGAACTCATGCGGCTTTATACTCGTGTCCAAGGGCAAGAGCAGTTGCCTACTCCCCCGGTGGTTGTTTTCCTCGATATTAAAGCTGCATATGACAGTGTCAATCGCTTGATCATATGGGAACTTTTGGGACATTATGTATCCCAACGACTGCTTCGCTTACTGCGTAATCTCTTTGATGACATTGTCGTCCAAGTCATATTACAAAACGTAGCGTCCCGGGAAATTTCGCCAAAGCAAGGTGTTCTTCAGGGCAGTATTCTTTCTCCTTTTCTTTATTCTATCTTTATTGATACGTTACCCCGCTTATTGCGGTCCGTATCTTCTTTTCCACAACTTATTCGCATACCTAAGCCAGCCACTGGGCGTTCGCTCAACCTGTGCTCAAGGATGCCTTTTTCTTATTCTTCCACTCATGCGAACCCGCGTTCTCTTATTGATGAGCTGCGGTCTAACCATGATCCTTATTCTGCTCCCCATGATCCTCGCCGATCTTGGGCCCCCATTAATAGTTTGCTGTATGCAGATGATGTGGCAATTATTGGTTATCCAGTAGATGTCCATCGGATGCTTGCAGTAGCTGAAATTCATTCTTATCTGTTTGGATACCGTTGGAGTCCCACCAAGTGTGAAGTCCTCAACGCTCCGGCTGATTCTTCTTTTTTTCTTTACAACAACGAACTCCCTGCTTGTACTTCTTTTAAATATTTGGGGATTCCTTTTTCTCAGTGGGGTATAGATCGTAAGTCCTTACTCGCGCACTCTAATCGCAAGACAATCGCAGCAATGCGGGCGTTGAGTGAGTCAGGTGTGCACATGTATGGCTTTGGTCTCACTGCCTCACTTCGGGCTTACAAGATTTTTGCGAGACCTATTCTCGAATATGGTTTAGCGATCTGTATCCTTTTCCGAGCTGACTTGAAGGAACTCGAGGACACCCAACGGTGTTGCCTACGGATGTGTCTCAGGCGCCCTGCTTTTTGCAAGGCAATAGGGACCGCCACTGTGGCCTCACTCGCTGCTCTCCCTTCTATGTCTTCTCGTTTTCTTATTCTACAGGCCAAATTTGTTGGTCGTGCTCATACACTCCCTGCTGATACACTCTTGCGCTGTATTATCCCGCAGCTTCAGACTCGCCGAGGGAACGCGACATGGAACAGGCTACGTCGCAACACCCTCTGGAAAGAAGTCAAGACGATCCAAGCTGAACAAGCACGTTCGTCTTCTCGGAACCAGCCATTGGATCCATTTAAAGTAGCCATCCGAAACCATCTTCAAGGGGAAATAGACAAACGTCTTGCTAGTCGCCACCCACCAGTGACGATTTCACGTGGACTTTGTCGTCCTGTATGGGACCCAATCCTGTTATTGCCGGCCACCAGCAAAGAAAGACATCGTCTTATCCGTTGGCGTATGGCCTGGCTCCCACCCACTCCTTCTGTTGCCTGCCGATGTGGTGAGCCCAAAGCCCATCGTGCTCATTTTCTGGTTTGTCCGCGCACGGATTTCTTTATCCAAAGGATCCTGCAAATACTGCCATCGTCACCGCCCGACCAAGTCCATCCCATCGATTTTACCCTTAATCAGCTCCCCCGCCGACCAAAGGTTAATCTCCGTTACTGGCAACAGCTCTGGCCGATCCTCTTGGAACTTCTCCGGGAGATCGATATTGCAACATCCGACACCGACTTTGAATCAGAACCTCCACCTGGTGAACTACTCCTTAATGCATGTGTGGCACGTCAACAGCCCACATTGCCTCATTCCAATCATTAGCGTACCTCTCATCCTTTTTCCTCGTCATTATCCTCCGCCCTGGCCATTAATTTGTGCGACTTCACTCCTTACTTTTTTTACCATTTTGGTTTTTTTTCCCTTTTTCCTTCGTCGATCCTTTCCTTTTTTAGATATTTTTTATTTTTTTATTTTCTTTTTTTCCCTTTTGGGGTTTGCCAGCTATATCTTCCAATAACCCGTAAAAACGCCGAGGCGGCTGAATCAGCCCTAGTGCGGCTGGCCATTGTCTTCTGAATAAAACGTTTGAACTACACTACACAACCCTTTTTGGGTGGAAAACCAAATTTGTATAAGCCTAGGCAAACTGCCGTTTTCGGATTTCCCTTGTTCTGTTTATTTTCTGTGGTTGCCTGAATTCTTCGGTCTTCTCCCTTCCTTTTGGTGTTTCTCCCGTGGTGCTATGATGCTTGGGCGATGAATTATCGATCGATTTGTCAGTTCCTTCTTTTCGGAAGCGGAGTGGGAATTGGAACTCCCGTTCGGTTTTTCGTGAAGTCCGTTTACGATCTGAAATTATCATGGTCATTACGCGTTCTGACGATGAATCAAACCATGATCAGTTCTACTGTTCTTACATATTATGTAATCCCTTAGCTAGGAAACTATAGTATGGTTAAAAATATTCAAATGTCTTTTAGAAATTTCTGTATCATTATCTTTTTGAGCTTTGTCTTTTGAACTCTTATTCTTTGGAATACATCCTTTCGAAGATATACTTTGGACTAACGCCTACTTTTTTTTTTTGGAAGTTCCTTTGGAATAGTCTGATAGGTTTTACAGTCGGCTATCACCCTATTCAGGATTTACAGTAACAGGAAGTTAGTATTCGGAGGAAGAACCATGGAAGTTCTGAAGCTAATCCTCTCCGTTCTGAATATTCTTTCTTTGGGCACTCTCGCATCAATTTGGTTACCACTCTCCCACCACCTTTCACGTGAGAATCTTACATTCATAAGTATAATGAGTCTGGCAAAGTGCGGGCTCGAACTTGATCTTTCGTCCGGTTTTGTGATGGGCATGTGGGCCGGATTTTCAGAATCTGGAATGGAAAAAATTGGCGGCATACGGGCAACTTTGGAGTTTTTGCGAACGACGGAAGCTTTGACGCGAAACTTCTTTGTTTTCATGGCTTGAGAAGGACGAAGTAAGCCTTTCTTGACGCAATTCGTGCCAATCTGCGTAAAAAAATATTGTGCTGTTTTTAACTTAAGCGGTAGCGTATTTGATACAGAGCTTTTGTGAGAATGCTATACAATCATCTTGACAACTCGATGTATTTTGCCCATTAAGCAAGCACTTTCTTGGTGAATCGACATTTCATACTAATTTAACGCACAAGGTATAACTTGGTCAAAAGAAAGGAGTTCATGCAATTGTTACAGGACCTGTGAGTAAGGTAAAGGCAACCTTTATTTTTGGTGGGCGATCAATGCGTAATAGTCAGTGTGGGGTATTGGGATCGAGCCTCCGAAGTCTTTGTTGCTGTCTGAGGTAAAACCCTCACCACTTACAAAAAGTCAACAAAACAAAGATCAATGGGTTATAGCATAACAGGAACAATGACCGAGCTTTTTGAAAAGCTGCTCTTGATGAAATGGACAAGTGTCTAGAAATGATTTAATTTCCTGCATGAAAATGCTGGGATTTCTTTTTCATTTCCATTGATCAGTAACCAGTTTTTTTTTTATTAAGCGCGAGTTGTCAGCCTTCTCATGTCAAATTCATCCTATCCTTGTGTTCACCCCCTACAAAAAGCATTCCCATCCGCATTCCAATTACTTCATGGAGGCATCTTGTGAACAAACAAGTCAAGAGGACCCTCCGGAAACTGATATGGAATGTAGGGCTACCAACAGCCCTTTTCACTTTGAAAACCAACTGAGCCTATCCTTTTTGACACCTCTCAATTTTCTTTGTTTTACGGCCCTCATCCAAGATTTCCTTCCGACTGCCAACCATCTGGTTATGTACTGGTTAATCCCAAAAGTAATAACGGGTAAATTCCACCCTTAGACTTTATCACAGCTTCAGCCTGCGCAGACATACTCACACTATACCTGCGGCAGGCCTCAAACAGAACAAGTTTCCCACTTTACTTCCACGCAATCCCACAGTTCGTAGACCCCTTTAGCCTGGCAATCGTAAGCATTCAATTTCAGCTTGAGGTGGTGCCAGATGTGCTCAACCGGGTTAAGATCCGGCGATTGAGCAGGCCAAGGCAAAGCACAAAACTGCTGCCCATCCTGGTACTTCTTTGTATACTTGATGGTATGCTTCGGGTCATGGTCTTGCTGGAAGATCATGACATCCTTCATCCAAGGCGAATTGGTTGATGGTGTTCCGCAAATTGTTCTTCAAGATATGGACGTAGTCCCCCTTCTTCAAGATGCCATCGAAAAAAAGGTATTCTCTTCCCTCAAAACCTTCGAAAGCACTTGCAAAGCCGCGGTATACCCACACCACAAAGGTTGCAGGATCCCGACGACACAACCATAAGGTCTACACCTTTCGTGTGTAAAGTCCGGAAGCCTACATGATTTGATCGAACACGGTCGTTACTCAGCGAGCGTTGCACACTATGCCGACATAAAATATTGGAGAATGAGCCATGTGCAACAGACCGCAGTCTCGATGGCCCAACTGGAACCGTCGATCAGGTTGACGTGGAGTCAATGACCCAACAAAGTGACAGCCGTTTCCCCACCCAACTTGGGGAAAAGGTCCTCAAGCGCACGACTGGGACAACACGACATTACTGAGCTATTGGATCCGCAGTCATAGTCTGTTTTTCGCCTCAAGTTCACGGTGCTCATCTTATGGCGCAGCAACTTGATGTCACAAGCTCGCTTTCCAAGTTACAATGTTCGATCTTGGAGCATAAATGGAAGCTTTCCCTGGAAGACCACGAGCATCATGCGATGGCATTGAATCATTTTACTCCTGTCGCCTGGTCATTACCCAGAAAATTTGTTGCCGCATTTCAGTGAAGAAGACCTCAGAGCAACCATCAACAAAATATGAGTTGATGTTTGTAATGGACTGGAACAAGGCTGCAAGGCGAGAGCGGACGGGACAAGAAAGCAGGCAGGAACGGGAAGGTGTTACGTGTTTAAAGCCCACCTCGAGCGAGCTGAAAATTCGGATATGGAAATGCAGAAGAGCATTGAAGCGCGAAGCTCGAAGGAAGGAGACACGTCAGAACAGTATCGGTACTAGCGGCTACGACAAAGCGATCGCGAAACTTTTGGAGCTGGGCATCTCCCAAACGAACGGAAATTGACCAAAGGCATCATTGAGTTGATCAAAAACTTGCCATGTGCGTCGATTGCAGAGGAGATCAATGAATCCGAGCTTATCAGGCGATATATCTATCCAACTTTTAAATGGGCTGTTCGATAGTCCTGATGAGGGCATGTTCCTTCGTTGGACAAACGATATAGCCCTGGAAAGTCGCAGGAATGACAGCTTATGGACATGTCGACCGGATTTATGTCTAGCAAGGTTGAAAGGCACGAAATGGTCGACCAGCCACGGTTACGGCGAGGTGAAATCAGCAATTCAAGAAACCATTTTGGTGTGCCGAGATCTTGGTTCTCGTGCCGATATTTTGCAAGAATGCCTTCGATACGCAGAACTTGGAGGGCATCTTGGGATTGCAGATTGTTGGACGAAAAATCACATTCTACATCCTGCTACTGCCATCGAATGGTGTTTATATCATGTACGAATTGCCTCAATCAAGTTGTCTGATTCTTTGCGCAATTTGTCCAAACTTCTCATGGATATACCCAGTATAATGCATGTTTTAGATGTTTTCGATCGCCTCTGCACCCTATCCACCAACCCTCCTCAACCTATTCGTCATCATCCAACAATCTCAATTTCCATTTTCAATAGCATCTTCTCATCCTCGCAGGATTGTAAGCGACCTTATCATAATTAAAAGCAAAAAAAATATTTGCCCCCAGCATTGTTGTTTCTTCTCTTTTTGTTTCGTTTTGTGTTTACCAGTGTGATCTTTGTAAAACAAGCGACATCGCACCAAGAGAATGTTTGACGCGTACCAATCTAGTAATCTAACCTTCCTCACTTACAACATTTCCTTAATGAGACACTTATCAAAGCATTAACAGAATGAGAGACAAAGGCTGCAAAGTCGCTCCAATACAAACTATCGCATCTTTGGTATATTCTAGTCATGGGCGATTTCTTTCTCTAACAGCTTTATTTCGCTGTATTCTCTGTGTGCAGAATTCAAACAGATTGACATCATGAACAATATGCGAGCTGTACAATACATTTTACATAATTAATGTTTGCGTACGCATCAATTTCCACAAAGGATCATTCAGTGAAGCGGAAACACCTGTCAATAAGTTCGTGTAACAAGCGCGCTTGCATTGATTGGAAACCATTGATATTAGTGATGCAATCTCCCCCCAGCAAGATAGCTTAGTGTATCAATAAACACCAATTTTTTCTGCGTGCCTTTTGTCAATATTTTTCGCAATCCCAATACGAGACGAACTATTGGCATTGATAAATCATGGCTTTTCCCTTTTTTTCTCTCTTGCACGCAGATCTCATCAAGGGCTGCTATAGAAACTCCGCCGTTCTACGTCACTTTTCGTGACTTGATTTGCAGTACCGACGCTGGAAATTTCAGACAGCTTTTTGGGCACTGTTGCGTGCCAACTCGTTTGTTGCAATTTACAATGTCGAGCCATGATGAAGACGCCAGTTATTATGGCAGAGGCCGAGGCGACGATGCCGTCGAGGATGCGCATCAACATAATTCCGACGAAGAAGGCGAAGATCTCGGTTATGACCACCATATGAACGACGATGACGACGACGAAGACGAAGAGGAGGAAGAAGAAGACGAGGAAGAAGCCAGAAAGGTACGGCTGAAAAGAGTTTTTCTCGATAAGCTTATTTCATGACGCTTCAACTGATCAATCATATATTTGTCTCAAGGTGGCTGAAGGATTCATTGTCGACGATGAGGAAGAAGAGGATCAGGATTCAGACGGGTCAACCAAAGTGGCCGTGAGACGTAAAAAGAAGAGAAGAGTGGAAGAATGTAAATGATCAACATCAAAAAGAGATTCACCAGTACAAACAGCATTGTTAATCGCTGGAGTGACTTTTTCTAGACGACGAAGATCTCGATGAAGAAGATCTGGACCTGCTTGAAGAGAATACCGGTATCAAGCTTTCGCGATCCACCGGCGTAAGTGCGAATGAAGTTATCTCCTTCCGCATGTTTGGGTCGACTAATATTTCTACTTCCATTGGGTGGATTAGCCTAAACTGAAACGCTTAAAACGCGGTCGTGAGGAACCAAGTCGTGCGGTAACCACTAAAGGTGTCGAAGATATCTTTTCTGACGAAGAAGAAGCTCCCGCAGCTCGCCATGAACCTAGTTATGACGACCGCGAAAAAGATTACGCCGAATACGAATCGCATGTCAGATATCGCCATCGTGACACCTACGATGATATAGGCGACTTTATCGCCGACGAGGATGAAGACGATCTCGACGAAGTATTAGGCGAACGCCGTTATGGGGCTGGTCGCGACGAAGGATTAGCCGGCGACTATTACGATGAAGCGAGAGGCCGACGCGGCAAAGCCAGCAAAGATATGATGGATATTTTACCTCAAGGTTTAAGCGAAGAGTAAGTCACAAGCTGCGGATGAAACCATAACAAGTCCCATGGATGCTCATTTCATCTTGGAATAGTGTGCTCGTAGATATGTTTGATATTTTCGGTGATGGTGGTGACTATGAATGGGCGTTATACGATGAAGAGGTAAGGTGACCCGTGCTCGCAACGATAAGCGTGCCAGAAAATTTTGGCGCAGCAAAATAGAGAATGATCATACTAATGGCTATGGTTGGGTTCAGGAAATGGAAGCACGCAAAGAGAAAGAACCGCAGTTAGCCGATATTTTCGAACCAAGTGAATTGGCGGAGCGCATGTTAACGGAGCAAGATGAGGAAATCCGTTTACGAGATGTACCGGAACGTCTGCAAATGCGTTATAAAGGTTTAAACAAGTCGTTTGAACCGGCAACGGATGAGCAAGTCGAAGAAGAAGGAGCCTGGGTGGCACGTTTGCTGGCTTCCTCCAAAGGATGGGATCAGGCTCCTGAGAAGTTTGTGCGATCAGTGACCAAAGTTGTCCGCTTCTTTGCACAAGAATTCCTGGAAGTGCCCCACATCAAAGACCATCGTCGCGACTTTTTCACCCAATACGAAGAGAAGACGGGAGTTACGACGGAAATTCTCACCGAGAATGATTTATGGGATATCTACGACTTGGATTTCAAATATCAGAGCTTCAAGGAACGCAAAACCGCCTTTTCGGAATTCCTATCCAAATGCCATATCGACAATGATTACGTGAATGACATGATCAGAAAGGTGGAAAAAGTCGAGGAAATCACCGATCTCATGGATTATGTCAACCTCAAATTCAGCGATAACATCAATCTCATGCAACAACAGAACAAAGGACCCAAACGACCAATGAATAAATCCTTGTATGAGCTGAGCATGAAGACAAAAGTCCACGGTTTCCTCAAAGTATGTCCTGGTTTGATTAATGAAACGTGTATACAAGGTGCAAAAGGTTTGATCCAAATTTCCTTGTTCTTTTAGGCTTTTGGTATCTCTGCAAGTCACTTTGGTGCCAATTACTTGGAAAGCAACCGTCGCCATTTCCCAGAAGATAGTCTTATTGATCCTATGGAAGAAGCACATCGCTTTGTTGATGACAGTTTCCCTGACGGCACCCGAGTGCTCAAAGGTACAGCGCGAGATTCTATATCCTGGAAAAGTTATTTTGGATATTGACGCGTATTCTTATTGGATGATGCTTTCAGCTGCCAAGTCTATCTTGGCTCAAGAAATCGCTTATGATCCGTTAGTACGTAAAGCGATTCGTCGTGATTGGGAAACCAAAGCCGTGGTCAATGTTCGTCCCACCGAAAAAGGCCTAACTGCTATTGACGAACTTCATCCCATGCATGTATGTCGTCGACCCAATGTTTTCACCTTTATATCGGGTACTCATCGTTTATTTGCCTTTTTATACTATTTCAGCCATTCCGATACCTGTATCAAAAACCTTTGTCGGCCTTTAAGGATGGACAATTTCTGATGGTATTGAAAGGGGAAGCAGATGGATTGCTTTCGGTTTCCATCACGATGCCCGACGAGGATGCCTGGTTCAACAAAGTATCCGAGTATTACATGTCCGACGGATACAGTGATGCTGTTCAACAGTGGAACGATCAGCGAAAGGAAGTCCTCGAACAGGCGCTGAAGGAATATCTGGTCCCGTTGATGGATCGTTATATTCGCGAAAAACTTCGTATCGAAGCCCAAGATCATGTGTGCAAGACCGCATCAATGACATTGTATAACAAGGTGAATGTCGGTCCTTTCCGTGGTCCTGGAGCCGAAAGATACAAGGGCAACATGCCTCGCGTCCTAGCCATCTCTCAAGGCAATGGATTACCAAAAGACCCCATTATGGCAGTGTTTGTGAATCAGCGTGGCAAGGTGTTGGATCAGATTCAGGTCCCTAACTTGAAAGAAGAGCGACACTGGAAGGACATGCTGGAGTTTATCAAATCGCGTAAACCCAATGTGGTGGGCGTTGCCGGATACAATGCGGAAACACGTCGTCTGGTGAAACACATGCAAACCATGCTGAATGAGATCAACCAATCTGGAGACATGGGAGGCGCGGCGGAAATCGACATGGTCATTGTAGACGATGAAGCAGCGCGATTGTACAAGAATTCCAAACGAGCGCAAGAAGAATTTGGAGAGTATCCCGAAGTGATGCGTTACTGTATCAGTTTGGCTCGTCGATTGCAGAATCCGGTCTTGGAATACGTTGGTTTAGGTCGCGATTTGTTGGCGATTCCTTACCATGAATTGCAACATCTTGTGCCTGAGGATATGCTCTTCTTCTACCTGGAACGATCCCTTATTCGTGTCGTTAATGATCTTGGCGTGGATATCAATGCTGCCGTTCGCTCGCCGTACCTTGCCAATGCTTTGCAATATGTCTGTGGTTTTGGTCCCAGAAAAGCCCACAGTATTCTTAAAAAGATTGAAGCCATGGTAAGTTGAGGAGTTGAGGGGGAGTATTCGAATAAGAGAATGAGTCTTTCTTAATGTCTCATGATTTGCATCCTTTGCTTTCTTGACTTACTTAGGACGAACTTGAAAGTCGTACGGCTCTTGTTCTGCGAAAATTGACGCCTGCCAATACCTTCATCAATTGTGCCAGCTATTTGCGCATTCGCGATATGGACGGGGCCGATATTTTAGACGACACACGAATCCATCCGCAGGACTATGAACTGGCACGAAAAATGGCCGGCGATGCGCTTGAAATTGATGAGGATGAAATGGACGATTACGACTCCAAGATCGCCATTGTTACCCGTCTCATTCGCGAATATCCCGACAAGGTGAATGATCTCATTCTGGACGATTATGCCAACGTTCTCGAACAACAATACCATGCACCCAAACGACAAGTGCTAGAGCATATTAAAATCGAACTGCAAGGACCTTACAAAGATCGCCGTCATCGATATGTTCGTCCGACGATTGATGAAGCGTTCGTGTTTGTTACGGGCGAAACCCGGCAAGCACTGGCAGAAGGGTACATTGTGCCTGCGCAAATCATGTCGTTGCGCGGTAAAATTGCCAATTGCGTCTTGGATTCCGGTATTGAAGGCATGATTTTCGTGGAGAACGCTTCGGACGATCGAATCATGAATGTCGGTGACGTGCTTCAAGTCGGCCAAACCGTCAACTGCAAAGTGCTGCGTATCGATCGCGAGAAATTCGTGGTGGATTTATCGTGCAAAGCTTCTGATACAAAACCCAACAGTGATCTGGAATTACGTAAAGTACCGGACGATAAATACTATGATTACAACCAGGAAGCACGAGACAAAGAAAGACAACGAGCGAACCGTCGCAAACAGGCGCGAAATAACCGCATGATCAAGCATCCACTATTCCGATCGTTCAACCATCGGGAAGCCGAAGAATATCTTGCCAACCGACAACGGGGCGATTTAGTGATTCGACCATCGTCGCGTGGCTTGGATCATATCGCCATTACGTGGAAGGTTGACGAAGGCGTTTTTCAACATGTGGATGTCTTGGAGCTGAAGAGCAATGGATATAACGCGCCATCAAGGCTGAAAATTGGGGATCTTGTATTTGAAGATTTAGACGAGCTCATTGTAACATATATCGAAGCAATTGCACGTAAAGTCGAAGAACTGATGTCCCATCCAAAATATCGCGTGGGCGGTTTGGACGCGCTACGTAAGTATCACTGATTCGGTTCTGTATACAATAGGGTGCGTTCCATGACTAAAAAACTGGCTGGATAGAGGAATATCTGGCGTCATTAACCAAAGCCAATCCAAAGATGTCAGCCTATGGTTTCTGTATGAGTGAAAAGGCTGGCTACTTTGATCTCGCTTTCAAACTGAGCGCACATTCACCACCCATGCGCTGGGTAAGTGGTTTTCATTCTCTGTTTCAGCCAAGAATCAATTCAACTGACGGCTGGGCCTCCTTTCACCCCCAAAAAATTTGTAGGTTGTCAAGGTATTACCAGATGGTTACCGATTGCGCGATACCTCTTATCCTACAGCGGGTGATCTTATCAATGGATTCAAGCGTTTGCAAGCTTCCGAAGCGCGACGTCGACAACGACGACGTTAAGTCCATCTAGATTTCTTCAAGATTTTTTAATCTCTTTTTCATTTTCCAATCAAACCATGAAAAAATACTCATTCTTTGAAATAACTTTTGGAATGCCCAGTGATCACTCTTCAGGGAAAGCTAAACACCTTCAATAATATAAACATATGCCTGAAACCCTACTGCAACAAATAACATGACTCTTTGTATTTGTATATCAAGACAAGTGCTAAAGAACATCCAACAAACTGATAGTTGCTCATACCCAATACTGCGAATGGAGTGAATTTTTTAAAGGAGATAAAGAAAAATAAACATTTTTACTGATGGTCGGATCGCTCATCGACCGCCAAAAAACGCAAAATACCAAGTAAGAGAGAGAGAGAGAGGAGAAAAAAGTGAAGAAAAAGAAAAGACGCAATCTCTTGCAGAGAACCAAGAGAATTTGATACAAGATATCATTTGAAGATGAGAGATTTCAGCAAGTATTGCATCCCAATGATAATGACAAGAAAAGAAATAATAAAAAATAAGTCCCAAAAATTCAGAAATTCAAAAAAAAGAAACTACACAAGTGAGAGTTTGTTCGCCTGCCAAACTTTAGCCCATGTTCCTTCCAAAGATACCAAAAATCCCCGCTTATTTGCCCTGCAAGTGGTGGATGACATAGTTTTATATAGGTATATTCTGCGATTAATTGGAGTGAGTATGATTTGTCATCAGTGTATGGAGAAACGTTCCTAGTTCACTTACGTTTGCTTCACAATGCGCTTTGACTTGTTCAAACACTTTGAGCATCTTACGTCTTGCTCCCAAAGCGGAGACACCTCGAGCCAGTAATTCGTCATCGGACAACTTCACCATTTCCTGCCATTTGATGTTCTCAAAAATTGGATTATACTTGTGCAATCGAAGACTCCTGAGCCAAGCAGGAATATCTAAAACTCATCGTCAGAAAAACCCAACCCAATCAACAACGTCAAAGAGTTTACGCGAAGTACGTACCTTGGAGCAATTGCATGTCGACGACATCGACATGCTTCTTTTCTTTAACAGGACGTTGACCGAATTTCCTGTATCGGTTGCTGTGACTGAATGCCGAGGCATCACTGTGATCGCTAAGGTAATCGAGATCGGCGTCAAGGCGGTCGCTAGGGTTCAAAAATTGACCAAAATGAGCTCCAGAAGAGGGTGGCACCAGATGGTGATTTGGTTTAGGACTTCGAGGCATCGGGGTGTAAGCCGAGCTTGTCGGATAAAGCGAGCTTGAATTGGATGCCGAAGGAATCGGTGACGTGGCTCGCGACGAAGGACGAGAAGAACTTGTTGGATAAGGTTGCGATAATGACGTTTGACCAAAAATACCATAAGGTTGGTGATGTTCATCGTGCAATGACAGAACAATGTTCGTATTGTTTTCATCTGTTTCAGGGACGGTACCGGGAATGCTGGTTCGATTCTTGGGTCTTCTTCGGAAATTCTTGCTATCATCGGTCTCGTAAGCACGCTGTTGAGATGGCAGATGCCAATTGGCCGTCAACATGGTCAAGTGATCGACGTCTGAAGCGGAACTGGGTCGCTCAATGGCCTTGCCATGTTCACTGAACGAATTGACCCCTGGGGTGACTCCCCAAGCCGCGGCCGCGGCGTCTTTGGCTTTGGCATTGGCATCCGAGGATACCGTCGCAAAAGACCAATTGGAAACATCGGCGGATTTGGGTCTTCCGCCGCGATCGCTCATCATTCCTCCACCGGCAGCACCAAAGGTCCAATCGCTGTTAAAAATCGACGACAGATCGCTTTCAATCACAGACTTTGGACGCACTCCCGTACTTGCCCCAGCAAAAATCGAGTTGCGGTTCTGAGATTTTAACCGACTGAAAGCGGAATCGTCCATCAGGGAAGAAGCATTGTTATATCCAGTATGCGGGGTTAAAAAATCGGATCCAGATACTATGCTTCCACCAGCACCGCCACCATTGAAAAGACGGTTATACTCCTGGGTATCGCCCAAGGCAAAAGAATGACGGTCAATGTTGCGTCGAGAAGCATTCGGATTGGGTGGCCTGGCCATCACCTGGCCTGTCTGATATGGTAACACGGACAAAAGTTTTTGGCTAGCTTCCCACTCAGCTTTGGCCATGGCGCTGGAGAGCTGGGAATGCATATCAGCTACCATAAAATATTAACGTTTAGTATCCATGACATCCGATAAAACCACACGTCCATTGCCATCGAGAAAAAGTAAAGTGCAAGGTAGTAAAAAAAAAAAAAACTTTTTTTCCCTCCAAAAACCCAAGAAGAAAACAAGAAAAACCATGGATATACAACAACAAAGTGGTGATAATAGCTGATATTTACTTTTCTCGGGTTGAACGGGCGTCAACAATGCTCCCAGGGGATTCTTCTTATCCATTTGCTGCAACACCGTGATAAAGAATCGGATCTGGACCTGGCTCGAATATTTCAACAGAGAATAAACGGCGGCTGTGCGTTCAGCTTCGCTAAGGTACCGAAACCATTGTTCCACGTGTTGGATCTCCTCCTTATACTTTGGATCAATGTTGGCGGAAGCCATGGATTCCAAATTGCGTTCATATTCCTGCAGGTCTTCAAACCATTTATCCAACGCTTCAGCTATGAAAAAGGCGGCAACAGAGACAAAGAAGCAAAATAAAGTAAAAAAATAGTAACATGGTTAGCATAGCAATTCCTTTTTTAATACATCTATTTTTTTCCCCCGTCTTTGCCTAGTTTTGACAGGATCATTTGGAGTTTCAGTTCTTACTTTCTGGAGATATTACGCTTCCAGGTCTGAGAATCTCGGATACGGGGCGTGCGAGCCGTTGTTGGGAATGATGCGATGATGAAGGTGCAGATGAGAATTCGGCTGTACCGGAACGTAATGAAGAAGGGGTATTGTTGATAGAGGCAGATGGGGTAGGTTCAAAGGCAAAGTTGTCTGGTAAAACCGACCTCTGGTTATAAGCTTGTGTTGTAGACATGGCTACGCACTGAACAAAAAACGGGGTATCAGTTGGAAAAACAAACGAAAGGAAGAAACGGATGAATGAGTGGTCTTCTTCTTGGTGGGGAAATAAGAGAAAGAGAGAGAGAGAGAAAGACACACACAGAAGAAAAAAATGGGGGTGACCTAAGATTTGCCACGATTCCCATTTCGGATGTCATCATCACCCAATAATTTTTTTGTCTATTTCCAGACATTTTTTTTCCCATTTTCTTTGTGCGGCTCTTCCTAATTTTCTTGATTTCTTCCTTGCAAACGCATCCATTTTGAACAATAATCATGTTCTAGACTACATAGGCTTCAAGAGATACGAGTTATTAAACCCAGCGTGATCGTACAGGGATCATTTCGTACAGTGTTTTTGCTTATAGATGGACTTGGCACAAAAAGATTGGTTTGTTATTTCCATCATCACACAAACGGTGGCACAGTTGAATATTCCGATATAGCTGCTATCGATCCCTATGTCTGTTTTTAGGGTAGGATAGCATGTATTCTCAAGATTTAAAGGCGTCATTACGTCTGAAGCAGGCCGCATGACCATCTTTCATCCAGTGGCAAAGAAACGACCTAGATAATGTGAGAAATAAGGTTTCTAAGGTCAAGGTAGGCCTTTGGAGGTCCGATGACATGCAACATGCTTATTACACAACAATTGCTGAGCAATGCAGTGGTCTCTTTTTTCCAATCTCCCGGAAATGCATTTCTATGCCAAGGAGAGTAGGATGCAATAATATTTTCCAGTGCATGTTGATAACCGCTGTGTTTAAAGATGCACAGACAAAAGATGCATCTGCTTTTTTTCCTTTATTGGCAGATAGAGAGAGATAGAGGAGGGCAGTTCCGGCTTAAGAGCGAAGCCAACAGCGAACCACCCAGTGTCAAAAATTATGCGCTCGATATGTCTTGATTGCCATACCGCAAGAGTAAATTAAGACTCTTGTCACATGAACAGCCAATCGACTGTTGCGTGACGCGCCCTTTTTGAGGTTTCATAGAGTTCGGCAATTTTCCCCTGACGACAATCATTTTCACACTAGTTTCAACTTGTGGGATGCATGGACTATGCTACTTGACCAACATGACGCATGCCAATGGCACTATGTAGCTGAAGGCAACGCCAACATCGTGCTTCGATATACCGGAAACAACCCCGATTTGGTAGCTATAACTTCAATTGCGCAACACCACCCGCTTGAAGGAGCGTAGCTCACAAAAACTTGTGCATACTTCAGCAAGGTCAGGTTATCCGATTGCAAAAGACTGGAGGTCTCGGTGACAACATGCAGGTTGCCAAATTCTCTGTCGATTTCTTGTCCCACATCATTGCTCCCTTGATCGGTTGGCAGTACCTCCTTCCTATGGTAAAACGGCGATGCCAGAGAACAGCTCCCATGACAACCAGTCTGAACCACGTTGTAAATTTAGAAAATAGTACAAGTGACACCCATGTTTCTTCACCTGTTGAAAGAAAGGATCAAGCCAGAACGGCCTGCCCACCGTTTGATTCGCGATATCGATGCCAGCTCTTCTTGGGCGTTTTTATCTCGCGATTTAATGCAGCGATGGTGGCCCCAAAAGACATTAACGGTCGAACTCAAGGTACCAATTCGGAAGACACACCGAAAACAAAGCGACTTGGAACGATGGATCATCCTTCTCATTCTATTGCTTAGCCTAAATGGGGATTCAAACCTAGCTCACCTTTTATTGTTCCCGAACATCAAGCGTTGAAGCGGACGATGTGTCGTTTTTGCATGCACAGTCATCTCAAGGGAGAAAAATCGATGTATTGCCCATTGGATCTGTATTCGAAGTGTCCTACGCGCATGCAACGCGCTTTAAAAGGGCTGGGTCAATATCCTCAGGGTAAACTCGCTTTTTACTTGGATGGGCAGTCGTTGCTACCCGAGAATTTAAAACAAGGAGGTTTACCGGGTTTCGGCTCCTGGGACCACATCATGGAAATGGTGCAAAAGGTTTTAGAAAAAGATCCCATCTTATCCAAACTGAAACTTTTACAGCAGCAATTGGATGAACTGGATGTGGAGGCTATTCATGACATGTATCAACAAAATCACGATGGCCTCGATCCTTTTTCTCTCGACGCATGGAAAGAAGTGGTCGAGCAATTCAAGCAAAGAACCACGAGCATACAAGATGGTAGAGTGATGTTTTCGACAGTGAGCCCTTTTTTATTATTATTGACATCCCAGTATTAGCCGCCTTGACGAATGCAAAACAACGCTTGTTTGAGTATGTACTCTCCATGACATTTAAAGATTGTTCAATCATGCTATGCGTGACCCCGATTTCCCATGACAGCACAAGGTACGTTTCCTTTCTCACCGCCGCCGGCTGCGTTCATATGCAGAATATTCATCATGTAATAATAGCCTCTTCAACGCCAGCACAAGCCAGAATACCGTGATAGAATTATCGTCCAAGGTGCGATTCGCTTACGACATCCGACTGATAGACTTGGACATGAAAAAGATGACCAAAATACCTTATTGGTATGCTCTGGACCAACAAATCGTGCAGTATATCCTCCAACATCATCTTCAACGAGAATGCGCCGAATAAAAGATTCAAATATATCAAGATGTAAAAAAAAAAAAAAAAAAAAAAAAAAGTAAAAAAGAACGGAAGGCAGCGATATTCTTGCGTAAATACATAAAAACAAAAACGGATAAGATGGGGAGAAGTCAAGGGCAATGTATCATATGGACGAGGATGGCGTGAGGTCGGAGGACAAGGATAACCAAGTTTTTGTATCTGAAATTTCTGCTTCTTCTTCTTTCTTCTGATGAATCTTGACAACTTCATTCTTCTTGCAATTCCTTGGGGAAAAAATAACACCTCTTCTTCTTTTATCTTATTTTATTTTTTTTTTTTTTTTACATGACCTTGGACGCATTCTTCTTGCCTCGTCCTCCCCTGGCATTTCCGTTGTAGGTATTTTTGGCCCTTTTCTCTGCGGGTTTCAAAATCTAACCAATCCATATCAGCATCCCCAATCCCAGCCACGCTACTAAAAGAAGCGTACAAGAAGCAGCTAGACTTACCTGGAATGAACAAAGCAAAGATTCATCGACGCTCATCATAGCACCAGCATTGTCAAACTCGCCACAATAGTTGGGTGCTGAGAACAGGGTCACCAGTTGTCGTTTGGCGAAGAATTCATAACCATCTTCAACGACTTGATGGGCACGACAAATAAGATCCATATCTTGCTTTTGCAAGAATTTGCTCACAATGTCGGGTCCAAAGGTGAATGATACACCACGATCATTTTCATTCCATCCTGAAATATCCTTGTCAGGATCGGCCCATAGTAAATCGCACAGTAAGCCTACCAACGCATCATTTTAAAACGTGCTTCATAAGCCATACAACTCCTTTAACCGTCTCTACATACCTGTGTCTGGCACATCGGTCGGTCGCATGACTCGACGAATCTGGTCCATGCTTTGTAAATCTGGAGAAAGGCCGCCGTGCATACAGAAAATTTTTTCGTCAATCACAGCCGCAATCGGTAAACAGTTGAAGCAGTCCGTAAAGGTCTTCCACAGCTTGATATTATAGCGACGTTTGCCTAATAGTATGCATAGCAACCTATCATCAGGGCGGACAGAACGGAAGGACAAGACGCCCAATCAAGCAGCTTACATTCATCGTAAAAGCCGTAGATACGGTTAATACTGGCGCATTCATGATTGCCTCGCAGAATGAAGAAGTTTTCGGGATATTTGATTTTGTATGCCAACAGCAGGCAGATGGTTTCGAGGGATTGCTTTCCACGATCGACATAGTCACCCAAGAATAGGTAGTTGGACTCGGGAGGGAAACCACCGTATTCAAATAGACGAAGCAAATCGTAATATTGACCGTGAATATCGCCTACCATTTAATAAACACTATTGGTCCTCATAAAAAAAATAACCTTGCTCCAATTAAATCTCGGCTACTTACCACAAATCTTTAATGGTGCTTCCAGATCCAACAAAATAGGCTGGCTGATGAAAATTTCTCGAGCCTTGATGCACAGAAATCGAATCTCGTTTTCGGATAGTTGGACCTGCTTTCCGGGGCGACTACCGCGAACTAGGATAATGAGGATCGATTAATATGAGAAAAAGTTCAAATAGAACAATATCACGCAATCAGCATGCACCGTGAAAAACACGTGCAGTTCATTGCTATGGGGTAGAAAACCAGTGACCACACTAGCAACCCAATACAGAATAAACGAACAAAGACAGGGAAATGAAAAAAGACGGATAAGTAGGGTAAAAGGGGGGGGGGAGGGTAGAGGAGAGAAAATTTTGAAAGATGAATCGTGTGGACACGTCGCCAGATAAACCCACCCAAGCTTCCTCCGATAATTTACCTTCCAATAATCGCTCAATAATCGAGTCGACGTCCTTTACTTCCAACGTGTCGTTCATATCTACAATCACAAACCTCATGTCAGTTTTTTGCTCAACCAAAGGGGGGAGGGTCACCGTTCTGTTATGAATCCGCATCCCGCTCATATCCTTGATCATCTGTTGCCGAGGTAACAACAGTGACAAAACACGCATTATCAAGGAGCAGAGAGGGGCGTTTCCATCGGATAGACTTTTTTGGCGAAATAAAGGCAAGGATGATGCAATGACCGATGGGTAAGACGAAATGGAGAACATACTTATCGCTTTGGGTCCCACGGTCAGGTTCGATAGCGAATTGCTTACAGTAGTTGTGTATTTGAGAAAGGCGAAAACTCTGATCTAATATTTCGGCTTCTTAAAGATGGCGGCCAACAATGTCAGATGGAGCAGACAAAGAGAAAGAAGAAAAAAGGAAAAAGGATGATCGAGTTCTTGCAACTGAAAAGAATCTTTCCTTTTTTTTCTTTTTTTTTTTTTTTTGGCGCTCCAGCCCCCAAATGGGAGAGGCTCTCTGAAGAGGAATTTGTTCTCCAGACAAGCGGTTGTCCAAAATCTGAGTTCATCTCTCGCTTTCGATTGTATAAAATGCCGTCATGTTCACCTTTTCCACTCACACTCCGATCATCTTATCAGAGTCGCTGTTCATTTGAGGAAACTGGGCTGTTTGGGGGAAGCTATGTAGCCGGGTTCCTGGATTAGAAGATAGAAACATACCTAGTTTTGTTGCTGTAACAACCCTCTTGGCCAATTACATGAGAACTGAAGCAAAGTCCTCATATTCATCGAGTTGCCTGGCAGTCATAAGCATTATTGGTTTATGCGTTTGTATGGTCGGAGCCATAGTCGTACCATGTCTCGGCACGATCGAGCCGAATGAATGGGGTGTGCCATGCGAGCAACCCCTCATGACTAAAAATAAGTCGAGACGCCAATGCCTCGATCTATACCTTTCTCAAGTAACTTGTTCCTTTCTAAACCGTAAGTGATTTCTGTAATATCCAAATGGTTCATATAACATTTTGCTGCAGTCAAGCATTCTTCAGTACTCGTTGACCGTCCTCGTCAAGTTGTAACCACATCCTTGTCTTGTAGAGCAACCGTGTTTATAAATGGACCGAGTGGGCACATCGGTGGTCGGTCCGACAGTGAATTTCTGTCACCAGATAAAAAAGAAAAATTGCCAGAAAATTTTCCATTTCGAACAATCACTAAAGGCTTTCTGGAGGCAATGGAATGAAACGAAATATTGCAGCTAATTAGAATTGCTCTGGGTGTTGTATACGTTACACCGGTAAAATGACATGGAAAAAAGTACTATTGCTGCAAAAGCTAAACTGTCCCGAATTTGTTCCCATAACACCACTATCCGAAAGCATTTTCGAGATCATCGTAAAAAGTTATGAGATCCACCATGCAAAGTATCGCCAGGGCTCCTCAAACAGGGTATACACCGGAGGAAACGCGTCTAGATCTGGCGGTCTCACTTTGCTAGAGCAAATGGACGATTGTTTAGTGCACAGTGAAGACTTGTCTTCGTTTCCCATCCGCAGGAAATTGATTTGCTGCCAAAAAGCTTACTATGATCATGCTTTGTACAGAGTACCCACAATAATAATCAAATGAGCTGTGCATTTTAAGCATATAAAGTCTGAGCCCATAACAATAGTGATGGATAAGTTTATCTTTCCCCAAAAAGTGGCCGGACGATCGCATCGGGGAAATGATGATTTTCTGCGCGAAATGTTCCTGGACACGATTTTTTTATTGATTCAGCCAATGTAGACGCCTGACAATAGTAAACCGTCATATCACAGATAATTGAAGGTTTTCCCAGCAATACAGCGCTTAGCGGAAAGTATAAATTTCTGCAAATTATAACTTGTAATAAATGAAGCGTGTAAAAGAAGAACAAGTGCACATCTGATTTTTTATTTGTACTGATTTCAATAGAAATATTAGACCGGAGCATGTCGGTTTTTGTTATTTCATATCGGACACGATGCCGACGACTTTGGTCATTGGGTCGTTGTTCGAATAGTCGATAGATGCAGTCATGAAATTAGTGCAAAGAGATGTCCCCAACATGTTCCAGGACCACCAGCATATCGAATAAAGGCACACAGGTGGCAAGGCGTATTAGAAGTCATTCAATGTAAATTTAAATGCCGATTAGCAAGCTCAATAGACCACCAGGTAATGGAGAGGATGCACATCCAGGGAAACCGGCGACGGGAGATGAAGTGGAGAAAGGCTGAGGTAAGCACCGAATTTGACTATTTTTCCCACGGTGTCACATTAAGACCCTTTTTTTTTCGCACCCTTTGGTCCCTCTCTTATTTCTTTTTCATTGTATACTACTGGTAGTCTCGAATTATATCATGTCGTTAAACTGGGGTATCATTGGCACTGGTAATATTGCCAAGGTTTTCGCCAACGCACTTAAAGTGGCACGTAAAGGCCAGCTCGCCGCCGTCGGCAGCCGGTCGACAGAAACAGCCCAGCGGTTTGGACATCAATTTGGCCTCGAAAGCAGCAAATGCTATGGCAGTTACCAAGACTTGCTTGCTGACAAAACCATCGATATTGTGTACATCTCTACCCCGCACCCTCAACACTGCGAATTGGCCATTGCTGCCGCCAAGGCTGGCAAGCATATTCTTGTCGAAAAGCCCATGGCCATGAACGAAGCTGAAGTGGTTCGCATCTTGAAGGCAGCCAAGGAAAACAACATCTTCCTCATGGAAGCTTACATGTATCGCTGCCACCCTCAGACACGTAAAGCCGTTGAACTGGTAGAAAACGGCACCATTGGTGAGATCAAGCTAGTCCGTGCCAGCTTTTCATTTGACGGTCGCGATCTCGGTCCGTCATCGCGATTGTGGCGCAATGAACTCGGTGGTGGAGCCATCATGGATATTGGAGGATGTAAGTATTGCAGCATGGCTGTTCAAAGTAGAAACAAAAGAGGGCGTTCGTGGATATTTTTTTTTTTTTTTTTTTTTTTTTGCTAATAACTGAAATAGATCCACTGTCGTTTGCTCGATTGATGGCCGGTGCTGCTGACAAGGGAAAATTCAGTAACCCTAGCGTGCTCAAGGGAGTGGGACATATTCAGCCTGACACGCAAGTGGATGAATGGGCTATTGCATCTTTGAGCTTTGACAATCACGTCACCGCCCAACTCTTCACAGGCGTGTTTGCCGACAGCGATTGCAGCGTTGAAGTGATTGGCGCCAAAGGATCGATCCGGGTGTCGAACCTTTGGAGACCGGATTTGACCCAATTGGGTCCCGTTCAGGTCGAACTGACCGAATTCGGAAAGGAGACTCAGACCTTGCCCGTGCCCCTGGAAGAAACCAATATTTTTGCCATTGAAGCAGATATTGTCGCTGATGCGATATTACAAGGTTTTAAAGAATGTCCTTATATGACCTGGGATGATTCCCTTGGTCAAGTTCGCGCTATGGATCAGTGGCGCAAAGAGGTTGGACTCCAATTTGCCGCTGATCGCACGTAAAATCCTTTTTTTCCCCTCATTATTCTGTAATTTTTGTATTGTCTTGTTGTTGTTCATTTCAATGAAAAGTTTATTTTGTACAAACACGCTTGCCAAACTCCTCACTATGAAAATGCATCCATATTAGTCATATTGCTTACGAATATTCCTCTACTTTTTTTTTCTTCAATGACTTACTTGTATTCACGCCAGATCTAGATAACAGGTGAAGAAAATGAGACAAAAAAAAAGAAGAGAGAGTGAGTATCCAAGATTGCCGCATTCAAGTTGTCACGTCTACAGTTTGCTTACCACAGGAGCCGATGTGCAGGGAATTAATCCAACTTCAGTCACTACCAAGGTAATATATTTTGATGGGGTGACATCATATAGTAAGTTAAGTAATCGTAAATTGGGCTGATCGCGCCAATTGAATAAAGCTGAAGCGTCCGGTGAAGGGTGGTTCTGATGATGTGCATTTAGATTAGGCTTGGTATTCACCAAGTCATCTGCGTTGCCGATTTCGTTCATCACAAATGAATCCACTTGAGTGCGGTTGACGAATTTGTAAGTCTCACAGCAAATCATGACTGGTATCTGTTTATCGCTGGCAGCCATAGCCACCATGGCGCTGCCGATACGAGAATACACGGCGCCGTTGTTCAGCAGTGCGTGAGCTCCCATAATCACCTTTGTTACCGACTTGAGCGCCACATAAACACTGGATAATAAATGGTACGAACAGTCGATGCCAGCTGCGACTAATCGCTTCAGTAAACGTCGGCCTGCACAAGCACACATGTTAGCTCTGTGTAGCCCAAAAAGTGTCATCCCTTCGTTAACATACCTTCAAACAATGGGCGACTGTCCACCACGATCACTTTGAAATCAATGCCTTTCTTCTTGGTTTCCAATAGCAACGCTTCAACAACCGACGATTTTCCATAAGTCAAAATGACTTCGCCATCTTGAATCTTTTGCAATCCATTCTGGATAATCAGCTGATCGGCCATGGTGATGCGTTCGCGAATAAAGTGACCAATACGCTCAATCAATCGGCTGCGGGCTTCGTCATCTGAAAGAGGCGGTTCTTCCTCAACGATATCGGCCATCTCCTTTTTCAGCCAACGAATACATTCACGCATACTTAACGACATGGGACGTGTGCCCAACAAATACGCAATGTGCGGATCCAAATGCTTTTGAATGTGTCGTGAAAATGTCGCGTCGGGAGGTGATCGATGCTCCTCAATAACCTACGTTGACCCGGGTTTGATGAGCATTTTTGTTTCCTTCATCATCTTTTTCCAATCCCGATGATGCCTACCTTTGCAAAAGTTTCCAACATGGCTACACAGCGGGCGTTGGAGCCAACAATCTTGAATTCTGAAAAGTATAATCCAAGGGCGATCACGGCGGGATGCAGATCGCCACTGCTGGCTGCCGTATCGGGCCGTTTGGGTGATTCCAAATGCAACAACCAGGGGACCTGATTTTGTTGAGTTTTGCTCTGTGCTTTTTTGATCTGCTTATCTTCGGCTGTGGCAGGCGCTTGCTGAGGTTTGGGAGACACGGCTTTTTTCGCGGCTTCGAGTTCGGCAGCCTTTTTCGCTGACTTGGGTAATCCTGCAGCAGCACGGCTTTGTTTCTCTGCGCGCTGCTTTTCTTGAAGCGCACGACGTTCGGCTTTGGTCATGTCCTTTTGCGATTTACGTGGTGGCGCTTCAGGGTTCGCTTTGGGCTGTTTTGGGACACTCTTGGGTGTACTTTCTTTATCGTCTGCATTGATACTTTTTCGGCGTGCAAAGGATTTCTTTTGCTCATCGGATAAGAGCCATTGATTCTCGTAAGACGAACTCATGGGTTGACCCATGCTGGGAGATCCGGTTGCCGCCATTTTTGGGTGAGACGACTTGGGAATTTGCAAAGGCTGCTATACCATCAAATGTCGGTTATTGATCGCAATCTAATCTTACATTCAGCGCATAAAACTTACGCTGGGACCGTCCGACACCGAATCCATAATGATCAACTTTCTACGTCTAATGCCAAGATCAAGGAAATCTTCAATGAACACCGACCCTTTTTTTATTTTATTTTCAAAAGAGCAGGAAAGCCGCTTAAATCGAATGAGTGGCGTCATCATACGCGGACTTTAAAATATCCATCCTTACACTGTATATCAACGGGCAACTAGAGCTCGAAAGGTCATTGTTATTTTATATTTTAGAGTCTACAACTGCTGGTGAAGGGTTATAAATGAGGGGACAACTATAGAATGGTTGAGCATTGTTGATGACGTTGGATATTGACCCGATCTATGGGCTTTTTCCTTTTTCTTGCGCGGCTAGGAGCAGATTTAGAAAAGGCACATCATAATTTGACTATTGACATAACAACATCTGATCCAATGATGTCTGGCTACCATGCAGAACATTTCTCCCTGTCGTTACTGTCGCTGGGAAACCATAGCAGTAAAGTGGGGCTATTTCCAGCATTGCAGCAATTTTAACCAGAAATAACCGTTTTTCTTCATATAAACAAACATAAATATTGACCCTTTGTTTGATTCCTATCATTGAACTTGCAGTGGTTGCGATAATAAATAGTTGCTTGTTGCCTACATTATGGGCGTGCTCTTTTTCCTTGATTCGCACGTGGAATGGCAAGCCACCGAACTGGTGATATTTTTAAAAGTCAGCCACGTTTGAGTGTCCGCATAGAAATTGTTTATTTATTTTTTTGCAGACCTTCTACCAGTCAATTTGCACCGTCGGGAAAGCCTCATCAATTTTGAATCGATTCCCCAGTTACATTCAACACAAAAACCATGAACATTCTGACGATTGCACGACCGACCAGCACTTTGACGACGCTCAAAGTTCAGGCATCCCGTTGGGGTACACTTGCCCTGGGTAGCGCTTTCCCTGCATGGCTCAGTAACAACGACGCTGTCACTCGTAACGACGCATATCAAATACCCTCCTGGCTTGGTCCCATCTTGTGGGCGGCTCCCAAGAAGAAGACATCGCACTCTAAAAAGCGCATGCGAGCATCCAACAAGGGTCTTCAACAGAAAGAAAACGTCACAGCATGCCCGGCCTGTGGCAACCACAAGCTCATGCACCATGTGTGTCGACACTGCTACAAAGACATTAAACAGAAAGCGAAATTAGAATTGGCATAAACCTATTGGCATCCTGTTAGAGACAGCAACTAATAGCATGGAAGAACCTTTCTTTGTATATACGAAACAAAAAAACACAGCTTATCCTGGCATTATCCCTCGTTTTCTTTTCGTTTTTGCTGGTGGCATTCTTGGGTTGGGGTTTCTTGTTATTAATTTTTGGGAACGGCGGTTAACGATAGTGTTAAAAGGTAACTATCAGAATCGGATGACAAAAGGGTGAAAAAGCAAAATGGGAGCACTGTGTGAACAAAAAAGTTGATGCAGTGGGAGTGGATTGTTTACCGTCAGATAGAGTGAGCCTCTGCATATGCTGCACACTTTATGAGGCAAATCATTGGTGTTTGGTCAATGGAAAATTGTTTGATCCTGCAGAATGTATGTATGTCAATCAAGCACCCTTGCGCCTCAATAGATATTCTCAAGATTCATCGACGACCGACCATGAATAGTGTAGAGTGCATGTTGCATTGACACGGACCAAGAAGTTGAAACTCTTCCGTGGTGACACATAATTCTCAAAGTAAGATTTGATGTATTTTCCAACTCTGCTAGGCACAACTTACCTTTGCTACACGCAACAGATTTTTGATCGGCTGGTCTGTCTTCCCGATATATGGAAATGCTTTCCTCATGAGGCTCGTTTGTGGATCCCCAATACTGATTTTTTTGTACATATTTCAATTGCGCCGGGCAAAACTGCAAGTTCTCGATCCAGTGCACTGGCACCAGCGAAAGAGGGAGAGAGTCTGGTTCGACGATGTATGGGGGAGTCGCTTTTGATCTGCTGTTGACGGGCATTGCCCGATGGCCAAAATCTGCGCCCACCTACACTCTGCAGTCGTTGTACATGATCCAACTTGATATCGCCAAAGAAAAAGAACAAATTACAAACGCGTTGCATATGTCGTCAACCTAGAGAAAAAAAAAATGGACCCGCGGATATCGTGTCCTAGATACCAATAATTCTGTATATTTTTTCATGTGATGAAAAACACAATATTTCTTGGCATCCTTCTTTATGCACAGAGATTCATTATCCACCCTTTTTGCATAGAGTCATTACATACAAAAAGAGGAATTGTTTTTATGTAAAATATCATGATCTGTGATTCCGAATTTTTTTTTTCCCTGAAGAGATCGACAATCCTTTTCTGGTAATGAAAGCCAACAAGCAAAGTGACGTAGCAATTCGCCTAATAAAACCTTGTGTTTCTTCCTGATCGTGATATGTAGCCTGTAATCTTTTCTGATAAAAAAAACTTTCTGGGGGTGGAGTGATATTGGAGCTGAGTGTAAGCGAATATTATGAATTTCAATCATGTCAAGCCAACTGAGTGACTTGCAGTAGATCGGATCCATCATATGCGAATTTCAATGGCACTTATTTATTTACAATCAACTTGTCATTCATGTTCCATGGAATCTTCTTTTTTAATACCAAAGGGAAACAATAATGTAAAGTTACATAGCCTACTTTGCTGAGATTTGCATGCTAAATTTCACATTATTTTGTGGATAATGATAGTAACTCTGGAATGACATGGTAACCATACGTTAAGGTGAGCCTCCACTCTGATCACATCATAACGAACGAGGGACAATTGTTCTCGGGGATGATTCTTGGCAAAAAGTGAAAAAAACGCATAATGTCAGCCTGAACATGGAATATTGCATGATGCAGTGTGCTCATCTGGTTTATTTTCCGCTTCAAAATCGCAATAGGCCATGCGTCAGCGGCGAATTTTATGCTTGGAGATTTAAACAAATTCTAGTAATGGATTCTATTAGTTTTGGAACTGCTGTTTATACGAATACTACATAATCTTATAGAACAGAGTAGAAGATTATTATGTTGATATCTGTTGGAGTCACGTATCCAATGGAGTTATCCTTTTTTTTTTCAGATCCGGTTGTTGTCAATAAACGTCGTCTAGGGTAATGAGGCAACGGTGTGGTAAAATCCTATTCTTACTATCTTTATTTTTAAGGGAGAGGACGATCGCAATGGGAGGGGAAAGGCGCTGAGTATTTTCCAGCGGTTCCATGTGAACTCCTGCTGAAAATTCAAAAGGGAAAAAGGGGATGCTGCACGCTCAGCCTGTCTCAGTTCGACGACTTGACTTTTTTTCTCCAATCTTTCGGTTTCTCATTTTTTGCTGATGCATCATTATATTAGCCAGTTGAATCATTCCCTCTGTTTCTTTTTCACAAGATCTCCCTTCTTTTCCATCAATTCTCTATAAAACCAAAATGACTTCTTCGCTTCCCATTCACACTCTAAGCTCGCAAAGCAAAGTAATTTTTATTGCTTCATTGATCGTCCTAACGACCCTTGTCACTTAAAAAAAACATTTACTAGCGCTCATTGTTCGACATGTCCTTGTGTTCCCCGTCCTCTTCTGCGTCGTCATTATTTCACAAAAACAAAATCAACACAAGTAAGCAATCGTTATCATGGCAAATGGTTCCCCCTTTTGAAGCATCGAGTCAAACCCATTTTTCGCTAGGTCACTTTTCCATGGTATCTGCCCAAGGTTATGGTTCCATTTCTTCTGCAAGTGATTACGGCTCATCTTCTTCTTCACAATGTGAAAAGCCATGGCCAATTAAAAACGTATACGACAGAGATGAGGAAGAAGAAGAAGAGGAAGAAGATTATTACCTTTCATGGACACACGAGTTACTGCGCCAACGTGGTTACCGACCTGTATCCTGTAACTTTAAAGAAGATGATGAAAAAAATGAGGATGATTTGAGCGATGCGCTAAGTTCCAGTGACGAAGACTGCAGCTCAGATAGTAGTATGGATGACGAAAGTGAAGATGACGAAATGCAATTGCCAACAGCAAAGCAGCATCTAATCCGAAGGGATTATTACTCACAAGCACCCAGCCCACCTGCGACGCCACTATATTCGTCTTCTGCGGATAACGCACAACCAAAGTCTTTTCTGTCATCCTTTCTCCCCTGTTTTGCCTGATCAGTTTAAAAAGAGTAACATAGCATGCTTAACATTGTATATAAAAAGCTGCAATATTATATTTACTTCAGTGCGACATGTTTAGAATAGAAATGCATCTTGCTTTCCCGAAATGTCCTACAAATAATACATGGTTTATTTTGGAAGGAAGACTTTCCTTATTCTTTTGCCTCATAAGGAAACCTTGCTTGTAGACTACCATTTTGCCGTTTGATAAAAAGTTGAGGTTAAACAAAAATGCTCACTTACGTGTGACGCCATGCAGGCGATAATTTGAGTTGCCGTTAAATACTATCTCTCTTGTTTCGAGATCAGTTGTTTAGAAATACTGCAGCGAGTTCAGTATTATTTTTAGGATGTTGCAGAAAGGCATTGGCGACCAAGTACTGTTGTTGCTCCGAGAATATCTTTTACCCATCATTTCATCTCCTCTTCTCATTTTTCAAAATCAACAATGGAAACGCTTTTGATCAGAAACTTATTTTCTGTGAATCATGTGGCCAAAGGCATCAAAACGGATAAGCTGTTATTATGTGTCGGACACGATGTTGCCTACAATCAAGCAGAGGATCTGCAAGCGAAAGCTTCCTCGGACGAATGAATGCTCTTTAAAAACAATGAAACGATAGCTTATAGGTGAGTTATGTCATTAATATTTGCTTCACAGCAAATGTCATTTCTGGCACCGCTATAACCACTTCTTTTTTTCTTTCGCTTTGTTGGTCTCTTTATTTAATCGCTTTTATCTACACTGGGACTTCGATATCTGTGACGACGTTGACGTTCACTTGGACTGCCGCCTCTGCTTCTGCGTCTGCTTCTACTTCTGCTTCTGCTTCTGCTTCTGCTTCTGCTTCTGCTTTGACTCCGACTAGCACTGGGGCTTCGATAGCGATGGCGACGATCACGACGATGGCGACGACGATATTCGGAATCACTGCTTCTGCTTCGACTCCTTCGACGATCACTGTAACGACGATTAGAACCAACACTGCGACTACGACTACGACTACGACTGCGATCCCGATCCCGTCTTTCATAACGTCGTCCACGATCACTGCTGCGACTGCGACTTCGACTGCGACTATGACTACGGCTCTGGCTTCTGCTGCGACTGCGGTCAGTGCTAGGACTGCGACGTCGCTCGCGTTCTCGAGTTTCTTGTGGTGCGGAACCGTCACTTTCTAAATCTTCTTCCAAAGCACTGACGCGAGGATCCAATTCATCGTTATCTTCAAGAATATGCCGACTCAACAGACGCGGTAATATAACATCGCATACACGATCATCCCTCAGTAACTGATCGACAAACTCATCCATATGTGTCAATGAGTAACCACCTAATTTCCCAATATGGATACAGAGTGAATAAACTGCCACACCTGTTGCTTCCAGATCATAATTATTACCTCCTCCTCGGTTCCTCAGTTTACGATAATCATTCAATAACGGTTCCAGATACATGTATATTTCTTTTGCTTTCCCCACAATACGAAGATAAAAGGCACCAAGTGCTCGTAAATATCTGAGAAAAAAAAAGAAAGACGACAGTCAGTGATCATCTCTCACGCACACACAACGACAACAGTAGTCCACATTACTTGAAATCTTCCTGACGAATTAGCTCGACGACAATTTCCTTCTCGGGTTGTAATTGCAGCATTTTCAATGTAAGGCACAGAAACGGGGTTGGGTGGTGTCCTTCGTACACTCCACCAATGTATTCGAGTTCCACAGCTTTGTCCATGAGTGTGGCAGCTACATGATAAATGCCCAAAGTCAACCACTCCAGTTCTCCATTCCCAATCAAAACCGAGTCAATGAAAAAAAAAGTTACATGTTAATCCAAAGCAATGCTCTTTCCAGTACATGGAATCATAGATGCGTTCGCGAATAATCTTTTCAATGAGATGCTGAGGATCTCGACCGTGGATTTGGACGGCATCACTGAGAGTGCGATTGGCTACAAAATAAGAGAATTGTCGTTGAGACATGTTTTCTTCAATTTCGTTTGAATGCTTTTATCCGTCTTTACCCATGCTGTACGATGCTGTATAGAGGTGAACCCGCCGCGGTGAGTGGGCAATTCCGTTCTTTGATGCGAAAAACAAAAATCCTCATCCGCAGTCTTTTTAGTACTCCGCCCGTGGGGACCTCGAGCATTTGCTCTTTGTCAGCAAATCCATGTGAAATCAAGCCCGCCAGAGTACATATACAGCGACGTCTGTCTTTCTTATCTTCTCCAGTATTTCCTTGCCCATTCGTCTTTAACCGTAAAAAAATGTCACAGATACAGCTCCCTTTATATCTTCCGTCCGAAGAGAACAAGCAAATGACGCTTACGCAAGAAGGTGCCTTGTTCATTCTGCATCTCCATCACAAGGATAACCGGTTCACGACCGAGTTTTGCCGAGCAATATTGGCAGCACTTCAGGTGGTGGAAGACATTTTCTTGGCTTCTGAAGATCCAGTGGATATGGCACTAGTCACGGTCGGTCAAGATAAAATTTACAGCAATGGGCTCGACCTTATGCATGCGCTTGCTTATCCTCCCTTCATGGATACATACCTTTTGTTGCTGAAACGCATGGTTACCTTTTGCATACCAACCGTCGCAGCTTTAAATGGGTAAGTATCATTGTCAGCAACTTACAATGCGCATGAAAAATAGCTGTGTCCCCATGGAGATACTGACTTTCATTTGGATCTGTGACTAAAAAAAAACCACGATGATGCATAGACATGCATTTGCGGGCGGATTCATGTTGGCGTTGGCTCATGGTATGTAGAGGGCGGTCTTTTTGCAAAATGTCAAATAAGTGTGTCTAAATTGCCGAAAAAACGTTGAATGAATTTATTTAGACTATCGCGTTATGCGTTCTGATCGCGGTTTCCTCTGCATGGTAGGTTGGCTTTGCTTGCGAGTCAACGTTGTCATCCCGTTTGTTAAAAATATTGGAATAGAATGAGGTCGATCTTCCTTCACCTCTCGCTCCCGGCATGACGGCTTTATTACGTTGCAAGACCACCCCAGTGACGTTCCGTAACATGGTGCTTCAAGGGCATCGTTTTACAGCCAAAGAGGCACTAGAGCAAGGACTGGCCGATGCCATTTGCCCTGAAAAGGAAGTGCTGGATAAAGCAAAAGCTTTAGCTTTGCAGTGGGCTCCCAAAGCTAAATCCGGTATTGTCTACAAACAGTTGAAAGATGAGGTAAGAGCGGGAGTAAAATGGTTTTTGAGGATCGGTTAGTTCTAAACGCGTGTTGTTTCTTTTAGATGTACGAGGAAATCGCTCGCAAATTATCTGTGCCATACCATCGTCTGGCGCCCAAGATGTAAAAGAAAGGGTGTACAAATAAAGTTTTGGGTTCTTACTTTAACGCGATTATGCAACACGCATTCTGTAAAGATAAAATCTTTCTTTGGCCCAAGTGGGTACACATCAGAGTGAGAAGGTCAAGGTGGAGGAGGCCCCCCCTGTTGATCGCCCTGAAGTAAGAATCTCCTAAACGGCTTTTTTATTTTTCCCTTTTTTTTCCCTAGTCTCTGTCACAGGCATCTAAATTGTCTCTTTGCCCTGCATATCGTTTTTGAAAGCATGGAAAGCAGCGTATCTCCTTCTAACCCTCTGTCGTTTACCAGGAACAGCCATAAATCACCGTCACAGTCTTCGGTTCGTCTTAAACGGCCTTCCACCGATGATCTTGATAGCTCCGAAACAGAAACAGATTTGAACTCCTCCACCAGCTGGAATGACCGTCGTTCATCCTCATCTTCATTCTCATCATGGAGCGTGCCAAAGCACTTGGTCTCGTACCCTCAGCGCCACAATGAGCAGTGGGTATCTCGAAACAGTGGACCTGTCGTGAGTCCAACCGCTTGGGTCACGGATATGCAACGCACGCTGGAAAATACTATGAGCGATATGCCATACACAGACAGCGAAGGCCTGTCGATGAATCCAAGTAAGCCAAGTCAAGTAGCAGCATGGCTCGCTTGCATAAAGTAACCAAAAACCATTGTCTGGATCGGAAGGATACAGACAAGGCATTGATCGCATGACGGAACAGATCAACCACTTTTTGTCTACGCGTTCACCCGTTCCCCTCCATCGCTACGCAATAACGGGGGTGACAGATACACCCACTGAGCCTTTACCGTTCCTGTCAACTGTCGATTCAGAACCAACTCATTCGTCGCCGCCACTACCATATTTGGCGATGATGGACAATTTACGGAAATTCATTCTGCATTTTCGTGACGCTTTGGAGGAAGACCCGCCAAAAGCAGTGGATGCCGAAGCCTACTTTTTGCAAATCAGCGATCCTGAATTACCGCAGCACATGGACATCAATTTGCATGATTTGGATCCAGGTGTCAGTGTGGAACCATGTCATTTAAACACCGCGTCATGGTATCAAGAATATTCTCTGGCGTTTTGTTCGCGGTTATTGGATTATCTGGACAAAAGGGAAAGCGAAAGCTGGTACTTTGGCGCGACAACCCCTTTGAAAAATCCGGAGACGGACAAACTACAAGCTCGCAACGAGCGATTACTGCAAGCCTTGCGTAAAAACGTTGGAAGAAATGATGAATTAAGGAAGCAGTTGCGTGCGGTAGCTCAGCAGCATAAGAAAGACATTGCAGTAATACAGGACGAAAGATTCAAGGATGTAAAGTACCATATGATTCGTGCCCAACGTGCGGAAGAGGAGCGGAGAAAAGTGATGGCCAAACTGACCGGCTTGGAGAAAAACTGGTTGAATGCGTCGTACGAAGTAAAGCTACCACTGGAGACCAAGCTCGCCCAAGTAGAACACGCACTGCAGCGATGCGAAGACGAGAAAGGAGATATGGAATTAACTTTGGAATCGATGCGTAGCGAGATGGAAAAAATGATGGAAGAGCTGGCCGATACCAAGGATTCAAACAACCGGTATAAAATGCAAGCCAGTCGACTCAAGGCCGGTTTGGAAGCAATTCAAGGCAGAGTGAACGATGACGATGTTGAACAGAACGGCATCGATGCCTTGCGGCTGCTACGTAAAGAAGCGGAACGACAAGCCATGGAGCTGGAGCGTGAAAGCAAGCGGCAAGCGCTGGTGATCACCAAGTTACGCCAGGATGCAAAGCAGTGGGAGGATAAAGCCCGCCAACTGCAGCATGGACAGACTACGGAAAAGAACCAACTGCAACGGTATGAAGAACAACTAGCCCAATCCGACAAAAAGTCCAAGGAGCTTGAAATTCTCCATCAGAGGCTGCAGAAACGCATATGGGAAGCGGAGCAGGAAGCAAGTGGACTGAAAGATCGGATCGAGAAAGGTATCCTTCGCGAACAACAAATGCATAACAAATTCGCTCAATTGCAATCCGAATATGCCAAAGCCAAACGCAATCTCCAGCAACAAAAGAATGAACTGGGCCATTACAAACAGCAAAAAGTGCAAACCCGCGAAATTGAAGAGGCCAGAGAAAATTTAGCGAAAATAAAGGCCGACCATGATCAACAAATTGCCAATCTTCAACACGCTTTGACGCAAGCTGATCAGCGAGCCAAGGAAAATGAAGAGAAATTAAGAGTGCATATGCGCCAGATTCAACAGTCCAAGGACGCCGAAAATGAACAAGCATGGAAAGCGAAACTGCAACGCGAACAAGAGATCCTTCACTTGCAAATCTCGCGTGAAACTCGAAATCTGTCGGGTCGAATTGCCGAACTGGAAGCTGATATAGAACAGTTTCAACGACAGCAAAGTGAATGTGAAGTGGCCATCTCGAAAACTGAAAAACGCCATATTGAAGTGGAACGTACCTTAATAGCACAGCGAATACAGTGGCGTGCGAAGGAGAATCAGTTGAAACAGTCGTTGGATCATATGAAACAGCGAGTCAATACGTTGGAAGACGAAGCCTTACGGTTGTACAGTAATAATCTGCATCTCGCCCATGAACTGGGGAAGTGGGCTCCCTAATACTAATAAATAATAGCCTCCTGCCTACATCATGACAAATCCACCGCTTATTTTGTTGTCCATCCCTTTGGGTCATTTTACTTGATCCTTTTCCATTACTCACTGCTGCCAAGGGAACCCCTTGTGTCGATTTGAAATAATGCGCTAGCACTCTCTATACCCTCCGGAAGAGAACAAGCACGAATTCCTCGGTCTTATTCGGCTGTGCGTTTTTTATTTTATGTTTATTTTCTCGGTGAGCATGACGCCGGTGACGGTGATTCGGTCGGGGGTTCCCTGATTTTTAATTTTTTCGATATCCATCCATGGATGAGGGGCCGGAACAAATGTTGCAGCGATTGTTGAAATGAATAGTTGTTGGCGACTAGGGATCCGGTTGGGACACACCCAAGCGAGAAGAGCCTATTCTCAGGCAACAATACCTTCCAAAGCTCGATCGAGAAAATGGCCGATGGCTCTCGCATTGGCCGGTGCGATTGGTGGTGGTGTGTGGGCGTATCAAGCGTACCAGTGGAAGCACCGAAAACGGCTCGATTCCGACTGGTACATTCCATTGAAGCTCGTTGAACGAGAACGGCTAAATCACGACTCATTTCGATTGCGAGTGCAAATTGATCGCGAGACGGGCAAAACCTTCCCTGTACCATCCTGCTTGTATATCAAAGACGATGCCATTCAAGTGATGCGTCCATATACACCGATCAATACGAATCCGTATACCGATGGCTATGTTGACTTCATAGTGAAGCGTTACGAAAATGGTGCCGTTTCTCGTACATTGACCGGTTTCAACGTTGGAGACTATGTTCACATCCGTGGTCCCATGGTTGAATATGAATACAAGCGAAACAGCAAAAATGAGATTGGCATGGTAATTTCATTAAACGACTATGAATGACCCTGGGAAGCACGAATCTGAAAAAGGCAACCTTTTTCTTTTTTTGAAATGTAGATTGCTGGAGGAACAGGAATTGCGCCCATGTATCAAATGATTCAACGTATTCTTGAGGATCCAGAGGACAAGACCCGTTTATGGCTGATCTATGGCAATAAGAAGGAAGAAGACATTTTGCTGAGAAAAGAACTCGACAGCCTTCGAGAAAAACACAAGGACCGATTCCAAGTTGATTATTTATTAGAATACCCCTCTGAAGAATGGACGGGCGGACGTGGAAGAGTCACGAGTGATCTGGTGAAGGGCAAGTTGGGCGATAATCACAAGACAGACGGAATCCAACGGTTGGTGCTGGTATGCGGACCGGATGCGATGTTGCATAATATCTGCGGTGATCGTGCCCTGAACAACTCACAAGGACCAGTAAGGGGAATGTTGGGCCGCTTGGGATTGACTTCCAAAGAAGTGTGGAAATTATAAATGTACAATACATAGAATAGAAAGAATATAATGAAGACAACCCCCCCATTAATAAACAGATTAGAAAATGAATCATGCGATGAATAAGCTGCGATCAGTAATATTCTTGATGCCTCGATATCTACAGAAGCTTTTTCAATAAGAACCCATATTCATTCATAGTCTTAATGCTTGAAGAAGAAGCATGATCAATGGAAAAGATGTACGTACCGGTGATTTATTACAGAGCCAATCTTTCATTTATAAATGTGTCGTGTGACACATTATCGCTTTCGATCGCGAAAAGGCGATAAAACTCGATTAATTTCCGAGCTGCTCGCACTTGGTCGTTTCTTGCAAATGTCTTCACTTTGTTGCAATACTTTTCAAAGATCGTCAGCTGAACCAAGTATTGTTGCAAATTTGCTATTGACGACGGCAAAGTAATTGTGGCCAATTCCATCATGAAATAAAGGTCATCCGCCATCCGCTTCATCAGATAAAAGGTGGCTGTGTGATGGACGCATTGGATCGAAAGGCAACCACTGACATTGCCTTGGTCAATTGCGTTTTACGAGAATACACCCAAACGGATGAGGTCTTTCGCAATGACATAGTTATTGTCACAGTCAGCAGCAGGTTTCATTTCTGCAAAACCAACGGTCTTGCCGAATTGTACGCCTTCAACGCAAGAGACCATGACATCAGGTCGTTCAGAAGAAATCGACCCTTTTGGTACTGTTTTTGCATCGTCATTCACGGTGCCAGCAAACGGAAGAAAATGTTATTCTCGGGATCATCAAATAAGGGAACCGGCGCAGGATCCAAATAGCGAGTGCAAAGCTCTTGTTCTTTTATGATGGACGTGATTTCTTCGTTTGGCAACATGGTGATCCTATCGTAAAATGAGTTATTTTCCCCAAAAAGCCATTATGTAACCTTTTTTGAGAAAAGAGCAGAAAAAACTACTCACAGCCTAGCGACGGAACAGATGATCCTTGAAATCAGCGGTGAGGCAACGCTTGCCTTTTGCAACAGATCTGCTTGGGCAGCCAATCGCGTCATTTGTTGAAATTGAACTTCCCTCACAATGCTCTTGAGTTCAAGCATTAATTCGACGTTGAATTTTCTTCCGTACGGTTCAAAGCCAAATTCGTGGCGCACATGGTTTTGCAATCTGTCAACGTTTTCCGCTCCAAAGATGTTCACCAGGTTTGGATGCATACGGTGAGGTTTGATCAACAACACGTAGGACATGCCCTAAAAGAAAAGAAATCAGACATTGCTTGTCGCGTTAGTTTTTACCCCTTACAGGATGTGGTGCACATGCGATTCCATGAAAAGATTGCTTGTCGCAGCGTTGATAGAATTTTGGAATTGATGGAAGGCTCGGGAAACATCGAAATCATCGACCGTATAGTGGTTGTCGTCCGATGACGGTTCGGGTGAGAAATAAGTCAATTGCGAGACACCCTCGTCATCTTCGTTGCTGCCAGATTGAGTGGGCGTTGGCGTTGCACTGTCCGCAGATGATTCTTCATTGTGGGTACCGTCGATGTGAAATTTCAACTGCTTTAAATCTGAGAAATGGGACAAACACGAAACGCATGCATAATGCATATGGACCAACATGTAATTGCCTTCGTGTGCTTGGGAGATATACGTGAATTGCTGCGTATTTACTCGTGTTCTGCCTTCGCTCCGTGATGGCAAATCTAGGCCGTGGCGGTTCAGCAAATGCTGCTTCAGCTTCGAGGCTTCTGATAGCTTTTGTTCACAAAGGTGACAACCATATCGCAACGATACAACTGTTGGCATTGTCATGACGATAACAGAGTTTTTGCAAGAAACAAACAGGGAACACCCAACACTCACCTAACACTCAGCCATACTCGCTCATACTCGCTCATACTCGCCCAAGCTCTGCCCATACTCGCTCATACTCGCCCATACTCGCCCATACTCGCCCAAACTCCGCTTATACTTCCTATACTTGACCTGATTTGCGGGAAAGTTGTTATGTTTGGTAGTTTTCCAAGCAGGGGCTCAGTTATGTTTCTTTTTTCTGATCAACACATTGTTATAAGGCTTCTGCGAGGTAGGAAGTATGCGTTGATTGGGTAGAAAGTTTTGAGCACCAGATATACTGTTTTCCGATGTATATCAGATCGTAAGGGTTGTTTCAGTGTAAAAATAAAAATAAGTGTGGAATCAACACCGAGAGGTTTCCTGTGCCAATTCAAAGGTACGATAAAATCGCGCTGACTATGGGTGTCTTAAAAAGAATGATACAATTATCACAGGGGATTGAATAAGAACGATATTCGTCCAGAATACTATCCCTTATACTGGTATTTTTTTAAGATAGGTATTCAATATCGTTTATTCAATTCGATTTACAGGATATTTATGATATTCGGCTACAATTCACAATCCAGAGGGTGGTTTTCAGGTAACTACATAATTAGGTACAAGGAAATAAGGAAGGATGATACAAATACGAAAGGCTAATGTCCAAGTGCGAAGGATGGTTTTCAGGGAATAACAGGACAAAATCAGATGAAAGAAAATCAACTTCAAAATCCGATGGGTGAATGTTGTAACTGAAAAAGGTTAAATAAGACAAATCAAGGTACAACGTCAAAGATCGATGGATGATGCATGGTTTCGGGATAATGGAATGCACAAACCCGATCTGTGGTCTTGTTCTTTCTAACAGGGAAATTAACAATGGAATCGGTTTTTGGGCATAACAACGTGTACATTTTTCTTACTGCATTTCTTTCATACACATTTGTTACCTTTTATTATTATTTCATTTTCGGATTATAACAGTTATGTGGTTTTCCGGTCAGGAAAATCAGTGAAAATTCGGAGACCCATTCTATGGGGACGCCATGTTTGACACCAAGGATGACCTTGAATTTCCGTCCGAATTCGGCAAACAGCGTCGGGAACGTCGGCAGCTGAATGATATTCACGTAGAGAAAGACACGGTTTTCATTCACTTGCACAATATTGTTCGAAAACTTTTGTCTCCGTCCGGGATATACGAGAAAGGGGGTTTCACGCATGATTGTCGTAATGAGTCAAACACTTTTTTGCTGTTCGTCACCCCACGTAAATGTATGCGCCTTTTGAGTAAACGTTTGCCACGGTTTCGCTAGGGTTGCAAACTCCGGAGCAATCGCTAAGTGACAGCAGCATTAATGTCAGAGACGTTGATCAGTTTCGATAGTAGTCAATTCAAAGAAACGAAACGAAACGAAAAGAAAAGATCTCAATCTAGGCGTCAAGTGTTCCCATTTTTCGCATTTTTCATTAGCGTGACGTCACGCTACTTGATTTTGGAGTGGCCGATGTTATTTGGTTATTCACCCCATATTCACTCAATTCATTCACCCTATTCACTCATACTCACCCAATAAATACTCATCCTACTTACTATACTCACTGTTCAATAGCGTTTTCTTTTTTCTTCTTCAGATGATACTGCGAGCCATGATCGGCTATATGGGTTGAGTCAAGTTTTTCTTTTATCGCTTTCTGGCATCAATGTAAAATCATTTCTTGAACTTGCCTCAAAACCGTTACACAGAATATGCGCCGGTAAAAAAATAGATACGGACCGGATGCGATGCATTGCACCGCATTGGCGGGGGAAAATTTTTTGGATCTTCTAAACAAGTTGATGAATTGAAGAAAATGCCTGTAAATAGAAACAAGAAAACAAACAGAAAGAGGATCATTCAGGGCAAAAAAGAAAAAAGAAAAAAGAAAAAACGAAGCCCTTTTTTCATGTGAACAATCGGATGATCCAAACCGGCTTTCAACAAGCAGATGACGTCGGTTTTTCAATGATCCCTCTATTCATGGTTGTACAATACTTGCCTTTTCGCCACTGTAATTCTCTTTTTTGTTGTCTTTTTTCTCTTTTGTCTTTTGTATTTTGTACAGCGCCTTTTTTTATTTTTCCTTTTGTCATCATCACCTTCACTGTGTGAGCCTTTTTTTTTCTTGTTTTATCACCCAATGGAAAAGTATTGCGCACCTGCACGACTGGAAGTTCCGGTCGATGGAGGTGATCATGGTGGCATGGCAATGGGGTTTCCCCATGGCGGCCCTCCCTCTCCCACCCTATCAACAACTTCCTTCATGTCGTCCGTTTCTTGGATGGCCGAAAAGTCTTCCAAGGAACTGATTCCCATGCTCAAAAATGCTTATACCGCTTTAAAGAACAAAGAACGAGGTAACCAAAAAATCCAGCTATTTTCATGCGAAATAAAATTGGAAAAAGGCCAACCTATTGATAAAATGGGTTTGTTTGTAATGCCTCCTCTTGCATAGATTTACTGCTCGCGGCCGAAATAGGAAAGTCGCTCTTGGAGAACAACATCAAATTAAAAACCAGCTATGAAGATTTACTGCATCAGTCGGGGCAGTCACCCATTGCCCCTTTACCGACACCTTCTTCTTCTCTTGGCACATCCACCGGAACAGTTTTACAAGGAGATTCCGATTCGGGGATTGAATCATCCCATGACAGCGACCCAGATGACCACGACCTGGATGAAGGTCGTGGTATGCGATTCATTCCCTCCCGCAGCACTCGCGAAGCCATGATTGAAGTCCTCGAACGCAAAAATGCCGAACTCACCGATAAACTGCAACAAACCATGCATGAGCAATCCACCCTCGATCGAGCCAATGCACGTAAAATTCGTGAATGCGAGGCCGAAATCACCATGCTAAAGAACGACTTGGATATCGCTGCCACAAAGATTGCCGAATTGGAGGAAATGAATCGTCGTCAAAAGCAACTAGAAGTAGACACCAAGCAAACTGATGTCGATGATGCAGTGGTGAACGAACTGTTGGATAAAATTCATACCCTCGAACACGAAAAACAAGCCGCCAGCCATTCCAAGGCAGTTCTCGAAGACAAATTGGCCGCCACACTGAAAGATCTGTGTCATCTGAAGCAACAAGTGGAGGATTTTCAGTTCACGCAAAAAGACCATGAATCCCTTCAAGAAGCGTATCAGCGACAGTTCCATCATATCGCAGAACTCAATGACAGTTTGGAAGAACATCGGATCGTTTTGCAAAAGCTGCGAGATCGTGGTATTCCTTTGCACTCCACTCGCCCTTCACCTGCACCCAGCCAGTATGGAGAGGATGACTCGTCACCATCCATACGCCCGACGCTGTTGGCCGAACTCGAAAATGAGTGGCTAAAAAAGAATCTCAAAAGTTCGAGCTCATCCTCCGCTGCATCCTCAGCACCATTCTCGGCCTCTTGGCGCGAATCATCTGAAAATGCATTTTCAAGGTTTCACACGTTGAAAGATTTATCGCGTCTCACGGAACGGTCGCTGAACGATATTTACAACTTTTCAACTGATGCCACTTTAGACTTTATCTTGTCAAGAACGAGCGGCATTGATAAGGAAGCATTGGACGATGCTATCCGTTACGTTGCTCGCATGGAAGACGAACTAATGCAAGATCGAGCCGAAATCGGTTTACAAAAGGAGAAGGGCGAGGATCCCATTACATTTGATATCTTTGACGGATATCCTCGTGAAGGACTCTATCCTGAACTCATGCCATCCGATCATCAGGTGGAATGCATGGTGAACGAACCTCGCACCTTCATGGCTCGATTGCGTAAAATCCTCCAGCACTTTTTCCATCAAGTGTGGCGTTGGTGTCGCTTTGCCATGATACTCACCGCCGCCATTGTCATCAGCCTTTGGAATGGACCAGATTGTGTCAGCAAGTATGATTAGCTGCCAAAGTTCGTCCGTTTTTCCCTCCCTTTCCTTATCTCACTCGCCATTCCTTTCGGAATTTCCGTGCCGCCCAACCTTTTTAGTCCCTATCATCATCTATTATTCCCATCGTGTTATATCTATCCAACTCTGTTACTGTAATGATTACTATTATATTATTTTATGTCGTATTTATGTAGATGCTTCTATGGATAACGTTTTGTCATTGATTGGACAACGTACATTTTGTGTCTTTATCTTTTTCCTCTGCCAATAAAATTGTTGCAACTACAACTGCACACAATAGATGCTGGTGCAAACTTACAATGAAAGAACAAAATGATCCAATATCTTGTTTAAAAAGTAAACGGTTCATTTTACTCAACGATCACGGACGCTTCATCGGGCGACAAGCGCATTTTGGCCGATTTTTCTTTTTTGTGGAGGCACAAAATCTCCGCCAAATTGGAACGATGGTCGGGCTTCAGGGGAACCAAGCGACAAAAACTGCCTTGAACTCAGAAAGTCCATTCACCGCAACAAGAGAAAAGAGAGCGACAATTTCGGTTGCTTCTTTCGTAGCCTTTTTATTTTTATTTTTTGACGATACCATTTGCTTTTATTGCGCAAGGACTCGGAGAAAGATCCTTTTATATTAGTTTTATTGCGTCCACTTTGCTGATCGTCGCAACCACAAAGCAAGCCATCCCTCATCTTTTAGCAGCATGTGGAAACAGGCGCTTCATTGCGTGATTGCGCTATCCCTGCTATTCACAGCCACAGCACAAAAAGGTCAGTGCAGAGTGACCTTGTCTGTAGTATGACAGCATCCACTGAATCCTTTATCGTAGCCGAAGATTACAAAGTCACCGATCTACCAGGACTCGATCCCGATGACAACACTCTAAGTCAATATGCAGGGTAAATACCCTTTGAATACCGATTAGCGACTTGTATATAGTCCAACGTTAACCTTTATCATGTTCAGGCACATTGCCGTTTCTCCGGAAACCAATGGACATCTGTTCTTTTGGATGATAGAGCAAGTCGAAAAGACCACACCTGAGAAACTGGTATATATTTCGAAACAAAGAAGAGGGGATAGATGTTGATTTTGAGAATAAATGCTGACATGATGGCTGTTAGATCATTTGGTTGAATGGAGGACCGGGATGTTCGAGGTAACGGATTGTACCAACCGATACAGCAGTACTCCGATAGACACAACAGTTGACATAATGCAATGATCTCCTATTATTATTAGCATGGATGGCCTTTTTCTGGAAAATGGACCATTTCGAATTCAGCAAAACTTATCATTAGCCATCAATCCGGCTGGATGGCAGCAATACGCTACGATGGTCTATGGCAAGTACTAGCATATCAACATCGAATACGAGCGCTTGCATTGACACATCAAAATCTTAGTGGATCAACCCGTCGGCACCGGTTTCAGCTTTGCCGATACCAACAGTTATATGCATAACATGACGCAGGTGGAAGCCAAAAGATATTGCAGCGAAAGAGGATATGGCGAGGTGTACTGATGGGTTTTGTGTTTAGATCTCAGAAGAATTCACCACTTTCCTCGACAAATTCCTGGATGTATTTCCTCATCTTCGCGAACAAGAGGTACTTTATGACTTGTCGATCCTCTTTTCCGCGATCTTCTTGTTCACTCTTGTGCTGCTCACAGATGTACTTGGCCGGTGAAAGTTTTGCGGGAACGTATATCCCTTATTTTGCTTCGCGTATGGTGGAACTCAACAAGAAGAATGAAATCAAGGTGAATTGACAAAAAGACCTATTAGTAGTGGGATACGGGGATACTCAACCCTTTATGTTGGCAGTACAATTTGAAAGGATTAGCGATTGGCAACGGCTGGATTTCACCCGTTCATCAGGTCTGTTTCATTGATGATCTCGAAAATTCCCATATTTTATCAATTGACTCGGAAATTGGGAGTTTAGTATGATGCTTACTATGATTTCGGTGTGGCCAAAGGACTCTTGACAACGGGATACGCGGTTCGTATACAACGACATTGTTCATTTTACTTGGTTCAAATATTTCTGACATTGGCTGACAGAATCTCGCTGCTTCACACCTGAAAGCATGCCATGAAGTGTTGGAGACCCAAGTCACCATTAATGTGGAAGTGTGTGAATCCATCATTCAGGATATTATGGACAGTTCTGTGCATGAGTGAGTGCAAAAACAAGGTTATGTTAAACTGTGTCCAAGCCATACTAAACGATCTTGACCAGGAAGGAGACTGATACCGGCTATGCGACGTTCTGTGTCAACCAATACGACATTAGAAAAAAAGAAGAACCTTTTCCAGACTGTGGACGAAACTGGCCTTATGAACTAATTGACGTGACCCGTTACTTACGCGTAAGCCATCCTGCCAACAAATGTGTCTTGTTTATTTTCGTAAAGTGATACTGACCAGGTGATGTACAATGAAGCAACCGCTTTTGAAACCGACGATTCATACGGAAAAGCAGTCGGTGGGGTGGCTGGAATGTTCCACTGGCGTTGGCAGAGCTCTGGCTGATGATCAGAGCGAGCCATCTTATGATGTAAGACTGATGACGTGGTTATGGTTGTATTTCCGCGACCTGGACGCTCACCCCTTTACTTTTTTCCAGCTGCTTCCTTTGTTGCTTGAAGAGATGCGAATTTTATTATTCAGGTACGCTTGTCACCACTTGTCAGATTATTAACAGGGTCCATGACTAAAAATTGGGTGTACACAGTGGTGAAGCAGATTTGATTTGCAATCATTTTGGCACGGAATATTTGATCGGCAACATGACTTGGGCTGGTAAAACCGGGTTTGCTGTAAGTGAATGTGTCTCTGTTTTATTGCGTTCCTGGTGTATTAAGGCAGATAAAATGATAGGGAGCCAAACCCAAGGATTGGTTTATTGGCCAAGAATTTGTGGGGCAATACACCGAAGCACGCAATCTTAGCTACGTGTTGATCAAGGATGGCAGCCACATGGTTCCCTATGATCAGCCATTACCAACGCTTGATATGATCAATCGATTCTTGGGTGTAGGCGATAATCAAGTCAATGGACAACCGAGTCGGGTCGGGGATAAGACCGCAGCAACCAAACCTTCCGGAAAGCCTTCCACAAAGCCTTCAAAGAAACCAGCGCCGACCAACAATACAACGGAAGCCAGTGAAGCACAGACGTCGGATCCCACCAATGTGACTGAAACGCCTGAACCCGCCACTGCAAAAGAGGACTGGTCCAAATACTACAATTGGTTAGTGCCCTTTTTCATTGTTTTTTGTTTTCTTCCATGTGATGATGCGTGCCATGCTCACAGATTAAACTATTTTTTTTCGTTCGATTTTTGATCGACAGGGGTACATCGGCGCTTATTGTTGTCATTTTATTTGGAGCGATTGCCGGGTTCTGCTGGTATCGTTCAAGGAAGAATGCACGCCAGGGTTACATGTCCGACTTGTCGACCCAACCCAAGGGACCGTTGTCGCGACTATTTGCCATGTTTGGTAAATTTGGATCATCCGATCACCGAAAATTACGATTGCAAGATCCAGAAGAAAGCAACGAATTGTATGTATTCTCAATCTAGCTGCGGGCAGAAAAAAAAAGGATCACAGAGAGAGCTAACACGAACTTTCAGGGACGAGCTTGTTGTCGAGACACCCACCTTGTTCAACGCTGAAGATTATTCTTATTCCGACGATGAGCATGAGGCACCGCGACCGAGAACGGAACCCTCGACCAAACCACAAACAACGACACGATTTGCGATAGCAGATGATGATGACGATGACGACGACGACTTTGATGACGATGATTTTGATGATGATTGGGGTATGGATCCTATCGATGATAAAAAGAAGGGCGCAAAAGCCGAATAGCCATCTTCAGTATATACAAGAATAAAAAACCCACGCAATAAATACCGCACCATAATAAAATGTGCTTACACACCATTCTCTTTTCCGTTTACCAAAACTTGCTAATCTTTGGCGGTATACGAAGAAAGTTGGCTTTGCTACTGATATCAGGTGGCACTTCCGTGACAAGAATGATGGGGTGAATTAGTATACATTTTTCAATTCAACATCAGATAAGGTTTGTAAGGATTCAGTGTTCAGGGTACTTAGTTTCTTATTGGTAAAGGGCAATGTTTCCTCCTCGGAATAGTCGTTTTGGGAAAATGCGAGAGGTGATACAGTTACTAGCCTTTGTGTAAGACAGAAATGAACAAAAAATCGTTAGTGGAACGTAACGAGTTTACAATGAATATCCCTGAGACAGGGCCGTAATAAAAATGGTTTCTCTTGTTGCCAACACTACTTTAATTTTTTTTTTTTTTTATTCCTAAGCGACTGTTTCCTACCATGACCATTGCCGAAACCGAGGTACGCTGGCTTTCAACGCCATCCCCTGTATTCTTCCCATCCGCTTCACCCACGCCCAAACTCTACAGCACCCCCAATAAAAAGCCTCCAACACCGGTCAACTGGCAACAACAGCAACATCAGCCACAACACGAAGAGCAGTGTACCGAAGAGTCGCTGAGACACCGTTTCGATATGAGCCTGGAGCCATCCAAACTACCGAGCATATTGTGCCCCATTCTTCCCACCACTTCCCTGGATAATGAGGATGATGAAATCAAAACCGATTCCTTGCTGTCAAGTGACGTTCTAGACTCGTCCGCTATTCTGTCCACCGATGACAACTTGGAAGAATTCCAATCTACGTCTCGGTTGTCAACATCAGGGAACCCAACAGCTTCCGAGAATCGGTCGCTGGATCCGTCTGGATCAGTTGATTGCCAATCCATTTCGCAGCAGACAAAGATAAAATCTCAAATTTTGGCCCCTCCAACTGCAGTGACGGATCATTCAAGAGTATCACAAAGCGATCAAAAACAGCCTAAAAGATCAGCTACCGTAAAGCATTCGCCAAAACAATGGATGGCAAGACTGAAAAAGCTCTCTGGCAAGACATTTCAACATTAGCCCATTTCTCGATCAATAAAACAAATAAAAATGATAAACCAGATCACGTTCCTTTTCATCTTGGAATATTCCAAAGTTTCAAGACTATTGCGTCTCAACCCTGAATAGAGTTGACCACTTCTGAGTTTGTCTCCTCTTCCTTCCCTATTTTGGAGTTTTGATTTGTGGACATAGGTTGCATGCTCTTGATGTTAATGAGAGATCTTACTCAATGTTAAGCACTCGAAGCCGTGCTTTTATGTTGATCTGCGAATCCGGCTTTCAAATTTGGATACCTCAATAAAAGTTGCCTTTTACCAAAATATCAAAGAAAAGCACAATGATTTAACAGTGATATTCCTCCTGTGAAATGAAAAAAGTTAGGATTTTTTCATATGACCAAAAAGATTTGGAACAGGCGATAGAACGATCAAAATCATCGTTGCAGTACTCGCATTCGATGAATCACTTCTCTCTCTGATACGCGTTACGATGGCTGCGTTTTATGTGAACGATTGATTTGATCGTTCAAGGCACTACGTAATCAAGGATGTCGCCAATATTTTACGCCATCAAATCTAGGTTCCACATGTGCATTGGGCTATGAAGGGTTGTTTACATGTGGTGGATGGCTGGGATAAAACGGTTTGATTATGTAACGAAATGAAAACAGGATGATCCGGGTTTTGTAAACAATGGTTCATTTTCGGAGATGGAAAGCGTTGCCGTCATTGATCGAGGTGGGCTTTCGCTGCCTGCGGGTGGTGTGGACCATGATATCAGGGGCCCGCTCCTACGCCCATGGGCCACAAAAAAAAAGTCGAATGTCTACTAATATTCCAAGGACTTCGATCCCCATGATTTTTTATTGGCCGATCCAAGAGTTCTGAAATCAAATGACAATGACATTACGCAAATGACGTAGTTTAGAGACAGAAACTTGCGAGTGGAAAAAGTCCGACTGTCCGGGTGAGCAAGGGAATTCGATCCGTTGGTCCCGATCATCCTAATCAAGGGAAATGTCCCTCTTTATGTACAAAAAGGTTTATTGTTGCTTTTTTATATATAACTGGAAATAGTATTGTAACGTGGATATTCTGTGTACCGGGATAGGACGGGTTTGTGTGAGGAAATGACGCATTGGGCAAGCCATTTCTCTGAGATGGGGAACTCAGAAACCATGGACGTCCGCCCGACCTGTGACTGTGAGTTGTGTGCCGGGCGCACATATTCCGTCCCCAGCAACTGTATCAACTGATCTTCAATTTTTTCTTTTTTCTTTTTCGTGTATTTCACTTGAACGCATATTCTTTTTCTTCTCCTGTCCCGCACACTTTTTTTCTTTTTCTTTTTCTCTTGTCCTCTTTCTTCTCCACTGTATAACAAAAGAAAAAGATCATGTCTTCGTCCAATACCAAGCCAGAGGGAAACGATAAGCTTCGTCTTCTCGTGGTCTCCAACCGTCTGCCAGTGACGGTGACCAAGAACCCTGAAACTAATGACTACGACTTCAAAATGTCGTCAGGTGGTCTGGTGGCTGCATTAAGCGGTCTCAAGAAAATGATGACATTTACATGGATCGGATGGCCAGGTAAACCCTTCACACAATAATCAGGCAGAAAGAGTAAAAGAGCTGACTTTTCTGCTTTTGCTGTTCCAATGACGCAGGTCTTGACGTTCCGCAAGAAGATCGGAAACATCTAGAAGAAAAGTTATTGGATGAAACCTCGACGATGCCTGTCTTTGTCGATAACGATTTGGCGGATCTCCATTATAACGGTTTCTCAAACAGGTATGATTAAAAAATAGTTCATCAGCATGTGGATGGTTTTTATATTTGTTTGTGGTTGTGTTTACATTGGCTGATTGTTGTTTATCTGCAGTATTCTGTGGCCTCTTTTCCATTACCATCCCGGTGAAATCTCGTTCAATGAAGAATGGTGGGAGGGTTATCAGCGCGTCAATCAATTGTTCGCCGACGCTATTGACAAGATTGTCGAAGACGGTGATCTTGTTTGGATCCAGGACTATCACCTGATGCTTCTTCCCGCCATGCTTCGAAAGAAAACCAAGAAGAACATCAAGATTGGTTGGTTCTTGCATACACCTTTCCCCAGCAGTGAAATCTATAGGTAAGGAGGAAAACAAGGCAAACGAAAGGGAATCTCAGTTGAATGGGAATAATAACTATCGATTCTGCATGTAAAATTAGAATCTTGCCCGTGCGCAAAGAAATTTTGCTCGGTGTTTTAGAGTGTGACCTTCTGGGTTTCCACACGTACGACTATGCTCGCCATTTTCTGTCGTCATGCACGCGTATTCTCGGACTTTCAACTATGCCGAATGGTGTGGAATTCGAAGGAAGATATATTCAAGTCGGAACTTTCCCCATCGGTATTGATCCCGAAAAGTTCACCGATGGCCTTAAAGATTCCAAGATTCAAGCCCGTATTGAACAATTAAAGAGCCGCTTCGGTGACTGCAAACTCATTGTCGGTGTCGATCGTCTCGATTACATCAAGGGTGTCCCCCAAAAGATGCATGCTATGGAAGTGTTCCTGAGCCAGCATCCTGAATGGGTAGGCAAGGTTGTACTTGTGCAACTCGCCATCCCGTCCCGTGAGGATGTGGAAGAATACCAGCAATTGCGTAGCACCATCAACGAATTGGTCGGCCGTATCAACGGTCAATATGGTAAGCCTCTCAAACCCTTGCTCCCCACGTTTATTTCTGTTCTCCAATGTCGACTGGGGCAAAAAAAAAGAGAGCCAAAGGAATACCCCGAGGTTGATGTTGAAAAACTATTTCACACGCGGGTGCACTAAATATGGTATTTTTCTTCTTTTAATTTTGCAGGTACCGTGGAATTTGTGCCTATTCACTTTATGCACCGTTCCATTCCTTTCGATGAACTGGTGGCTCTGTATGCTGCTTCGGATGTGTGCCTTGTCTCTTCTACTCGTGACGGTATGAACTTGGTGTCTTACGAATACATTTCGTCGCAACAAGAGAAGCACGGTGTGTTGATCCTTTCCGAATTTGCCGGTGCGGCCCAGTCTTTGAATGGTTCTATTATTGTGAATCCCTGGAACACCGAAGAATTGGCCAATGCTATTCACGAAGCAGTGACCATGCCTGCCGATGTGCGCAAAGCCAACCACCAGAAGCTTTACCGCTACGTGACCAAGTACACGGCCGCCTACTGGGGTGTCAGCTTTGTGAACGAACTGTGTCGTGTCAGCGATGAATTTGGTCAACGCGCTTCGATGCCTCAGTTGGATGTCAAGGATGTGATTCAGAAGGCCAAAGCATCCCAAAAGAAGAAACTCATCTTGTTGGACTATGATGGTACATTGACTACCACACACAAGCTTCCCGAATTTGCCAAACCTTCGGCAACAGTCTTGGAGCACCTCAAGGCGCTTGCTGCTCAGCCCGATACGTACGTGTACATCTTGTCTGGACGTGGACGACAACATTTGGATGCCTGGTTCGCCTCCACCGGTGTTGGTTTGTCTGCGGAACACGGCTGTTTCTACAAGCATCCTGCCAGCGTGCGCGAGTCGATCAAGCCGGCTGCTTCCTCCACGGACGGTAAACTGATCAAGGAAGAAGATAATAACTGGTACTGCTTGGTGGAACAAATCGATCCCAGCTGGAAGGAAACCATTCGTCCTCTGTTCCAACATTACACGGAACGTACGCCTGGTTCATTTATTGAAGAAAAGGAAATCAACTTGACCTGGCATTACCGCAATGCCGATCCTGAATTCGGCAGCTGGCAAGCCACCGAATTGCAAGTGAACTTAGAGAAATTGTTGAGCCACATGGCACTATCGATTGTGCTCGGTAACAAGACATTGGAATTGCGACCTTCGTCTATTGACAAATCCACGGCTGTGCGCAACATCATCAAGGATCTCGGTTTGCCCTCCATTGACTTTATCCTGTGTGTTGGTGACGGCAAGACGGATGAGGTGGTCTTCTCCTACCTGAACGACATCCCTCACGCTATTACTAGCACGGTCGGAAAGAAGCAAACCGAAGCTCAGACATATATCCCAACGGTCGATATGGTCAATAGTCTGGTGGAAGACCTTGGCAAATTGTAGAAAAAAGCAACCAACAAAAAAAAAAAACCCTTCCCCTCTTACGCTTGGAAACATCACACGAAACCACAGCGAGAAAAGAAATTCATTACAGAAAGAAATTCATTGTTAAAACCCATTAGTAACTTGTCTGTATCCAATAATCCCACTTATTAAATCATTTTTGTAAAAATAATAGGTGATCATATGAACGTGATGAGAGTTGTAATTTATAAATGAATTGAAAACGTATGATCAGTCAGCTAAAGTAATAGAAGCGAGCCAAACAATAATAATAAAAAAAGCAATAAAGATAGGAGGACAAAAAAAAGGTAAAGAAAAATAACGTAAATATCATACTTCAAGGATGCGATCGAGAAGAAAAAAAAGAGATAAAGAGGAGGATCGTGACGATGGCGGATACATAGGGCAACAACCCCACTGCATGGCTTTTTTTTTTTTTTGGTTTTTATGAAAAGAAACCGGTTCTATCAATGTAAGATTGACATTAAGTCAAATCGTTCCAATGCGATTAGCGAGAAAATGGGCTTACTTGTTTCGTGTCATGAATGTCTTTGTCAGTAACTGCAGCGTTTTACTGACATTCAGTTGGATGTATTCGAGATCCAACATGGAAATATTATCTTGCTGCTTTTCAAGTAAATCGTCTAGCTTTAAATCAATCTCCAGGATTGGTTTATCGCGCGCCTTGTAATGAATGGAAATGATAAAAGTGCCGGGAATCGGGGATGATATCGTTAAATATATATTATTTCGTCTACCAAAAAACAGCCATGGTTAAGATGAATTGCCTCTCCCAATTGGGCTCATAAAATCTCTTGTACCTTATTTCGGGGACTTCGGTGTGAGCAATGATGCCTTCCTTTTCCAGTTGTTGATGAGTGAATTTAAAAGGGCCTTGGATGTGGATGGTTTTCACCGACTTCTTTACTTTGCCATCCACTTCCACACCAATACCGACTTGTTTCTTATTCGACTTGTCGGCGCCGCCGCCGCCACTCTGGATACGTACGTTTTGAAGGTACGCTTTGTAGCTCTCCAATTGGCTCTTGAGGTAATTGTTATGATCCTGAATCGTCTTGTAGACACTTTCCAATGACCGGATCTCTTCCATGACTTTCAACTTGAGGTCACCGAGATGAGCTAGTTCCTGCGTGATCTCTTCCACCAGCAGCTGATATCCATCGCCATGATCGATAATCCCCGCCTCTTCCAATTCACGCAGCATTTCCTTCACTTTGATACCTTTGCGAACCAACTGACCGTCTTTGGTGGCGGTGGCGGCAGTTTCAGCAATCATCTGCAAGTTCAAGGGCTGTTTGCTCAAATGCGGAAGCGAACGAATCAATTGCACAAAAATCGCTTTGGTTTCCATATACAAAATGTCATTTTGCGTAATGTTATTTTCTGACATGAGGGTCATTGTTAGATCTAGTTGAAAAACAAACATTAGTCTCCATCTACCCTTAATTGGTCCATTCGTCCCTGCTCGCTGCCTTTGAACCCATTGCCCAACACTTACCCTGGATAGGCATTTCCCATCGGCTGAACAAGGGTAATTCAATGGGTTTGTTTTCCTTGCGCGGGACTTGAGAGGGGGCGGGGCCTACTTCCGTTGTAAGGATACGCAGGTGATCGGTGGGTTTGGGGGCCAGGATTTGGATGTGTTGCTGAAGCAGCGCTTGTGTATTGTAAATTTCATTCGGCGTAATGTTGATCACGATGTCTTTTTTCGACAGGGCCATATACTGGTCCATTTCCAACGATTCATAAAAGTCTCCAACTTCGCACAGATCGTTAAGAAACTGCATCGTACGTTGCTTGTTCTCTTCCACGAAAGGGTTCGTAGGAATCATGTAACTCTCCTTGGCATAAGATGGCTTATTCGCGAGGTTCTGCAACATTTTTGCAATCTAAAAAGTAAGAAGAAATCGCAAGGTGAGTATTATCAGCGACAGAGTGTCAAGGCATTTGACATAATTTTGTTTTTCTCTTCCTCCTTTTTTTTTTTCTTTTGTCTGTTGTTTGTTTGTTATTTAAATCTTTACCAAAGTCAAGGTGGTACGAGGGTGATTGCTGGGAACACAATCGACGAGCATGTATGCTTGCGGGGTGACAATCGCCGGATTGACAAAACGTAAGAAGAAAAATCCGCCAATGAGTGAAGAGATGGCGTGGTCAGTGGCGTCTGGATATTTGCGTTTGGTAAGGGAACGGATCTGTTTACAAATCCATCGGATACCGTAAGGTACTTGATCCAAGGAATGAATAATGGTGCCTAGAAAAGAATTGGCGATATCCATCAGCGTTTTCAATCGTGGATGGATCATGGCTTGCACGCGTGGATGCGCGGCGGCGACATCAGATGTCACGCTTCTCATGATATTGGATGGTAATTCGCCTTGTTCTTCCATCTGTTCAATCATCTCATCGTAGACCTGCAATCAAATCAGATGGGTTAATTTTATTAATTTGATAAAAAAAATCATGCAGGTGGTGATGCCTTACCTTAAGCGGATTAATTTGCAAATTAAGGTCTTTATGCTCGAGTAACTTGTTGATTTTATCGGACAAGACGGATTTCAGGTACGATTGACCGGGTCCACGACGGGTATACGTTGTCATCATACGCGAGACGGGTGTATTGGCCCGAAGTAAAGACGTGAATTCAGCCGTCGTTTCAAACTGTGCCGCTAGGACATTCTAATTGGAGAAATCATACAACATTGAGATAAAAAAAAACCTTATTTGTAATTGTCTTGTTATTCTCTCTTTTTCATTTTGGTCCCTTTTCCACGACTCGCCAACCAAAACTTAAAGAGCGGCATAATGAATGGCCTGATATGGATAAGGATGAGGGGCTTACCTGAAACATGGTTAAAAGCAAATGTTCTTCACGACTTTCGTACTGGTTTCCGTACAAGGTGAACATGACGGTTTGAAGCAAGGTGTCGATTTCGGCGAGACTCACGAGACGACACAGAGTGGCAATATGGCGAGGTTCGCTTTGCAACAGAAAGAAGAGGTTGCCGTATTGTTGCATTTTTCGGTCATCGGGGTAATGATCGTCATTATCGTCGTCGTGTTCTTCCAAACGTGAAGCGACTTCGTTTTGCTACGTGTTGAGAAGAAAAACAAGATGAATGAGTTTGAAGGAGATGGCCAACAGCACCGCATCTTTTTTCTTTTGTTCGATCCAAGCTACCTCGTCCAATGCCATTCGACTCTGAATTAAAAGAGCAATACGAGAATCCAGAAATCGCACGTCTCGTTCACGCATAAAGTTTTTTTTCGATTGGGCTGATATTTTGGCTTTCAATTCGCGTAATGTTCGTTGAGCTAAAAGGGGAATGCGTAAGAAAAGGAGATGGCCATGCCACACCGCCATTCACTTTTTGGGCATATTTTTTGTGAGGCAATTCCGTGGCCAAAAGAGAAAGGATGAGTCGCTGTACCTTTGGCCAGTTCATCTTCTACTTCTACATCTTGTTCTGCGGCCATGGAGTAAAAGACGGATACCGAATATCGTTTGGATCCTCTTCCTGTGCGTCGACTGGAATGGTGGTTATTAGCCGCCGCCGCCGCTACCGCTCTACTGACAATGGACCCCGTTTGAGGGTAACCGAAAGACTGGACCATGCCACTACGTCGATCGGCCATACTAAGCTATACAAAGTGGCAATGGGGTGGTTGGAAAAAAAAAAAAAAGAAAGAGATGAACACACAAAAAGGTACGACCCAAAAATAAAAATAAAAATTCAATCAAAAAAAGTACAAAAAAGGGAAAGGAACCAAAAAGACAGGAAATAGGCCAAGAAGAAGAAGAGGAAGAAGAAGAAAAAAAAAAAACAAGGTTTAAAAAAAGGCTCAATTGGCGCGTGTAAATCAAAGAGGGAGTCAAAAAAGAAAAAAGAAAACCCACTCTTAGTTACACGAACAATTTGCAAACGCCGCCATTCTTTCCTAAATCAACAAAGTCTCTTTCAACCCTTTGAACTACCGATTATCTGACCATCTGAGCATCCAAACCTTATTTCCACTAACGAGCATACCCTCACGAACCTACAATGATCGCAATCTATCACCGTGCCAATGATGGACTGGTGAAGAAAAGTGAAAAGCACAACAAGTGAAAACGAGGTCCTTATCCTCATTATGCAAAAAAGTGCTATATCATCCACACACCATAAAAATTTGAACAATGCCATATAGCAAACCAATCATACTGCGAAGAGCTTCCATTGCCGATGTTTCAATTAGCATTTTTTATAGTGCGTACATTTTTTTATTTCTTATCTTTGCAATTGGATCATTATTTTTCACAACCTGATCTCCTCATTTGGAATCTCTCAATAATCCACAATACAAAATAAAACAATAAGGCAAACCTGTCACACTTGCCTCTGTAGAACCATAACCCATCCCAAGCTATTTCCATCCTATCATCACTGTGTGCACCTTTATTTGTCTTTTTCTCTGGCGTTGTCATAGGAATTGGATCGCCAACGTGAAATAACAGATTAAACCAAATGTAATACATATCACCTTGACAACTATACAATGATAATTGATATGACCATGACGTTGAAAAAAAAGAGCAGATTCCAAAAGGCTTGAAATCAAGCGAGGATGTGCCCTGTCATTGTCTGTCGTTGGCGGATCAAAGCCAAATAGGGCCGTTCCTGCTACATTCACTGGAAAAAGAATCTTGATCGTTTTTAATCTTTAACCTTTTTTTATTTCATTACCATGGAAAGTAACTTGAAAAGATTATAATCTATTTATCTACAAACGAACATTGTACTCATATTCCTGTAGGGAAGAAGACGAGAATCAAAGATGAGTGGTGGGATGACAGATTCATTTTTTTCATTGTGGCGTCCTACCTCTTGTGTGCTCTGTGCGACCCATAAAATAGCAGAACTAAACATCAATAAAGTACATTGCACGACAGCCGCTACGCCGTAATACAAGTAAGGCTGTGCTGAATCGTGATTCACCACGTATTTGATAATCAAAACGCACTATAAAAAAAAGTACGACGCCCCAATGCATGAGATGAATTTCATCCTACTCGCCACATCCACCTCTCTTCTCGCCCTACTTACCACCGAACCGGCAAAACCTCCGGCAATCAATGCAAAACCAAGAAACAAGAATAGCCGAGCTTTCCACACAAGGTTGCTGCCCGCATAAGAAAACGCCTCTCCTTGAAGCCGTGATTTGTCGATAAGGTTGATGCTAAATCAAAGTATTATAAGTTTAATTCACGTTGTTTGGGTCATTTGGTTTATACCACAGCTTTTATCGTTTGCAAAAATCACTTACACCAGCATGCCAAGGGAAGTTAGAATACCGCTGAACCAATCTTCGAATCCCATCTTTACAGCGTCGTCGGTATGATCGGATGAAGCTTGGATAACAGCATCAATAAATATCCACCAACCAAGAGCCACCTGTCAAGAGAAAATGCATATGCAAACGTGAAAACCAAAGGACAACCACATGAACTTGTGGAATAATCTCCTTACCAATCCTCCTGCTAAATAGGATCCGATGGTGCGGCCTTTGTGAGCGAGAAAACTCAGAGGATTTGGGATAACGAATATAGAGGGTCGTTCGTCATTGTAGAGTGCTGACATGATGTAGGGTAAATAATAGATAAAAAGTACAAAAAATAAGCTCTTTTTTCCCACTGTGGGCAGCAAACAATGGGGAAAAATCGCCTCAACGTCATCCCCGAATTTGGGACGACCGATTTTTCTATTGAACCACACTCGCTGAGGGGGGGTTTCAATTTCTGGAAACGAGAAAAGGAAAAAACTCGCTTCATTCAGGTCCACACCAAAGCGAGCATAGAGAAAAAAACGTCTATTCTATACATTACAACCATGCTGAGTGTACAAAAAGTCACAATATCAATTTCAATATATGGGCCTTGAACGAAAATGGGTCAATATGTATGCAACCTTTCTTGGGATCCCTTTCGCCTTTTTATCAACAGTACGCGTTGGACGTTACAGCTTTTTATCTCGCGCTCCGGCCCCGAAACTTGGGTATCCACGCGGCCCATATTTACTTTCACTAACCAGTGATAACATCCACCAACCCCACCTCGACTTTTGATTAATTGCGCATGACACACACACACACACACACACACACACAACACGCTCTTTTTGATAGGTTTAATTTATTGGAAAATTAAGACAAACCCAAGATCTACTGACGAGCAGCAACTTCTCTAGCAGCAATAGCGGCACGCTTGGCCAAACGAGCGTTGGACTTGGGACCGTTGATACCTCCACCCCAGGTTCTGCGGTGTTCTTCCCACTTGTCGGCAAAGTTGGTCTTGACAGCAGACACGAGGTTGGCCAATTCAGCCTTGTCGGCATCCTTGACATCGGTGAAAGCCAAAGCAGTGGCGGTCTTTTGGTGGACAACAGTACCGAGACGAGCCTTGCCCTTAACAATGCAGTATGGGACACCCATCTTGCGGCAGAGAGCGGGCAACCAGATAACCAATTCAATGGGATCGACATCGTCAGCAATGACAACCAATTGAGCCTTCTTGGCTTCAATCAAAGCGGTAATGTGGTTGATACCGTGCTTGATCACAACAGGCTTCTCGGTCTTGGCCACTTCCTTCTTCTCGGCCTTGGCAGCAGCAGCCTGTCTCAAACGTTCGCGCTTCTCAACCTTGGTCTCGGGTCTGTACTTGTTGGCAAGCTTGAACAACTGAGTAGCAGTGTTCTTGTCCAAGACGTGGGTGAACTGGTTGATGGCCGGGGGAACCTTCAAACGCTGGTAGATGATCTTCTTCTGGCGCTGAAGACGAACGTAAGCGGGCCACTTGACAAAGCGGGACACATCACGCTTGGGTTGGATATCTTGGCCTGTTCAAATTGGAAAGAGGAAAGATCAGTTTTCATCGATTCGGGAAAAACGGGGTCTCTGTCCGTGGAAAAAGTGAAGAAGTAAATGCATACCAATGCCGAAGTTCTTGGGAGTCTTTTCAATCAAAGGGTTAGCAGCACCCTTGGTGGTCTGCTTGCTCTTGACGGGGTAGGGAGCGGGAGCGACCTTCTTTCCAGTGGACTTCTTGGCAGGAGCCTAATCATAAAAAATGCCATTAGCCATTCATCCATCTTTTCCTCGTATCGAAATTGATCCATCCATCCATCCATGAATTAGATCTACAAATCACTTTTCTTTCAACGTACCATGATTACTATTCAAACCTCAAAAAAAGAGATGTGTGAAAAAGAGGGAGACCTTGACTGTGGCAGCTGCGACGGATGGCTTAACCTGCCCGCTCCCCGCCCCGGTAGAGTTTCCCTCTCCTCGTCCACACGTTGGTTCCCAAAAATCAACACCCGCTCCACACCAAGCCTTGCCAGTACACTCCGGAACAAGAACCGTCACAATATCATTTCCGCTCGCGGAGTCACGTGCATTCAATACTTTGGCTCATTTTGGGGATGAATGAACTTGGTTAGGCCTCTTGTCATTCTAAAAAAAGTGGTTGTCAACTGATCTACCATGAATTTCAACCGCAATGTACGTTTTCTGCAATCACAGTTTTGTTTTACGCTGATGGACTCATCTTATATTCGTATAACAATAGGCACGATTACCTCCCGAAGTCAATCGAGTACTGTTCGTAAAGTGAGTGATAACAATGCAACCGCAGCAGCAGCGATCCATAGCTAACGATGGTGTGTCCTTTTTATTATTAGGAACTTGCCTTTCAAGATTACCACAGAAGAAATGTACGAAGTATTTGGAAAATACGGTGCTATTCGTCAGATTCGAGTGTAAGTGATCCAAATCGTGTGCATGTGACGTAGACATGCGACTAATCTATCGGTTTGATATACACAGTGGCAATGCTCCCGATACCCGAGGTTCAGCATTTGTAGTGTATGAAGATATCTTTGACGCAAAGAGCGCGTGCGAGCATTTGCAAGGTTACAATATTCTGGGTCGATACTTGATCGTACTTTATTATCAACAGAACAAGATTACAAAGAAGATGAATCTGCAAAAGAAAGAAGAAGAACTGAAGGAGCTGAAATCGTAAGTGCACAAAAAGATCATCCTTCGGACGTTTTGCATTGAATTGACATTTTTTTCTCTCTCTCTGGGGACAGGCGTTATGGTGTGAGCGATGAATAGGTGAACAAAAGAAGATTGGACTAAAAGCTCATCCCGTTTTTTCCGACAACCTTGACATCCTCTCTACTGCCGAGATGGGCTGTCCATCTTGCAACATTGTCACAACGCTTGGCTCTTTTTTCTCTGTTGTTATTGGTTTTATCCTTTCCTTTATTCCTTCATTCTATTTTACATAAATCAAATTTCAATGCCCAATGGATACACGAAAAATGACTGACAAGACGCTACTGAGGTTCGGATGGCAAGCAACGATGAAAGTGCGAACAAACTCTGTCTTTTCGGTATATCCTATCAATACATGCAGCAGGTAGATATAAAGCAGATGAGCGATAAAAAAAAAAGGCTGGGAGTTGGAGTAAGACGCTCTAGGAGAGAAAGCAGTATTGTAGACAAACGACGGTGATGTACACGTTTCCATTGTATATGTCCAAGGTTACGTCAATGGGGTTGGCTTCTTATTATCTCATGCGCTTAATCTTGTGGATGCAAACCAGGATCACACAATGAAGAATTCATGTAAAGGGCCAACGTACCAGTTCTATAAAGCAGATCATTTTGTTAGTTGTTATATACAGTTTGAACTTTTTTCGGTGTTTGAGCTTCTTGCATCAAATAGCAGGATTATTCTTGCCGAATCTGCCTATCTCATTCTACTTTTATTTTTCTGTTTTACTTATGATGCAGCCGCAAAGATGATCTATTCAATTATGAACGTTGTATCCTGTTTGATACAAAGTGCTGAGACCATTGGATAACATCCTTCAGCAATTGCGGGAAAATTGCTCGTCACGTGCTTTTGTAGAACTGCAGAGGATTTGTCATCCTTTCCTTTTTTTTTCGTTTGACATCTTTGCCTTTTTCTTGCCACATCATGGAGGAAGCGGCAACACCATGTTTGGCCAAAATCAAAGAGTTGCCATTTGAAATCATCACCGATATTGTAATACGACTCGATGTGTGTTCGACCATGAATTTGATGGATACATGCCGTCACTTCCGATACCCCATGCTCGCATCTACCTATATTTGGAGACGCATCGTTTTTGATCTTCAGTACGGCTCCCTGCATGCTATTTATGCCGCGCTTCGCCGGTTCCGAGACTCCAACGGATTACGGTTTCTCGTCCGAGAGGTACCGACATAAACATCGGGTCTGTTAAGGATTCAGTTTAACCTTTTTCTTTTCAATCTAGATTAATATGGACAACACGGACGATTCCATGTTCTCACCCATTGTCATGCTTGTCAAGTTTCCCAACTTACGGCATCTAAGTGTGAAGAATAGACGATTCAACACTAATCTCGAAGCCGATACCAAAGTTTTGCAAGAAATGTTAAAAGGTGGAACGTTGAAGCCGGGCTCTTTACGTCTGCAGCGACTGGACATATACCATTACTACATGGATTTTGAACCTCATCTGGCTGTATTCCAAAAGACTTTGAATCGATTATCCGAGGATGCCAATGTTGTCTTGGATATACGGAAATGCGGTTATCAGGCCGACGGAGACATGCATGGCTTGCAGCAGCGCATGGGGAATCTGAGCTTGCCAAACAACAACCCCGACGCTGCCGTACCCGAGGACGGCCAGTTGGACCGACCACCGAGAAACGATGTTGGTTGCCAGAGAATTATCAACATAGGCATGGCATGCTGGGCATGTGACCATGTATTTGTTCACTGCTGGATCTGTCAACCCCGGTGCAGTGGATGCCACATCAAACGGATTCCACCTCTCGCCAATCAACAGCAACGCAAACTACGCGAAAAACAACGAAAACTCATTGCCCAACGCAACCGTGCTCCAGAAAAGGAAGAGGAATTGGATGAATTCAGTGTTTTTGGAAGGATTTAAAACTGTTCATATTTCACATCATCATCATCATCATCATTATATAGAATTAGAGGAACATTAGAACCGCCACATTGCCCTGCCTTAAACCGTGCCATATTCATTACTTTTTTTTGTATCATACCACACACCACATACACACTCATAAACATTAATATTGTAGTACATCATCCAACGAAACATCTAACCTAATCAATGATCCTAGTGTAAAAGCCTAATTTTTTTTTCATGCTGTCACAAAGAGGGAATGCTCTGGGAAAATGAGTGACCCAAAATTTTTGGAAATCAGCGTGTTGGACGGTGATTGAATGAGACTGGGTGGGTGCACCCGCCATTATTCGAGTGTTGGGCACGCGCTAGTGGAGCGATTCGTTTCAGCAACAACACACAAGCAATCATGGGGAAGTTCTTCAGGTGCACGCACCTGATGATACTGGGGCTGCTATGTTTCTTACAGTATCTGATACCTGTACAAGCCATCTACGAATCCCAAGCAGGCACCTTTGACTGGTAATCCAACAGCAGCACCAGTTTACGGCTTATCCTTTCGCGTCCCATTGCTAAACAGATTCCCCGTTAGGCATCAATCCTGGCTAGGAAAGACTCGACTTTCGGCACTGCAAGGTGTCTCGCAACTTATTGTAGCTACTGAACGCAATGTGCTTGCTTCACTCGATGTCGCATCGGGAGCTATTAGTAAGATCTCTTGATTTCCCTGTATATCGTTTTTTAACCACGCATCTCACCATCCACGTCGGCCATTGATAGCATGGCGTCAAGTACTCAGTGACTCTATTGACAAAATGAAAATAACGGACCAAGGTATTCATCGGTAGCTTTCTGCGTGGAAAAAAGGGGCTAACCATGCAAGCACAGGCATTCTTACGGTGTGTGATGATACCACCACGGTGCGTTTCTGGGACAGCCATACTGGTTATTTAGTTTGGGAACGTGATTTGGAGGAATCGCAAATGTTCACCGAGTTTTCTCCCGTGGTATGGGAGAATGGCGATGTGGCGGTGGTGGGGCACGGTGGGGTGATCAAGCTGTCCGCTGCCGGCGACGAGATCTGGTCATGGAAACGACCCGATGTGTAAGTTTTCTGTATTGCTGCTGCAATATTTTTGGAAAGTTCTGTGCTAAGAAATTCTCCCTAGATCCTCTTTGGATATCGTGGGACTGCAGCGCGTGGACAACCAGCTCTATGTAATTGATGAACCGGATCAAGAGGCCACCAAGCAGGTCTTCCACGTCACCGTACTTGATAACGCCACAGGTGACATTGTCAAAACCCTCAAAGTATCATGCCACAAACCATCCGACGTCTCCTTTGTCAACAATTATATGCTGTGGAAACAAAACGAATCATTGCATTGGAACATTCTTGGTACCAACAAAGTCCACACCATCGCCGTCAAGGTATACAGAAACTGGTTTTGTCTAGCCATGTGTTACTTATCCTTTCTTGTTATATTTAGAAATTGGTCGACTCTATTCCATCATTCAAGGGGGCTCTCTTGGATACATTTGAGTTGACTACGCTGGATCAGGACCCTCACCTGAACCTGTTCATTGTCACGGCTGATGTCGAGGTAGCAGAAGATACCTTTGCTACAGTGACCGCTGTTTTGAAATTGTCGACGGATGCCAAGTCATTCTCTCTGGTGCACGACCAAGGGGTTCAGGTACAACCGTTTTTTCCGCCATTGCTGTCAGCACGCGTTTACTGATAGTGATAATTTCTATTCATTTTTTAGGAGGCATTTGGTGCTGCGGCCGTGTCGGATGCGACACTTGTGCTTGTTGGCAAATCATCATCTACCGAATTATCGGCCACCGTGATGTCACTGGGCGGCCAAGTGAGGCGACAAGTGACCATTCCTCACGATGTGTCTCTCACCGGAGATATTGTGATTACCAATCTTATTAACACCTCACCTATTCATCTGTACGTGGTGACAGCCAGTGGTTCAGCTTTCATGTTCAACGACACGGCGGTGATGTGGTCTCGCGAAGAAGCACTGGGCCACATTACGGCGACGGAATTCTTGGATTTGCCCGAGAAACAGCTGTGGACACAAATGTCGGACGAACTGGACGAATCCAAAGAGGAGCAGGCCAACGTTCATCCTTTGACGCGATACATTCGTCGCCTGTCAACGCACGTGATGGAATTGCAGCAATTGCCAAAGTGGGTGATTCACCATTTCACGGATATGGTCGCTTCCAACACGCTGACCGGTTTGGGACGATTGGATTCTACCCAATCGATGCTTCGTACCCAAGCATGCTGGATGAATACTTCCGCGACTTCCGAAGTGCTTTACCGGGACAACTTTGGTATGCGAAAATTGCTCATCTCCGTCACCGATACCGGTAAAATTATCGCGCAGGATTCGGCCCGCAAAGGAGCTATTGTATGGACGCGGTATTTCGCGGATGTGGAATTCGAAGAGATCCACGTAGTGAGATCAACCACGGTCAAGTTACCGCCTGTGGTGGTTGCCATTGGTCGAAGTGTGGATGGAGGATATCAAACGACGCATTTCTACCGCATGAATGGGTTTACAGGCCAAGATTATTACTCGCAAATTCCGGAAGCCGAAATGTTTTTCGAACCTCAGATTTCAACCGAGATCAGCGTCAGCAAAGTGATGCCGCTTCCCATCGAAGATCCCGAAGAACGTACCCACCTTTTAGCCATCTTTGAAGCCGGGACCAGCCGCGTGTACATCTACCCTGATACGGCCGGAGCTCGTGAAGCTTTCAGCCGTTTCCGACCCAACTTTTACTTTATGCATCAAGCTCACGACGGATCTTTCCGCGGTTACCAAGTGAATGAAGGTTATCGCGGCAGCTTGACCGCTTCGCCCATGTGGACGTTGACGTTGCCTCAAAACGAAGCTATTGTGGCTAGTGGAAAACAACCATCCAACGAAAAAGTCGCGTCTTTGGGTCGCGTGCTCGGCAATCGCAATGTGCTGTACAAGTATCTGAATCCAAACATGTTTACGCTGGTATCGACGATTGAAGAAGAGGAGAAAATGTTGATTCGTATTATCGACTCGGTCAAAGGCACGATTCTGTACGAGACGGTGCACGACAAGGTCGATGCAAGCACCAACCCAGTCCACATTGTACAAGCAGAAAACTGGGTCATTTATCACTTTTGGAGCAATGACAATCGGTTCAAAGGTTATCAAGCGGTAGTCCTGGAACTTTTCGAAGGCGAACACGAGAACGAAAGAGTAGCCACGTAGGTTGACGCCATCCGGATTACCGGGCCAGGCTGTGTGTGCGTGTCTTGTGAAATTAACATGGTTTTTACCCTTTATTTTAGTGTGAATTTCTCATCGTTTGATAACATGAAGCCTTCCGTTCGATCGGCGGCTTTTGCCTTCCCTTATGCTGTGCAGTCAGTAGGTGTGACGACGACACGCAATGGCGTATCGACACGCGAAATTTTATGTGAGTCGAAACAACGCTTTCTGTTAGGGTTCTGGGTTTAATCATGCTGTGTTCACCCTGATAGTCGCCTTGACGTCGAACCAAATCATGGGCGTAAACAAACGCCTGTTGGATCCTCGACGACCACTTGATAAACCTAGCAAGGACGATCAAGAGGAAGCACTCATTCCATATGCGCCTATCCCTGACGAACGACGAGCGTTCTTGTCGTATAACTTGGAGGTATGAACACCATTGCAAAATGGATACTGGGCAATGACTGATAATGGCACCTCTTAGGTTGCTGGTATTCGGCATATTAGCACAACTCCTGCCATGTTGGAATCCACGTCGCTGGTATTTGCTTATGGTTTGGACACCTTCTTCACGCGATCGTCGCCAAGCCGACAGTTTGATGTTCTCAGTGAAGACTTTTCAAAGTCTCAATTGCTATTGACAATGGTTGGGTTAGTGGCTGGTATTGTGATTGTTGGACCGATTGTGCGTCGCAAGAACGTTAATCAGTTATGGAAATAATAAAGAGAAAAAAAAAGACGCTGAAAATATTGTTTATCCACCTCGAGCTCTACGGATACATTTTCTTTTTATTTTGTGCCAGCTACAATGCGCTATTCAGGTATTCATATCGCCGGATGATCGGTGACAAGTGATGAGCTGGCAATGTCCATTTTATCCTCAGGGTGCTCCTCAGGGTGCGTCCCCTGTTGTTTTCACACCATAGAAATCTATAGATCTGAGTCGTATGGATTATAAGGAATCCAGATAGTCAATGACCTCTTGATGGTTCCATAATGCCGCTGATTGCCAGAAGAAGAGAAGACTTTAGATTAACAACATATGCTGCTTACTTGCAAGTGATTTTTTTGGACCCACCTAAATCTTTAGCTGTTCTTCCTTTTTTATCCGTGCGGTGGTTGTCGGCGTGGATGGTTTCAACGAGGAACCGTACTACATCAAGGTGACCTTCTTTTGCGGCATGCATCAACGGCGACCAGTGATCCCAGGTATCAGGTGTATCCCAATCGGGGGTGCCCCAATCAGGCGGGTTCTTTGATCCTTCGCTTGAGAGCGACAGGAGGAGCTGCAATACATCCAAGTGCCCAATCATTGCTGCGTAGTGGATCATATTACGGCCGATGGAATCGGTATCGTTAGGATTGGCGCCACGCTCAAAAAGCAAGCGAAGAAGAGTCAAGTTGCGTGCTACGACGGCATCTTGCAGGATATTATGACCGGAATTGTCACGGTGAAATAAAAGATCATGCTCCGGAATGGGACTGGACGAAAGCAGCAAAGTGACAATATCCAGCGCTGCTTGCGGTTGCTCCGCTAATGCCGCTGCCATCTGAGTCGGAAGCCGACCGGAATTGGTCGCTTTAATCATAGCAATAGGACACCGATTCGCAAGGTATCGACAGGTATCCACATGGCCTATTAAATCGTCGAGTATGAATATTTTATCCATCATTGATCTGGTGTGCTATTCATCGTAATGTACCTTCTTGTGCCGCCATATGAAGCGCGGTGCGCCCATCTTTTGATACAACTTCCAGAAGCGCTCCTGATTCCACCAGTAATTGAACAATATCCGTTCGGCCTTTTAAGGCTAGCCATCATATACTCATTTTAATGCTATGCTGTATACAGATGTGTTCGAGTATTCGATGTACGTACCGGCGATCATGACAGGCGTCCAGTCACCTCGTTTGATGGCATTGACATCCACGTGACATTGCTTAATCAAATAGGCAGTGATCTCATACGAGTCGATGCTTTCATGGATTGGAGTTCGTCCTAGACAAGGCCGTCAATCAAAATTAGCCAGTTTAAAAATTTATAAAAGGGGTTGCTTCTTCTTTGTTACCGTGCTCATTGACGGCTTCCATATCGGCGCCAAACTCGTGCAAAAGCTGGATCGCTGGCAAGGACTGCGATCGTGCAGCGAAATGAACAAGCGCGTCGCCGTGGTCGTCTTTAAGATCAATACTGGTTTGTAATTCACCGTCCCGAAACGTAGTAAGCACATTTCGCAACTGGTCGGGAGAGTGAAGATGCTTGAGTACCAGCTTTTGCAGTGACATAATGCAAATTTATAAAAATAGGCTAAAAGAAGAAACGTCAAATTTCCTGCATACGACGCCCGAATTGTTTGCGTGTGCGGAGAATCAAATACAGAAACGTTGTGGGAGGTTCCAGTGACCCGGCTATGCCAGTAACAAGATGATGCTGCGTGTTTGAGAATAGGTGTCAAATAAATCAAGCTTCGTTTTTGTAGCTTATCTTTTTTCTCTAATTTTATTGATGCTATATACAAACACTTTGTTGGTACAGCATGTCGTGAAGGTCATGCACAGTGATGAACCGTCAGAGCGTCATTCTGAAACACCGCCATTCAACCTTGGAGTGAACAGTCACGGCGAGTGGAGTCGTTCCCAACTTGTCAAAGACGTGGAATCTGGGAGACGGCATTTTTTTTAAGAGTCCACTTCACTTGAAGGAAAAAAAGCCTAATATGGATAATATTCAGACTGCATCAGCAAGTGATAAACCGGATTTTTGTGTTGAATGCAGAGATCAGGAAGTACGTTTTAAACCGCTCCCAAACGCTTACCATCGGGACTCAGATCGTGTCGAGTGTTACGGGCGATTCTTTTCCGGTTTTTTCGACATGCCCACAGTTCGATGGCCATTACTGTATTCATTTTCACTGACACTTTTTTTCCGTTCTTTTGTCTGGGTAGGCTTCCATATTCTGCGAGCAATGCGATGAGGATTTTTGTGAAGTGTGCCACGGTGCGTAATGAATAACGTATACCGGATGCTAAAGTCACCGCGCAAATACTAAATTCGTTTTTTGTCTGTTGAATTCAGCCATGCTTCATCGCACGGGGAACCGACGTAAACATACCGCCAAGAGCTTGAAAGTTGACGCGAAAACTACCAGTGACGCAGCATCTTTAAAGAACGAGAGCACGTTCGAAGATTTGCCCTCAACCAAGGTATGACAAGTAAATCTGAAATTTTATGTGGTCAAGTTATTGAACCGGGTTGACACGTAGATCGAAAATTCGACCAGCAACAGTTTGCCGAGTACAATGATGGAACTGGATGGAACGGTGATCAATGGAAGTGGCGCGACGTTTGGTGAATGGATGACAAAGAGGTAAAACTCTAGCGAACCGCGTAGTAAATCAGACCGGCTTACTCAAACAATTCGATCAGGGCCAAGGCCGTTCCATTACGACTCAACACACATGAACGAGGATTACTGCGACTGTAAGTCATTGGACTCGACAAACAAATGCGATCTCGTCGCGCTTACCCCTAATGTTCCCTTTAGATTAGAAGCGGCGCTCAACGTCTCCGAATATACAGGTCAGTAGCGGACCCATTGGCAACAAAGTCGTATGGTAGATACTAACGAAAATAACTGTCCTAATTTCCACAGATAAGATCGATATTATATCGTACTCTAACAAGGCGAAGCGTATTGTGGCCCAAATCCGAGATTTGTGTGCGATTATTTGCGGTTTACTGGTGTCTGGAGATTACAAGTTGGGAGCCCAACTGTTTGCCGAGAAAAGTGTTCGAGAAAATGAAGCATTTTTCCAACAAGTGTTTGAAGTGGGAAGACGGTAAGCCACGCTTGACGAGAAAAATCGGTTTTAGGTAGACGAGTAGTGCTGACTGGATCTGGGCCCTAGATACAAAATTATGAACCCCGAAAAGATGCGATCGAGTTATGGCAAGCTCATGTACATGCTGATGGTAAAAGCGGCATATCGGTTGTTAGAGGTAGCATAAGCGATTGATTATGAGATACGATAGGATTCAGTGATACCGGAAGTGGAGGAACTTTTAGGATTCTCATGCGTGATTCCTATCAAGACTGTATATGACTTTTTGAAAGCTCGAGAAATGGTGGAAATACTTCACGACGATAACATTGTTCTGGCGACCCGCGAGATAAGCCCGGAATTCAAAACGCGCGCTCAGATCGATACGGAATCGCAACGAAAGAAGCGTGCTATCGAGACCATTTGCGAAAAATATGCCAATGAACACATTTCCAGAGAAGAAATCGAACGATGCTTATCATCGTTATCCGATAACCATGCCTATCTGAAAGCAAATCGGTAAATGAGAGTAAAGACGTGGGTCAATGCAGCGGGAGATCTGACAAACCACTTTCTGTTATCATGATTAGTGATCCGTGTGAAAAGATGATCAAGTATCTCACCAAGTATTTCAATCCAAGCAAACCTGACGGCAACTATTCACTGGCTATTGTGGCGGGTCGTCAGGGCCATCGATTGACGCATTCTCACACCAATCAGTATGCATATGTTCATCAATCATTCAGTCTTTGGCGTGAAATTGTTCACGAGATGTTTATGTTGTGGATGCTGGCGGATGAGGACCTGTTGTCGGTCAGTCCCTATCGATTGACCAATACGGGACAAGGATTACAACGTATACAGCATTGCTCCAATATCTCGCGATCCATGCACAAAATCCTCAATCGTACCCAGAAAAAGTGCGGTTCTTGGGTCGGCAGTAGCGTCATTCATCTCGGTGACAAAAATGTTCCCAATGCATTCATGTTCATCGACAAGGTAAGGCCCGCTTTGATCAGTCAATGGCTAGATCTACCCTATTCACTTTTATTCTTTCTTTTCTATGCAGTATAACCAAGTGTCACGTATCCTTACACCGATTGTCAGTACATTGGACAAGCTAGAAGAGCTGCAGGCGGATCCATGCATGGCCAATTATATTGAAGAAGAGTTTGGTGGCATTGATCAATGCCGCAAAGATATCTTGTGTAAGACTATCGAAAGAAAAAGACAGCCGCGATATCTTGCTGAAACAAAAAAAAAAAAAAAAAAAAAAAAAAAAACCAAAAAAAAAAAAAAACTGACGTAAACCCTTTCTTTTTTTTGACAGACGACTTTTTCCGTTTCGGATTTGATGGATCCGGTGCAGATAATTATTTCGATGCTGGTAGTTGCATTGATGGCCGATTGACGTCGGCCTGGAACTGTACGTAGTATTTCAACCGTGACGGTTTTGGAAATCCATAACAATAACCACTGTCTGTATCTTTGTAGGGTGTTCGCAGATTGAAAAGAAGAAATTCTTCCCCATCTTTTTATTGACAGTAAGTGGATCATACGACTCGACGAATGGAGCTTACGTCCTCAAAACTTCTGCTTAGGGATTCATTGGATTCGACGGTGAAGGATGGTAGAAAAAAAAAGATAAGAAGCCAATAATAGAGAAGGCTCTGAGAGCGTTCAGTATGACCCTGTAATATGTAAAGAAATTCCACTTAGAGATGTCCAACCCAAAAAAAAAAGAGAGACATCAAAATTTGACGTTGTATCACAATACGGGCTATTTGTGCTCAATGCACCATTTCCAAATACGGACTCATTATGCATGGTTGACTTTTTATTGATCATTGAAAAAAGAGACACATGGAAAGGATGACAGTTGCAACTGTCAAGCAACACATCATACTCACATAATCAAGTTTTGGAAAGTGCTTAAAAACTCTGAATCACGCCTTGGTTCATTGAAAGGACGATTGCGCGATCCAATAATTTGTCTGGGTGGATCCACCATCTTGGAAGAGGATGACAGTTTTTAATTGGTGGTTGGATGATTTGGGTAACTGCAATAGGCATTTTCTCGAAATCCATTCTCCAAAGCAGATATTTCGTCATCTTTTGGAATCTGGATCCATTGGATGCTTCAAAAGGACCGTGCCGAAGCGAGCGGTGTGTCGCATGGGGTCGGTCATAAGCAGAAAGAAAAATAAGAAAAGAGACACGACAGTTTTTGCAACGCCATCGATTATTTATCAAACACTTCACGGGCTGCTCCGCATGAAGCTAGGCCCTATCTGATCGCAAGTGAATGGTGTTGATTCGTGGAAATAATCACGCAACAATGCTGATTTAGGTTTTTTATTTATTCAAGCGTTGAACACCATTTTTTTTCTCGGGGTCGACGCCTCTACAAACGCACTGTAAACGGATTTCTCCTTATCCGGTACTGTATTACCTATCCCTGCTCCCATATGATTGAGAAGAATTTGTGTGTCCTTGAAGGAACCTCCTTATCATTATCTGTACCCCTGATCTCTTCCTCTGTCTCTCTCTCTCTTTCGTTACTATTTGGTTACCCTCTTTTTTTTTCTGTGACTGAGAGATGGATTGAGATGCATCCGAAAGGGCAATTACAGCCGTAAACCCTTGTTGAATGAATATATAGTTAGTGCGACAGTGAGAAACCAAAAAAAGGGATCTTATTCATCCAAAAGGACCCGCACGCACTACAAAACATAAAGGCACTTTTTTTTTATTTTATGAATCCCGAGACTGTACTAATCATCATTAGATAAGCATCGTTTATCAAGGTTTTACAGATGTCAGATTGGGGGCGTGAGTGTGCATCTGCGTGTGGGCGCGGTTTGGCACCTGAAGTTTTTCATGAAGAGTGTGGTACCTTTGAAAGCGAGAGAGATGATTATCCTTTGGAATTTTCGAAAAGGTTTCCTTCTTTCTCCCTTTTGTAACCCCTTGGGCAACCCGCCGGGTATAAATAGTGTCACTACATAAAACATGTCTTTATTGACAACGATCAAAAAATTTCTTTCAAACGCCCTGCATTGAATAGCTCCCAACAGTATCATTTCTCTCCTTCCTTCTTTTCGAGAAAAAAAATAAGAACATCCATTTTTTTTATAAAGAGGTAAATGGCGCCTTTAGACTTCTTCATTCTATACAGTCATTGAGCATCATCATTTTTTTTCCAGAATTCCATCATGAATGACACCATGGATCACTGTTCTGCATTTCAACATCAACCCATCAGTTACTGCAACGATTTTATGAACCAGCAACCTGTCCAACTTGATTCGACGTAAACCATCATGAGATAGAACGCTGATCATTTTTGGGATTTATCTAACCTTGATGTATTTTTTTTTCTTAGAGAATCCGCATACAAGATTAATTCATGCAGCAAGCCGTTGGAAACGATTGCCGAATCAACTCAGATCGCCGACGATCCACCGTCCCATGTTCCTATGGATCCATTTTCTATCAAATTGGAAGACGCCGACCCCTATTCGCCTCATTATTCCATGACCTCCAACACTTCATCCACACCATCATGGGCCAGTAGCACCATGCAAATGGAACAAATGCCACCGAGATATGGGCCAACCGACGACATTAAGTCCAACTTTGCTTCCTTTCATCCACGTCAATTTAGTCATGGCCCCGAGACAGTATTTACTAGCACTAGCAGCAGTAGCAGCAACAACGGGGTCGAACACCCTTATTCAATGCAAGCTCCATACACTTTTCCTTTATGCGTCGATTCCTCGCCTACATCTATACCTATCATGGCCAATCCGCTTTTTCCGTCGTATTCCTTCTTACCACCCACCAATTATCCTGTACCATCGTTTGTGCAAAAATTCAAGCGTCGTTTCTCGGCTTCCCCGGCCGTTCCCAGCAGTCTTTCCACAAATGTACGATGCCATCCTCGTCATCAAAGCGCCAATGGTGCCTTTGGTCGCGAGGAGTTGGATCCAACCTTTTCAACTCCTTCGCCACTGCTACTGAAAACACAAACCTTCTCCACTTCACCTGTCAATGTCACTTCACCCACCAGTACAGCCCCGTTGGAAGACTCCACCATTGCTCAGACAGACATGTATGTTGAATTGGATGGATGTCATTTTTTTTTCTTCCCCCGTACGTCTGTTCCCAAAGTCAGTGACCTGACTTTGAGGAGGATGCTTTTGGGTGTTATTATTTTTGGGGTGGGGAAACGCAAATCCGGATTTTTCTTTCTCTCTTCAATAGAACAGAATAGGGGTGGAATGTGGGGAGCCTGGCAACTGGGTAGTTGACCATGCAGCTCTTTTTATATTTAAGGAAAACCCATAAGGTATATGGTAAACACACATGTGCTCACCCATTTTTCTTCTTCCATCTAGTGGCAATACCCTCTCCCCGAACCATTTAAGATTCAGTGTGGTGCTACAAGGTAAGTGATCGTCCCTATCTTTGAAATGATCGCCCTTTTCCCCCCGACTCAAAAAACGCACTGTCCATCAGCTGCTACCGCCGCAACCCAACGAAGCGATGAAACTTGCATGACGTATCTGAATCGCGGTCAAGCGTATGCTATTGATGTGGCCGATAAACACAGTCGTAATGAAATCATCACCAGCACTCTCATCCTTACTTTTCATGACGCCTCGCATCGCAAACTTGCGAATAATTATTGGACATTCTGGATGACCCAGCAAAAAAACGCCAACCGAGCAAGGGCACTAAGTTTAGGTGAGACATTAATGAAATACCTAGTGAAACCATCACAGAAATTGATCCCTCCCTTGGCATTTTCACAAAAAAGACGTCAATAGATCCATTGGCGTGTTCAATGTAGTGCTTTCCAATTTCGATCGCATCACCTTTGATTGGAACGGTAGTCAAGGGGCCAAGATTTACATTCAATTCCACTGCTTATCTACCGACTTTTCAAGAATCAAAGGCGTCAAGGGGATCCCACTCCGGGTTACCATGGAAAATCGAATATTTCAATCCGATGCCTCCCATAATTTAAGCAATCCACCCTGTAATTTATTATCCAATGCCACCACCACTACTACCACTGATGGATCGCCGACGCCTACAATAAACAACAACAACAACAATCAGGGCCTCGTTTACATCGAACGATGCTTTTGCAAAATTAAATTATTCCGCGACAAGGTACTATCTGGCAACTCCTCTCTCTATCGAGATGCTTTCCTTACTTATTTAAAAATCCGTAGGGTGCTGAACGGAAAAACAAGGACGACGCCAAGCAGATCAACAAGCAATTTGAAAAACTCAACAGTAAGTATGGAAAAAAAAAAGAGACAATGTCCGTGAGGAGGCCATGCATCTCATGTGTTCTACGTAAAAATAGACGGTAATCAGCGATATCATCCCAAATGGATCGTTTATCGCAAACCTCAACCTTACAGTGTATTCAGCGAACTACCTCAATGGGCCAGCAGTGATCTGGAAACCGTGCCATTGCAACTTCCGTCGGCATCGTCTGCGGTGCCTCTTACCAACTATCCTCCGCGAGCGCACCAACGCGTCATGACAGCGCCTACCATGAGCCATGGTTTACCGTCCTCGTCCGACATGTCTTTGTTATCGACCATCCCATCCGTTCCACCTTACACCGAGCTCGGTTCCACATTGACAATGACCGCTCTTCCCAACTTTATGGCCGCCAAATCTACCATTGGCCCTACCGAAACTCAGTGGATGACTACCGATCGAACTCCGGTATTAGATGCGAACCCACAATGGCCGATTTCACCGCCCCTGGCCACCGGAATGAAGCGATCACGAACACAATATGAGGAAAATTCAGCCATGACTACCAAAGATCCTTCTCCATCTACCACCGGTCCTTTACCAACCACTCATTCTATCGGTACATTTCAACGATTCACATGATGAATTTTTTTTTTTATCTATTGACACTCACTCCGCTCGGTGCCGTTCCTTTTCATATATTTTAGTTCGATCGTTCTTTGTCAAGACTCCGCAGTCCAAACCTGCTCGTTCACCGCCCACTCCGTTGCCGGGTGACACGGTATCCAGTCTTCAGCGTGTGGAACTGGAATCGTTGAGTATCCAAGAATTCACGATCAAAATATGCGGCATTTTGGCCCTGCATCCCAACCAAGTAAGCGAAGTGGTGTGGCGGCGTCAAAACGACAAGACCAAGGATGCCGATACCAGTCCTCCTTCCAAAAAGACAAACCATGATGTGCTTGTCCTCGTCGACGACACCGTCATGAGCCAGCACTTTTCTAATAATATCACCATGTCAGTGGACTGGGAAGTCAAATCAAATGGCATGGTAAGAGTATCATTATGCTTTTAATGCCAATCACAGAAAAAAATCAAAAAGAAACACACACAGAGAGAGACAGAGAGAGAGAGACAGAAGAGAGAAAGAAAGATAAGAATGAATCCATTCTCGTTGTATGTATAAAAAAAAAAAGAAAAATCAATTGGTGGCAAGCGGATCCCATGCAACTCTTTTTATTGTTGTGAACTTTATGAAAATACTCTCAAGCCATTCAGGTTCAATGGGAGTTCATTGTTGACACCGTACAATGCGGCAAGGATAGATGGTGCCACATGGCAAAAATCATATGAATTTGGGGTGGACTGTGAATGTTTATAGAACATGGTATTTCTGAGGGATCACTTGACAATGGGATCAAAGAGACTACCGAAAGCCATTTCAGGTTAAAGAGAGATCATGTGATCAAGCATAAGTGATGCCATGGTGTTCTCATCCAGTGGTGATGTGAGATGAATGGGGGAGAAAGGAATCCTAAAGAGATACAAAAGGATTGGCGCGAACATGTGAAGCAAAAATTGTGTTGGATTTTGTGCTGCACATCCTGCATGTGAAGAATCCCAAATTAGAGTGGGGAGGGATCTCCCCACACAAAAATGCCATTGAACTAAAACGTTGTACCACCTTATTGTCTCTCATGGCTGACGGGTGATACGGGACGGCCTGGCATATAAGTTGCACGATACGATGTTCCCAGAATTCATAACGTTTCTTCTTCACTTCTTCCCTTGCTAGCTTGATTTACCATGACTTCCATTTTTTCTGCACGAGGCGACAATCCCATCACCCGTTACGCTGCTGGAGCGGCGATGGCGAGTATTTCGGTGCTGGCCGCCGTGTATAATGATCGCGCAGTATTTGATGAGCATCGAAAAGACATCAAGACGCAAGCGGGATGGCCCTTGGTGGGCAGTTTGCCATTGCTGATCCAATATAAAGACGAAATTCACGATTTTCTTCTTGAAGGATTTACACGTCTCGATGAATTGACACTGTAAGTCCATCCATTTCAACCCGCCTACTTGGTATTTCAGATGAAACTCAAGTTGTTCAATGTCGTCTTTAGAACCCTGTCTATACTTGGTATTCCGCGACATATTGCCACGCTCGATCCTCGAAACGTTGAGCATGTACTCAAAAGTAAGTGCTCATACCGGTGATTCAAAGGACAAAATTCACTGATCCCGGAAACAATAGCCAATTTTGAAAGTTACATCAAGGGTCCCGAATTCCATGGATCACTCAACGATCTCTTTGGCAACGGTATCTTTAATGCCAACGGCGAAGACTGGAAATACCAGCGCAAGACGGCGAGCCATATCTTTAACGTCAAGAATTTCAGAGATCAGTTTACGGAGTAAGAAAAAAAAAAGGAAGGTCGCTGGGCCAAGAATTTCTTGTCCAAAAACTGATCGGGGTTTTATCTTTCCTGTAGTGTGTTTGTCCAAGAAATCGAGTTCATGTCCAAGGAAATCTGGGATCCCGCCGCTGAAAATAATACCGTCGTAGACTTTCACGATGTCATGTTCAAGTTTACTCTGGATTCCTTTATTCTGTAAGTGCTTTTTTTCCCGACATTCGTTTCGTTTCTTTTCTACAAGGCTAAATGTTATATTAATTTTATCAGTCTCGGATTTGGCGTGCAATTGAATGCGCTGGGGTCCAAGGACAAGGTACCATTTGCGGCTGCGTTTGATGAAGCACAGAAAAATACTTTTCAGCGATTTGTCAATCCTATTTGGCCAGTCACTGAACGATTACTGAGTCTTGCGATGCCATGGAAGCCAAGCATGAAGGATCATCTGCACGTAGTTGATACATTTGCACGCGAGGTCACGGAAAAACGACGTATCCAGTTGGCCAACGGTGAAGAACACAAGGATTTGCTGTCTCGGTTTATGAATGCTCGCAACGGACAAGGCGAACCATTAAGCAATGACGAATTGCGTGATATTGTGCTTAATTTTGTCATTGCCGGAAGAGATACCACGGCTCAAGCGCTTTCATGGACATTTTACATGCTGCTATGCCACCCACGCGTCGAAGCCAAATTAGTGGATGAAATCAATCAATTCATCGATGACGACGTCACCCATGATTCCGCCACATTGTATGAAGTGATCAAAAATATGAAATATGCTCATGCCGTATTCTACGAAGTGCTTCGATTGTATCCTTCGGTGCCTTTGAATCAGAAATATGCATTGAAAGATGACATCTGGCCCGATGGTACTCACATCCGTAAAGGGGACTACATCTTGTGGTGTCCGTACGCCCAAGGCCGCTGTGAAAAAGTCTGGGGTCCAGACGCCAAGCATTTCCGTCCTGAACGTTGGATCAATGCCGAAGGTGATTTGCGACGCGAAACCCAAGGTCAATGGCCCGCCTTTCACGCTGGCCCTCGAGTGTGTCTCGGCCAACATTTGGCCACGCTTGAAGCCCTCGTCGCCATTATCTTTCTTCTCAAACGGTACAAGTTCTCGTTGCTTCCTGGTCAAGATATTACCTATCAAGTTTCCTTGACCTTGCCCATGAAAAACGGTCTCATGGTGAGCGTTGAAAAACGCAACTAGTGTATATAAACGAACTTCTTTTTTTGTATCGATCTACAATAATATCAAATAAAAATTATAAATTATGTATTTTTTACAACAAAAACAAAACCACTGGCAATCCATAACCGTCATCTATACTGTCTGTATCAATGAAAATGCTGTCTGAAAAACTGTGATTTGCTCGGGGCACGAGGCTTCCTCTTGTCACATCACTTCCCTATTTGGGAAGAGCGTCGAATATTGCCCGTAATTTGAGAGGAAAATTTGCGCTCCACCCTTTTATTTTTTGTTTTCCCGCTTTTATTGGTTCATCATGGCAAGCATTAAGCGAATGAAATCATTGTCAGCTACAATGAACTGTGGAATGTTAACAAGGAGACGTTTGTGTTTTTACTTTTTTCTAGCTTCGATTTATCCTGGTTCAAAATCGGCAGGGAAAAACCCGTTTAGCAAAGTGGTACGTTCCTTACGAAGATGATGAAAAGACGAAGTTAAAGGGCGAGGTCCATCGAGTGATTGCCCCGAGAGATCAGAAACATCAAAGTAATTTTGTCGAGGTACGCACCAAAGTGACACGAAAAAAAAACGATAAACGCATGGGACTCAAAAACCGAGTTGTTGATATAGTTTCGCAACTACAAAATCGTGTATCGACGTTATGCCGGCCTATTCTTTTGTGTGTGTGTGGATGCCAACGATAACGAATTATCGTATTTGGAAGCCATTCATTTTTTCGTCGAAGTCTTGGATGCATTTTTTGGCAATGTGTGCGAGCTTGATTTGGTCTTTAATTTTTACAAGGTAAAGGATTTGGCGCGGATTGGGAGTTGAGGGGGGGCGGGGACAGATAGTGGGATTCTAGGCTCACGGATTTTTTTTTTCGTAGGTTTACGCCATTTTGGACGAAGTGTTTCTGGCGGGCGAAGTTGAAGAGACGAGCAAGAATATTGTGCTCACTCGTCTAGACCATTTGGACAAACTAGAATGATCATCCTTCCATATACCACCTTTTTTTTTGCTGTAAATAAATCCCGCCCCTGTTTAGATAAAACTACTTTGCATGATCCATCACTGACTCTGACATTGACTCTTCACCCGCTACACTACGACGATTTGGCGACGGCTGGGAGGTTGGCGTTGCAGCGGAAGGAATGGCTAAGGTTTGGTTGGACTTTTGGTGACGACAATAAAAAAAAAATAGAAAAGCTCTGGATTTGAGCGGCTTACCATGGGCGTCTTGCTTGGAGCGTGCCTGACCGTTGTCAGCGTGATGATGATCGCCGGACGTAACCGACTGTTCGTCACTGGAATGCCATGGGAATGGGCACTATGGTAACTAAGGCAAGCCCGCCATCAAGAAACGCAGATGATGTTGATTGGGTTGCTTACCTCGATGTTGGAGCACATGCTGACATAAGAACGAAAGTGGACACGATACTTGAGAATGGCACTGCCACAAAGTGGGCAGGCTTTGCTCACATCTCTGGAAAGGGACATAGCAAAAAGGCTGACTATACGCAGAGCAAAGGTTGATTATGCGTCAATGAGTGCTTTGACCAAAAAAAGTGCCCTGAATGGAGAATGCTGAGTGAGCTTTTCCTCGTCGGAAATTCAACCATATGGTCATTTCGTACTCCGAAGGTAGAGCTGATGATGCTGACACCCCCTTTCACACTCTACCCCCCATCTCCATTTCCCTTTTTCACCCCCCTCCTCGTCCTTTTTTGATTTCCTTGTTTCTTTTGCTCCTTTGGTAACAAAACTCTGCGTCGACCACGTAACGCATCTATTTGTACTACATTAGCCGTCCATCATGTCCGCTTATCCTCATCGGCCCATGGTCACGGCGACCCAGAATCGGCTGGTGGAACTACTGGATACCCTCAGAGGTGAATATGAACAGCTGACTCAGGATGTCATGATGACCAAAACCCAACGCGACGAACTCGAACATAAAAGTAAGTCTTGCTGTTTTACCTATTGACGACCAGCTACACTTTTTTTTTTCACGGTACTCAATTGGTTACACGGGGGGTCAGTGAACAGCCAGATTCAAGAAATGAATTTATTTCAGCAAAATCTCATTGATCTGGAACGAACTCAGCAGATCATTAAAAAACAGTAAGCACTCCTATTCACTCCACTATCACCACATTCTATTATGCTGAAATATATTAAACAAGGTATGAAGAAGAAATTGCACGATTAAGACAGCAACTGGAGCAGGCAAGTTACAACGCGTTTCTTTTTTTGTTTATGGTTTGGTGAAGCAATTGGAAGTGAGGCTGAATATCGTTTGCCGCGGAACAGATTCAACATGGTGTCCCTGTGTCCGGCAGTCCCAATCCATACACAGGTAAAATAGCAAACCCCAATTATTATTTAGAATCGCACGCGCGTAACCCCGGGCTTACCCTGCATCGACTTGATTTAGCATCAACAGCAGGTTACGGTTCTCAACCGCCACCGCCACCGCCCATGTTGGAATCTAGAAACGAGGCCAACCACTTTCCAAATTATCCTTTGCCACCCACCACCCACGGCGCTTCACCGAATATCCCTGGAGGATACACCAATGGAGGTCCACCACCCCACCCTTCTCACACACCGCCACCGCGAGAAAGTAGGTCTCATAGATCTCGTTAGAAAAAATTACAATGTCTCATGGATGAATGGCAGCTGGAAGAGGGACAACCACCAACGGTGTCAAGCTTGGAGCTGGCCCTCCAAGTAGCAGTGCCAACGGACAACCGAATTTGGGTGACATTGACCCTGAAACCATTCCGGCCAACCTCAAAATCGAAGGCACCGACTGGTTTGCATTGTACGCAAGACTGTCTAAACGCTGTTTCTTTGGAAGATCTAATGTTCTTTATTGATGGGGTGGATCGGCTGTAGTTTTAATCCGCAAATGCCTCGTTATTTAAAGGTGGATCTGGTTCACACGTTTGATCATGGAAGTGTTGTATGCTGTGTTCGATTTAGCACCGACGGTCGATATCTTGCCGCTGGATGTAACCAAGCGACGTATATTTACGATACCGCCACGGCCGCTCGTGTCGCGTAAGTGAGGCAAAATCACGTACTTTTTGTGTGACACTTTTTGATTTTAACACGTGGTGTCTATGTTGGCCCACAGAGTCCTTCAGGACGAGTCCGCAGGTCGAGAGGGTGACCTTTACATTCGATCCGTCAGTTTTAGTCCCGATGGAACCCATTTAGCCACGGGCGCTGAAGACAAGCAGATCAGAGTAATAGCTGTTTATCAAAGTGAAACGCGACTTGATACCCATTCGCTATTACTGACTCCTTTTTTTTCAAGATCTGGGATATAGCGAAAAAACGTATACGGCGGATATTACAGGGCCATGAGCAAGATATTTATTCTCTAGAATTCAGCCGTGACGGGCGTATTCTGGTGTCAGGATCGGGGGATCGCACAGTACGGATATGGGATTGGACAGACGGTCGTTGCTTGCATACACTTCGCATCAACGAAGTGGATCAAAAGGAACCAGGTGTCACCAGTGTGGCTGTATCGCCGGACAGTCGACTAGTGGCGGCAGGTAGTTTGGATAAAGTGGTTCGCGTGTGGGATGCTGTGACTGGACAGCCTTTGGAACGTCTGGATGGCCATAAAGACAGCGTCTATTCTGTGGCGTTTATGCCGGACGGTAAAAACTTGGTGAGCGGCAGTCTCGATAAGACCCTGCGCATGTGGCAGTTGGGTACCGCAAATGCAGCTTACGGTGGGGGTGGCGACCGAGGGAAAGGAGCTTGTAAACACGTATTCGCAGGCCACAAGGTTCGTTTCCCTGTTTCTTCGTAGGTCATTATTTCATGTGAGCTCAACCGTCGTATTTTACAGGACTTTGTCTTATCCGTGGCCACCACTCCCGATGGTAATTGGATCGTGTCCGGATCCAAAGATCGCACCGTCCAATTTTGGGATCCTCGTACAGGCCAAACTCAGTTCATGCTGCAAGGCCATAAAAATTCAGGTATGCAATAAAGTCTTCCTTGGCTAATGGTTGCTGGTGGGTGCGATTCATGTAAATAATATTAACCTGAATTTATTCAAAAGTCATCTCGGTGGCTACCAGCCCAGGGCGGCAACCCTTGTTTGCGACCGGCTCTGGCGACAATCGAGCAAGAATCTGGAGCTATGAACCCGTCAGTTAATACTCTGCGTAATAAAATAAATTCGGCACTCAATATAACAAACGACTTCGTTGCAATCAACGACACGCATAATGACTCGTTTCTTCACTTTTCAGTCGATACTTTTTTCTATTGCATACTTTCAAATTCGTCCGCTTTATTCACCCAATGAGCAATGGTGCGTCTGATTTTCAGCATAATCGACCAAAGTGGCGATGGATATTGGCAAATTAGTGGTGCATGCGAATTATTTCCTCTTTTTCTTTCCTCATACAGATACACACACGCATTCTCTGTCTGTGCTTTGATCTACGTGTTTCCTCTTTGCACGGTTATATTTTTTTACCTAGCCGACGCATCTTCATCGGTCGTGGAAACACATGGTCTTTAGCGGCAAACATTCAATATGCCTTCTTTACGTGTCCCTTGGATACAGGATTGCAACGTTTATCCTAATGCAATTTTTAGGTAGCAATGACACAAGGATCAGCCAAACAATATATCTAGTTTCATCTGTACCGAAAATAACCTTTTGATTCAGTCTCGTTGACGAATGGCATCAAAAAAAGAGAAATAAAAATGTCGCATTCCAAGTCCGCCGAATTTTTCGCTTATTGTTCAAAAGGGAAAAAAAGAAAGAAAAGGGTCCCCCAAGGTAGTCGACCTCCGACGCACAGTCACTGGATGTAAAAAAAAAAAAAAGACGAACACCAGTTGGTGCATTTTTTTCAAGTGAGATCTGATGTGACTCGATCCCAGTTATTGGAGTTTTAAAATTGCTCCAATCGACGCCTTTTTCCCGCTTTCTTTACTTGTAAAACTAACGATTGGGGCAAATGGCAGATTTCGGTCATGAAGAGGTCGATGGCATAAAGACCCTTATCATTGACAATTACGATTCCTATACCTTTAACCTACTGCAGCTGTGCAGCAATATTCACAATGTAGTTGTGATTCGCAACGATCAGTTCCCTTGGTAAATTTTTTTTCTTAAATAATGCATAGCATTTTTTTTCCATTTTGAGCAAGTCACTTAAACTTTGGCTTATATTTGACAGGGAGTATTTCAAGAAACATATTCTTCCCCACTTTGACAATATCATCATATCCCCTGGTCCCGGACGACCGGAACGTACCTCGGTAAGATCCGCGCATCGAAATACTTTGGCGTGCTTTTTTTCATTTTTGGCGGTTAATTAAAAAGGCTGATTTCGTTTTAGGACTTTGGTCTCTGCACGCCATTGTTGGCGGCTCAGCTTGATCCGCAGATGCAAGAATGTCACCGGCCTATTTTCGGTATTTGTTTGGGACATCAAGGCATGGCGCATTTGATGGGTGGAAAGGTAAAAAAAAAAAAAAAAAGAAGAAGAAAAAAGATCGACGTCGATCCGTCATTCGATAGCTCGGATTCATTGATTAATCAAGTCCCTCTTATGATGATCCAGGTCGTTTATGCCCCTCGAATCATGCATGGACGTTTATCGCAGATTCATGTGCAGAATCATACATATACCACTTACAATGACGTCCTTTCTGGTTGTGCCTCGCCTTTTTGGGCAGTAAGGTATCATTCGCTCGTCGTCGACCGAGCTTGTAAGTGTCTCGTTTTTGTGATCTGTTCGTTCTTCGCACGCCCCACTTATCATTGATTCGCTCCTCTTGTGCATAGCTTTACCTGCCTCGCTCTTATTGACGGCTTTCTGCTACGAGGACGACGCCGATATGGAAGCTCTGCAGAACGCAACCTATGTGATGGATTCTGTTGATGATAATAGCAAGACCACCGAGGCTCATCATCATCACTACCTTCCTCAACCGGCAACCAATACAAATCATCCAGGTGAAACCGTGACCATCATGGGTTTCCAGCATAAAACGTTGCCATTATGGGGCGTCCAATTTCATCCCGAATCCGTTTCGACCGAATACGGCATGCTCATGATGCGTAACTTTGCTCACGAAACGCGCAGATGGATGGAAAAGGTGCTTGCTTCTATTTGCATTGACAGAGCAAACCAAGTCAATTACGTTGAAATTAAAACCTGGATTTTTTGTAGGTACAACGTCCGTGCTTCAACGTGCCTCTACCACTCGATATACTTGATTGCTCGGCCGCCCTTCCAAAGATACCAGCCACTCCCGTTACCCCTTCCATCGAGCCGTATGAATTGGTTGTAAAAGCAAGTTGTCCGAGTTGGGTGGACCCAGAGTGCTTTGTGGAAGAAATGATTTCCACGCAATCGCTTTACGGCATCGATTTAAAGGCCATCAGTTGGTTGGATAGTAGTAGGGTAAGCTTGCTGATTGGGCATCGATCGAACATGGTAGCTGACGCGTTGTGCTTTTTTGTTTCACCCCCCCATTACAGCGCAATTCTCCTTATTCGAAAACCTCGGTGTTATCCGTTGATCCCGCTTTTTCACTGACTTATTCCACTCTTCACCGACAAGTGAATGTGGCCTCGCGGGACGGGTCGCACCAATCACAGCTTTTACCGGACACGGATTCATTTTTCGACTATGTCTCTCGGCTGTTGAGACAATGCGATGGGGTGCAGTTGTGTTCCCCGCAGGACAAAATACAGACGCTTCCGTTTTACGGTGGGTTAGCGGGCTATTTCGGCTATGAAATGAAGCGAGAAAGTATGCAAGGTTACGTGACCCCGATCGAACAACAATGTCCGTGCAAGGATCATGCAGAAAACCGGCCCCACTGCTGTGCTTGTGCTGAAGAGCCTGATGCAGCTTTTCAGTTTGTGGATCGGTTCTGGGTGTTTGATCACATCGCTCATCAAATCTATGTTTGCTGTCTGGTACAGAAACAAGATTCCTCTCAACCTTCTCTGCTGGGACAGATCGGTTTGAAAAAGGAGGACGCTATCCAGTGGGTTGAAAATGCCGAAAAGGCACTTTTGCATGTATCGGAAATGGTGCGTCGCCGCAAACTGGCCAATGATTACATCAGTTTGACCCCGGCGTCCTCTGCCTGCTCTACTCCGTTTCCTCGAGTCGATCTCAATCACATTCCCGGTTCCGATCTCTTCTCTGCCAACGTCCAACGATCTTCTTATCTGGCGGCCATTGAACGTTGTGTGCAGGAAATCCATGAAGGCGAATCTTACGAAATTTGTCTGACTACGCGGTTCCGGCTTTCTCTGCCTTTAGATCTCAGTACGCAAATGAAGGATCCCAGTTTATGGTGGTTTTACACCCGACATTTAAGAAAGAACAACCCTGCACCTTTTTCGTCATTGATGGTGTTCCCCGATTGCGACCTGGCCTTGTTCAGTTCCAGTCCCGAACGGTTCCTCAAAGTCACGGCGGACCATGTAGCGGAAATGAAACCGATCAAAGGCACCATGGGTCGCGTCTTGTCGTGTGTTTGTGCCGACCATGAATGCGACGGAGCGCAGCAATGTGAGATGCGACGCGAGCAGGAAGACGATCGACGGAAACAAACTCTGTGGCAGGATGTCAAGGAACGAGCCGAGAATCTTATGGTAGGATTGGGATATCAGAGCCATATATATTTGTGGTACTCACTATTGAGAATGTTAGATTGTGGATCTGATTCGAAACGACCTTGCCCAGGTGTGCGAACCGAGCACCGTCAATGTGCCGAAATTGATGCATGTGGAAACCTATGAAAAAGTGCACCATTTGGTGTCCACTGTTCGTGGCACGTTGCGTCCTCACGTTCACAGCGTAGAGGCTGTGCGCAAATGCTTCCCTCCCGGTAAGCGTATAAACATTTACTTGTCAATTGTTTTCTTTGGTATGAAAGCATCAAGCTGAGCTCCTACACGATTAGGTTCCATGACAGGAGCGCCAAAATTGCGATCTGTTCAACTCTTGGATCAACTGGAACAGCATAAACCGCGTGGTGTCTATTCTGGCTGTCTTGGCTACTTTTCTCTCGATGGTTCAGCCGACTTTAATGTCGTCATTCGAACAGCCGTCGCAGCGACAAAAACCAATGGAGGTAATGATTTAATGCCCAACACCTTTTTTTTTCCTCTCTTTGCTTGGTAAACTAATGGACGATTCAACGCGACATAGTGGAAGTGTCTGTGGGTGGCGGTGGTGCCATCACCTTTTTATCCAATCCAGAACAAGAATGGAAAGAAACACTGCTCAAAACAAAAAGCGTGGCACCGAGGTAAGTCCATGAATGATTGTTCAGTCGGAACAGTACTTTTTACTGACTGACACACTGGATGTGTAGTGTCAAGGAATTTCTCGAAGAACAATAACTGTCATACACTTTTTGCGATTCATCTGTTGTTTATATATGGTCTTTCTTTCCTTCATCATTTCATTTTTGCATTTACTGGAAAAAAATAAAACCTCCTTCTCATACGCTTTAGACTTCAACAACCTGCTCTGCGCCTGGGTAAGTGGGAACTTCGAATTCGAATTTTTGGGCCACGGACGGAGGCACAAACCGGCCGCCGATAAAGTGGCGTTGACCTTTAAAGTGGTTGGCACACAGTTTAGGTGCGGTCAATGAAACCAGCACCTGAGGCTGGAATTTGACCTTGTCGGTCGGCCCCTGTTCCACATCCCATCCCGAGGGGATATCAACCGACACAATCGGTCGATCGGTCTTTTCAAAGGCCTCGACCACATCCTTGAAAGGATCTCGCGGATCCCCATGGAAACTGAAGCCGAATAAGGCATCAATAATCACATCCGATTTCTCCAGGTGTGTCTTAAAGTCGCTTTCGAACACTTGCAAGTCCAAATTATGACACTGAGTTAACAAACGCTGTAATGCATCGTATTTAGCCTTGGATTCTCACTTGCACCATGTTATTTTGTCACGCAAAAAAAAAAAAAAAAAAAAAAAAAAATGATACTTGCCTCGTACAATTCTTTCTTTGGTTTCTTGGGATAGTATAACGAAGGCTTGTAACCAAAATGATACAAATGGCGAGCGGCCACAAGTCCTACAAAAACGTGGGTTATTGACTCGTATCGCCAAAAACTAAAAAAAAAAAAAAAAAAAAAAATCACAGCACAATGCTGATTGGCTTACCGTCGCCACCATTGTTGCCTAGGGATGAAATCATTTTTCAGTCTCCGCTTGGCCGCCGCCACCATCATCATGCTTACCAGGTCCAATGCACACGAGAACACGCGAATACTTTTTCTTGTCAAACGATTTCTGCACTGCTTGAGCCACACTCAAACCAGCTGTATAAATTGAGTCGGGTCAGTTGATAAGTGCTTACTCATGACGGACGTGGAAAACCCCCAAAAAATAGTTACCTAATTCCATCAACTGATCGACCGAGAATCCTCCTGCTGCTGACATCAATTCCTCATCGATGGCTTGAGCCACTTTTTGCGATAAATACTATAAAAACACCACGTCATTGGCAATCCATCGCTGAAGAAATATCGAAAGAAAAAAAACTCGTCTTACCTTGAAAGACATGGCAGTAATGGATGAAAAAAAATTATACACACAAAAAAAAAAAAAAAAAAAAGATATAAAACCGCCAAAAAAAAAGTGTAAGCGGAATTTATGCATGGAAAGGGCGAATTTTTCTGTCTCAGATATTATCTGAAAAAAATGAACCGACACCCACGGCAATCACTTTTTTTTATATTTATTTTAATGAGATGACAATCTTGATTATCCCTTGATCTCACTTGAATCTTGCCCTTTTTTCTTTCTTTCTTGTCCGTATCAGTAACCATGGCTGAGGGAGTGTATCCAGTTCCGGAGCGGTTATTGCAAGATGGCCAGGAGAAACCGTTTATTGACAGCCTTGAAAAGTACAAGGCCATGTGGACGGAAAGTATCAAGCATCCCGAAACTTTTTTTGCAAAGGTAAAAACATCGCCATTGTCATTTCATTTTTATTGGAGAGAAAGAGAAAAAATTAATGGTTTTGTTGCTATGTAGCTTGCCAAGGATCTGTTATCGTGGAGCATGCCCTTTGAGACGGTTCAAAATGGTTCGTTTGTGGACGGGAACGTTGGTTGGTTTCTGGAAGGTGAGCTCAATGCGGCATACAACTGCATCGATCGACATGCCTTTCAGCATCCAGACAAGGTAAGTTGTCTCATTGTTTGATAAATTCACAGGCAGAACTTGACAGGAAGGATTTACTGCTAGGTTGCTTTGATTCATGAAGGCGATGAACCAGACAACGTTCGCAAGTTTACGTACGATCAACTGTTGCGGGAAGTGTGTCGGTTAGCCAATGTATTGCGATCCTTTGACGTACGCAAAGGTGATACCGTCATTATTTATATGCCAATGATTCCCGAAGCTGTGTTTGCCATGTTGGCTTGTGCTCGTATCGGTGCCATTCATTCCGTGGTCTTTGCTGGTTTCTCGGCTGAATCGCTTCGCGATCGTATTCGGGATTGTGGCACGCGGCTGGTGATTACCGCCGACGAAGGGCGTCGAGGCGGCCGTAGTATTGCCACCAAATTCATTGTAGATGAAGCGTTGCAAGGGATCGATACCGTGGAGCGTGTGTTGGTATGTCGACGTACGGGAGCGGAAGTCAACTGGGTCCAAAATCGCGACGTGTGGTACCATGAAGAAATCTTGAAAGCACGGCCTTACTGCCCACCGATGTCTATGAATGCTGAAGATCCTCTATTTATTCTGTATACATCCGGATCCACCGGTACGCCCAAGGGCGTCATGCACTCCACCGCAGGGTACTTGCTGGAAGCCGCCGCCACGGTGAAATACGTGTTTGACTGTCACGACGAGGACATTTTTGCCTGCATGGCAGACATTGGATGGATTACCGGTCACAGTTACATTGTGTATGGACCCTTGGCTCTTGGGGTCACCACGGTCTTGTTTGAGTCCACGCCAACGTATCCTGACCCGTCCCGATTTTGGCGCATCATTGACCAGCACAAGATCACTCACTTTTACACGGCCCCCACGGCACTTCGGGCCTTGCGGCGATTAGGTGATGAGTGGGTCCAGAAGTGGGATCTGTCAACGCTGCGCGTGATTGGATCGGTTGGTGAGCCCATCAATCCGGAAACTTGGGAATGGTATTACCAAAAAGTGGGCCAAAGCCGATGTGCTGTCGTCGATACCTATTGGCAAACCGAGACCGGATCCATAGTGATCAGTCCGTTGCCAGGCGCGGTGGCCATGAAACCGGGATCGGCGACGGTTCCCTTTTTCGGTATCGAACCTGTGATTCTCGATCCGCATACAGGCGAACGTTTGGAAGGCGATAGCGTTTCCGGTGTGCTGGCCATCGCTAAACCGTGGCCATCCATGGCACGCACCTTGTACAACAACCATCAACGCTACATGGATACCTATTTTAATGTGTACCGCGGCTATTACTTTACGGGCGATGGTGCCTCGCGCGATAAAGACGGCTACTACTGGATCGGAGGTCGCGTCGATGGTAAGAAAAAATAAAGAGGCAAGCCATCGTCAGTGAATCCGTGATTGACCATTTTGTTTTATAACTCAATTAGATGTGATCAATGTTTCTGGGCATCGATTATCTACGGCCGAAATCGAGTCTGCGTTGGTGGCGCACGAGGCGGCTTCGGAAGCGGCAGTGATTGGTGGTCATGATGATCTGACAGGTCAATCCATCCACGCGTTTTGTACCTTGAAACCGGGTGTGGAATCCGTCGAAGGATTAGAAAAGGAACTGATATTGCATGTTCGTCGAGCCATTGGTCCCTTTGCCACTCCCAAGCGAGTCTATGTGGTCCATGATGTGCCCAAGACACGCTCGGGAAAAATCATGCGCCGCATCTTGCGCAAGATCGTTGACAACGAAGCCGACCAAATAGGAGATACATCCACCTTGGCCAACCCTCACGTCATCCAAGACTTGATCAAACAACTCAAGACACACATCGTCGCATAGTCTCATTATCTCACTGTCCCGGCATATGATACAAGTACAGCATCCTTTTGACGGTCCCTGATCAACATTCAAATTCTAGGGTCATCAAATGATGCATGTATAAATGTGCTGGAACATGTTATTTATTCGCAAGTCATGATAAAAATAAAAAGACGTGAAAGCGGCAGTCATATTTATCCTTTATATACGACATCATTCCCTCCAACATGAAGAGTTTTTATAAGGCGCCTTTTTTTCTACATGGCTTTTTAAGGGCGTCCCTTGAAATACTGCAAAAAAAGAGAGAACCTTGACAAAGCATTTATGCGATGTTTTTTGAATTATATGGTTCTTTACGTCAGTGATATCTGAATGGTAAGGTCCATGGCGTTGGCGAAAAGAGATCGTGGGAAAGTGGGTTTGCCTAATTTAGCTGGCAGCTGGCGAACGCGTGTAACTTGCTCGTCTTATCTGATTTCTACAAGACTTGGAAATGCCATCCATGACCATGAGCTTCCAATAGAACCATGGTTCCTTGAAATAGTTTCATTTTCGTGTATATAAAAAGAGCATATCAATGTATTTGTGGCAAGCCATCCATTTCCGTAAGATCCTTTAGCGCAACAGTAGAAAGCAACAGCAACACAAAGGACCACGTTATTTTTCGACTTCAGGGATTTCACGATAGAATAATGACACATGGGGAGATATTGAATCCCTTGAACATATTGCCAAATGAATAGGAGGTACGAAATTCAGAGATTTTTTTTTTTAGAAAAAGGACGTGAGAGATGTCATTGAGTCATCAAAAATCGGCAGGGTTGACCTGGGCATGTGAAAAAAGATGACTCGAGGGATGAGGTGTGATGTCACACGCCCTCAAAAATCCAAAAAATTTCAATTCACGCCAATGCTGCTCTCGCGGTTTAAACTTTGTCATCTCGAGTACTGCGTTAGGCGTGCAATTCTTTATCCTTGTTTCTCTTTCCGTCTTTTTCACTCTTCACTTTAAATAACCATGTCCAAGTCTTTGCGTATTTTTGTCCCTGTCAAGCGTGTCATTGACTTTGGTGAGTAATCTCAACATGATCCCACTCTGATGTTGTCGCCTCAAGAAAACTATCACTCACCCCCTTCCTCTTTCTCCCCCCCCCCTTTTTTTTTTCAACTTCTACTTTTCCAGCCGTCAAGGTTCGCGTCAATGCAGCCAAGACCGATGTCGACCGTAATGTGAAGCACAGCATGAACCCTTTTGATGAGATTGCTGTGGAGGAGGCTATTCGTATCAAGGAAAAGCAGAAAACAACGGAAGTGGTGGCTATTTCTTGTGGTTCGGCCAAGGCGCAGGAAACTTTGCGTACGGCATTGGCTATGGGCGCTGACAGTGCAGTGCACGTCGAAGTCAAGGATGACAGCACTTTACAACCTTTGGCCGTGGCCAAACTTTTGAAGGCCTATGCAGAGAAGCAGGAAAAGAAACCCGATTTGTTCATCCTCGGTAAACAAGCCATTGACGATGATAGTAATCAAACAGGACAAATGTTGGCAGGCTTACTCAAATGGCCTCAGGTTAGTTAGTCCTTACAAAGATGGACAAAAAAAAAAGTTCCCACGGCCTTTTTGAAGCTAATTTTTTTTTATACTCCAGACAACGTTTGCTTCCAAGGTCGAAATTGAGAACGAGTCACTCAAGGTGACGCGTGAAGTGGACGGTGGTCTGGAAACCATCGCCACCAAGTTACCTGCTGTAATCACCACTGATCTTCGGTAAGTTTACGACCTACAGTTGGATTGGAAGGGCCAAAAACAACCAAGCAGTTTGATAAACAAGGAAAAATGGTATATTTTTTTCTAGTTTGAATGAACCCCGTTATGCATCGTTGCCCAACATTATGAAGGCCAAGAAGAAGCCTATTGTGAAGATCACTCCCGAAGAATTGGGCGTCGATATTTCGCCCCGCATCGAGACATTAAAGGTAGAAGAACCCGCCAAGCGTTCCGGTGGCAGCAAGGTTGAAAGTGTAGATGATTTGGTGAACAAACTGAAATCTGAGGCCAAGGTCTTGTAATATCCCTCCCCTCTTTTCCCTCCAAATTTTTCTCTTTCACAAAAAATGCAATAAAACAACACAATAGAAAGTGATACGTGTCGTGATATGAAAAAGAAAGACCGTTTCCTCCTATCCATTTTGTGTTCCACGTGTAGTTTTCATCATGTCACAGCGAGATATTGCACATGTAAACAAATTTTGTGATATTTTATAACAATGTTTTGTGAATATAAAAGAGTCACGTAATCGACTGGATGGTGGGTTTTATTCGACCATGAGAGATCATATTTAGTGAGCCTTCTTGCCAGCAGCCACTAAAAAAAAAGTACAAAAAAGAATGAGTACTCGGATTACTAATGCTAACGCTCATCATAATACGTACTGGCAGGGTTTCTGGGATCGTTTCTGTATTCTTCAGCTATTAAAAGAAAGAAAAAAATAAGAACAAAGAGATTAGATAACGTGGACGAAACGACTGAAAGGAAGTGACACAGTTTGTAATGTCCAATGTAAACATGACTACGTACAGTTGATCATAGCGTCCTGGGCCTTGGCGACGAGGAAGAACACGGCGACACCGCCAATGATGAAGGGAGCGGCGGGACGGAGAACAGGAGTAGACCACTTGCGCATGCCAAACATGTTTGCAATTTTGTTTGTATCGAGGAAGGGGAACGAGAAAAAAAATTGAATTTGGATAGCCCTAACTTTGAACCAGGGTGAGGACTGCTACCCATATTTGGAATGTTTTACGTCACGGACCATGACTCGCTTTTTTTGGGACGTCGGAATCTCGAAGCCCAACTTTTTTTCTTAATGCCTATTTTTTTTCCAATCAACCAAGAGAAAAATTTGCTATGATGGCACCCTTTGTAATGGCTTATGCATAGGCATTACCATGCTACTATGCAGCCCTATAATATTCAGGTTTAATTCAAGTAGACCACCATGCATACATACCACACAGTGTCTGAGACCATATCCTCAGAAGCCATGGAATCAAATGAAAAAGCACAGAATCATTGAATGTCATGCTCACTTTGCTCATAACAGCACGTCAACAAGAGAGCTTATATATCAAATACCCTGTATTCAAGACGATGTAAAAAAATAAGGCCAACGCCATGTACACTGCAGTGCGGTACTCGCATAAACGTCTTGTTAGGATCACGATCCGATATAACTCCAGTATTCTCTTGCCTACCAAAAATAACCTGACCAAGGATAACTTTGTCGAGGACAATTTTAAAAATAATGTGCATCATCGTCAAATTGCTCTTCGACCGCACGCATCAAAGACGTCATGCTGAGTGTTCTGCCCACAAAGAGATGTTGTGTACTGTCGCAGATGGAAAAATAAGGAAGACTACGACATTTGTTCACAGTGAATTTTTGTTTTTATTTCGAATTTACAGCAGTTTTATACACATGATACTTGATCGTAAAAGTACAATATACAAATTCGGGCAATCCTAACAGGTTGTTTACTTGCTCTTGAATTGCACGGTTTCTGTTTTCAACTGGACGGACTTGCCACTCTTCCAGTGGTCGGCACCCTCCAAAGGAGTGTACTCAGGGAAGTCTTTACGTTCGTCCTTCTTGGTCTGTGTAGAGATTCCTTCTTCCCTTTGACGCTTCTGTTCCATTTCGGGATCCAGTTGACCGTCAGCAGTGAGAGCCATCATGAGCTGAGGAGGACCTAATAGAGAAAAGGTCAGTGAGACAAGATTCATGGAGTCCGCTGTATTTTACAATAGTTTACCTAAAGGAAGTGTATCACCACGGTCTACTTGCCATGTATGCCAAGTCTTGCCGTAGGTCTTTTGCAAGTCCAACATGGGTTGACGTTCCGCGGCGCTAATGGCCACTTCGGGCATACCGCTCAACATCGGCATAGCCAACGTACCCCCGCGAACTTCGTAGTCATGCGAATGCCAGAACTTCTTTTCCTCATCATCGAGTTCTTCGCAACAACAATTAGTATATCAGTCATACATCGATTGAAATGGACGCAACCACTTACTTGCAAACAACTTTTCCGAAATAATGTACTCAATACCAATAAGACGAGCATCGGAATTGGGCGAGTCATAAATAACACACTGGCGGAAATCTTCGTTGACGTGGGAGCAGAAATGATGAGCGTGGACTTGACGGGTCATATCATGAGCGTAGATATGGAAACCACAAACGGTTTGACAAATGCTCTTCAAGGGAGCATACGATTGGCTTGCACTAGCAACAGTGCCCAAGATCTTGGACTTGAGAGTAACGGGTTCTCCGGGAGCGTCAGCCATTTTTGATTTATGTGATAAGTTTGTAGTTTAATAAACACGGTTTCGAGAGAGACTGTCCCAAACGATGGTTTTTATACCCATATCTGTCAGTTGTGAATCCATATTCCATTTAGTAGTCATAACTTTTTATGATGATTGCATGACGACGCAAAACGATGATGCATGAAATACGCCCTTCCCACCCCCCCGTTCGAAAAAGGCCTGATTAGGCGGACTTGCATTTATCGAAAACCCTTGTCATGTGTGTGATCCAATCTAGTCTATTATGCCTGGACACAAACTGGCTTCGAGAATCCTTCCATGAAGCTATTCAAACTGCGCATCCAATAACAGTCACTTGTTTCGCCATGCACATTTGAGCCACGTCGCTCGTGTATCTCCTTTTAACGGAATAAGCAGCCAGTGCCAAAAAAAAAAAGAAGCACACCATGTATAATCTTCAACAACGTGCCAACGTAAAATTGTCTCGACGCGAATAAATTATATATGTTGCTCATGGCATGCTTCCTTTGCTGGTTTCTTTTTTTCAGGTGCTGCTTTCTTATGCACTCACTGCTCTCAGCTGTGTGCTGGGCGTGATTGCCCTTATTTCTGCCATCAAAGGCTATCCGGCTGTGGACAACAATATTACCATCGATAATAATCTTGTGCGAATGTAAGTGCGAATTGAAAAGGGGGGGGGCCCAAGTGAAATGACGCGGATGGAATAACTATGCATATACATTAGCGTGAAACGTCGTTACGGACCTGAGAATTACGACTACGGTCAACCCAAGAGTGACTTTGCGCGTGTGGCGTTTGATCTGGATGCTGGTATATAAAGAGTTGAAAAAAAAAGCGTGTGGAATCGCTATATAAACGTGACTCATGTGATAACAGATTTCACACCATTTTTCGATTGGAATACCAAGCAAATCTTCGTTACAGTGATTGCTGAATACGAGACCAAGACACACGTACGTAACCCTAGTGATAAAACAAAAGCAAAAGTGGGATATGTCTTGGGCTTTTATCGAACGTCAAACTGATAATTATTTCTTCTTAGAACCGCAATTCGATTGTACTTTGGGACCGAATTATCACACGCAAAGATGATGCCAAACTGTCACTGAAGAAGGTGTCCAACAAGTATGCGCTTATTGATGTCAGCCGAAAATGGACGTGAGTAGCACAAAAAATTAGCATTCGTTTACAGAAAAAACTAAAATTGATATGATCTTTCAGCTCTCAACAGGCGAATTTATCATTGCATTGGGATATCACGCCACATGTCGGCATTCTTCAAGGTGGTCGATCTTCCATGTCTTCTGCCAACTTTATTTTAGCACCTGCAGAAGCATCCTCGTGAATTAACCTCTTGGATAACTAGATACCAAAAAAAAAAAAAAAAAAAAAAGAAAGGTCAATTCATTCAATAAAATTAACCGACTCGAATTACTGCTGCCAATCCGCCCGACCTTGTTCGTTTTTGTTATTTTTGTTTTATATATATCTTGAATCAGTCTTGTTCGCGGGTTTTCGGCGTAGTGTGAACCATTTCGCCGTTGGGGAAAACTGACAGATTGGCCAAGGAAATTGTGTCAGGCATATTTTTGGGTTTTGGCCAATGATCGTGGATGGATGGAGGATGGCCCGCACGGATGGTCAAGCAGTCACTCGGGGAATTAGCTGTGTGTGTGTGGAAAACATGTAAAATGGGGAATTGAGTGTGGTTGGGTTTCCCTCTTCCACCAGAGTCAGTTGTGCTCCTTTTCCATGCGTCCTTTGCCATTCCATCATTGATAGTTCACAAATCCTGACTTTTTTCCGTCTTGCATCATGCACACTGCAGAGGAAGCCTGTCGTCGTTCGCCCCGTCTCCTTACATCGTCCTCTGTCGCCCACAGAGTCCCGATTATGCCCTCACCGTCTCATTCGACGTCCACCACTGAACCGGTCCAAGGGACACAGGACACGGACGACCCTGCCACTACGCTTCAGGAACGCCCGACTCATCAACACCATCACCACCATAACCGCTTGCTGTACTTCTTCACAGAGCCGCCCGTGTTGCCGTCAGCGTTGATTCCTGCAGCGAGAGCCCCTATATCAAGTGCACGAATTACTCAGGCATCGACCATGTCTACTCGTCAGCAACCCATTCGGTTAACATCTGCTCCTTCCCCTATTGCCTCCAGACCCATTGCCGTGGCGGCCGTGGAAGACGATTGCTGCGCCGCATGCTGTCCCAGGGCGGCCGCAGAGAATATGACCTCGGCATCCAATGTGTGCACCGATCCAGCGTGTCCTTCACTAATGTCCAACCGGCAACCCGAGAGATCCGTTAATTCTCACGCTTCTTCTTTATCTTTGATTACTCCCTCGACGCCAAATCGTAGCGACAGATCGGTGCTTTTGACTGGATCAAGGTCGCCCTTGATGTCGTTTAGCAATGACAGCGGGCTGGGCCAGAAACGGAAACACATGGAAACCGAGGCCATGATTTGCAAGTGGGCGGCTTGTTCGGCCGTTTTTCGTACGTTGGATGATCTCACGCCTCATCTGTTCAAAAAGCATCTCAACAACCGCACCATTGATTTCAACTGTCATTGGGGTTCATGTTCCGTCACCGTGGATGGATCGGATGCTTTGCTTGCTCATTTGACAAACCATTTGGGTCAACGATTGTTGCACGGTTGTCGATGGGCCAAATGTCGTGAACGCTTCGAGACCTTTCACGATCTACGTGATCACCTGTCAGAGGAACACGTCGGCACAGGCAGAAGCGAGTATACTTGCGAGTGGACGGGATGTGACCGTCAAGACAAAGTGTTTACCCAGCGGCAAAAGATCATGCGGCACATCCAGACCCATACAGGTAATATAAAAATAAAAAAGAGAATTCAACGAAAACAAGGTCGACTGACTCGATTATTTTCTTCAAAGGCGATAAGCCGTTTCAATGTACGGTTTGCAAGAAACGGTTTTCGGAATCCAATATCATGACCCAGCATATGCGAACGCATACCGGTGAAAAACCATACAAATGCCCGGAAAAGAATTGCAATCGTGAATTTTCCATCTCGGGGGCATTAACCATTCACAAGCGGGTTCACTCGGGTGAAAAGCCCTTCTCATGTAAATACCAAGGCTGTGACAAGAAATTTGCTGAAAGCAGTAATTTGACAAAACACGTAAGTATGCATGACCGTTGATCACCTCATTCTGCACTCATGTCCGTGCCTATGTCTATGCATCTGGTGATGTTTCTGTCGATGCAAGTTTTTTTACTCAATGTGGTCTTGTTCGTAATAGATGCGTGTACATACAGGCGAACGTCCTTTCCGTTGCTCTATCATCCCTTGCGGAAAATCGTTTTCCAGGCCTGATCAAGTCTCTCGTCACCTCAAGAGTCATCAACGTCGTCAAAGACTGGCGGCCAATTCCCAAGAGCCGACGGAAGAGACTCCGTCTTCTAAAGCTTGATGCACTTTTACTCTCTCAAACAAAAAAAGAAGGCTACCTCTTACTTTTTCATTCTCATTCTGTAATTTATATTTCAACATGATACATTCTATTCCCCTCTTCCCTCCCCCCATTTTTTTGTCAATCGTCCAACCTATTGCAAAAATATACGCGTTCAATCACATCCTACCGTTGATGTAAAAAAAACATCAGGCCAATGCGCTTTATATTAAAACTGTGGATTTGAAAAAAAAGGTGCTTGAATAAAAAAATGCATCGTGGTATTTAGAATGTGGATCCCTCCGGGGGTTGAGGGAGTTTTCTACCGACCGTGCCCATTTCCCTAGAAAGAAGAAAAACCATATCCCGAAATAAGCCAATCCCGAACTTTGTCATTGCCACACTCTTGCAGGTGACCTACCTTCTCAAACTTATCAAGACCGTTTCCAAAGTATTGGAGCGATTCCATTGGGCAAGACAAGGCAACTTTTGAGGATCAACCTAACCAAATGCAACCGTCAAAGAAGTTAAGTTCATCTGAGCCATTGGCATTCCCCCCTTTTTCCCGTCCGCTTGTTTTTTTGTCCTACCCTGCCATTCTGAGGATTCACACTCGGCAAGTTGATTCTCGAAGTGAACTGCACCATGGGTGGCGCATTAGGATAGTTGTCGTCGCAATAAATCTTTAAGCTGTAGATTCGGTTCTCATGGACACACTAGTCAATGTCACCAGAAAAAAAAAAAAAATAGGGGACAGGTAAAATGGGAATAAAGAAGAAAGGAAGTAACAATACAGATAAGAAAAAACGCGCCCGCCGTTGCGTAGGATAGTTTGAACTAGTTGTGATTTGAACTTACATGAGGAGGGCCCAAAATGGTGGCGTGCCAGTGATGCATGAGCATGTCGTCGTCGGCCAAACCGTAACTGCATGTGCCATCACCAATACCTTTTTCGCCCTTTTCCAATTCCTCGAGAAGACGGAAGCTACGAGGTACTAAAAGCAACAAAACAAGGTTTCAATGGACTGACTGCAACCAAGCTTTTTTTTTCAAACGGCAAGAGGATAAGGTTACTTTGTGCCATACTGTAACAGTCTATATCGGAATGTACAAAGGAAACCACAGCACCATCAGCGAAAACTTGGACCTTTCACCGAAATTTTCAAAAAGGTCGTGACGTCAGGCCACAAAATAGGTGATGTGATTGGTCGAATCGGGTCAAATCGTCCGATCACTGGAAGCGCTGCCCAATTCAGCAAGGAATTTTTGGGATCAATGCACTGACACGAATCCAAGCTCCCAATAGGCTTGTCTTTTCTTGATAGGTGATAACTCTGTTTATAAAGTTATCTGTGATGTTAGTTTGAGCTATAAGAGGTGTACAATTCTCACTATCCACGATTTACTGTATCGCCACAAAATACGATCTTTTTTTTCGTTCTTTTATATACGATCATGGCTACAGCATTTTGCAATAGATTGATAAGAAATGCCTTCCACCAGTCATCAAAGATCACTTTACATAAAAAAACCTTTTTTGTTTTCACAAATATTTATATCAATGATTTATGATGTAGAAAATATCTTTAAAAAAAAAAAGAAAAAAAAAGTATCAATATTTTTTTTTTTAAAAAAAACGGGCAAGAAATAAAGAAAAAAAAAAGAAACGAGAAAGAAAAGAAGAGAGAGAGAAAAAAAAAAAAGAAAAAGAGTCTATGGCGTTAAAAAAAAAACAATTTATGACAGAGAAGAAAAGAAAGAAAAAAGGAATACAAGTTCTCTCTGCGATTTTTTTTTCTTTGGTGGTTTGTAAATGGAATAAAATAAAAAGTGTCGAAAGCGCCAGTTTTAGTGGGGACCATGCGACGCAGGACCCGAAGGACCACTCACACTACCTCGCTGTTTCTGTAACAAAAAAAGAAGAGGATAAATCATCTCATTAGAACCACTGTTTATCTTTCGTCGCCTCCAATTAGACTTACACCATGGTGTGGTACTTTGTAAGAACCGCTTTCAGGTTTGTTGGGTGCTTTGGCATTTCTGAAATCCTTGGCCGACTTGAACTGGCTCAATAACGCATTCAAAGAATCGGTCACCTTGATTTCTCTCTTTGCCTTGTCCTTGCGGTAATACAAGTATGCCCAGAATTTTTCCAGACCATACAGGTAACCGTTATCATAGTCCGCCTGAGTCAATTGCTGGAAATCTTCAAAGATCTCCTTGTAGAAACGCTTCTCGAGACCATACGAGTAGAATCGGAAAAGACATTCCAAACCATAACTGGAAAATAAAAAAAAAAGGGATGAACATACGATTACGATATATAACCCAGCAAAACGTCTCAATCCACTCGACGCAACTTACCGGTAGTTCTGATTGGCATCCTCCACCGCTAAGCGTTTGAATTCGTTGTACATACGCTTGTTGTAGTGATCACGCAAGAAGTGGGACCAGAATCGGAACAAGGTGTTCATTTCTTGTGATTGACCCACACCCAATTGCTTACGTTCCTTCAATGCCTTGGCATGATATTTGTAGTATCGGTTTTGCACAAAGCCGTTTTCACGCAGTAATTCGTGGCTGGGATGTTGGAAGTTGCCAAACGAGTGGGCCATATCCACCGAGGTCGACAACATGCTCTGAGAAGGCGACTTGCCATAGCTCGTCGACAACAGATCGTTGGGGTTATAATGGTAAGCTTGATCGCTCAAAACCCAACCAACGTGGCCTTGATCATGGGCATCCTTCTTATTTGCTGAACGAGGAGTAGAACCATAGAAAGCACTGCTTGGAAGTGATTCGGGACGAACAGGGTAGAAGCGAGGAGCATTCTTATCATTCTTGATACTTTCGATCCATCCATGTTTTAGTTGACCTGTGCATCTATCATTTTTCCAAAAATCACTTACGGTTTGGCGGAAATGGTCTTGCTAGAGAAATTGCTGCCAACAAGTTCACCACTTTCTCTCTGTTTCGCACTGGCGCTCAGTTGAGCAAAGTGATCCTGATCGGCGGTACCAATCTTTTTGGTCACGGTCTTATGACCACCAAGACCGGTCTCGTACTGGTACAAGCCTTCATTGATCATTTCCGAGATTTCGTCGTTCATCTTGGCGCGATCATACGAGATGTGCGACTTGTCTCGCTTACGCTGAGTAACAATCATGATACGAGCCACCATATCGTCATCGATTTCGTGATCATCATCTTCAAAGTCGGAATCGTCATCCGAGAGATAGTATTTCTTCACGGTGTTGGCTCGGCTGCCATCAGTCCAGTCATCGTCAAAGTCAAACATATCGTCTTCATTCAATTCGTCCATTTGAGAACCACGTCGTTCATTGTTGTTGGAAGGCTTCTTGACGGCGGGAGTACCGGAAGGAAGGTTGGCAGTACCAGCCAAGGACTTGAGCGTAGGCTGAGGAGGGTTGGCAGGAATATTGTGCTTGACCACATCAGCAACAGTTTCATGGGGTGCCGGCGAAGAAGACTTGTTGGGAGCCGATGACTCGGGGGCAGCCGCAGTGCCGGTGGTAGCATTGGTGGTGTTGGTCGTGTTGGTAGTAGGCAACACCCAGGTTTCCCAACCTTCTTTTCGGCGCAATTTATCCTCACTCGTCAAATCCAACAATTCACTCTGTTTCAAAGCCTCGCGGATCAAATCCATATCCGTCGTAAGACCCTTGACTCGGTTAAAGTTGGCGAGCAGATCAAGGTTAACGTAACCTTGGGAATCCATCTAAACAAGGAAAAATGAATTGGTTAGAATTGTTCGGTTCTGATCTCGGTTCGCTTTTTTTTTCTTTATCCAGTCACTTACTTGACTACGCAAAAAGATATCCTTGCAAAGGTTATCAATACTGAAATAATATTCACTATAGAAAAAAAATGGGATTGAGTCAAACAATAGCACAGCATGCGAGAGAGGGATCCAAAACTTACATTTGTTGTACGATATAGGTTTTTAGGGTTTCAGCGTCGACGTTGACAAAAACGGGACGGGCTCGGTTCATGGGGAACATGTTACCATTGACATGACGACTACCGTGGAAACCTCCACGGCCACGACCACGGCCACGGAAACCGCCTCGACTGGTGTGATGTGATGATGAAGCGGGGGCATCGGCAGCGGAAGATTCGGCCGGCTTGACGCCATTGGCGAGATTTTTTTTGTCTTCGGTGTGATTTTCGGGGGCCGTGGCAGGCTTGGATTCCTTGGTTCGGTGTGACGCTCCGGAATGGCTGCTGCGGCGAGGTTTTCTGTCTTTGCGCGAGTCATTCGCGTTGCGACTGCGGGTGCCACGTGCACGACCGGAACCAGGGGTGGGAGTGGCATGGACAATGGTGGGGGTATAAGGCTTCCATTGGCCTTTACCTTTACCTACAAATAAAAAAAAATCCATCACAGTTAGTCAGGGTAGTCCAACAAAAGAAAATCAAGCGCCTTCCAATAGAAAAAGACTGTTTGATCCGTACCTTTGGGTGCAATGAACTTTTCTGTTTTCTTTTCAGCGACTTCCTCTTCCTTGGGGGTCTCACTCGGTGCGGGCCACGAGCTCACATCTGTGGATTGATCTAGATGGGTAATAGAAATTTAATTCCAGGTCTGAGCAAAGGGATGGGACCCTTGGGGAGGGGAATTCCCAAGAAAATATTAAACAGATCCAGGCTAAAGCTTAAATTTTGGGATGGTATATTCACCTTGTTTCTCGGTGGATTTGTCTGCGGCTTGCTCGGTGGTCGTTTCTGATTTCTTGACTTGCCATGGATTCACTTTTGGAATGGGTGCAGGAACGGTTTGTTTTTCTTTGGGTTTGTCTGCGTGTTTGTTGGTATCGTCGAAGTTGTTGGTCGTAACAGACGGCTGCTGTTCTTCCTTGGTTTCGACGGGTTTCGAGTTGGAGGCAATGCTGACCATGACGAAACAGTAGAATGCAGTAGCTGGGGGGATGTATTTACGTTCGTAAAGTGGTGTACTAAAGAAGTATATATAATTCCTCCCTCGATGTCCAAATGACTGAGCTTCTTCTGTTAAGAAAAGAGAAAAAAGGAAGGAAAAAAAATTATGTTATTTCGCACTTCCAACAATTTTGGGTCCTTGCTCTGAAGAAAAAAAAAAAAATGTTGAAAATTTCAGGTGGCTTGCAGAACAACAGTCATTCCATAATGAAACTTCAATGAGTACCTCCACTCATCCTTTTCACCAGCTGAGGGTCCCTACAAAAATTGACCTCTTCAACATCCACTCAAAGCCACTTTTGAATGATTTCTCGGTCTATATCATCTTTTATGAGAAAAAAAAAGTATACTCGATCCAGTAAAAGTGATTTGCTGATTTAATTATATTTGACAATTTTTATTTTGGACACTATCTTTTTCACAAAATTTCAAACACTGAAATCTGCATTTGTAGTGACGGCAATTTAACAGTTCCATCAGTTTGGGTAACATTATAAGCAAGAAACAAAAAATCTCAAGGTAATATGCACGTCTTGATCCATGTCCAGTAAATTCGGTTTTCCGAGTGATTGGTTACGGAGGCCCTGGTCCGTAATCTAATGGACAACTCCCCAAAAAACCACATGATGGCAAAGTTAATTTCCTTTTTTGGGTTCGAACATAAAAGATGTGGTCGTCTCTGCAGCCGTCCAGCGGTTACTCGAGTATGGTTATGGTTTCCCAATCAATTGAAAAATTCCAGGCGGCTTTTTACACCAGAGTAACAGACTAGGGCCAACCGTCCAAAGCAGAGAGCGTAGAGACTCTTTTTGGTACCGAAGCAAACCACTTGGATGAAATAATACCCTTCTGTTGAACGGTGACTGAAGGCTTTCATTACTTGAGTTCTGCTTCTGTTCTTCGGTGGATAACTGCGAATGAATGATCCCATTGTCTTTGTGTTTTTTTTTTGATTTGGTGAACCTGTATGATCATCTTCTTTTCTCATCTATCGATGCCCTGACTGGTTAAGTTTCAAGATGATCAAATATACTGGTATAAAGTTTACTTGCATGAATGGATATAATCCCTTTTTCCCTGGCCAAGCAAATGTAAATCCTAATCTTCTAAACAAGAAATACAATGGGTCGCCTTGCGTTGTCTTTGAAGTAATGACGGTTTATAGATATTCAAGTTGTGCAGACCTGTCAATTTTTTTTTTTTTTCGTTTCGATTTTTCTGAATTTGAAAATGAGCCCATACAGGGGTTTTTGGAAATTTCGATGCCGCGGAGGGCGGGGAAAATCCGTAGTAAGGAGGGAATACTTGGGTGCGCTTTCTGGTTACACTTCATCTTCAACCTGGTTCCTCACTGGTCTCATGAATATCATTATTCCATTTTTTTACCCCATTTTCCGGCGGGAACTATCATTGATCGGACAGCATCACAATACCACTTCCCTACTATGTGGGTCGTTGTGGAGTCAATTGCTCCGATCGTTATCAATTCAGATCCAGCTTCTTTTTGCCACGTGAAGATTGATGTAAACTGAATAACACACATATAACTGAAAGCGACCAGTTGGGCAATTCGGTCTTCGATAAAAGCAAGTCATTCATCGAGTTTCATGGTACGGGAAAAAGCCAAAGCTGCATTACGATAAATAGGTATATTATGATAGGCGCGAGATAATCATGAGTGATATGCTTGGTCGAGAGGAACAGCCGTAAATCCATTGCGGACCCTTTCTGTTGTTGGCCAGACCTATTTTCCGCAGAATTCATCAGTTGCCGCTCGGTCATCTTAGGGTCATCTCAGGGTCATCTCAGGGTCACCCTAGGGCACAGCCCAGGAGTCCTCAGGCGACTTTGCCCATCCGGGGCCCATACATTACCTTGGCGAAAACTCTCCCACGAATAAGGCCAATAGGAACCGGTCCATACGAGCGACTGTCATTAGAATTGCTCAAATTGTCCCCTCCAACCCAAACATGACCTTGTGGAACCTACGCGAAAAAAAGGGTTGGAATTTGGCCGCGCTGGAAAACGGCGTCTGCATGAAACTTACATTGATATATTTTCGTTCCTTTTCTGTCGGATCGATACAAATATTATCCCCAGGCTATATATTGATGAAAATTTCAATTGTTGAGCATAGGGTGGTCTGAGTTTTTTCGCTAAAAACGGCAACTTACCATGCCCAAAATACGCTTCATCACCGCTCGTCCTGGCACCGCCGGTGACATGCATACAATGACGTCTCCCGGATTGAGTGTCTCAAAACGTTTGGATAGATGCTCGACAGCAATAAAGTCGCCGGTCATATTAAATGTCGGTAACATGGAAGGACCCAAGCACTAGGGATTTTGAGCGTTAAAACAGTGGGGTGAGGTAATATAAAAGATTTTACAAAACCTACCAGTGTGGTCCCTACAACATATTGATTAAAGCAGTGAATAAAGCAGGCGCCACGAACCAAGTAACTGGCATATTGGAAGATGGGACCAATGTATCGACGCATGGCTCCCTCCAATGGCTGCATTCCTAGATCTTGCGACAAAACCTATTTTTGACTTGGCCGTGAATGTGACTGTTTCCTTGTTCAGTGGGCCTGACTTTTTGTAAGACCAGGGCGAATAAGGCGATCTTGAATTCGAACCACCCAACACTTCCCTGATGACCTTGTTTGCGCTACGCAGCTTTCGTGTCGGAGGCTCGGCGGCGCGTCTGAACCCGACTCGACAACAGCCATTTACAACATCATTAGCGGCTTTGGCCAAACCCAAAACCATGGATAAGAATGCTTATTCCGATACCTTGCTTCTTCCAAAGACCGACTTTCCTTTACGTGCGAATGCAGTCCAACGCGAACACCTATTCCGCGAACGTTGCACCAGTGAGCTGTATCCATGGCAGGTAAGCTCTCTCGGATCGTTCACAAAAAAGCAGCGATCGCCTCGTGGACCCTTCCAATCTAAACTCCCCATCGCCTTAGCTCAAACACAATCCAAAAGACCTGTTCATTCTTCACGACGGTCCTCCATATGCCAATGGCAATTTGCACGCAGGTACGATGAAATAATACGTGGTAGTACTTGGTCTTGAGCTGATGGATCAGAGTCAATATAGGCCACGCGATGAACAAAATTTTAAAGGATATTGTCAATCGTTACAAGGTGCTACAGGGGCACAAAGTTATGTAAGCGCAGATCAGATTCCCTTTTACATCAACCTTGATGTTGAACCATGGACGTAGGTATCGACCGGGCTGGGATTGTCACGGTTTGCCCATCGAGATGAAAGCTTTGGAAGAAATTTTGGTAACACAAGCACAACCAAGCGAATCGAGTTCAGGCAACAGACATTTGAACCAATCACATATTTATAGAAAAGAGGAGCTTTGGCCAGTTTGGCACCGGGAGAAATTCGGCAATTGTCCCGAAAGCGAGCCTTGCGCGAATATGAAAAGCAAAAGGAGGGCTTCATGAGTTGGGGTGTGATGGGCGATTGGGACAATCCGTATCTCACCCTGAGCAAAGACTACGAAGTCCGGCAATTACGACTATTCCTCGACATGATAAAGAAGAATTACATTTATCGACAATTGAAGCCCGTTTACTGGTCGCCTTCATCAAAGTAAGATGGATGATGACGAATGTTGCTGCATACATCGTCATCTCACTGAAAACAAATTTGTTACAGATCGGCTTTAGCTGAATCTGAGTTGGAATATGAAGAGAAGCATGAATCACGATCCATCCATGTCCGATTTCCTTTCACTCGTTTGGGTAGGCTCATCAACTGAATCTGTCTTTCCAAAGTGAGTTATTCATTCATTCTGTTCGATAGCACCGCAAGTGGCATCCTCCTGGCAGAAGCATGTTGACAACAAGACGATTTATGCACTCATTTGGACCACTACGCCGTGGACGATTCCGTCCAACAAGGCAAGTATGAATATCAGGACACTGTTATTTTCTGTGTAATAATGGCTGGAGCTGTAGGCAATTGCTGTTCATCCGCAACTAAGTTACAGTCTGGTTGAAGTTGTGCGAGGTGATCAGGCTGGATGCTATGTCATTGGCACGGATCGTCTACAGAGTCTGTGTGCTGAGATGGGGGTCCCAGATGAAGATGTTCGTGTGCTAGATACAGTACTTGGAGAACAGCTGGTGGGTTCGTCGTATAAGCATCCGCTGATGGGCGGCGTGAGCCCTTTGATTGCTGGAGAACATGTGACGAACGAATCCGGTACCGGCCTTGTTCACACCGCTCCCGGTCATGGTATGGAGGATTACGAAGCATGCATGGCATTGGGAATCGAACCTTTCAGTCCAGGTAACATCTGCTTTTGAGCGACAATAAAATGGATAGCTACTTACGGTGGAGGGGAAAAAAATAAATAGTGGATGATGAAGGGCGCTTTACCAAAGAAGTGGGTCTTGGCTTGGAAGGCAAGTTTGCTTTTACCGAAGGCAACTCGGCTATCATTGAAGCATTGAAAGACGCCGGAAGCTTGGTCATGGAACGCACTTATATCCACAAATACCCCTATGATTGGCGTACGAAACAACCGGTCATGCTTCGGTAAGAGCCAGATTTTGGTAATTTGACAAATGGCGATGTAAAAACGAATTTGTTTGGGTTTCCTGTGGATAGAGCAACAGCCCAATGGTTTGCCAATGTAGAAAATCTTCAAAAAGCCGCGGTGGAGGCATTAGAAGGCGTTCGCATGATCCCTGAAGTCTGTAAGTGAAGAGACGTAACTTGAGATGTACGTGACGTGCCGAGATGTAATATATGAAAATCTAGCTATCCGACGCCTGCAACAGTTCACGTTGTCACGAAAAGAATGGTGTATTTCCCGTCAGCGTTCATGGGGTGTGCCTATTCCTGCGCTCTATGACGCCGGCACGGGCGATGTCCTGTTGACCGAATCTTCCGTGGAGCATATCATTAAACTGTTTGAGGAGCGTGGGTCGGATATCTGGTGGACAGAGAAAGACGATCAAGTGTTTGTCGCCCCGGAATACCGTCAGGATGGCAAAAAGTATAAGCGAGGCTATGATACCATGGACGTATGGTTCGATAGTGGCACTTCGTGGACCATGCTTCGCGATATGCCCGGCCGGTAAGGACACATAGGCAGCCGCTTACACGACAACAACCAATGGACTATTGAATGGATTTATTAGTGATCCCAGCTTACCTGTGGCCGACGTGTATTTGGAAGGCAGCGATCAGCATCGCGGTTGGTTCCAATCCTCCCTGTTGACATCAAGTGAGTCTAGGGCGTAGTTATATCTTTATATCCTACGATTCTGATTGAAACTGTTCAATATAGTTGCCACCACTGGAAAACCCCCATACAGCACCCTGGTGACCCATGGGTTCACGTTGGATGAAAATGGACGTAAAATGTCCAAGAGTCTCGGGAATACGATTGAGCCTAGTTTCATTACTCACGGTGGCAAGGTACGCTGTGAACACTGATTTGTTTCCTCGAATGTCATGGTGATGTAACCGAATGTTTTTCTCTAGGACAAGAAGAAGAATCCTGCGTATGGAAGCGATGTGCTTCGTCTTTGGGTTGCCAGTAGCGAATATACAAAGGATTTCACCATTGGACCTACGGTTATTGGTAAATAATGCTGCTCAACGATTGGAGGGGGACGGAGAAGGAAGGGAGGAAAGATCATCAATCTCATTTGTTGTCTGCAGCACAAGTATCGGATGCCATGCGCAAATTCCGTGTCACTGCCCGATTTTTGCTCGGCAATTTGAACAATTTCTCGGCCAAGGACTGTGTTCCTTACAATGAGTTACAAGAGGTAGAATGACTGGATAAGAAACGAAGATTGGTCTTCCTAACTTTTGATGTGAGCAGGTGGATCGATACATGCTTCATGAGCTTTATCATTTTAATCACCGTGTTACACAAGCCTATGACAACTTTGTCTTTAATCGAGGTAAGCTTCGGATCAACTAGCTTAGTGTTTCTTTCCGTTGCTTCCGGAGAGTGGAGATCCTCACCGTCATCATCCCTAGCCATCCAGCATGTGCAAAATTTCGTCACCAATGATCTATCTGCGTTTTACTTTGATGTGATCAAAGATCGACTCTACAACGAGAAAGCCTTGTCAACTAAACGCCGTATGGCCCAAACCGTACTCTATCACGTAAGTGATACAAATAGCCAGGAACAGGGTCTGTTTTTGGTTTTTATCGACATGTTACTGATGCACCTGACAGATTCTTAAATCCTATACGGCTGCTTTATCACCTGTGGCATGTCATACCGCGGAAGAAATCTATGAAAATTACCGTACAATCACTCATCAACCTGAAACGTCTGTCTTCAAAGCTGGCTGGGTCCCCATGGTAAGTTGTCCGTGAAACCGACTATGGGTCAGATACATTTTTTTCACTCTACAATGAAAATAGGAGAGCGCGTGGAAGAATGATGACTTGGAAGCAAAATATACTCTTTTGAAACAACTGAAAACCGAAGTGAATCAAGTATTAGAAGTGGCTCGCCAAGAAAAGTAAGTCTTTAGGAAATCATTTCTTGTGGTGTTTGATCTGTGGTATTCAGACCGTATGGATAGGGTTTTGCGCACATCACAAGAAGCGGATATCAGCATTGCAGTCGATAGGGAGTCTGCAGTGGGAGAAATGCTTCACGCTATGGATGGTAAGTTAATAAATCATCGAATGTGCGCGAGAATTGAGACGAGCATTTTTTTATAGGATCGGATCTGGCGGGATTATTCCTTACTGCCAATGTGAACGTGTGTGATGCCGATGCATCTATTTCAGGCCAATTTGAAAGAGAAGCTAAATTAGGCAAGTTGTTAGGGATACACATGTTCCAACTGGCATCCTCCTAAACTTCTTGATATGAATATAGATACTACTAAATGCAAGATTCTGGCCCAGAAATCGGCTCATCACAAATGCCCTCGATGCTGGAACTATACAGCCACCGAGACTGACACACTGTGTGGTCGATGCGCTGAAGTTCTCGCTTAAAATATGCATGGAAATAAGAAAAAAAAAAAGGATATCTACAAGTTGTACAATAATAAACAATACCATATTAGACATATTTTTTTTTGCTTTTACTTTTTGCTTCTTTATTGAGTCGCATCTGTGAAATCATGCTAATGTCGAATATGTCCAATGGCAGCCCAGTGAATGGCGCCGTGGGTTTCAACTCGAAAGCTAATCGGTCATCGTCTCGTCCATTCTCAGTCTATGAAGGTTATATAGCAGAAACAAATGTCACTGCTAAATACTGTTAACTGAATTCAACTTACTAGCCCATTTACCTGAATGGCGTCGGGTGATTCAAACGTATACTGTGGAAAAACGAGGCAAGTCAGCCACAGGAGTCATTATTTTCGTACTTTTCCTTTGACCTTGTTTTCAAACCAACCCTCTAGACCTTCAAAAGCAGATAACCGACCAGTTGCAGAGGCTGCAAGACTTGGAGGAACAGTTTGAGCGTATGACGAAAGAGTTTCATGGCAAAGTGGAGAGAGCGTATATACAAATGTCCAAGGAACAGGAACAGGGCGAACAGGCACTGAGAGAAGATGAAAATACATACCAGCGAGAGAAACAGCTGATTTATCAAGTGAAAAAGCATCAGTCAGAAAAGGTTCGATTGAACGTTGGTGGACAATACTTTGAAACTTCTCTATCGACTTTGAGACGTGATCCAAACTCGATGCTGGCGGCCATGTTCAGTGGTAAACCCAACACAATAACACGATCGCATTCAATTTTCTTACTAAAAATGGGCACCAAAAGAATCCCGCACATTAGTGCCTGATGTCGACGGATCGTATTTCATCGATCGAGACAGTACCTATTTCCGCCTGGTGCTTAATTATCTACGGGATTTAAAGGTAAAAATCTATTGGATGAGAACAGTTTTTGCTACTGCGACCCTATTGATTACGCTTTAGATACCGGCGAGTGTGAAGGAAGATCCAAAAATGTAAGCTATGACTAATATGCCCTAAAAAAAAGAGTCCATCTGATGTTCACCCTGACATTGCAGTCTTGACGAGTTGATGCAGGAAGCCAGGTTTTATCGCCTTAATGGTAAAAGAAAAAAATATAGAATCCGTTGTGCTGCCAATTTCCAAAAGCTGAAAATCGAGCTAAATGACGGTCGCTTTTTCAGACCTGCTAAAAACACGATGGATGGACCTTCCCAAAATTTCACAAGGTGCATGATGAGAGCCCACGCTTCAGTGCAAAAACAAACATGGAAAGCTAAAATATTTGAATTTACTTGGTAGAGGAGTTGAATGCTTATTATCACCGTCAGGAATCGCTGGATAAATCGCAAAACGTTATTTTCCGATTTGAGAAAAAGGATCTTTCAGGGCTCGATTTCTCGAATTTTCGCATTGATCCTCGATCAAGTTTTGCTGACAGCAACCTGGAGAATGCTACATTTGTTAATGCGGTATTCAGTTTTGACTTTGAACACCAGACAAATTTTCGGAACGCTTATCTGGTGAATACACGATTCCCTGAACCGGGAAGTTCTCAGCGGGCCCCAGGTAAATATCAAATACTCAATAACATGGTTGACAACACACAGCAACTCACAGCGACCAGGGATCGAGTTTGATCTAGAAGGAGCGTTTTTATGAGCCAAAAGACGTGCTCAGATACCTTGTCCAGGTTCCAGATAACATGGTCATTGATTTTTGTGGAAAAGATTAAAAAGATTATTTGTATCAATCCTTCATCTCAGATGTTGAGCTGTTAGATTCTCTCAATTCACTGTAATACAGTATGGGCGATATTTAGTAGGCACGCAAACAAGACTTGATTTTTTGAACAGTGACGAATATATCAGAGTTGACATGTAATAAAAAAAATGAGGCAGGTATCATACTGTAAATTGCCAACTTCCTACAATACACGGATTGAACGCTTAGGATGCACATTTTCCTCGATTGCTGCGGACGGGAGAAAACAAAAAGAATTCTCGTGTTATTCTAAATTTTTAAACCAATCTCGGTAGATCCATAGCAGACAGCATAAGGATCTGCTGCAACTAGTCTGGAATAGAATCTAATCCAACTACACTTGACGATATACGATATGCAATGCCGGCAGACCGGGAAAAGTGAAAGTACCCGGCCGGCTTGGAAATTGTTTCCGATTAATAAACCATCATTTGAATCCAAATTCTATAGGCTATATCACAGGTCCAACTGAAAATCTCATAAAAAATTAGACCAGCTAATCTATATATCAAGAGCTTGACCTTAAGAAGCAAGACGTTGAAAGGAGAAAGACTTACTCTGTGCAATTGCTCACCAGAAGGCACAAAAACCTGATTGTCGCTACTTGATTGGTCAATGACGTCATCCCTCTCATTCGATCGCTCGCTTGCTCTTAGGCTGCCGCGAGACATTTTTGGAAGAGCTTTATCTTTGGCTTTTTTCTTTCTACGTCGCTTGATCACACACTAAATCCAAGCAAGCATGTCTGGAGTTTTACCACCTGATAAAAAGCAACTACGTGCTTGTCTTTTATGTTCATTAGTAAAGGTACTCCATACCAGTATGCAACCGTCGATAGAGGCCGTGGGTGCTCACCTACTATACCATTAGAATGCTGCACAATTTCGACAATCCGGTTGTGAGAATTGTGAAGATCTCCTTGGCATGCGAGGTAGCATGGATCGAGTCGCAGAATGTACAAGTTCCAAATTTGAAGGGTAGGCGGAGGATTTGAAAAAGCTTCTACGTTGAGATCTATTTGAACTCACGATTACATTCAGGGTCATTGCTATGATGCAGCCTCAAGACAGTTGGGTGGCAAGGTGGCAACGTATTGGTATGTTGAATGGATGAACGAATTGGGAATTTGTGGTTGGTTCTAATTTGATGTGTGCAGAGAAATTTACAAGAGGTGTATATGCCATTCGAGTGTATGGCAGATTACCTGAAGATGCGGAAGACGACCTAGAACGACGTGGGATTTATTATCGACCAAGAGACGGCAGTGTGCAAGACTAAAGTCACTCTTTTTCACTGCTTGTGGAACGCAAGCGCCCCTTTCCCCCTTCTTTTTTTTTTGTCAATGTATAGTTATTTTTTTTTTCCTTTTTTTTTCATTTGATAGAAATGTCTCGACCAGCATCCCTTTTGAAGATCACCTAATGAATCACACATGTTACCTGTCACCCGTGGAAAAGTTTATTACCGCAGGCAAAAGAAATTGAAAGCAAAATGATGTGCATCTCAAAAGGGATGATATGTTTTGCAGAAGGGAAACTGTGTGTCACTTTTTCACCCTACTCCCCTTATTATGTAAGTCAGATCGACCGACGTCCATCCAAGAAAAAGAGATAGAGTCGACGATCGTATCACCTTGGCCCTGAGATAGAAAATAAACTTGGATTTGTACTCGATATGAATCAAGATCAAAGCGTACTATTTTTACTTTACTTGATGATGATGACCGATTATGTGAAAGAAATAACGAAAAAAAAGAAGTGATGAAATAAAAACACTATTTGACAAAAAAACAAAGAAAAAATAACTAGCATCCTACAGCATCGCCTGCATGCTGTTGGAGTTCGTGCTGTGATTGAGAGGAGGGTTGAGAGGAAGATGGAGGTGGTGGTGGTGGTTGATGATGAGGATGAGGATGAGGTCGCCAATGATGCATCGCGTTGTTACTGTCATGGAAAGAATGATCCATCATATAACCAGGGGTTCGCATGAAATCGACAAAAGCAAGTGAATTGGGACCTCCGTTGGACCCACTGACGGCGGAGTTTGGTGGCGGCATCTCAGATGTTAGATGATGATGGTAGCGCGATCCACGACGTTCATGCGTTTTCAGATGTTGAGTCAAGTTATCTGAGCGAGAAAACGACTTTTGACAGCCGGCATAGGTGCATTGAAAAGGTCGTTCGGACGTGTGGATGCGCATATGTCGCTTCAAATGTTCCAGACGCTTAAACCGGCGTTGGCAGTTGGGGTGAGTGCAGACATGTTGTTTTTCATCCTGCGAGGGGGATTCGGCTGCATAGGGTTCAGGTGGATTCGGACTGTAATGGTTGATGAATCGGTCGTTGGCATTAGTGGAAAGGGTGGAGGGGGAGTCCAACTTGGATGGCACAGGTAACGTAGGGTAATAGGAGGGGGAATTATAATAGGATGCAGGTGAGTATGGATTGCGGTGAGAAAGGTGAGCGTGTTGTTGATGGGGAGATGACGGTTGTGGTTGTTGATGCTGATGTGGATGAGAGTGGGGGTGAGGATGTTGTTGCTGTTGATGGGGTGATGGTTGAGATTGTGAAGCTTGGGAATAGTGGTTTGATGATGCCAAGAGATCCGACGGTTGCTTCAAATCTTCTGTCATCATGGCAACTGAAGCAGGTCGATGCATAAAATGATCTCTGTAAGGGGAAAAGTGACGGGGAGGGTTTTGCTGTGCTGAAAGATCCATTGCACCAGCTTCATTTTTTTGCTCAGGTAATTGTTGCTGTTGCAGTTGTTGATGATGATGCTGCTGGTGCTGGTGATGCTGGTGCTGGTGATGTTGTTGTTGTTGTTGCTGTTGTTGTTGTTGTTGTTGTTGTTGCTGTTGGTGATGCTGCTGCTGTTGACCCAATGCCTTTTTTGCATGAGTACGGTAGTGGGCGTGAAAATTATCGGATCGGCTGAATCGTTTGCCACAACCAGGGTAAGGGCACACATGTCTTCTTTCACCAGTGTGAACGAGCATATGGCGTTTAAGATGTTCGTATCTTTTAAAACTCCAGCCGCAATGCGGATAGTTGCACATGTGCTTATTCTGTTTGTTAGGTTGCTTGCGTGTGCCTGCAGTTGAGGGTGTACGTTCAGAGAAGGACATGGATCGTTTCTCGACCGGTGCCCAGTAAGGGTTGGGTGTGTGGTTGTCAACGGAATAAGAAGAAGGACGACGATGATCGATGGGACGACATACATAGGGTGTGTCACTCATGGTACTGAATTTGCGTTGACCATTAGGGGAGAGGGCGGGTGTAAGAGGTGGCGACACAATCTGCCGTGGATAATGATGGGCGGTGGAATCCATGGATAAGGATATAAAAAAAAATGGGGGAAAGAAAGAGTGTCCGTTCGAGATAAAGCACGCTGCTCAATTTATGGCACGACCTAATAAACTTTTTTTTTTCTTTTGTCGCCTTCCATTTTGTAAATGCGATCGACCTAAATGTGCTTCGTAAACTAATATAGTTATATTGATTCAATAGGTTGCATAAGATCGATTTCAAAACGACCCTCAGCCGTGCTCCCCAATGCCTCCTTATTTCTGTTTTTACTTGCAGCATCTTTTGCATATTTCGCCATTTCTAATCATGTTTGTTCCCTTCGTTTTGCCCCGCCTCCTCAAAAGGTCTTTTTTATCGCTTTCCACACAGCTTGCACGGATCATCAAGCCAAAGCGTCTTCCACCGTAAGGGGCACCAACGAAAAGAGGTTAGAAGGGAAAAAAAAAAAGAAAAAAGAAAAACAAGGGACAGATGGACGAAAAGGGGGTTCTTGGAGTACGAAGAAGGAAAACGACAGATCATCTTTTTGTTGATACAAAGTTTTTTTGGGGGGATTATTTGTATGTCAATCTATGTTTTTTTTCGCGGCAAATCGATTACGGTGGAAAAGAACTTTTTAGCATATGAATGAGGTGTACTGTAGGATGAACCATATAGCTCTTTGCTTGTTTTTTTTTTCCATCTCACCATGTCTGTCCCACTCCTATACTCTACAGTACCAACTTTTTTTTTTCTTCAGTTGTTCTTCCCCTTCATCTCCGTAATTTTTTTTTCTTTTCAATAAGGTGAAAAGGTAAAAAGAAAGACGTACCCCTAGATCAAGAAGCTCCTGCATATTCTTCGACCTCCTTCTCCGCTACGACTGTAAATGAAGAAAGCAAAAGAAGAGGAAAAAAGCCAAAGTTAAAGCCCTTCTCCCTCTTTGTATCCAACCGTAAAATGCTTCCATTTGCGTCTCCGATGTCTCTTACAGCAACTCCTTTTTTTCCAATGGACTTGTCATGAATTCAAAGTCTGTTATCACTTCATAGTTCACTCCATGGCTGATAAGAGAAAAAAAAATCCTTTTTCTCCAGTTTTAGTCTTTGGGACCCCTTATTCTCCCTTGTTTTTTTTTCTTGATTCCCCCTTTTTAGGGGTTAGTTCTTTTATTTATTCATATACGATACAGCCAAAAGGATTTTTCAAGATTCCTTGTGACAACTTGTGATTTGTCAAAGTGATGTCATGAGAAATATCGAGATCCATGCGCATGGTTCCAGATCCGGGGTTCACCACCCATCAACGATCATCACCCTCCAATGGGGTAAGTATGAAGGATGGGTGTTGCATCACGATGATGTCGACTTTTTACTGGGATCATGTAATAAAGGACAGACTTGCCAAAGGGGTTTTAGACAGATCGCATACGTGCCAAGGGGGACCGCATCCGATAGGAGCTATCCAAAAAAAGGGGAAATGAAAAAGACGGGATGACATAAAAAAAAAGTTATGCTTAGATTCAGTGCATGCCATGATCCGTCAGCATCCCTGTTTTCCTTGTTCCTTTTGGTAACTTGGTACGAAGTAAGTCGTCGCCCTATGTTTTCCTTTTTTTTTTTTTTTTTTTTTTACGGTGTCTTTTTTTTTTTATTTCTCCTCGTTCATGTTGTTGTTAAATCACGCAAATACGTTTGGCATCATATTGACCCCTGGGTACCTTGGAACCCACCGATAAGAAAAAAAACAACTACCCAAAACCCAAGATCATGGTATCCAGTCCAACGGGTGGGTTTCATTCAATTGTTTTATTGATAAACAAAGCCACAATCAAACATGGCAGAAGGCGTAAATTAGACTGAATACTCTGAATGGATTCCAAAACATCAGAAAATAACCCTAACCTGCGTTTCCAAGCCCAAAGAACGCGAAAGAACATACAGTGCAAGATCAACACGATCTCTTGGCCATTGTGACGTCGGGTCATCAAGTTGACGTGGAACAAGTGAAACAAAAAAAAAAAAAAAGTGGCAGCCCAAACAATTAAAAATTCGATGGCGCCATCGACTCCCTTTATTTTATTCTCTTGGTTACTATGAGTTCCTATCCTCCTGAATTATCCACAAACCAGCTGGACTTTCTGCGTGATACTGCGACTGACTGGGCCCTTGCGCACGGTCTCGTGGTCCGTCCAACCGCCGACAAACAAGTGCATTTCTCCAACCACGCCGCCGTCATTCACGCTCCCTTTGCCTTATACCCTACCCCTTTCCCGCGGACCGAATTCGAAAAGGCCAAAGGTTTGCAGCAAGCATGGAACCTTCTCATTCACAAAATGAGCCAAGACGACGACCTCATTCACGAAATCATGCAAACGTAAGCCCATGTGTAATGACCGTCCCCCACCCTCCTGTTATGCATGCCTGACATGAAGCCCCATGCTATGCTTCTAGATTGTCCAACGTGGATTCGTTCATGGATAATCTCTATCAGATCTACTGCAAGGTGCGAAAAGAAGGTGTTGCTCAGGTACGTTTTGTTTTTTTACTGTTGCCATAGCGTTTTTATGCACAGGCTCGTTTTTCTCACGTTTGGATTAGTCAGCATCCCTTGGTATCCACCGCTGTGATTATTTATTGCACACACCTCAAGGCGCGAGTGCCAGAACGGCTCGCATCCAACAAGTCGAGTTCAACACTGTTTCTGCGAGTTTTGGCAGCTTATGTTCTCGAACGAGCGAGCTTCACAAATACCTTCACGTGGCTGTGGATAATTATGCGAACGGGATGATCAAACTCAACCAACTTCCAGACAATCGAGCCATTGACGCTTTGGCCAACGGCTTGGCTTGTGCTTGGAAGGTGTACGGAAAACCAGAGTAAGTTGACACACATAACCTATGTCGTTGGATGACTCCATATAAACTGAAAATCTTCATCACTTTTATTTTAGTGCCCGAGTGCTGATGATCGTTCAAGGCGGTGAACGCAATATTTTTGATCAACGCTGGATCGAATACAATTTATTAAAAGTGTAAGTTTGTTGTAAATCTGCGTGGATCTATGCGCGGCAAGTCCTTATTCCTTTCTTATCTTCTTTTTTGTAGTCACGGTATTCGTATGATGCGTCGCACCATGGGCGAGGTGCATGCCACGGCTACCCTTGATCCTACCACCAAAGCTTTGATCATGCAAGTATACGCTTTTTGTTCAACAAGCTTACAGAGTCTAATGAGATTATTACAGTGATGGCCATGAAATTGCAGTGTCCTATTACAGAGCGGCTTATGGGCCAGAAGATTTCTTTGGTCCAGAGGTAAGGAAACACAGAGGGGTGGGGTGGTTTGATTACGGAAAAAAAAAGAGATAAAAATTCATCTGCGCGTTTGTTGTAGGAATGGGAAGCACGGTTAACCGTGGAACGATCGGCTTCGATCAAATGTCCAACTGTTGCGTACCAGCTTGTGGGTGCCAAAAAAGTGCAGCAAGTGTTGTCAGTGCCTGGCCGTCTTGAACGTTATGTGGATAAGTATACGGCGGATCTTTTGCGAGAATCGTTTGCTGGTTTATACCCGCTCGATAATTCTCCCGAAGGAATCAAGGCTTACCAAGCGGCGATGGAAAATCCCGAGAAATACGTGTTGAAGCCGCAGCGAGAAGGAGGAGGTCATAATTTCTACGGAAAAGAGATTGTGAATGTTTTGAACAAGTTGAGCGAGGAAGAACGTAACGCATACATCTTGATGGATTTGATTCAGAGCCCTCCGTTGCAGAATTTGATGGTTCGTGAAGGCGAAATCATTAAAGGCGACGTGATCAGTGAATTGGGCATTTACGGTATCTACGTACAGTAAGTGATACAAAAAAGATTCTCAATCGTTTGTCCCTCCCCACTGATCACTGTCATTATTACACTATCTAGTGACGGTGAAAATGAAGTGCATAATGAAATCGGAGGTCATTTGCTGCGTACCAAGGCCCATAATACCAACGAAGGCGGCGTGGCGGCCGGATTTGCGGTCATTGACAGTCCTCTTCTTATCGACTAGGCACTTTTTTCATCCCATATCCAAAAAAGTTTTGTAACCCCACTATCCATGATCCGACTGCTAACTAACCAGGTGATAAAAACCATCTTTGGATGATAATCATTCTTGGAACAAGAACAACCAAGCTCATGTAGATCAGATGATAGAAGAAGGCAACTATTGTATCCATGCAACAGGAATTTATTGTCTTGTCAGATGGAATATAATCACACAGAGAGGGGAGTAAAACACAAGAATGAGGTGCAAAGAAAGGGCTTAAAGAACCGATGGGATCAAGAAAACGAGAAAGGACAGCAGTTGACGCACAGCAGGGTGGGGTCGATCGGACTTGAACTGTTATCAGATGTAAATCATGTTTGATGGATCCAATCCCCCTGACCCTCAAAAAAAAAAATGAATGGATAAAACGGCTGCGTTATCCGATCGGTTTTCCTGATTTTCCCTGTAACTGTCTGTGTGGGACCGTGCGATGAGTGTGCAAAGTTCATTTCATTGGCTGCAGGGTTGAATATCCGAAAACCATCTGATTGTCATTGGACGTCTTAATCAAATTCGTCAAACCGGACCGGGGAGTTGCGGTCCAAAACAATTCGCTCGGCTCAAAGGGCAAAGGTGACGTGTCCGGAAAAAAAGGGGTGGAAGGCTTTTTAAAGCGCACCTCATTCGGATATGACGTATCACGTACTTTGTTCTTTTTCTCAAGAAATACAGTTTCGAATAGAAAGCATAACATGGTAAGTATCATTACACATTGTTGTCACTGAGTTTATCGCGTGTTACCCATCGGACGAGTAAAACTAATCCCAGATGAACAAAGGCTGACCAGTTGACTGAAGAACAAATTGCCGAGTTCAAGGAAGCTTTCTCTCTTTTCGACAAGGACGGCGATGGTGCCATCACCTCCAAGGAACTCGGTACTGTCATGCGATCGCTTAACTTGAATCCCACCGAAGCTGAACTGCAGGATATGGTACTCGACTCATCTGTTACAACCTCATCTGTGGAACTGCTCTTATTGACGGGTTTCTTTCTTGTTAGGTCAACGAAGTCGACAGTGACGGTAACGGCACCATTGACTTTAGCGAATTTTTGACCATGTTGGCAAGGTACAAAGATAGTCTGAACTTCTATGACCTTGGCACCGTGACTAATAGATAGGTGAATGACAGAAAAATGAAGGATACCGATTCTCAGGAGGAGATCCAAGAAGCTTTCAAAGTGTTTGATAAGGATGGTAACGGTTACATTTCGGCCGCTGAATTGCGCCACGTTATGACCTCCCTTGGTAAGTCGTCGAGTGTCTGGGAAATCAAGAAGAAAAAAATGCCAAGAGTTTATCTTTCTCAATCACTAACCTTCGGTTGTCTTTTGAATAACCCCATTCTATCTTTTTTACCTTTTGGTTTTGTTTTTTTCTGTTCCTTGGGTTCTTTTCCTTCTTCTCTTGTTTCCTTATGACGTGCAGGTGAGAAACTGTCGGAGGAAGAAGTCGATGAGATGATCCGCGAAGCAGACGTTGATGGCGATGGTCAGATCAACTATGAAGAATTCGTCAAGATGATGGTAAATATGTCTTACTTTGATACAAAGACAACATGAGACAAGCATTCTAAAACCTTCTTTTCATGTGTGCAGATGTCCAAATAAAAATAAAAAAAAACCGGTGTGCATACCTTTTGTGATTCTAGCCAATGAAATTACAGCTTTGTTTTTCGCTTTTCCAATTTTATCCGTGGTGCGAGATGTGACTTTTTTTGTGAGCCAAAAAAAAAAAAAAGGAAAAGGCACTTGCGTGATTGGCCCTGATTATTGAGTGAACACTTTATCATTTGTCCCTCTCTCCCCCCACTTTTTGTTTCCTCTTCCACCCTTTCGAAATTATGCGTGCCTACGTTTTTGAAAACAGCGATGCCGATCAGCGCGAAGCTCATGACAGCGGCGTGAACAAGTCTTTGGAAGATTTAAAGGCCGTCGGTGTCCTTTATTGGCATTTCGACGGTCCCGATGCTTTGGATCAGTTGAACGCTTTAGCCAAAGAACGCAATTATAAAAACAGAGACGAAGTAAATTTCGAGCAACCCTAAAAGATAGACCCGGCATTCTGAAGCTCAACGAATTGTGCATTAGATTACAGTGTCTCCCAGTGCTTTGGGCGCCGTGTACGAAGAAAAAGTGAAGAGTTTCTTTGCCGAGTAAGATAACGTCCCGCCTTTTCGACACACTTTACAATATCTCATACTCCAACGGTAGGCATCTTCATGAAGATGAAGAGATTCGATACATTTTGGACGGTTCCGGCTATTTTGATGTCCGTGATAAAGAGGATGTTTGGATTCGCATTTACATGGAACGCGGCGATATGATCATTCTGGTAAAAATAAAAAAAATCCTGCAATGACTTTCTTTTTCTTCGTTCCTTGATTTCCCGTTTTGCTCATCGTTTCTTTTCTTTAGCCCTCTGGAATCTATCATCGTTTTACCACTGATACCAATAATTACATCAAAGCGATGCGACTATTCAAGGAAGATCCTCTGTGGACCCCCATTAACCGTGAGTTGAGATTTGTCTAATAGATCAATCACATCGTACTAATTGAGATATTTAGGTCCATTGGCCGACGATAACCGTTATCGACAGGAGTACCTCAAAATGGTTGGTGCTGCCACCCAATAAAGTTTAAAACTGTATTTATTTTACATCAGCCGAAATCAAAAAAGGAAAGGCTTCTATAGCACATCGCTCAGATCCACTTCCTGATATTTTGTACTGTGCTCTTCCCTTCGTCGCTGAAGATAGAGAATGGTGTCGCGGAAATGACGACGAACATAATCAGGGACTTCTTCGTGATGATCAATCAGAGATGAGGAGCTGGAAGTAATGGGGTGCTGATCAGGATCATCCATATTGCTGAGATTGGTATTGATCAGATCAATGAGGCCGTTCAGATATTTCACCGTCACCTAAAAACAAAAACAGTTCTCCATCAGTCATCGCTGAACCATTTCTCTTTTTTTTTTCGCTTTTGGATCACTCACCGCCTCATTGCCCTTTTCAAAGTAGTAAATATAGCGATTGAGAATTTCAACAAATAGCTCAACGTTTGTCACGGCATCCATGCAACTGTCAGCGATCTTTAATGCTTTCTGCAAGCATTCGAGGGCCTTTTTACCGTCTCTGAACAATTCCTTGTCTTCCTCGGAAAACGCTTCGCCTGACGCCTCGGTCGCCCACCACAAGTGCGACGACATGTACACGGCACGACACTGGTCCGGTTTCTTCATCAGCTTGGAGCTGTGCAATGCTGCTTTGGTGATCAGTGTGTCGTAGTTGTTGGCAGAGAACACGCGAGTTTGCTGGAGCGATCCGACAATACACGAGATAGCTTGGAATTGGGCTTTGGATTCACTGATGGATTCCTCGTAGATGGTGAATGCTTCCACAAAGAATTCGTAAGCGATTTCTTCAAAACCACATTCATCCGCACTTTGGCCAGCTAGTAAGAACAAATGCAAGCAAATTTCGGCATATTCGCATCGTCGATGCAGTGTCGAAATCACCTGGTGAATGAATCGGAAGAGAGTCGATGTCTTCTTTTCCCACACTTCATCCTGTTGGGGCCCATCGAAATTGAGTAAAAGTTAAAATAACATCTCAAGTAATCACCGTTCTACCTTTTCTTCTTGCACCTTGTATCGTCGGGCAAGTTTCACCGCTTCCACAATCAACGAAGGGAATGTGTATCGAATACGTTGATCACCATCGGTAAATTGTTTTCTGGCCGCTGACAGCAGCTAAGGAACCCAGTTAAGTAAAAGTTGAGGGCGACTTGATTGACTCACTGATACTTACAAGGAACTGTGTATCTTCATCGTCGGATTTGAACAAGTGGACGACCTTGGCCATCCACCCTTGCTCCTCTGCGTACTCTTCTTTTTCGAGATTCAAAAAGTCGGCTCTTCCACGACCGCTGTCAAATGCCGTACTGGCGCTGGGAGGCGTATCTTTTTGATCGCGGATCAAGACCTCACACAGATCCAAAATGCCATGCACATCTTCCGGGGTGGAAATCACCGTCTGATTCTTGAGGATACTCAGAACAATGGCATGGGCTACGGCACGGCGCGTATTGTAAGGCTGCAATGTCAATAATGGGTGATAGTGATTCAGGGAGAGCAGGGTCAAAACCGAAGCGTAATGTGTGATCGGTGCTTGCAACAAGGCTAAGAGGTTGCTTTCCGTCGTCTTGGTATGAAGATCAGGAGACTCGGCGTATTCAAGCGTCTTATCGCGGGCATAAGCCATGATCTGATCGACGTAGTCGAGCTTCTCGGGATAACACGACAACGAAAGATTCACCAACGACACCAACAGAGCCGTCAAATCTTGAATCGTCAAATCAGGACGTGCCTATTATATTGGAATGAGTAAGTGTCCCCTGCCCAACGTTCACCCATTCATGCAACAATATTCCAATGACTTTTTTGTTGGGTCTTCCACTTTACCTTTACTAATTCGACAATTTGACCCCAGAAAACGACAAACAGCTCAACATCCTCTGGGATACCACGGATCTTTCGTACAGTCGTGGTTTCTCGAGTCTCCTTTTGAGGAACTTTGGGCGCTTCGTCTTTTTCGGCCGTTTCGCCAGCTTCTTCCTTGATTTCTTCCGCTTCTTGTTCCTCTTTTTCATCTTCCTTTTCCTCTTTATCAAGCTGGGCCTCGACTTCCTCTTCGTTAGCCTCCTCTTCATTTTCCTTGGAAGTGTCGTCGGCCTTTGTTTCACCAAGTTCGCCTTCTTCTGTTGGCTCTGCTTTCGGTTCCGAGGGGATGACCTCCACTGATTCTTCGGTTTCGGCTTCGCGCGACGCATAAGCAGCGAGACGATCAATAAGGGAAATGATGATCTGTTTCACATTGACCTCCGAGTGCAGTTGCGCGGTGGCGGACAAGAAAGGTTGAAGCGTACGTAAATGGAATTCATCAGGGAATACCTAACATCCACTAATTAGCTATTCCTCTTTTCTTCTTTTTCATCGCCACACTTGCCAGGAGTTTACCTGAGTAATCACTTCCATCAAGTATTCTTGAGCAATCACATCTCGACAGCTGACAACTTGGTCCAGGATACCGGGCAAAATATGCTGCAAGACACACACAAATAATTATAACGAGTCAGTAACACAGACTTTCATGGTTCAAATGGCGTGTAATAAGTGCTTTCTATACCTTTTGATACATTGGGAGATCCACTCCGTCCAACTGACTGAGTCTCACGAGGTTGGTGCCGACCAGGATACGCAATTCTTTGCGCTCAGCTTCGCGTTTCTCCCGATCGCGAGAATGACCCTGATGCTGAAGTCGAACCCAAAGCTTATTCATTTCCGTGAAATTGCTGAGAATAAAACTAATTGACTCGTACACATTGCCCTGAGGTCTACAGAAAAAAAACCGCTTTTCTCAGTAACGTTCTTCCAGTCCATGGGTAGGTGAATAAAAGAATCGTTACCCTGTTTCTTCACCAAGAGGGAGATAATCGCGAGTCAAACCGCTGAGATAGTGTCTGAGGAAGAGACCGCGAATCGGGTGTTGAACGCCTCGTGCCATTTCCATCATGTCGCGCATAATCTCTCGAATGGGAGCGTCGGGAACACTCATGTAGGCTGATCCCACGGTAATCATCAGGTAGAGACGAGGCACAATATTACCCGCATATTGTACAAGTTCATATAAGTCGGCGAGATGATGACGTCCCGATGTATGTGCTTCGGTCAGGTAGATGGACAAATGACGAAGGGCATCGAAAACAGCCATATCTATTGGTGCCCACCGTCAGTATTTTCTTTCTCACGGTCTATAAGACTCCTCAGGTTGCATACATAATTCATAGTAGTTTTTCGGGGTCAGCGAGGATGTGCGCAATTCCGCAAGCATATTCGAGCAGTGCTTCAAGCCATCCATCAGTTTGTTGTTTTCCTAATCCCATTTATTTAATGGTCAGTTACAAGACGAGTTTGCACGAACAAAGATATTCTGTTACCAAGCACTTGCGCATATGGTGCGACTGCACTTTAACGTTGTTCAAGACTTCATCGAGTAGCCTCGCTTGATCCTCCATTGGCGCAGGGCTATTAAGCAAAGCACTCATGTTTGGTTCAGTTCTCTGAAACGGTTATTCGAGTACTGGGGAAAAAAAGAAGCAAAAAAGATAAGAGAAGATATAGCTCGAGCCAAATTTTCCAGAGTCTATGGACAATAGAAACGTTAATAGAAAAAAAGGTCTTGGACTCAACCCCCACTTTACAATCAACCCAGCTATTTTAATCGCCACTTGAAAATATAGGCATTGACGTCATTGAACAATGCTTATGTGGGTGGGATTGTGGAAAAAAAAGCATTGTTGCCAATATATTGGATATGCCATATGATTCGAAAGGTCAACCTGGACGCCATCGTCCACTGTTAGAATTGAATGCAGTTTTGAAGAAAAATGTAAACGGACGCCGGCCTTGCTCTTACGGTAATTTGCCTCACATACAGCGGTGCAACGTTATCGATTTGGCCAGGTATCTTCATTGTCCGTAGCTCAATGCTTCCTGATACAACTGACAAGAAGAGAAGTGTATTGGGAAGTGCTGTATGGTAGGATGATTATGCTAACACAGATATGCGCCGTGCGACATTAATGGCCTTGCACGCTAACGTCGATTTTACAGTGCTTCCCGTAAACAATGTCACAGCCAATCAAAATCAATTTCATATTTTTATAAAAATAAAGTCACTCCTAGTTTTTGCTTGGAAATCATGTCGCGATTCTTGGCACCCGAATAATATAAATAGAGAGCAAGTTACTGAAGAGAATGATGGTCCTGAGTCCATGAACTACATTGTTGATAAGATTGAATCCATTATTGAGACTATTGCTACTCATACAGGATACTTGGGAAAAGCAGTCTCAAGTAAATCTTTCTCTGACTTGTATATGATGAAAAGCATGGCACATAGCAAAAAGGCTAGATTCCTTCAGTGGTCCCCATGGAATATTGGTTCCACACCAAACAACAAAAAATACAACTTGTCATACACCCACAATACGAAACAATCGATCTCGAAAAACGTCTGAAGGATAACCAGACACCTACGCGACCAACCAAACGCACGCGAAAATAACATCCCAAAAAGATAAGTGCCTATCTGAACGGTTATACACAACCTAGGAGTGGGTAATGTGGTATATCCACTACTTGTCGTATTATCCATCCTAAATTGGTGCTCTCAAACAAGAAAGATCGGGATTTAGACGTGGGTCCATTCTAGGTGAGCTTCTCCGTTAGAACACCAATTGACCCTCTTCATCCATAACCTAAATGTATCACCGAGATCCGTTCATACCGGTGAAGCTATCATATGTGGGTCTGTCCAGTATACGTTATAACCGAGGATTTCTCACTGATACATATCAATTCCGACTCAAAACTACAAGTATCAATAGACAAATCACATCAATCGAAATAATCTATATAATTAAAATCTTTGAAAAATCTATATAATTAAAATCTTTGAAAATTAGCAATTTGTAAATCACATGACTTGCACACTAAGCTATCGGAACCTTTTTTTTGTGCCTTCTCTCTTCAGAACCTCTTATTATTCTTTTTTTTTTGTGCCTTCTTTTCTTCTTCAACTACACTAAGCTATCAGAACTTCTTAATATCTTTTTGCAATACACCAAGTCATTAGAATCTCAATTCTTTCGATTCTTTCGATTGGTGCCTTTTTTTTTGTTCATCTTTGAACCATGCCTCGCTGCCCATCTTGCAACGGCAACGATCACCAGCGTTCTACCAATCGTCGTTGCCCAAATTTCTCTCCACGAAACACTACTATAAATAATGGGCGAAACAATGAGCAGCAAAATGCGGTTTGCACCAGTTGTGGTCAAACAGGACATCGTCGTCGCTCAAACCGCCATTGTCCCCTTCATAATCAAGACGGAAATACAGAAAATTTCACCAATGTGGCTCGCGATCCCAATGTCTCGATGCCAAATCTTCATAATGTAGGAGCCATGAATGTCATCTGCAGCCACTGTCAGGCACGAATGTGGAGTGGAGAAAAAACTGCTGGAAGTACTATGAATGATCCTAAGTTTCAGCTCTGTTGTGGAAATGGTCAATTTGTACTTTCTCCTCTCAAACCCACCCCTCCTTTGATTGCCTCGCTTTTGACAGGGACTGGGGCGCAAGCAAAAGATTTCCGGCTCAAGATCAGAGCTTATTGTAGTGCTCTCAGTTTTACTTTTCTTGGTGTAAATTTAGACAAAAGTGTAATGAATGGCAGACGGGGCGCTTACTGCTTCCGTATTCATGGAAGTGTTTACCACTTGATGGGATCGCTACTTCCTGCTAATGGCCAACGACCTGCATTTGCACAAATATACGTCCATGATACTGACAACGAAATATCAAATCGACATGCAATTGCAAGCCATCTCGCGCGAGACACCTTGGAAGTACTTCAGCAATTAATGCATGAAACCAATCCTTTCGTCCATCTTTTCAAGACAATGGCCCAATACATAGAGGATAATGGTGGTGCTTCCAACATCAGAATGATTATTCGAGCTGACGATGCCCCAGATCCACGACGCTATAATGCACCAAATGCTTCTGAAATTGGTGTCATTATCGGTGCAAACGCAGAGTCCTCTGGAAGGGATATTGTGATCTGTACGCGTAGTAACCAACTGACATCAATCAGTGAGATGCATCGCCTGTATGACCCACTCCATTACGTGCTGATGTTTCCTGAAGGCGACCCTGGGTGGAACATTGAAACTCGATCGACCAGAAACGACAGAGTCACCGTGATGAACTACTACAGTTTCAGATTGATGTATCGAAATGATGGACACCACTTGCACCTCTTTGGCCGACTCTTTCAGCAGTATATCGTAGATATGTATGCCAAGATGGAACAAAACCGCCTCAATTACCTTCGCCTCAACCAGTCCCGACTGCGTGCTGATGTGTATTCAGGCGTACAAGATGCTCTCCAACTTGACGACAACAATATGAATATGAATTCCATCGGTCAGCCTGTCATCCTTCCGTCGTTATTCATTGGCAGCCCTCGAAACATGCAACAGCTGTACCAAGATGCAATGAGTATCGTCAGATGTTTCGGAAAGCCTGACCTCTTCATTACATTCACGTGTAATCCAAAATGGCCAGAAATTCGGAATGAGCTTCTTGCTTCACAGACAGTATCTGATCGGCCAGATTTGACAGCACGAGTTTTCAACCTCAAGCTCAGAGCTCTTTTGAAGGATCTAACAAAAAACCATACACTTGGAAAAGTAATTGGCTACGTTTATGCCGTCGAGTTCCAGAAAAGAGGATTGCCTCATGCGCATATTCTACTCATTTTAAAAGAAGCTGATAAACCTGTGACGCCAGAGCACTACGATTCTATCGTATCGGCGAAGATACCTGATCCACAGCAGTTCAAATGAACATTTCACCAAAAATATAGTATACCCTGAGTTTACCAATAAATATCCCCAATTGTGATCTTGAAGATCACGGGCTCCACCTGCGCCCTCTACCTCATACGTTAGAACTGGCACACCTTCATGCCATTCTAACCACACCCATGGTAGCATACCCTGAGTCTACCAATAAATATCCCCAATTGTGATCTTGAAGATCACGGGCTCCACCTAGTCTATATAATTAAAATCTTTGAAAATTAGCAATTTGTAAATCACATGACTTGCACACTAAGCTATCGGAACCTTTTTTTTGTGCCTTCTCTCTTCAGAACCTCTTATTATTCTTTTTTTTTTGTGCCTTCTTTTCTTCTTCAACTACACTAAGCTATCAGAACTTCTTAATATCTTTTTGCAATACACCAAGTCATTAGAATCTCAATTCTTTCGATTCTTTCGATTGGTGCCTTTTTTTTTGTTCATCTTTGAACCATGCCTCGCTGCCCATCTTGCAACGGCAACGATCACCAGCGTTCTACCAATCGTCGTTGCCCAAATTTCTCTCCACGAAACACTACTATAAATAATGGGCGAAACAATGAGCAGCAAAATGCGGTTTGCACCAGTTGTGGTCAAACAGGACATCGTCGTCGCTCAAACCGCCATTGTCCCCTTCATAATCAAGACGGAAATACAGAAAATTTCACCAATGTGGCTCGCGATCCCAATGTCTCGATGCCAAATCTTCATAATGTAGGAGCCATGAATGTCATCTGCAGCCACTGTCAGGCACGAATGTGGAGTGGAGAAAAAACTGCTGGAAGTACTATGAATGATCCTAAGTTTCAGCTCTGTTGTGGAAATGGTCAATTTGTACTTTCTCCTCTCAAACCCACCCCTCCTTTGATTGCCTCGCTTTTGACAGGGACTGGGGCGCAAGCAAAAGATTTCCGGCTCAAGATCAGAGCTTATTGTAGTGCTCTCAGTTTTACTTCTCTTGGTGTAAATTTAGACGAAAGTGTAATGAATGGCAGACGAGGCGCTTACTGCTTCCGTATTCATGGAAGTGTTTACCACTTGATGGGATCGCTACTTCCTGCTAATGGCCAACGACCTGCATTTGCACAAATATACGTCCATGATACTGACAACGAAATATCAAATCGACATGCATTTGCAAGCCATCTCGCGCAAGACACCTTGGAAGTACTTCAGCAATTAATGCATGAAACCAATCCTTTCGTCCATCTTTTCAAGACAATGGCCCAATACATAGAGGATAATGGTGGTGCTATTACATAGAGGATAATGGTGGTGCTTCCAACATCAGAATGATTATTCGAGCTGACGATGCCCCAGATCCACGACGCTATAATGCACCAAATGCTTCTGAAATTGGTGTCATTATCGGTGAAAACGCAGAGTCCTCTGGAAGGGATATTGTGATCTGTACGCGTAGTGACCAACTGACATCAATCAGTGAGATGCATCGCCTGTATGACCCACTCCATTACGTGCTGATGTTTCCTGAAGGCGACCCTGGGTGGAACATTGAAACTCGATCGACCAGAAACGACAGAGTCACCGTGATGAACTACTACAGTTTCAGATTGATGTATCGAAATGATGGACATCACTTGCACCTCTTTGGCCGACTCTTTCAGCAGTATATCGTAGATATGTATGCCAAGATGGAACAAAACCGCCTCAATCACCTTCGCCTCAGCCAGTCCCGACTGCGTGCTGATGTGTATTCAGGCGTACAAGATGCTCTCCAACTTGACGACAACAATATGAATATGAATTCCATCGGTCAGCCTGTCATCCTTCCGTCGTCATTCATTGGCAGCCCTCGAAACATGCAACAGCTGTACCAAGATGCAATGAGTATCGTCCGATGTTTCGGAAAGCCTGACCTCTTCATTACATTCACGTGTAATCCAAAATTACCAGAAATTCGGAATGAGCTTCTTGCTTCACAGACAGTATCTGATCGGCCAGATTTGACAGCACGAGTTTTCAACCTCAAGCTCAGAGCTCTTTTGAAGGATCTAACAAAAAACCATACACTTGGAAAAGTAATTGGCTACGTTTATACCGTCGAGTTCCAGAAAAGAGGATTGCCTCATGCGCATATTCTACTCATTTTAAAAGAAGCTGATAAACCTGTGACGCCAGAGCACTACGATTCTATCGTATCGGCGAAGATACCTGATCCACAGCAGTTCAAATGAACATTTCACCAAAAATATAGTATACCCTGAGTTTACCAATAAATATCCCCAATTGTGATCTTGAAGATCACGGGCTCCACCTGCGCCCTCTACCTCATACGTTAGAACTGGCACACCTTCATGCCATTCTAACCACACCCATGGTAGCATACCCTGAGTCTACCAATAAATATCCCCAATTGTGATCTTGAAGATCACGGGCTCCACCTAGTCTATATAATTAAAATCTTTGAAAAATTAGCGATTTTGTAAATCACATGATCTACACCAAGTTATCAGGACCTGTTAAACCTTTTTTTTTATCTTTCAACCATGCCTCGCTGCCCACTTTCACGATAATAGGCGAAACAATTAGCAGCAAGATGCCGTTTGCGCCAGTTGTAGTTAAACAGAGTATCGTCGTCTTTCGAATAAAAATGTGAGTAGAGCTCTTTTTGAAGAAAAGGGGTTGATGATACGACTGGCGTTCTTCTGTAGCATCATTCAATTTGTTTTTTTTGTCAGTTATACTATATATGTCCTTTCACTCTCTTTCAATTTTCAATGAATCGAATAATACATAAGCAGACGTGCTTCGATCTATGAGTTCATGCACCAGTAAGGTGACTATTGTTTCATCCATGGAAAATCATATATTTTGGTCTTCAATTTTATCTTTCTTCTTTTGATTTTCTCTCTCTCTTTCTGTTTGCTTGATAAACCTCACTATCATTGTATCAAGATCCCATCCGCATCCATCATCCAGACCATTCTTATCCCGTGTACCTAACTTGGTTAAATTGACCACCATCCTCAAAAAGGTAAGCGTCGAGTGGTCTACCATCGATTTTGCTCCGGCAAAACAGACTTACCTCTCCTTTACTTCCATCCTTCTTCCAGCTTCCGGTTTCCGTTTTCTTTTCGCCTGACAAGTTCTGGATACTACAAGTTGACTTTCTCTCGCCATCCATCCATCCATTCATCCATCTGGCGAAATCGGATGACGTCAAAGGCCATCGTTGGTGGTGTGGCTCTTTTTTTAATCAGAAAAACGCTTACGTGTCCTCTTCATGTTCCTTTCCTTTGGATTGCTTCTCATCATATGGTATTCGAGATGTCTTCCCGATTATTTATTTTGTAGTTTATAGTTTGTATTTTGTATTTTATATTTCATGTACATATTCTTTTCGCAGTCTTTTCCTCTTTTTTTCCCACAGGGTTTTTTATGAGGTTTTTACTGACGCGACCATTGTTTTTTTATCATCATGTACTTTATTTGTTTCTTTCTTTTTATTCGGGGGACTCTCGATATATGGAATCCAACTCGAAGTTACCGTCACTTCTGGCCACGTCAATATTTTTTGCCTGCTCAAGCTGACACCACCGATCCATCGCTTAACTGTCCCTGGAAGCAATTTTATTTTCCGCATCGAAGAAGAAGCTTACCTGGCGGTCCGTATTCACCGTTTTTTTTTCCGGTACACCATTTGGTTCAAAGGCAAGTCCAATTTCTTTTCCTTTGCTATGATGTAATGAACGTACACTAATTCAAATTTTTTTCAATGTCATATAATCCAAGTCATGTCAAGCGATCAATGGCTATCGAAAACTCAAATAACAAAGGTAAAATATCTTGACGAAAATTTGAATCAATCAAAGAGCTTACTAACTCATTTTTTTTAAATACCCAACATACCCACACATCTTTCTAGATCTATCATAGCCTGGGCGGGATGGAACTGAGGGGGGGAACCAGTGCTGCTTTGCGCGTGTTCAGAAACAACTCACGTTGCATGGTATTGCCATAAGGTTGTCATTAATATACCAAAGTCTGTCAAGAGTTCTCGCCCAGGTTATGCCGTGTATGCGTTAGGCTTTTTGTCTGACGAAAGTCGCTCAATGTAAGAGGGCGGCCTCCGGTGGCAGGCGGCATCCATTGCACAGCGGGTGTACGGCTTGTTAGTCTATATAATTAAAATCTTTGAAAAATTAGCGATTTTGTAAATCACATGATCTACACCAAGTTATCAGGACCTGTTAAACCTTTTTTTTTATCTTTCAACCATGCCTCGCTGCCCACTTTCACAATAATAGGCGAAACAATCAGCAGCAAGATGCCGTTTGCACCAGTTGTGGTCAAACAGAGCATCGTCGCCGTTCACATAAAATGTGAGTGGAGCTCTTTTTTGAAGAAAGGTGATTGACGATACGACGATCTGGTGTTTTGTAGCATCATTTAATTTGGGTTATCTGTCAGTTATACTGTATATGCCCTTTCATTCTCTTCAGTAATCGAATGATACATGGAGCAGATATGCTTCGATCTGTGTAGCTCATCATTCATGCATCAGTGAGGTGACTATTGTTTCATCCATGGAAAATCACATATTTTTGTCCGAATTTTTTCTTCTTCTTTAGTTTTGCATCTCTTCTGTTTGCCTGGAAATCCCTCACTATCATTGCATCCATCATCCATCATCCAGACTATGGCGTGTATCTGATCCGGTCGATTCGATTATTATGAAAAAAGGTACCTTTTGTGTGATACGACTATCCGTTTTTCGACAAGAAAAAATTTACCTGTCCTTTTTCTTATTCTGTCTTTAGCTTTTGGTTTTCTCTCCGGTTTTCTTTTGCCTGGCAAGCCATTCAAGCCATCCATCCCTCCAAAGCCTTTCTACTTTGTTCGGGCACCAGATTGTGGCCAATCCGGTTTTTGTCGTCAAAGGCATCGTCGGTGGTGTGACTCTCTTTTTCATTGGGAAACGCTGACGCGTCCTCCCAGGTTCCTCTCATATGGATTGCTGCCCGTGGTATCGCCTTCGATATTTCTTCCCGACCATTTTATTTTGTAGTTGTAGTATGTATTTTGTATTTTAGTGAATAGTCTTCTTGCAGTCTTTTCCTCCTTTTTTTCCCACAGGGTTTTTAGGGGGTTTTTACAGACGCACCTATTGTTTTACTTTTTTTATATATTTGTACATTTCTTGTTTTTCGGTCGGGAAGCTCTCAATATCTGCTGCATCGAATAACAAAGGTAAAATATCTCAACGAAATTTGAATCAACCAAAGAGCTTACTAACTCATTTTTTTTAAATACCCAACATTCCCAGACATCTTTGTAGATCTATCATAACCTTGGGCGGGACAGAACGGAGGGGGTCAATAAGTGCTGCTTTGTTCATTAAAAGTGTTTCATGGTATGCCAGAGTATTGACATTAATATACCAAAGTTCCATCAAGAGTCTCGCCCAGGTTATGCCGTATTGCGTTAGGCTTTTGTCTGACGAATGTCGCTCAATGTAAGAGTGTGGCATCCAGTAGCAGGTGGCATCCATTGCACAGCGGGTGTACGGCTTGTTAGCAGTCTCAAAGAATTATTATTATTGTCTCTTTTGTTTTTAAGTCCTTTCTTACATTACAATATTAAGGGGAAGTAAGTGAAGAGAGAAGGAATGAACACTACGTCTGCGCTTCAGAAATGCCCAAGTGAGGTGCTGAGGTTTCCTTTGGTCACTCGCAATGCACTTACCGCACAGTTCCTTGGATTGGCAAGCTATTACCGCCTTCTTAGCAGGTCTTATTTTTTTAATACCGACTGTTATCAAATCCACAGCAGAAATAGCGCCCAACCTAGACGTTGTATTTGCTCTCGTTGTAGGTCATCTAACAATAGCACCACAACTACCTTTTTTAAACCAAGCTCTTGAACGCTTCATAACGATGTCAAAAACAGACAAATAACCTCTCACCATACTTCTGATTGGTAGTAAATAAATTATAATATAGCGGATGCTATCGTATTTTACTATTATCTTATTTATTATTGCTATCAAGTGTTTCCACATTGGTCATTTGGGAATTCAAAGAGATGGGCTTCGTGTGACTAGCTTTGCACCGATTTGGCATTGCCGGTATTTGAATGCAATCAAGGACCAAGGCGAATTAATGTTTCAGAAGTTCACGGTTGTTCTCGAATGGCGCATCATGCTCCCAGTTCTCCCTTGAATGCTACAGTCATCAATATTTCACCGGCGCCGCACTCATCGCCTCAAGATGAATCACCGCAAGACACCAACGATACCACCTCTCGCCGTCGAAAGCAGCAATTGCGTGCCGCGCATAACGTTCAAGGCCATCGAAACCTCATTCGCCATATTTTCCAAAAGATCATCAAGCGTAAACGTCCGCAATCTGCTCTTTTACGTTTAGGAGAACAATGTCGTTCCATATCATTGCCAGACCAGTTTGAAAATGAGGATACCATTGATCTACTTCTTCAGTTACGATCCGTGCTTATGCTTTGCAGAGACAACGGTTCCGCCCCACAGATCCTGATGCGCGGGTAAGTAAAATTTTCATGATGCCGGTGTCCCTTGATATAACATGATGTATTATTTTGAAATATTAGGGATCGTACGCCATCGAATTCCCCAGTTTCGTCCCGGTCAAATTCACCGGCTCGTCCTGCGTCTCCGTCGCATTCTCACGGAGCCACAGCAAGTATCCACACAGCGAATGGGAAGAAAGATACCCGATCGATTTTTGAAACCATTTTGTGGATGCTCGATGACCTTGTCGTCAATGACAGTCGATATAAAACCGTCAATCCGAAACCTTCACGACCACCTTACATGATGCAGTCTGTCCTAGTGGATATCGCTCTCGTTCTAATCCAGTGCTGCGATGATACATCGGGATTATGCACCATTGGCTTCACCATGCTGTCGGCTTTTGATACATTCAATGACGGAAATATGCTTGGAAAGCTCTTGTCAATGTTTATCGACACTTTATTGCCAAAACTGATGACATGCAAGGACGAGCAACAACGGGAAGATCGCTTCCCCGTTCGCCGACCCCAGAACCAAAAAAGTAAGCTGGTTAATTACACTCAATTCATACACTCAAATGTATAACCCTGTACTTGCAAAAGAAAAACATTCCTCATCTACTGCACGACATGATCCGCCAGTCGCCAACGCCACACCGACCATCAATATTCACAGTCCTGACAGTGACAGCACATCGCGTAGCTCTCCTCTGACGATCGATACACGATTATGTCAAATCGAGCCTCCTTCCCTGTTGCGAACGACCGAAGATGAACATTCACCTTTGCAGAGTCAATTTTCTCGCTCAAGTTCTACCCAAGGAACTGAACAATACCAGCAAGCCTATGCACTGTTTACCCCACTGTTTTATTTCATGATCCAATACCTTGATCCATACCTTGCCTCATACCGGAACGACGTGCAAGAGAATCTGTCCTTCACCATTCCACGCCACGCATCGTCCATCAGTAATTTCCATCGCGCATTGCGTTTCATGATCCACGCAAAGCCCGACATGTACCTGGACATTCTGGATGTGATTGCTCGCAGTACCTCGGAAGTCAAATTCCGTGCATGTCAGATTTTGTTCCATTATTACGGTGTTAGTCTGGGCCATGTTGTCGTCGCCGAACCGTTGCCCAAACTGGGATTTCTTCAAGAATTTGAGTACTTGGAGCGAAAACAACATCAACAGCAATTGGAAGAAGAACGCCAGAGGCAGCAACAGGCTCAACAGCAACCACAACAGCCATCGAACGACCCGCATTTCTTGGCCACTGTGATAGGAAGCAACGCCTCATTCCATGTGCCCAATATTAACAAACGATATCGCCAGGCCCTGCCTGAACGTCCACCCATCTCCCAGCGGCCCTCCACGACCACTTCCGATTCAACCGAAAGTGAGACAGCGGAAATTTTACACACCTGGTACCCGCACATGTTTTCCGCCACGACGGACAATCACGCCGATGACCTCGCTGATCAAGCACGGTTCTCGACGAACCCATTGTCTCTGTCGGTCATCACTCACGACAATATGACGGTCGCTTACTGTAGAGAGTGCTATAAAGTAATCAAAGGATATGGACTTCGTTGCTATCAATGCAAGTGCACCGTTCACTACAAATGCTTTAACCAGCAACTCGCCAATCATGACCTGGACATTATGTTTTATGTCAAAGAAGGTGGTATACAAAAAGTCGTCAGTCCGCAGTTTTGCCATATACCCGTCCAGCCTCGGTCCACGATTTCGCCTTCTGCAACAACCCCCGAATTGCTATTTGAAATGGAATATCTCGGCCATCACTTTCATCTGGTCAACATTTACACATTGATGATCTGTGCGTGCTGTCATCGACCGCTTTGGGGCATCTCACAGCAGGGATATCGCTGCTCAGAATGTAACCGGTTTGTTCACTCAAGTTGTCTCAGCCAAGCCATGCGGCAAACAACAGCAACAATGAATATTCACGAATGTCAACCGCGTCAGCCACTATTGGAACGGGATACTCTAATTTCACAAAGGGAGCTGAATAACACATTGCTCGCGTTCTATGGCACGGTACTACCCACTACTCCGCAAGATGTCAAGGATAAAAGCTTCGAGGAAATATCCACCATGCTCAATATACTTTTACTGCAAGAAAACATCATGCACTGCGGTATTGCTGCTGGATGTTTACTGGTGAGTTACGGAGGCGATGACCCGTTGATGGCCAATAACGGACACGCAGATGAACCCAGCGAAAGAGTCAGTATGCAGTCAATGGATATTTGTCCCCGATTAACCTCTGCAATCACCATGTGCCGGAATCAGCTTTCTTCCGCCGATTGCAAGACGTCAATGCATTTCAACGAGTTTTATATCAATCGCAAACACAATCTAAACGATTTCATGTTCGCAAGAGAGGAGTACCTTGGTCATGTAGCGGCCATTATGAAAAGCGCGGTGCCCAACTCAGCAGCTCACGTTGGCTCAACCACGCATCCAACACCTGCAGCGGCCAAGCGGCGTTCCGCCGGTGATTCGAGAGGATTTTTGCAAGTGATGCCTGCATCCTCTGGAGCGGAACGGTGGAACGATCGTGGATTAGATGAAGGCTATGATGAGGACAGCGTTACCGAGTGTATCCCGGTCACTCATATGGAATCATGGATCAGCGACAACTTGCATATCAAGAGCCGATTAACGACGCAGATGCTCTTGCAGCATATGCATAATCTAGGATTCCTGGAACGGGTCAACGGATTAGCCACCTTGTATACCTTTGATACCGAAGGAACAAGTACTACCACGCCATCCGATGCCAACCCCCATCTTTGCATTTTCCCTGTTCCGTACGCTATTGATATCTCTGCCAATGTCAATTTACTCGTGGACACGATTGAAAGTTGTTTGGATGATCTGGATCTTACGATCAACGAGTGTGGACTGTTGCTTCTCACACGACGATGTTGGCCGGACCCATTTATGTCGTCGTACACCATTGAACGATTACTGTATGCGGTGTTGTCGTGGCTTTTCCAGGAAGATGAAAAACTGTTGGCTTTGCATGCTGAGTATACCGCCTCTAAGCAAAAGTTACCGGGGATCAAACGTAATCGATGGAGTCAGTCGGCCCAAGCTATGCTGGCGTCTCGTATGAAAGACGGTACTGGAGCGGATCGCGGACGACAAAGCGTTCAATTCAATGGAACCGTCGGTATGAGTAGTGGGCTTGGCAATCTCTATGTGACCAGTCGAGCCGCGCTTCGCGAACGGTACATCAATCGATGGATGATGATCATTCACGACACGGACAGTGCACTTTTCACCACGATGATATACGACGTTATTGAACGGATTGTAGAGGAGCGAGATGAAGAATCGGTGCTCACCGGATGGCAGGAGCCCCAGGATAAAAAGGTACAACGTTAAACCCATGCGATAAATATCCACAGACGATTTCAACGTTTTGATTTAGAGAGCTACGCTTCAACATGCTGAAAAATTTGTGGAATGTGTGTACAAATTAAAGAGCTACGGATTGACATTCAGCAGCCTGGAACCGATCATGACACGATGGTTTGATAAGACGTACAGCGCATTCGACGAGCACGATATTCTCAGGGTAAAAAAACTGGAAACACTGGTTCTCAATCGAATGATCACATCCACTCATCATACTTACAGGAGAAAGAACCTGCCGATTTACGCCACCTTGCCAAGCTTTGTTCTCCTCGACTGGCTTCGATACAAAAGACACCGGCATATCGTTCATCTATTGGAGATACCAATCCATCGATTGATATCGTGATTGCTCTTTTTGCCAAGCCGGAGCGGGAGAGCACTGAACGTGGGATTCGATGGCTGACCCTATTGATGCATTCGGGGTAAGCTTGGTTGGCAGATGTGAGATGTAACGGCTAAAGATTTAACGGCATTTTTTCAGTACCGGTGTTCCCAGCAACGCTTTAGCCAAAATAGCACGTCTGCTGGTATCCAACCGAGTCTCGATTAGGACCACGGCCGAGTTTCTGAAACTGTTATGGTACCAGGCCGTCAATGTCCTCAATGTGCCTACCCCACGCGTTGTCATTATCGATATCATCAGTTACTTGAACGAGACAGCCCTGGAATCTTTCAAGTCAAAGAACGAAGCACATGAATTGACGTTGGAACGACTTTGGAGGTTGGTTGATTTTCTGCACTGTGTATTGTGGTGACCATGGACTAATACATTGCTCAGTGCACAATTATTTATAAAGTACTCTGCTGCATTGACCTGCTATGCATTCAATTGTCCCTTAAGCAACATCACTGAACTTGACCTTGTCCCGTATTTTGGCGATCACATTGCCCGATTATCGTAAGTCCATCAATTGACCATTGAGGGAAAAAAGAAAAACAATAGTACTGAACAAAGGAACCGGTATTCGCATTATGGATGGATTGATACAGCCACAGCAAACGGGCATCGATGAATCGGGATTCCACGCCAATTCGAGTTGATGAATCTACGCCTATCATTCGATGTATGCTTTTATATTTACAGTACGATCAGCTCAACGTACACGTGGATGTCATCAAGATGTTTTATGGCTTGGTTAACTGGAGCTATGGTATCAGTAACAAATCCGACGTGATCAACAAATGTGTACCTGCGCTCATACCAGCGTAAGTGACACCGGTCTTAACCATAGTAACACAGCAGCTTAGATTGACGATCGTTACAGGCTTTGGGAGTTGCTCGTACCAGCTTATGACAGTCTCAGCGATATTACGCTGAATTTGTTAATGAAGCTGATCAATATCGATGTCCAGTATTTCCATGCATGTGTATATCAGATTTTCGAAGATTCCAACTGGGAAGTAAGGTAAGGATCCGTGTTTCTGAGGAGGGCACCATAGTTACAAGGTTATCAATACATACGGGGTTGTCTTAGATACCATGGACTGGATAATCTTTACGGATTGTTCACCAAGATGGATGTCGCATTTCAACAGAAATGGTTCCCTTTTCTTTCTCACCTGGGACCAGTGTTCAGCTACTTTGTGAGCTGCTTGTGGGATAAAGAGGTAACGTATGGACAGCGATGGACACGGTCAATGTTGTATAAACCTTGGGTTTTCTCTAGGAATATGTGCGATCCAAAGCAGTGGCATACATTCGTACGTTTGGTACACTGCACATACGTTCGGCACTTCGATGTTGGGAGGCATATTTCCTTGAAGCCACTGACCGTCAAAGAATCTCGTTGGTCAATCTAATGATCCGGTTCAACGCCATGTTTCCCGAATGGCAAGTGCTCCAATGGGAATCATTGCTGCAAGCCTTGAAACCATCCGACCATGATGGATTTGATGCGCAATCCATGGATATTCTGGAACAGTATATGCGGCCGGACGAGGGTGCTCTGGATGCAGCCGGTGAAGATGTGGTGTCCGACAAGCAAGCACTTCACGGCGTGGAAACAGAGAATGTGCGAGTGCTTATGCTCACGTTGGCGTTCCAAATGCTGAGCAATCACTTACCTATGGATATGGTTCAAATGTCTCATTTCAAGTTCATCCTCGTGCAACAGATGGGGTTCAGCAATTGCCAGTATTTTGAGACCGGAAGAGTCGTTACGTTTGGCCATCTGACGTATGATCCGGACGATCCGGCGCAAGTGGCGATCATGCTTGCCTGTTCCCACGGGTTAAAGAAGGTGGTCGACAGTTTTGCGCCTTTACCGGCCGAAGCGGTAGTGACCATGATGTCTGAACGGACGCCACAGAGTCAACAGAAACTCACCGAGAACACGAGTCCCGGTGTACATTTTATCGATGTGATTCTCAAATTTTTCCATCCATCCGTGGACCTGACGAAACTCGGTCATCTCATGCTACGCACGTGGCTCGAAATCGTTCTCATTGTCATTTACAAGGTGATTTTGAATTGCAAATTGTTTGTCCTTCTTCCTGTTCGATTGGTTGCAGCAGAATCACTCATCACTTTCTTATTTGTGAAAAGCATGATATCCTGGACCGTAACTATGAAGACAGCATTGTGGGTTGCATGAAACAAGTGATTGAATTATTGACCAAGAACATCAGTGAAGAAAACAAACTGTTGGTGTTGGAGATTTCCAAGTGCCTGTTAAGACGATCGGACCATTTGGCGCCCATGGTGCTGTCCAAGCAGATCACCGCGCTTAGTAAAGTCATGATCAAATTGCAGACTCGGACGCATGAGCCGCTGTTCCTGAAAGCTAAACAGTTTCTGAAAAGCGCTTTCCTCGAATTTGCCGTGGCCGGTTTATTTGTTCTCATGTTTAAGGTAACTGCGATGCTTCTTTTTGTATGGATGTTGCGTCCCATGCTCACGAAATAATTGTAACAGGATGATAACAGCAACGAGGCCAATCGTCGAGAATTGGAATTGTTCTTTGTGTTACGTAATGTCATTGACCCAGATGATATCGTACCTGAAGGGGACATGCATGAGGTCATCTATCTGCGCGATCAACCGGTGCGCGACGTGCTTGAAAATTTAATGAAGCAGCAAATGGACCGCAAGGCCTTTTCCAATGTTCTTTACAACACGAACCGTTACATCGAGACGCTGCACTCTCATCCGTATCCCGAAGTGGTTTTGAATGGTAAGATCCAAACCAGTCATTTGAATAGATAACTGGATGTTCTGACACATATCATTGCAGATTATGCCAGTTTTCTGCATGCATTGATCAAACGGACCGCTGATTGGCGGCCTTCCGATTGGAACATCAATCCCGTATTTAGCATGTCCGCCATCCTGCTCAAGGAACATCCCTATCATTTTTCGGTATGTCCATTTCTCAAAACTAATTTTACGGTTGGCTGTACTAACTCAGTAAATGGATAATGATTTTCTAGATTTTGCTTCCCGCTATCCAAGCTGTGTTCAAGCACGGGTTACATCACTGTGTACTGGAGCACGAAAGTATCGTCAAATTGCTGGCAGCCTATTCCGCTATTTCTATCATACCTGGGGTTCAGCCCGGTAATGCCTTTGCTGATATTATCCTGGAAGAGGTGAAGAATAGTTTGGAGGCGCGGCAAAAGTTGCATCGTAACAGCTTGACATCTCTGCTTCAGGTACTAAGATTGAGACAAAAGAAACATGAAAAGAGATAAGCTGTACTGATGATGTAACTGTAGCTTATTCTGTGGGATTGTCAAGCAGAATACCAGGGATGGTACACATCCATTGAAAACGCTTTGTTAGGGGAGCTGGAGCCCGGCAATGATCGAGTGCCGTACTTTGCTGATAACCTCAGCATGCTTTTGAAGCCCTTGGTCCGCTACCTCAAATCCAGTCCTGTCACCCAGTCTTTTACCAATAGTGATTTCAAAGCTTACATTGTAGCTTCCAGATTGCTTGTCACTTTGTGTTCGCGCTCAGAGACGGCCATGCATGAGACGCTCGTGCTACAAAAGGTTCGTCTAGTCACGGTTGGATGGGGATAGTAGACATTGTGAATAACCGAGACATTTTTACGCAGCTCGATGAAACGCGACATTGCCTTCGATTTTTCAATTGGTTCTTGCTTGCGATTTTACGGGAACATGCCGATGATCTATGCAAGCAACTACTTGACTTTGAAGATGTGATGACGGATTTATTGGTGCAAACTTTGAAGTCTGTGGAAATCGATTTTGATACACCAGACATTAGCTTTTCGTACACGCCTTCAGGCGAAGCGTTACTGTTGTGTTCGCTTATTCTCAAGAGTTGGACGCTTCTTCATTTGCGAAACAACAATGTCACTGCCAGTAAGCTTGGCTTGACGGCTCCCTCGACCACAAATTTTGCCTTTTGGATGTCCATCTGGGCAGTTTGGCGACGCTTGTTGGACAGCATTAATCCTTCTACATTATCCATGGTACGTCTTTTTTTTTTCCTCGATTTTGTTTAATGCAAGACTTACCTTTTTTTTTTTTTCTTCTTTCATATATAGCAAGGAAACACCGGTATGCCCGTTTGGGAGATGTTCCTGTCTCTGGTCCAATTTCTATTTGTGAGTCGAAGTGAAGTTGTGCTTCTGAATGCCTACGAATGGACCAATTTGTTGGGAAGTCTACTGGATAAGGTGTGTATTTCGTCTTGCTTTGAAGCATTTTTATGTCGTGCACTGACCCAGAAATGATGATAGCTTCGGACTCTCTCGCAAGGTATCGCGGAGCCAAGCACTGAGGATCAATCGGCTCCTTTGGAAGCTTTCATCGAGCAAGTGGCCAAAGTACGAAAAATGTTTTTTATCCCACCTATAGAGATCCCTACGACGACTCTCATCGATCAGCTCTATTTGGATTTACGTGAAATTATGCGATATCAGGCTGAAAGTGTCGCCTTCCAAGAGCCTGCGCGTGCATTGTCATTAACCATGAATAGTATATCTTGAGCTCACTTGATCTCTTTGAATTTCTCTGTGCTGTAAAATAATAAACAAGGTTCCCCCAATTGTAAATTTTATTGTTACTATAGTCGACAAGACCCATCAGCCACTATATCATCTGTTTTAAATGGAATCGCGGTTGCGTATTTTCGTCGCTTGGGGACACAAATTGCGTGACTTGAATTCCGGGACTTGTTTGTTTCTACGCATGATCGGTGGGTGCAAGACAAGCTTGGGAAGCGTTTGTACTTCGGTCCCTGCTTGTTCAACATGGTATGCATGGATGCGATCATGAGGTCAATATTGGTCATACTCATTATGCTTCTGGGACTTAGATTCGCTGGTGTACCTTGAATAAAGGCGCCGATGTGAACGATGAAGACACGGCCGAAATTCAGGTACGTTTCAACTTTTGTTCCCTATGTTCAGATCGACTAGCCACTAACCGGGTATAGGTTGAGCGTCTATTGGGGACGTATCAAAAAGCGCTAAGGCTTCATCAAAAGAAACAGTACGCTGAAGCCAAACGACTGTATCAAGAGATCAGCAGCAACGAATTGGTTGCCAAAAAAGAATCGGACACCGTACGTTGAATCAACCATAAGATAATCGAACATGTCAGTCATACTGAATCGATATAACGTAGGACACTGCAACCGCTTTGACGATCCAGAATTCTCCACTCGTCATGTTACGATTCTTGGTGTACAAGAATTATGCTTCCATACTTGAGAGCGAGTTTGTCGCCAGTGACACCAAAGATCCGCAAATCGCCAAACACGCCATCGAACTTTACTTTCAGGCTCTGACCGCTGATCCTACCGAAGCGTCTCTCTGGTACCCTATTGGCGAATTGGCGCATGCTCTGGGATACTATCGATTTGCACGCCTGGCTTTCGAAAATGGAGTGTATTCGGACGTGAGTCAGCAACGCAAACTGGATATTAACGCGCCCATCGGCAGCTCCATGATCTCCGATCCTGCCAAAATTCATAAAGCATTACAAAGTGGACCCATCCATCCCGGGCAATGGAAATGTATGGAAGGATTATGCAATGTGCTGTACGATATCGGTGATTTCGGTCTCTGCCAATACTACGTTCAACAAGGCCTCGCACGATTTCCTCAATGGGCCGTCGGCGCTCGCTTACAGAAGCAGTTGAACATGTCCTCAACAAATGAAGACGCAATGGAGAATGAAAAGCTGGTCATTGATCAAGAACCACCAGCAACTATGTCCGTCACTGTTGCAAAACCGGATTGGTCCCTTCTCATTGAAACCTTGCTTCAACAATATGTGGATATGACCTGGAAGGAATCTTCTTCGGATCCTGAAAATGAACATCCACTTCTGTTTATCAATACCTTGCTCAACATCAAAGTAAACATCCCCAAACCCGTGACCGCTTCGCAAGAGGTAGAGGAAGAGCCCCAGCAACCACTACAGTCTCAGCAGCAGCAGCAGCACCCGGTGTCGGAAACTCCAGATCACCCACCTACGGAGGTCCTGATCGCGGATCAGGATCGCCCTATGGCGGAAGCTTTTCGATCTGATGCGGAAGGCACCCAAGCTTCGCCCATTATTCTGCTTGACAATGGCGATGCAGAAATGTCAGCCAAAGATACGTCCACTGGTGACGTTGCCGAACCCAGCAATACAGATGAAGAGACCTCCAAGAAGCGAGAAAGAGAAGAAGAAGAGGGCTCTGAAGCTGGAGAGGATAATGAGTTTGAATATGAAGAAAAACGGGCCACTCTAAGGTAACGAATTGGTCATATATTGACGACCGGAAAGCGCTAACCGCTACTTCCATTAGAGCTTCAAAAAGACAACGCGATAAAATGGAAAATAAGGAAGCATCCCGTCAAAAAATGCTTGCGGAAGAGAAGGTGGCAGATGACAAGATTCAAGCATTATTCGATCAAGTAACCTCGATCGATCCGGAGCTATTCCCAAATCGCCATCCTTGGTACGATGTCCTCATGGATGGAAAAGAAAATGCCACTCGTCTTTTCTACGAATGGTTTGACATCAAAATCTCGCAACTGGACAGCAGTTATGCATGGGATGTAGATCATCCATCGATAAAGTAAGATAAGTTCTTACTACGGAGCTCTTCTTCTGTGGTTCGGCTAACATCTTTTTTTTTTGTGAATAGATCACAGATATCGAAAGGTCATGCCGCTCATCGACGATATGACATTTTCCAACGAACAAAAAGAGACACAGTGGCGACAACTACGCCACTATCGAGTGACGAAGCGCTGCTAAAATTTGTTCAAAAACTGAATGACAAGAATTCCGGTATCACCGATGTTCTTTGCCAATTGACTCTGGCGTTACTGGAAGAAGACGTCCATCACGGCAGTTTACCGTCGACGGAGGAATCCGTCGCAAGTTGTTTGGTAGACACCATCCTCACATTAAACAATACATTAATCGGGGCCATCATGCACGGCGATCTGTGCAATGAATCGGCAGAGAATTTCCATAATTGGCGAATGCAGGTACGGACGCTTGTGATGCATGATTTTATCAACGAGCTATTGACTTTGGTTGTTAACTCGGCTTTGAAGATTATTGTACGTGTATGCGAACGGCTGGTGGATCGGCTTATCACGACCATTATCAATACGAGTGCTGCGGAAGCCACCGAATCAACGAAGCGACGATCGACAGCGAGCGCGAAACAATCCGAAGCGTCCATTAAACAGTTATCCGACTTGTGTCAAGCATGGATTGGATTGTTCGAACGCTGTGTGATGAAGGAGGCGATGGATATTGCAGTGACCTACGTTGATATACAGCAACTGGACCGTGTTGACTGGATCGACAAGGAATTGCTGTTACGATATTGGTTTGTTAAAGGAAAAATGGCGCAATGCGACGAAGACGTAGAAGCGGCTTTTTCATGGTACGAAAGCTGCGAAACCTTGTTCAGCACCCCGGAAATGCAAAATATATCCATTTTATTGCAGTGGTAAGTCTGTCCTTTATTTGGTCGAAGCATTGGTTGATTTTCATCGTGGGACCTTTTTTTTTTTTTTCACAGTGAATATGACGGGATCCTTGATAAGGAACATATCGTGGAGAAACTACATGCGCTACAAATGGGAAAACAGTCGGTATTAGTTCGTACCAAGATGAATGCCAAGGATTACAAAGGAGTGGTGGACCTGGTGGAAACCATGGTCACTACGAGACTGCAAACGGAACCTCTTTCCACATACAACGAGTTTTATGAAATGTTGACGATGCTGGCCAAGGTACGGAATATATGTAACCTAATAGTGTTCCGGTGCTCACTCGTTGTCGTTGGCAGTCGTACATGGAGACGGATCATCATTTGAAAGCATGGCAGTGCTATGGGCAAATCCTTTATCGCTCAGTGAAGGAACTAATTGCTCACGGATCCGGTCAATATCAGAGCAGCGAAATATCACAAAAAGATGATGATCCGGAATTCTTTCGCTTATTGAAACAAGTAATACAGAAAAAAGAAATCGCTGCATCGTACATAAGAAAAGGCTAACTTGGCTCTCAGATTGATACACTCTTACAGGAATTAACCTCTCTCACGTTGAGCGACCATATGACAGGTAATGGTCTACTTCACCATAACCGCTTGGCTTTCATTTGAATAACAAACCGTAGACCTTTCTTCGGCTTCATTTGAGATGGAGCTTGCGAAAGCGCTGATAGTGTTGATGCGAACTTCGCTTATCTACATCTTTCGCCATCCCGATTTCATACCTCTTGTGAATAACTTTACTGTTCCTGATATGGCGCCTCACGTCCCTTCTCAGGCCAGCAAATCCAATATCTATAACGATATCATCACCAAAACCTGGACATTGATTTCGTCGCTTTTGCAAAAGTTCCTACAGAAGAGTCATCAGTTTGTCTCAGAATCTTTGCCTGTCCTAGCCGATTTATTACAAACATTACACGATGAACTTGGCGAGCGCGAAATTTGCGGGGCGTCCAAAGGTACTCGACATCAGTGTAGGCAAAGGATTGACAGACAACTCATTGTTTGCATTATTATTCGTAGGCATCTTCTTAACTCATTTATTGGGTGTGTTGACCAAACTAGACGATGCAGAGTATCGTCGAAATATTTATCAGTGCTACCATTGTCTGTACGGTGTTCATCTAGCAGTAAGTTTTCATTTCTTCATACTGGCGGTCAATTCAAAACTTGATAATATCATTTGTGCAGGCTGAGACAGATGTCATTGAGGAGCACAATGCTGCGCATGAAATAATCACGCAAAAGGCGGCCGAACCTCTTTTCAACCTTGTTGTGAACACTGTGCTTGAAAAATTGGAACGAGGTTCTCCTCTGAAAAGCGATCTGAAAGATGTCACCGATACACTCATGGAATTGTTCCAAAAACCACCCACAGACCATTGTAAATGTCACTCGTTGGACCTTTACTTGAGGGTACGATTAACCTTTCTTTTTTTTGAGCAGATCAAGTCAAGGCCAATCTGAAAATCATTGACGGGTATCTGAATCGCCATATTGATCTCCATCAATCCATTGATTCCATGCTACGCTATGCCAATATTGCCACCATTCCAGTCCGTTCCACCAAAAAGAAACCCATCTCACGTAAGCTATTCAATTGTCTGCATATACCCGTTCGATAAAGCTGTTGCTCACGATATGCGGTATTAGCTGTATATTTTAAGATCTACTGGATCATGGGTAAAGTGCTACGTCTACAGGTGAAACATCGATCAAAAATCAATTCAGAAAGGACCATGGATGATTTGGAAGATGCTATTGAACAATACACGGTACGTCGCTGAACTAAAATCTGGGATGTGGCAGTGTATTTTACTTATTCGTACTTTTGGTAGAATCATCTCGCCCTGAGTCCCTACGATGCGCATGGTTGGTATGAACTTGGACTTTGCTTTATGCAGCTGACCGATGAGGAACTGGGATGGAGTGCGTCCAACATTGTTTTGCATAAGGATCGATTGGCGGAATATCAAAAGGTACGTTTGCTTGATTTATCGGTTCCGACGATATTAGGCTAAACGACTGCGTATATAGAAAGCGTACCATGCTTTCTTTAGAGCTTGGAATCTATACCGCTCTGGTTCGGCAGCGTTTGATGACCGCACGAAGCTGTATGAGTTCTTTAGTAATTTCGGACAATTGATCTATACGATGGTTGCCGAGCCCATGGGAATGGAGTCTTTCCAGGACCAAGAAAAGAAGCGAGCCATGGGACAGAATGGCGAGCTTTATGAAGTCACTCCCACCGCCCCGCAGCCCGCACAAGCGTACAAGCTCTCACTCATCTTCTTTACCAAGGCCCTAAAATACAAAGCACCCGATGGATCCGAATGGAAGTACGTATGCGGTTGACATTATGTGTAGGGTTGCAAATACTAAATCCTTTGAAATAACAGATCACTCTACATGTGTGGAAAATGTTATGACAAATTGAGACGTCCAGCCAAGGTAAAGTTTTTTCCACATTTACCTCTCTCGAATAGCTTCGTCAACTCTGCTGCTTGATTAGGAAATCCTCAATTGGTATCAAAAAGCTGAGAAACGAGCCGCCGTGTATGCATCCAAACATGGTGGACACGAGAGGATCCTTGAACCTACCTACAAACTATGCTCCGTGCTGCTAAAATTACTATATCGTGGCGATATTCAGGTACCATTGATTGGCCGGGTTACTGTATTTCGGTCAAGTTCTTACTTTTGTCTCTTGTAGCCTGAGGTGGCCATGGACTACGTGGACATTCCTACACAGGACACCACAATGTCTAGTACCTCCGAATCAAAGACCGAGTCATTGATGGCGCCACAACTACCTACCCTTCCATCATCCACATCTGCCGGGCCCTCCTCTCCATACCTGTATCCGTTATCACTTAGTATCACTCCTCAAGGCGTCGCCGTGCTTCAACCGACGCCATCCACATCAACTTTTCTTCCTCCGTCCACCGAGACATCAAGCGCAAAAGCCATGGACCACGAACCCAGCATATCTGTAAACAACCTGTCAAACGAGGCATCTGAAACAAATACCGAACACAGCGACCATACCGAGCATGTATCTTCCCATCTTTCCTCGAATTACGCCTTAATCTACAATGCAATATATGACAAGTTGGATGAGATCCGACGCATTGACAAGCGAAAGTGGCATCATCAGCCTATTTATCTAGTATGTGAATCGATGGACGGGATTTATGAAATTATGTTGTTTTCTAACGCTTTGATCCTACAGCATGCCTGGATGCACTATAAAATATATCACAATGTCGCCGATGCCAAGTCGGATATGCTGCAGTTGTTCACACTTCGCTCCAATACAAAATCACACATCAATATCTGGAAACCAGGATTTGAAAGGTAAATAATTTCACGTACAACCATGATCGAATACCGACAAGGTATATTGACAATGAGATTAGGCCCGGAAAACACTTTGTTTATGTGCACAAATATACTTTATTCATGATTGAGCTTGCCAAGGCTTCCAACGATCCAGAGTTCCTGAAGACGTTATGTCGGAAACTACGCAGAGGACAGACTGTCCTGTTACATGACAAGGAAGTTTTCTTGGCTGCGTATAAGGCATACTTGGATGTATGTATTTGGTTGTTACACCCAATAGGATCCGATCTAACTCTGCATATGTATAGCTCATTCGATCAGAACTCAATTCCACCAACCCCGACCTGGATGCAGACATGAAGCGTCTGCTTGAAAGTTCAGTCGACAAGCAAAAGTTTATTACGTTGTGCGAAAATTATGCAAAGTCGCAAGCCGAAGCAAAAGCATCCGTCAAGCCAGATTTGCTTGTTCTTCTTCAGGAACTGTTCGAAATCAAGCGCTTAAATCAAGGTTTAACTGGCGATAAGACTGTGGACGGCAACATTCAACAATGCTTTGTTGCGTTGGTTCGTTCCAAAATGGATTGGGATTCGTTATTCACGCCCAAAAATCCTGAAGCCACTGCATCTGATGAAATGTCAGTTGATCAACCCTCATTGGAGACCGAAAAACCGCCAGATACTGGGTCGTCCGATAACGTCACTTCAGCGACGATCTTAACGCAAGCCAAGTCAATGGTTCACACCCTATCAGGTGCTACAAAATAAGTGCCGTTTCATCCAATGAGAATGGTGCAATTTTCGAGCTAATGGATAGACCACTTTCTTTTTTCCAATGCCAAGCCCTCATTATATTTGTATGAACATTTGTATATATATATTAGCGTCTTCCGAGAAATGAAATAATGTTACCATCAATAATCCATCATGTGCATGATACAACAGCGAATTTCGGTCGTCAATCCATGATTGAAATAGAACTTCAACCGTTAATCCTAACTAAGCAATAACCCCATCGAAGCCATAAAATGCAGATGGTCAAGTGCGGATGCGTCATTACCGGCAACTGGAACACAAGGCTATCGATTGAAACAAGACAAAAAAAATTCTATTATCTAATGAAATGGAAATTTGAACAGAATGAAAAAAGTAAAAAGCGAGACTATATTAAATTATACCCTTCATCATAAGAACAATATCTTGCACGAGATAATGATTGAAAGAAAAAAATAAAAAAAGGAAAAGCTTATAAGGAACGTGCATCTCGGCTATCCGGTGCCAGCAAAAACAGTGTATCTCGGTCAGGCGCATCAAAGGATTGTAAAAAGCGATACAACTTGGGTCCCAAACCGCCATCGCTGTGTAGCAATTGCCACAAAAGAGGATGAATGGCATTTTCTTCCAGATTTTTCAAGGCCGCATAAAGGTCTACACGCGTGCCATTAGTATGACTGACATAAAACACGTCAATGTAAGCACCTACTCTTGGTAATTACTCGAACCGACTGGTCAAGCTCCGGTATCATTTCCACTCGATCGCAGATATAGACGCATGCTTGTATCACACGATAGGCAGCGATGAAAACGGATTGTCGAGATGTCAGACCGAAAGGTCCTTGTTTCATGATCTAAGTAACCATGACTTTGTGTGAATAAAAGTGCTCTGCGAGCGCAAAAGCAGTTGCAGTTGAGCACTTACAGCCATCGATTCTCCTCTTACGGCACGACACAGATCCAGGGTTTGCTGAGCAGCATCCAGTGCCCATGCTGTGTATTGGGCTGTTGATGTTTGTGGAGACAATTTTTTGGACAACAGGGCGAGATCCATGGAAGCCCATTGCACATCAATGAGCTCTTCTTTGTAAATATTGGGATCTTCTTTGGCAAACAATGCTTTTGTAAGGGCAATTTCTTCGTTCCAGACGTTTTCTACATTTACTGTGTATGAGACATTTTCGCTCGAGCGTAATATAGCAGTGAGTAGTCGACTTACGTAGTTTTTGATCGCCACACAAGGTATCCATGAGTGTCGATTGCAAACTGGCTGTATCTTGGCAAGACTTTTGCAATTGCAGATACACCAGCTCCACTGCGCGTTCAGGATGGACCGGAGACACCAAATCGAGCGCATCCGATACCATGCTTGCCATTGCATCTCTTACATCAATATCATCATCCTAAAAAGCGATAGTACCAAAAATGTCAATGATGAATATCCGGACATTTTGTTATTGGGGGGTCATACAACGCACCTGAAGAAGCTGAATCATCGACTGCTTGACCAAAATGAGCGTTTTATCATCCACCACGTTGCCTTGTTCTGCAAACAAGTCTTTGGTCACGAAACGAAGCGATTCAACGACTGTCTCACGTAAAGATAAAGGCTATCCAAAAAAGATATATGAGTATTCACTCCTGCTATGCACACCGATAATGATGTGAACCACGAACCATATCTTCACGACTGTATTTGACGATGAAGCCGCTCCAAATGGTGATGCACTCTTTGATCCATTGTCGGTCTGCTGAACTCTTGATGATCTGATATTCAAAACTATTAAAAATTTGCCTTCCTTTTTCCTTGAACCGTTCTCATTTTATATTCACCTGCGCAAGGACCGCTCCGAGTAATGGCAGGACGGATTCCGCAACAGCCGATGACCGTTTTTGTGTAAACTGCACAACCAGTTGATCCCAATACTGCTGCAGTGAGAAATCGAGCCCGGTATTGCTCTGTTCAGGATAAGGATCCACCGCACTGAGTGACATCAGCAAGTCGGCCGTAAGCACATAGCACTCGAGACTCTGTTCGCCGCCATAGGTCATGGAAACCAGTTTGGATTGAAGATGCTGCATTCTAAAACCGCGCAAAATGGTATGAATATAGGGATCGACCGAGTTTAATGTCATGCTTTGATTCTTACCCATCAAAGGCCGCTTGGGCATCTTTGGTTTCGTCCAGAGCTTCTTTCAAGTTCTTCATTGTCTGAAGGCGAACTTCATAATCGTTGTCGTCGAGCAGGTAGAGGATATCTGTCAAAGCGACATCTTCACGATAACGTTTGATGACTGTCAGCGTGATGATATTGGCCATCATTTGCTTCAGCAAGTAAGCACCAACACCATGGATGCCTGAAGAGCGCTGGGCAATGGTTTGATTGCATTGATCAAAGTACACCTGTCTCAAAGGTTGGAAAGCTTGTTCCACCATTGCTTTCAATTCTTTAAAGAGCATAAGTAAGAAATTAAGCAAATCATTTTCAGAAAGACTGTACCTGGCATCTTGACTTGCTGATCGCTGCGAATCCAAGCACATCTGAAGAAAAATTCGCCCACAATATCCAGAAGAAGAGCGCTGGTCATATTGCTTAGCTTGTTGGAAAACACGGTATCTGACAACCTCATGAACGAACGAGGCGCATCTTTCACAAACTGTGTCACGACATCAGTAATCTCTGTGTGATACAGATGGCCTCTCAGCAAGAATTGCACCTGCAGCAGGTGTCCATGAATTTCATTTTGAGACTGATCCTTATCCAGGGTCAATAATTCAGAAATAGTTGGCACCAATTTCGTGAAAGGGATCAAAGGAACCAAAGCACGAGCCGCCATTTCTCGCGTCTGTGTATTTATCCCGATTAATAGTTCAGTTAATGCGAAACTCACTATACAGTAAGTTACCTTGTAAATAGAACTTGCTGCACAAGACATCACCAGAGGAATGAAATTGGACATGGGCATCGCCTTGTCAAATCCATCCATCACAGAAGGATGCATACGCGATAAGAGGGTCAGGATAGGATACAGACCCGGGTGAATGCTGGCAGCCTACGAATGAAATAGATTAATCTTCAAGAACAGCATAACGTTCAGCTTTTGGAATATTACCATTGAATTTTGCAACAGTTGTTCGACGGCAGCTGTCAATTCCTTGAGCAAGTAAGGGTACAGTTTTGGGAAGCGCGTGAAGAATTCACGACCGGTGAGCTTATTGACGGTACTGTGTTCGTCTCTCGTCTTCTTGGTACCAAAGGTGCGCTGAAGTAGTGTAGAGAACAACATGACAGAACAGTTTCTGATGGCCCAACTAGAAAACGAAAACGCAAAGCGTAATGGTTAGCCTCTCATCTTTTTTCTTCAGTAGATTCTAGGCACATAGTGACTTACCTCGAGGATGAGAAACCATTGATAGCGAGAGAAAAGCCATCGGAAGCATATTCCAAGACACTTGTACCCAGCTTGGAATCCATAAAGATAGTTCGCAAGATATTGTATGCGTGCACTTGGGGAAGATCAATGCGCTGGTCGGCATCGACGGGCGGTTCGGCACTGGCCAGTTCCAGTAGATGTTTCATTGTTCTCTCCAACAACATCTTTCGTGACGATTTTTCACTGCTGATGATGGCTAAAATACACAACGGCAGGCCTGCACTGCGTCGTGTGATGGAAATGTTGCTGGACGTCAAGCTAGCCAAGTTTTCCTAATTTCAACCCATAAGTATGCAAGATTCTCAAACTACATACTGTAAATAACTTACGTCCAACCATTTGGAGGGAAGTTGGGCAATAGAAGGTTCATTCCAGTTCAGCAATCTCGTGTTGAGCGACACATAAGCCGGATAGACGGCCGAAAACGCTCCGCGGTGACGGATACAGGTCAACAATGTACGGAATAAATTACCACTGGTGACCAGGTCGTCATACGTAAGCAATGACTAAGCAGATTGTTGAGCAAGGAGGCCACATCCAACAGTCAAAGCTCTACTTACATTCTCGGTTGCTGTAGGAGATACAGGAGCTTCAGAAATAATGACTTCCAACAACGAACTAAATGAGATTGATTTTAGTTTGCGACCTCCCTCAGTCGGCGTACTACTATTCATCTTTCATTTACTCACCTTGCTTCCTTGACGGCACGCCAGCAGCAGCTGAGAATGACTTGGTGGCGAGGACCTGAATCACCATCGTCGTTCTCATCCACCAACTCATCAATCGCTTCTTCCATCTCACGGAACGACGCTGGCATGTTGCCTTCCGGTGAAGGATTCGATAATACGTCCATCACGGTGCTGCAAACCGTATGAATCAATGCCAATGTGCGAGTAAAAGTCGCTTTCCATTCATGCATGTTGCTGCGGACGCTAGGGCTCCTGTAGTCGATTTCACGGATCACATACCTATCGCGATGAAAATCATTAGCTTTCCAGCCCTATGTATCGGTAAAGCGAGATACCTACTGTAGAGCAAGCAAAGTACCGTGCATTGGATGTTGCTGTGCGGCAACCAACAGATTGGTTTTGGCAATATTCACTTGCTTTTCAAGCAAATCCAAAAGTCGCTGAGTGAATGTCACTGTCAACCATATTATGTTAATCAATTTGCGCCCTTTTGGATGTGACCTTGCGTACCTGCTGCTGACGATGTTTTGTCCGAGCTTTTCTTGGGCTGAACGCCTGTTTGTTCAGGATATAGATCGAATCCTAGTTCGGTAACATATTTACGGAACACCAATCTGAACACCATGGCGCCACTGTCACTTTCGCCCGCTCTCGTGCTGACGACGTTGTTGAGACCCCACCAAAGAAGATTTTGCACATCATGGACGGCTTCGAGGCCAGGAAGGGGGTTAGGGAACTGGCAAAGAATATCGAATGCCAAAGATCGATTCAGATCGTAGGGGTTCATCAGCACATCGATGAGAAGTTTGGCGTTGCGAGCGGTAGCGATAGGAATTCGGAAAGGGAACTCTGGGCGGAACGTGAAGCCATCGGGAATGGGCAATTCTTCAATGCCAAAGATCTTGATCATGACACTGAGAATACGTAATGCGGAGGCCACCCTCTGGAACGATGCGCCGGGATAAAGCGACATGGCTACGTGATCCATCAGCCAGAATAGAAAACTTTTAGCCTGATCGATCGATTGTTGAATATCTCCAATTTCGTTGAGGGCATATTGTCTATCTTTATCGGTGATGGTATCTGCTTTCTTTTCGATATACGATTTTCGTGATTTCAATGTGCGGTATTGCGCATACAAATTGGCTCGTAGTCGAGTAAAGATCTTTGTTAAATGAGCCGCGAGTTTTTGACGGAATTCGGGCGATGTACAATTCATATTCAGCGGTAAAAAGAGCTTCAACATTTCCAGCTCCACCTCGGTGACGCCGGAAGCGACTTTGCCAGACTCACACAAGAGTCCAAACACATCAATACGCACTTGGGGATCGGCATGGTAAATCGCGAGTTTCAGCGTGTCGATGGAGATTTTGTGAGTATCGTCTGAAGCACCGCCTACAATAACCAAGGCGACCGCCGCGGTGATTTAAGTACCCCTCATTCACCCAAGTGACCATGTACATTTTGTTCTTACCCAATACATAACCACTGCCATCCACGATCTCAAGACTTCTTCCTACTTTGAGGATAGTAATGAAAGCGTGAAGAAGAAAGTGTCGATCCAAGACTGCCCATTGCTCATGATCCGGTTTCTGTAAAATGCTCATCATACGCCAAAATGATTCAGGGCATAACTTGAATAGCGGTTGGAGAATAAATCCGCTGGCATTTCGTCGCAACACCTCAGACGTTGAGGTCAAGCATCTCAATGCAGGCATCACCCATAAATCAATCCACTGCCCAATGGCCAACTGATACAGAAACGAAAGAAATGGATGCATGAGCAGCGTACTCCTTTTGTGGTATAATGATGATCTCGACTTACTTGAGATGAAGCATCTTTTGCCTTGAGTTTTGTGTTGTGGAACTTGGAGCCCTTGTATCCGGGAATCGTCTCTTCCACTCGACGATACAGAAAAGTCAGAATAAGCGATGTGATCTGAGGCGACAGGACCAGGCTGTCCATCGCGCATAAGCATTTCCAAATAAGATCCGGCTCGGCTTGCAAAAATGCATCCGTGCCGATTTTCGGTACCAAAATATTCAACAAGGCATATTTCACCTAGAAGCATGAAATTAGAGCTCCAATTTCTTTTTCCTATTTCTGCCACAACAGGTTGCAGTACCTTGCGGTGCCAATCCATCATCATAAGGTTTTTTAACAAGCCCGATAAGAATGCATCATATTCTTTCTGCTCTTTATAGAAATCTGCCTTGATCTCCAACGTTTGTAGCGTTAATTCGAAAATAGTTCGCACCTGAATGGCATGTACACATAAGTCTCTCTGTCGATATACTGGACACTTGCTCGCTTACCTTGTGCTGAATAGCATCAATAGGATCATCCCAGTGATCCCACACGTAATGAATCATTTGACCCACGTTGTCAATAGTGAGCACGTCAGATACTTGGTTCATGACGTCGGTGTTTCCCTTTGAATTGGAAAGGATCGTGGTCGTCTCCAATAACCACATGCCCAAAGATTCAAATGCCATCACTTTGGTTTGCGCTTCCAAATCCGAACGAGAGCAAATCAGATCAAGGCTAATGAAGATGGCTTCGTACAAACTCTTGGGAACGCTATCAATGCCAAAGGGGGGGGGAAAGAAAGCCATTTTAACATCAAGCCAATAACCTCACGTGGAATCGCTTACGTTTCCAACCAAGAGACAGGACGGAACTCTTCCGGCAGGTCCGACGAGAGTAACACCTCTCTGCGAAGGCCAGAGAGGATACCTCGGAAGATCGCGAGCATTGGAACATCACGATCTTGCCATCCCTTCATGCCGACCAATGCTGAAGGTGGGGTGAGTCCGAAAACCTGGCGAAGATGAACACAGGCGGGAAGCGAACTGACACCTTGTGCAAAGAACCATCCCAGCGCCCAATCACGAGCAAATCTGTCGTCCTGAACAGCATTGATCACGGATCCCAAAGCCATGCCCGCTACTTGGCAACATTCTTTGACGTAGGTTCCTGTATGGCTGCAAATATCCAGTAAGATCCGGACCATGGCTACCAACAATTTCACGTCCTCATCATCCTCCGTATATGTGAGCGTGAATTTTGCAAACATTGTTTGTGTCATTTCATGGCTACGCGATAAGAGGGCCAACAGCGTCTTTGCCAAGTACTGAATATCGTTCATCAACTGATCGATCGTCGTGGAAGTCAGCATGGTTTCCGTATCGGTTCTCGCATTGTGTAATTGTTGACAAGAACTCTGCAGGCCTCGGACCAAAAATTGAAGCGTTGCTTTGAAGTTTTGCATGATGAGCTGCTTTCCAATATCAAAGTCTAGCGTAGCATAAATGGTCAATGCTTTCTGGGCCAACGAATGTTCTGCGAATTCTTGGAGGGACTGTGCCAAAGCGATATATCGTGTATAATAATGCTGTAAAACGGTATCGTTCCCGTACTTTGAAATAATATTGATCAGCGGCACGAAATGACGACGGGAGACATTTTCAGCGGCAGCGAAATATCCCAAGGAAACAATGGGCTGGACGACGTGAATGATAAAATCGCGATCGGTTTCGGGCACCTCGTTTGCTGAAGTACATGACTGCAACGATTTGGCTGTCGTAGGGTCAGTGATATCATTTATTTATTTTTCGGGCAATGGACTCGAAGCACTTACCGACTTGCTTTAAACAGGCGGCCTGATTCTCCCAAGACGAGTCGCGATTCTTAACGAGCTTATTCAGCGCGATTACGGCAGGGTGATCTTGGCCAATGCGTCCTCTGTCCACATAATCATCGAGAATTTTAGACCAAGTAGAAAAAACCTGAGGAGGGAATTTCACCGGCTTGGCGCCATGCTTCTTCTTCTCCGAGATGCTCATCGGATATGGATGTTCAGCCGTAGCCCGATGTAACAGGCATGCTTTGATCCATCACTTTTTTTTTTCGTCAAAAGCGAGTCACGATTGTCAATAGTTAAAAGTCCGCAGCATTAACCTACAAGCTGGAGAACCCTCCATGGCATTTCTCTCTTTCGGCATACAATGCCCAGAATGCTTGTTATTTCTCGAGGTTATTTATTTTATTTTCCTGTTTTTGTAGAATCGATGCGATATGCAAGCGATGCTTTAAAAAGGCCGCGTTATTTATTTATACGATAGTTTTAATCAGCATGGCAACCAGTAAACAGCATCTGCCTTGTCCGGGATTAACTTAAAAAAAGAGATTCATTCATGGGCACCTGATTTCATTAATATCATGTCATGAACTGATGGGTGAAAAATGCATCAAAAACATTGCTTCCAGAATTCAAAAGACATTTAACAGCCGCTTCGGTAAAGTTTTTTCTTTTTATTGCAGAGTTTCACCTTAACTTATCGCAGCAAATTTTTTCCTTTTTTTGGTCTTTTTTTTTGCTTGCAACATTCAGCAACAGGCAAGTGAAGTCTATTATGGGAAATCGTGTATGTTGGCAGCCATTCCGAGCATCCGGAACCTGCTTTGAACGAGATTCTGCATATTTCTGCATCGTCATTGTGGTACCATCCACCTGCCTGATTAATCTTGCAATAGAGTCGAAAATAGAAGGAGGAAGTGCCAAGTTTGGGTTACCTGGAAGAACTTCCGGAAACGAAACAGTAAAAGAGACATTTTATTCTTCCTCATTTGACAAGTGTCAAGTGTCTCTTGATGTCGGACAATGAATCGAAGGGCTCTTCTTCGTCGGCCATTGAAAACCAATACGTCATAGAGACACTCTCCTGCATTACATGCGGACAGTGCGTTCCTACATTTGCTTTGAACGGAATGTCAACTTTTTTGTCGCCTATTCTGGCTACGACGGTATATCATGCCGGGATGAAATGTTTTGGCGTCGGTCCTGTGTCATTCCATATAAAGTACGTGAACACTATATCATCGAACTTCGTTTCTCGCTTACAATAATTTTGCCGACTTACCGGACCTTGAAACCCCATGCAAGTCCAATTCACCTTTTTCGGGCATGAATCGACAGATGCAAGTTTTTCCGAGAAAGAAATGAAATCATTCAACTTTTTTTTTTGCATAGCCTTTCACCAAACCGTTAGAAACTTTTTTCTAAGCGGAATTTTCCTTCATCATTATTTAACTCGTATAGAGACAAATTGAAACTTCCCTTTCGAACCGATTCTTCTCTTCGTTATTACTTTGAGCCTATTTCACCCAATTCCTCCTTATTTTTTCTGTAAATTTATTCTAAAGGAAATATAGTAATCGCAACATGGAGATGCCAGCGTTGCAGGCCGTGCCGTCTGTGCGGTACGACCGAGATGAAGATTTTCATCAAAACGAACAAAATCGACCGTCATCGGTTGCTAGCGAAGATAGTCAGCCTGACAGCGCAACCGATACTGGTTCGCAATTGAAACGATCCACTACACGAGCAACCGAAGGTGGCTTCGGTGAACGATCGGGTAATGCTGTCAACATTGAAGATGCCATTTCCAACTACCAGTCACTTCGTCGCGAGATGACCCAGCAGTCCCGTATGTCCCGACGTCCCACTGAAGGAGGCCAAGAAGAAAAAGGTCCCGAAAGTGATGATTTTGATCTCACTGATTTCCTCAAGAGCCACAACGAAGAAGCACAAGCCGCCGGTTTTCATCCCAAGAATATGGGTGTCGTCTGGAAGAATCTTGTTGTGAAAGGCCTGGGTGCCGACGCTAAAGTGATTGGTACCAATTATACCTGGCTGAAATCAATGGTGCAATTCTGGAAATGGGGCAAACACGAAGGTCATGATTTCACTATCCTTAAAGGAAATAATGGTTTCTGTAAAGATGGTGAGATGCTGCTTATTCTGGGCCGTCCAGGTGCTGGTTGTACTACGCTTCTTCGTGTGATCGCCAATATGCGATCTTCTTACACCGATATCGAGGGTGAAATTTCCTATGGTGGCATAGAAGCCCGCGAGTTCGGCAAGCATTTTCGCGGTGAAGTCTGTTACAACGAAGAAGAAGATTTGCATTATCCCACTCTAACCACCAAGCAAACATTGACGTTTGCGCTCAAGACAAAAACACCCGGTAAACGTCTTCCAGATGAAAGCAAGGGCGAATTTATCAACAAGGTGCTTTATATGCTCGGAAACATGCTTGGTTTGACCAAACAGATGAATACCATGGTCGGTAACGCTTTTGTACGTGGTCTTTCCGGTGGTGAACGTAAACGTTTGTCCATTGCTGAACAAATGACAACGCGTTCCTCCATCAACTGCTGGGATTGTTCCACTCGTGGTCTCGATGCCTCTTCCGCCTTGGATTATGTCCGTTCTCTGCGTATCATGACCGACATTTTGCATAAAACTACCATTGCCACTCTGTATCAGGCTTCCGACAGTATTTTCCATTTATTCGACAAAGTCATGGTGCTTGACGAAGGTCGTTGTCTCTATTTTGGTCCTACCTCCAGTGCCAAGTCCTATTTTGAAGATATGGGTTTCTTTTGTCCGGATCGTAAATCGACCCCTGATTTCCTGACAGGTCTCTGCAACCCGAACGAACGCCAGTTCCGCGAAGGTTTCGAAGACAAGACGCCGGTCAATTCGGCTCAGTTTGAGAAAGTATTCCTGGAATCGTCACTGTATCAAGATATGATCAAAGAACGTGAAGAATACGAAGCCAAGATTGCTGAATCCCGCCCAGATGAGCATTTCAGAGAGGCTATCCGTGAAGCCCATCAGAAACACGCTCCGAAACGATCTCCCTTTGTCGCTACGTACATTTCCCAGGTGAAAGCGTTGACGATCCGTCAATTCCAGCTTATTTTTGGTGATAAAGGTGCTTTGGTGTCTCGTTATGGTGGTGTCGTTATTAAAGGTCTTATCATGGCTTCCGTCTTTTACAAAATGCCTCTCGATGGTACTGGTGCTTTCTCACGTGGTGGTGCTTTTTTGTTTTCTTTACTGTTCAATGCTTTGATTGCGCAATCAGAATTGGCCGCCTTTATGCAAGGTCGCCGAGTCTTGGAGAAACATAAGCATTTCGCTTTATACCATCCATCGGCGTTCTATATTGCTCAAGTTATTTCTGATCTTCCGTTGGCCTTGGTGCAGGTGATCATCTTTGAAATTTGTGTCTACTTTTTAATGGGTCTCGTACTGGATGCCGGAAAAGTAAGTCTTATTTTCTTTCAATGCCCATCACGATCATTCATGTGTATTGATTATATTTTATTGCTAGTTCTTTACCTTCTTTATCATTCTTGTGGTGACCAATATGTGTATGAACGGTTTCTTCCGATTCTGGGGTGCTGTATCGCCCAACTTTTTCATGGCATCGCAGTTATCCAGTATTCTGCTTATTGCGTGTCTCATCTACTGTGGCTATCAGTAAGTCATCACCATCCCATTGTAACTTACATCAATCAGTATTTATATTGAGTGATAATTTTTAGAATTCCATACAAGATGATGCATCCTTGGCTGTTCTGGATTTATTGGATTAATCCTCTGGCCTATGGTTACAAGGCTTTGATTTCCAATGAATTGACTGGTATGAAGTTTTCTTGTGAGGGCCCCAACTCGGTGCCATCCGGTCCAAGCTACAACCAGCAACAATATCAGACGTGCTTGTTGCCTGGTGGTCAACCCGGTCAACCCTATGTTCTTGGTGATACCTATTTAGCAACAGCTTACGGTTACTACACCAATCAACGTTGGATCAACTTTGTCGCTGTCATTTTATTCTTCCTTTTCTTCACCGTCATTACTGCTCTGGCTATGGAATATGTCGATCTTCAGAAAGAAGGTTCCATCACCAAGGTGTACAAGGCCGGCCGCGCTCCCAAGGAAGAAAGTGAAGAAGAATTACTTCAGAAAGTGCAATCAGCAGAGGATGAAGAAATGGAAGCTGTGTCACACGGAACGACCTTCTCGTGGCATCATATCGATTACACGGTGCCTGTCAAGGGCGGTAAACTCAAGCTACTCAATGATGTTGGTGGCGTGGTGAAACCAGGTCATCTGACCGCTCTTATGGGATCCTCGGGTGCTGGTAAAACCACTCTTCTCGATGTATTGGCTCAACGTAAGACAATTGGTAAAGTCGAAGGTCGCATCTATATGAATGGTGAACCCTTGAACCATGACTTTGAACGTGTCACTGGCTACTGTGAACAGATGGATGTTCATAATCCGGCTGCTACGGTGCGTGAAGCGCTCAAGTTCTCTGCTTATTTGCGTCAACCGGCTGAGGTGCCAAAGGAAGAGAAGGATCAGTACGTAGAACAGATTATTACGTTGATGGAAATGGAAAAGATTGCGGATGCTCTTGTCGGTGATCTGGAAACCGGTGTAGGTATTTCTGTTGAAGAACGCAAACGTCTGACAATTGCGGTGGAACTGGTCGGTAAACCGAAACTGCTTTTCTTGGATGAACCTACATCTGGTCTGGATGCGCAAAGTTCGTACAACATTGTGCGCTTTATTCGAAAATTGGCCGATGCCGGTTGGCCCGTGCTGTGTACCATCCATCAACCTTCGGCTACCTTGTTTGAACATTTCGATCATTTGGTTCTGCTTGTGCGTGGTGGTAAGACGGCCTACTTTGGTGAAATCGGTCCTAACTCGGAAACCATGATCAACTACTTTGAATCGAACGGTGGACCTAAATGCTCGCCCAATGCCAATCCTGCCGAGTACATCTTGGAGTGCGTCGGTGCTGGTACGGCCGGTAAATCCAATCGTGACTGGGCCGATGTGTGGGCCAATTCCCCTCAAGCCAAGGCTTTGGAAGACGAATTGGAGCAGATCCATCAGGACATCGATCACGACGCCAAGAGACCCAAGGCTAGCAAGTACTCATTGAGCTTCTGGAATCAATTCTGGCTTGTGTACAAGCGTATGAACGTCTCGTGGTGGCGTTCTCCTAGTTACAATTTGGGTCGATTATTCAACGTATGTTTCATTGGTCTTATTTCTGGTTTCTCTTTCTGGAAACTCGGCAATTCCCCTGGTGATATGCAAAACCGTATGTTCTCGGTGTTCACTACGCTGCTCATGAGTAATGCTCTCATTATTCTGGCGCAACCCCGATTCATGCAAGAACGTATGTGGTTCCGTCGTGAATATGCATCCAAGTATTACGGCTGGGCTCCATTTGCCTTGTCCTGTATCCTTGTGGAAATCCCGTATCTTTTGTTCTTCTCGGCCATCTTCCTTTGCTGCTTCTACTGGACCGCAGGTCTTCAAAATGAATCTAGCCGTGTTGGTTTCTTCTACATCCATTTCGCAGTGTTTATGATGTACTCAGTGTCTCTTGGTTTCATGATTGCTGCCTTCTCCAGTACTCCTCCCATGGCCGCCGTCATCAATCCTTTCTTCACCTCCATCTTGATTTTGTTCGCCGGTATTGTCCAACCTCCCAGCTCCATGCCTCATTTCTGGAGCTCTTGGATGTATTGGCTTGGTAAGTCTGGTTCAATCTTTTTTTGGATGGGACATAGCCTGGAATCGAATACTAAATGTGATTTTTCTTTGTAGATCCATATCATTATCTAATAGAAGGTCTTGTGGTGAATGTTATGGCTGGTGTTGACATCCAATGTGGTGATGGCGATTGGATCCCTGTGAATGCTCCTCCTGGACAGAGCTGTGGACAGTATTTCCAAGAGTACTTCAGCTCTCCACAAACGACCGGTTATTTGCAAGATCCTAGTGCTCAAGGGACATGTAATTACTGCCAATACACAAAGGGTAACGACTACTATGAAGGACGCATCGGATGGCACTACTCCAACAGGTAAGCAATACGAAATGCTTTTGATAATTTGGAAAGACGACTCATCGCTCATCGATTTTTATAGATGGCGTGATTTTGGTATCCTTTGTGCTTACTACGTTTTCAACGTTTTCGCCTTCATGTTCTTCGTATTCTTATTCCGCAAGGCTAAGCGTTAAATTATGTGGCATACCATGATTTTCATTCAGTTCAGTGCATAATATTATATCTACGAACTTTCAGTAGTACGGGCCGGTCGGATTATTCATAATTTACGACCCAAAGAAAAAAAAAATCAAAGGCCTCGCTCTGTTATATCATAATAATGTGTAATAAAATTAGATCTTTTTGACTGAAATGTTACGTTGTAGGGAAAATGCCGAAGATATTTAACTCCTTGGGCCCTTATTTTCGCATCACCATTACTTTGAACGCATTTAACTTGCTGATCTTGAGCACGATGAGCCGTGCTTCATGTTGCCGCTTGCTTCAACATGCTAACTTTTTCGAGACACTCCTAATTCTGCCCTTTCCATAGTAATACCGAAGGGCTGCCTTGCCATAAGCAACCACCGGAAAGGTTCACCAAGCATGTCGTCATTTCTATCAAACTATAGGTTAAATGACATTTCTATCAGATGCCAATGTATTGCTAACATCAATATTTTTGCTGTGACATACATTGTATAATGCGCTTAAGAGAATATTGACCCACGGGTGTTCTCAAGGTGCACGTGCTTTTGAACACATATTTGCTGATTTTGTATACAAAGACACATACAATTCTGATATAGATCTTCAATACATCCTTGCATGCAAATTACAAGCCCTGTCATGACCATATAAACGATGATAGGCTTCCGTACTTGGTCATGTTCAACAGCATTCCTATCTTTTTTTAGATTCCGGATTTATATCAGATTTGTGTCGCCTGCTCTCCAAAAAGAATTTATTACCTGTTGTAATAACTGGTTAGACTGCTACAAACATACGCCAGTGTCTTCATTAGTATTATGAAAAGAGGCACTGATGCACCCATGGAATTCATAAATAGCTTGCTCACTGACCAAATGTGCTGTCAGTAAAACTCCAAAATTGTATCGGAGCAACCGGGTGGATCCATCCCTTATTCCCCCCACCCATTTCTTCCACCCCCAACTTCTGGACTGTCTAGCTGATGAAGTTTCAAACACATGGTCCTGAGTTTTAAACAAGGCAGTGAGTGACGCTAGACCACGGGAACTTTGGGATCTTCTGTTGTACAGAAAGCGTACACAGTACCAGCAGCAATAATGATTTCATCACGATAGTGGCACCCATCTATGTTGTAATTCAAAAGGTAAAAAACAGTTTATTGTGATTCAATTGAAGTTGTTACTCGAAAACACGAATAAAACTAGTTTCATAACCATGTTGGAGAATGCTGTGCCGGCCCACTGGGAAGGCTTTGTAGCGGAAGTCTATAAATACAGAATGATTTAAGGTAAATGAATATAAAAGATGAGACGCAGTATAAAGGAGGTGAAATGGGAAATCTAAGCATGCTTCACGACGAGAAGGTGGTTATTTTTTCTCGGATGACATTTCCTGTAGTGGTTCGTGCTGTTCGGTAGAAAGTGGGTTATATGTAGGCAACATGGCAGCCTTGGCGGCTTTTTCCGAAAGTTCAACTTTCCTATAAGCACAGATTTCCACATGAGTAATTATGCCAGCAAGAAACCTTGTCGACAGTGTCTACTTACCCATACCAGGCACCACCAGCCAATGTTAAGAGAATACCAAAAGCGTTGGTGGCGTTGATATTCAGCTTGAAAATCATGACAGCCAGGATAATGGACAACACCTGCTTCACATTTCCTACAGAACACATTTCAAAATTCCTGGTCTGCGTCGTTTTGCGTTAATCATGACATACCAGCTACTGTCATGGTGAGAGCGCTTGTCTTTTTGTTGGCAGTGAAACTGACAATGTTGAGAGCAAATGCCAGGATACCATTGAACAAGAGTCCTACAGCAAGCTGTTTGGTCATGTTTGTTGCCGAGAATTCTTGTACTTCTGCCAGTTCGCCGGTGAAATATGCATAACAAAGGCATTGAACAAAAGCGAGCGGAGACATGCGGAAAAGCAGATCTAAAGGATGAAGCTTCAAACGACCAACTTGGACACGATTGGTTACAATGGTCTTCACAGCTGCCAGAGCGGTGCCAAGCACAGTCAATAGGAAGCCCATCATGGTGTAATCATATTCACCCGCGGTGGCAAACGCTACGCCCAGTACCACCTATAATGAAACAGCAAATGTCAGAAGTGCCGAGGAAAGATCGCGAGAATGGTGGCACTTACAGGACACAGCGACCAATAGATCATGCGTGAATATGATTTTTGCAAAAACATGAGGGAAATGAGCACGGTGAAAACTGGTGTCATAGCGCGCACCACTTGATGGAACTAAGTCGGAAAGGGAAAATTGCGAACAAAAAAAGTTCAATCACCCGAAATATTACATCACACACTGTATACGTACTGCAACGGATACGAGATTTCTATGTTAAAAATAGAGACATCAGCACAAGTTGCCTTATCTATTGAAAGATTCTCCTCTCCCTCCCCCAACTCGAGCCAGTGGTTGCAGTTTTGTTTATCTTTCCCGAAATAAGCCCCTTGTTATCTCCATGACATAACCGACCAATGATCGACTACCCTAGGGCCGCATGTTGAAAGTAATCTCGACTGATATGCAGCACACAATGAATGATCCCTCTTCTTCCCCAAATAAAGAAATAAAGCCTGCCGACCCAAGGAAAGATATGCAACACTTACAATGAGACATTGCTAATGGCGATATTGATAGTGTACAAAACTGAGAACATGAGCATGACCATGTTCTCATTGCGACCGAGCGTGGCAGGCACAAAGAAGCCAAAAATATACAGGAGATAGCATCCGATCGAACCGCAAAGGGTATGAATAGCGGTGAGTGTCCAAGGGTAGCGGAAGCCCAGAAGAATGGCTTTGTTGTAAAGGGTAAGGGACAAATTCAAGATAAAGTACAGGCCGAGCCAAAGGTATCCGGCGTCAACGGAAGAGCGAACCGATGACATTATTGAACAATAGAGAGCGAAAGAGAGAAAAAGGAAAGGAAAGGATACCGAGAATAAACGAACAGAAGAAAAGGGAAAAACCAGATGCAGAAAAACGAAAAGAATAAAAGAAAAAAAGAAGGCAAGTGCCATTTCCCAAACGATTAATACGTCCATCATCCAATCAAAATACCGTGCGGTATTTCGTTTGGCTGAGAATACTTTATTAGCTTGCCTTAATTGGGAAACTCGTTTATTGCATCTTTTTTTTTCTGGTGGATCAACGGAAATGAATCCCAGAAGGGATAAAAGCCTGTTGCCCTCCAAGGAAGATATCAGCGCTGTTGTGAGCAACTTCGTTGACTTGCCAAGCAGAGGCATGGTTACGATCTTTCTCGCCATTACGAACGCTCCATGTTTCCTAACTGTAACTGATCCCTGTTACTCTACATCCTGCAATTAGACGCTGTCTGCCTGAACCATTCTTTACCTGTCTCCAGCTCTAAAACATAACGTCATACCAAGTTGCGGTATGTTATTTGTAGCAACAAGGTTATTATGATGTTGCCCCATGTCGACATGGCAACGTGAGTGACCGATTTGCATTTTTCTACATTGGATATGCGCTTTTATTTGCCTTGCAAAGAACTCAGAGGCCATAACGGAACATAGATCCCAGAAGTAAAAGGAAAATAGACGCACTCAAAAAGTCATAAGTCCTTGGAGGAGGGCTTAGATGCAGAAGCGAGTCATATTATAGGAATTTTCTCGTGCTGATGCGGGTAACGCATCCGCGATGTGCAACATTATCAGATATGGGTGCCACGGATGCTTTGACAACAATCGAGTTCGTTCTTAGAAGTGTCCCTTTGAATAGTACCACTCGTTAAAGATTTGACATAGTATAGTTCCAGTTCTGTGAAAGGGTGCTGGATGGTTTCAATTACTCTGCATATTGCAACTATTGAAACCGAGATGTATAGTCTTCGATCATCATTCTATGTATTTCTCATCGCATAACATCTGCACACGATGCACTCCCACTATCAAAATTCCTTATTTCTCGACCATCTAGATTTTCACTGTTGTCGACTTGCTCAGCTTACCACCATATGAGCGGCAAGCAAAACAATGCAATATGCAACTCTGACTGAACAAGTATTGTATGGCGGACGTGTCATCCATTGTGGTGTGCAAACAGATTAGGATCCACCGGCTACAAATTGCGAATAACATGGGCCACTTTATTAATTCACTACAGCAAACGACCCGCTGCCGATGATAAACAACCTCCGATCATTCATTGTTTGCACCACGTCATATGCTCGTGGACTGTGGAAGTTGTTGTGAGGATACCCAGCCCACATTGTCATGCTTTGCTTTTAAACTTTCGGTTTATTGTTATTACTGAATTCTAATGGTTGCTTTCATTCTTAGTGTTCGCCTTCGGCGGCATGGCCAGCCTTGGAGGTAAGGTAGGCATGCTTAGCGTTAGCCGAGCTGTAGATGTAGTAACCGAGAGCGAATGCAGTACCGACGTAAGGCACCTGAGATAAAGTGCGACGAGCAGTGTTGAAAACGGCGTTGTACATAACACCAGCAAAAGCTCTTTGTTCGAAGGGGGAAAGGATGTAAGTGACGACACCCTAAAAAAGAAAACTAGGTTAGAATGCGCGCTGTACACCACCATGTCGTATGTGTTTCATTCGAAATTCTCGCAATAGTATGGTGTTTTTTGAACGTCAAATACGTACTCTTTGAGTGGGACCACCCATGTTACCCCACCTATACAGCCATTAGTACAAAGGATCTGTAACGATAACAGCGAATAGAGAACTTACCAGCCCATGTAAGTTTTACCGCCAGCTCCGCCCATGTTGCTTTATTAGTTGCTAGAAACGTCACGTCAGCATACGACAGAAGAGTTTATCTAATGGGACGTTGTTAAGTACCTTGATAATGTAAAGAAGAGTGGGGAGATTTTTTTGAGAGTCAACAAAAAAACAAATTGTTTTGTCGGGGTGGGATTGAAGAAAGGGTCCCCAAGGTGACCGGGATTTTTCAAAATTTTGCGTCATCCTCAAATGCTTGTCCGACAGGTTTTGCCGGACTTTCTGCGTCGATTTCGAGAATAATGTTCATTCTTGCAAAATAGACACATATTCATTGATAAGACGGCGTTGTCTGCAGTTTATAGTCTGGGAAGTGTAGGCTGTAATTTTTTACAAAGTTAAACCGAAATTTATCGTATTTGCTGTTTTTAGGAGACAAACGCACATTCCAATAAATCCACCTGACAAACAGATCTTAACGGTTGTCATATTATCGCAACGATATACTCTAAGTGAACATTACAGCGATAATCATTCAACTCCTATATCGCATATTGTACACAAAAATTGAATTTATTTTTAATCCAGCTGCAAATGTGAAGTAACCGAAGTTACAGCAAAGTTTTCGGTTGACCCAGGAAGAATCGACGTAAGCCATGATGATTTCACACGTATTCCTTTTAAGTTGTGGAGATATGCGTATAGCGACTTGATGTATGTTAAGAAGGACTTGCCAGTTTCTCGAAGAAAGATATTTTAATAACGAGTCCTTGGTCCCTATGTATCACCCGGTCATGATTACTGTGTTTGCTTATGGTGGAGATCGCAGGGTAATACGGACACCAAGGCGAATTGGGAATAATGGCCGGCTTCAAATATGCTTCCATCGGCCGTTGCACCTTGTGGAGATCTTATACAGAACAGAATAATGCATTCTGCCGCTCGATCTGCTCATACATACGTACTGTAGATGATGCTTAGTATCGCCATCGCCATGCTGACATGCATGCTTAATTTCTTTCCAGTAAATATGTGGTTTTGTTTGTCTACAGTATATGGTAAACATGAGCTAAAGTGCTGATTTCTTTTACAGTTGAGACAAATGAGTAAACCAAGAAATGGAAATCGAAACCAATTCAATACCGTGAGAGTGTTGGAACGATATGATCGTCCTCCTATAAGATAGGAATTAGGATCAACCATAATGGCGAAGACGATCATTATACCCGTATCATGGCTGTGCTATTCCGCGTACTGTAATTGATCTGCCTGTCTGAGCCTCTCATAATGTACTGATATGCTGTAGTTTTTATTTTGAATACTACACTGATTTATGTGTGTTTGAGATGCATCGATTTACGTATAGGATTTACCATAAGCCTATGTCAGTAGTCTGATATAAAGAAGTCAGCAGACTGACCCTCATTTATCGAGGTGTCGTCTTACATCCAATTTGCGAGAGTGATACAGTGTGATAATAGATCAAAACAGATATCGCATAATAATTGAATTCTTTGTATGAGTATATCGTGTCGATCTTTGGCCGTTTCAGAAAACAACTCAATCAGATGGATAAATCCTGCTTAGAGACTAAGTAATAACCCTGAACCGTGTTGAAAATGACTCGTCATTAGCTTATACCATATTTATTCGATATTGTGTAGCAGGCGCTAACCGGTATCTTGTAAGATCTAATGCTTGTTCAGAAACGGCAATATGGTTGACCTCGTCACAGGCGCGTTTCTTCGCAGGAATAGCCGATGGAGCCGTTTGTATGTCATAACACCGATATTTGATGAAATCTAATGAGAGAAAAATCGGCATGAAAAATATTTATGATCCTTAAATGCTTATTCTGATAGAGAAAAGTTCTACCCTTCTTGTGTACACATGATCTGCATTTCATCCATGCGGAAAATGAATTTCCGGGTTAAAAAAAAAGTGTCAAGATTTTTGGGGGAAAATGGCCGGTGGCGACATCATCTTTCTCTGGAACTCTAGTCTAGCATATTGTTTAATGTTTGAAACCGTTTATTCCCAAAACACGTGGCATTGATTTCGTTGCAAACTGCCCTGAATTTTTATAGGCTTACCATTGCAGATAATGTTCCATATTGGTAATGATCGGCGGATGGTGTTACGACAGCTTGTTGACTCTTCATCTGCAAAACTAATTAACTATTTGTGTTGATGCATTTTGTTCTCAAAAAGGAGTCAATGCGTGCTTGTCTGTGACGTTGGTCGCTAATGCATTCATTTAGCTGATCCATGACTTCGGCGGTGAAATTACGTCGAACAAGTACACAAGGCGTCAGCCACTGCATCAGAGAAAATACGAAGGCAGGGTTTGATGCGTGTCACCCGAAGAAAACGCTTACCAGTCTCAAACGAAATCAGGATAATGCATAGAGATTACTTTCATCGAAACATGTACAGGAAAAAGACATGCCAAGAAATCATATGGCAAATTGATTGTTTAGTCAGACGCCTCATCGCCACTCACGCTCAATGTCCGCACGGCATCTGAAAAGGCAGGACAATTACCGAATTTGTAACACGATCTCGCGTATATCACCATGAAATGGATATGCACAAACTGGTATCCAGATTCCCCTCGTTTCTGACTCCCCGCGAAAACAAGTCGGAAAAAGCTGTATATTTTCGCTTTGACCTTCTCATAATATACCTTTTCTCTTCGCCACTCTGTTTGCTTTTATTTTCTTTTCTACCCCCTTCTACCTTTATATCTTTGCTACAGTGTTTTCGACATACCGTAAGCAGACTTCATGGCATTCCGATAATGCCACTTTTCTCCTTCGGAATCCGATCATCATCGTCATCGCAACGTACAAAGCCAGTTAAAAAACGATTTCAGCACAAGCTTACCGCAGTGTTTACTGAACGGTGGTGGCGTCCAAAATCTCGTGCGGCAAAGAACGATCGCGAAAATACTTCGAATACGCGCGATTGGCGATCGTTGTCTCCTGATCGTCCTCCATTGCCAATAATGCCAGCAGTGGCGGACAGGTTAGCAAGAACGACGCTTCCTCTGCCTAATGTTACGCACACCACGCCGCCGACGGAACAGATTCCGATATTCCAGGTTAGTCAAGAAATTTTTTTTTCATCCTCAGTTCCGCGCAAAAAGGACAAGAAAGAGAAAAAAAAGAACACGGAATTGCCGAGATTGGGCTGAGAATAACAATGACCGGATTGAGGATTGAAACATGGTACAAAGACACCTTTCAAGGGGTAAATGTTATCTTGTCATTTCCGGCTATGTGAACGTGGACAAGCAACGCCACATGCTTGTTTATGTTCTGTCAACGTGACTTTGACCCAACTATTCACGACAAGATAAAGAGAAAACAAGGAGGCGAGGGAAAGAAAGCATGCCTCATTTGGTAGAGTACGTGAGTACTATTCACGATTGGTGATACAGTGTCGTTTCACTAGTATATCATTTCCCCACCGACGCCATTCAATACCTTGTCGCTGCCAGGTTGCCGTCGATTTGCTACTCAGTGGCTAATGACAGAAAACTGCATATGATTAGAAGGGGTGAAATGGGAAAATGAGCCAAGCCAGTGATAGTTGAGCGAAAAGCTTGATCTGCAATGACGAGAGAGGGGGACTATGATTGGCGGAAACGGGAAAGTGGAAAATGATCAGCCGAGGAATGAGCCCTTTTTTTCGCTATCTATTTATGCGCGATGTATGCACTTCTTTTTATGTCGGATTTTCTCACTCATTGCCTTCTTTTCTCTCTTCTTTAATTTTTTTCTAGCATCCAGGCATTGCTTTTGCTTCCTCCGCATCTTATAAATATCCCGCTCATCTAATAGAAGATCGTACGATACGTCCACTATTCACCATTGTTGAAGAAAGTGATACCGTCATGTCAGAAGATTCAGTTCACTCCAGCCAACCATCGAACAAACCACGCCACCAATATGAACCAGCGCTTTCGGTTCATCTCGACAATATTCCCCTCGACTTGTTTCCTCCTTATAACAATCAAACGACGCCTATTGTATCACGCTCATCCTCCTCCTCCAGTAATTCATCGTCGTCCTCATCCTCTTCATCGTCCGTAGCTTCTTATCACGCCCCAGCCGCTTGGCCTGTCCACCCCAAGAACGATCATCCCCTTTATTCCGCTGTCATAGGCGATGAAATCAAGTGTAAGCGAAAGTTCGCGAAAATGATACGTGCCACCCATCGTTTCCAGCAAGATTCAAAGAAAATCGTGCCTGAAAGAATGGAATTACTATTTGATACGCATGACAACGTCCACATCATGCGAGTCACCGTAAATGGGAAAAGCGAGCAACATAAATTCTGCGGGTGAGTTCTTTTTTCTTTTTCCTTGTTATTTTTGACATCCGAAAGAGTATGGATTCAGAATTTAACTTATTCTATGCACAGAAATTCCCAATATATCCCTCCAGAGGTGTTGCTTCATAACACCTATAATAGTCCCATGGCTGATATATGGGTGCTTGGTATTTCCCTCTATCGCATGCTTGTCGGTAGATATCCTTTCCATGCATCGAATGATCGGTTATTGCTGAAAAAGATGATGCATGGTGACTTTAGTATCCCATCTCACTTGTCTGAAGGTACGTTGCCGCACATGAAACCGACGCAACCTTAAAATGATCCTGATGCCATTTTTAATAGATGCCAAAGATCTTTTACGACGCACGCTCGCACCTGAGGCCACGCGTGCTTCGCTTGATCTTGTCATGTTTCATCCGTGGTTAAAGCCATACCAGCTTGAAGCCATGGTCCCACCAGCCAATGACGAGAATAAAAAACCGATCGTGACCTTACCCGCTCGCGAAGTACAACCACCTGTTCCTAAGGAGCAAGCCCCCAAAGCGCCCGAGCGGAAAAAGAAAGATCGACGGCGTATGGGACGTGCATTGACGCAAGCATTTATCTTCCTGATCGAGGGACCGTATCCTCCGCCCAAGCAACCGTACCATGAGCTGGCTCATCTCGGAAAAGAACGAGCAAAATAATCTCATACTATCATCTTCTCTACTACTCCTATCGTGTAACCTATTATTTTTGGTCTGTTTTCTTCCCACATATTCTAGTTTTTTGTTATTTCATCATACTGTTTTTCCTACGAGTATATACCATTCATCTCTTTTCACTGTAATTGTTAAACAGATACTGCCACCCCTTGCATCCTTAGACAATTTATTTAAATAGATTAATTTTATTTTGTGCATACTAGATTTAAGAGTTTTGTTTACGCTGCTTTCGGTTATCCTTTTGCGTCAGTGACTACGATATATATTAGAACGAGGACCATTAAACCAATCTTAAATCAACTATACCTTCCATTGTTCGTCAATCCGAGCCAAGCGTACTTGTGACTGGTACTGACGGGTCTGCCACTTTTGATACTCTTCTTCGTCCCGGCAACGTGTCAAATGATTTTCACATTGATGGTAATATTTTTTTCAAAATAAAGAAGATTTCGTTGCACATTGCGATTGCTTCTTCCGCACGATCGGTTGGTTTTTTTTCTGACATTTTCTTGATCATGCTTTGATGGACAGCTTCTCTCGTCGGAGCACGGATCAAACGCAAGAGGATTCGTACGACATATTCAGCCGCTTTATTCACAATAGCTCCGCTCCATCTTCATGGTATTTCTTGTAAAGACCTGTACCGGGGAACCGGTCGTTTGGGATAGACCTCTAGGCATCTTGGGGGCGTCGCTGAAGCCATCTACATGCAGTTCCTTCCACACCGGATGCTTTTCTGCCGATGAGGTTTGAGAGCTTCCCAGGTACTGTTGATGGATATATTGAATGTGCTCTTGAGTAAAAATCTTTGTGTAATCTTCCTTGTCATCCTCAAATTCTTGTGGAGGATCGACTGGTAAGCAGTTTTCGTAGTTCAAAAATCTGCTGTTACAGATTGCTGCGGCTGGGATAAGTGATGCCAACGGATAACCTGTGGTGGTTGTCGATGAGACATAACGAAGCACTGCTCCTCTAACACTGGCACTGAGCTCGCCAATATCGTCGGTTAATAATATAGCAGTTTTATTGCGTTTCCATGAATGATCAACCATTTCGGTTGGAAGATCCGATCGAAAAAGCTTCTGCAATTTCAATGAGCAAGTGCGGAGTTGCAATTCGTTTTCTTTCTTGGCTTGCTGAAGCAATCTCAGGTCCGTTACGGCCACCGACCGAGTCAAAATGCTCAAGAGCATACGCTTTCTAACCGTCGCTCTAACAGAATTGCTTATTGTACCGTATTTGCGTACGCTTCAATTGTCAATGCCAACTTTATCCGCCAGTTGCCATACACCCCTTGGCACATGTTTTGCTTGGGCTATCTCTGCCTTCTTCTTTGCCAAGGACTTGTCTGCCTTTTCGGGTTTTTTCATATCGTTAGTGACCTTGGCCGCCCGTAAAATTGATTGCAACCTGAAATGGAAAGCTTTTGTAGATTTGCTATGGCAAGTGCTTCGTCGATCATGGGTTCGTGACGTCTGGTGACTGAGGTTACATCTTTTTTGAATTGCGGCAGCGGGATGTTGATGGCTGAGGTATCCCGCTGCTGCCTTCTGGCTCTTGAACGCCCTGACAATTACTTGTCTCTTTATGTATGGCTAAGCGTTTTCATAAAAAAAAAAAAAAAAGTAAAAGAAAAATAAAGGAAGCAAAAAAAAAAAAAAAAAAAAAAGTTTTTGCCTTACCTATTTTTATGGTCACTTCCATCTGTATTCTGCACCGTTGGTTTCTCACACAATGAATATATCAACACTCTGTACTATTGGCCTATGAAACAATCAATATCAGTTTATCCTTCGGAACTGGAACAGGGATGGATTTCGACACTTGAGAAGACCCCTTTTTTGAGATTTCGTCATCCGTGCATGCCCCATGACAGTCTTTCGCTTCATTTTGCACATCAGTCTTCTGATCAGACAGCTTCGACTGGCCAAATTCAGGTCCGACGAACGTAGGTATACCTGTGGAATTCTGGTGCCATATTTATGCTTGATCCCAATCAATGATATTTTTTTTTCCTGAGCCGCGTCTTTATTAAATTGATTAAATTCGAGGAAAAGCCTCATGATATACGATGTTTTTAGTGATTCGCAGCTCACCTTGTTTGTGTGCCAGTGTTACTTTTAAATTTTGCCCATCGGTTACCCGAGAAACGGCAACGTATAATTGACCATGGCTAAACACTGGAACCGGAAGGTAGAACCCCACTTTGCGCAATGATTGGCCCTGCGATTTGTTAATTGTTAGGGCAAAAGCCGGACGTAAAGGCAGTTGTCGACGTGAGAGCTTAAACGGAAGATCAGCTTTCTCATAGTAAAGCATGATGCGAGGTATGGTGACTTGCTGGCCCACATGGTTCCCAACAGTGATGGTGGCAGTGACAAAATGACCATGTAAAGAGTTGAGTATCATATGCGTACCGTTACAAAGTCCAGCTTTGGTATCCAGGTTGAGCATCAGCATGACAGGCATGTTCACTTCTAACGTCAGCTGTGTTCCGGCAGTTCTACGTTAAAGAGCAAATGAGACGGCTAATCAGTATGCATAGCGTGTGATATAGCATACCTGGGAAATAGAGCGGCCAAAAGCTCTGGGTTATTATGTTTCTTGGTTGAGAGCCACATCTGCGCTTAAATATACCTTCTCTTGTCCCGGGAAACGGTTGCTACAAATGCTGTTGATTGCATCGGTGTCTCTATTTGTTGGGGCCAAGAGGCAATGGTTGGAAAACCGTGTCATGTCATCCAATGTAGCGCTCTCCAAACTTGGGTATATAGCAGCAATGAGATGATGAACGTTCGTTGTAGGCATGTACCACTCCCTAGGAAGGCGAATATTCTCCCGTGAAGGTAGACGTTCTTGACCGGGAAGGGTATGTGTCGTTCCATCGCCTATAGCGAGACAAAATGAGGGAAATGAACGTTGCTGCATGGCGTTTATATCATTGCCTTGGTTATTCTGCAGTCGCATGTTGATAGCAAGGCGCAGGGTATGGATAAGTGGCCACAAAGAAGAGAAGGATATGGCAGCATCGACGGTGTCGGAACTTGTGCCTTTTCGGATTACGGGTAGGACTTGCCTAAAGTCGCCTCCAAAGACCACAACCTTCCTTCCGAATGGAATATATGCTGCGGAAGGGTCCGATACCCTCATAATATCACGTAGAGCGCAATCGACAGCCTCACTGCAGTAACGGTTCAACAGTGGCGCCTCGTCCCATACAGTTAATGCAGCATCGCGGACTTCACCGATCTGACGATCGTCATGCACATTTAAATTGCATGTAATGGTATCATCCACTACCTGAGTTACGGGTATTTTGAACCTAGAGTGGGCGGTCGTCCCTCCATTGAGCAATAAAGCCGCCATCGCAGTTGAATGGCCTTTTGACCGGAATAGCGAACATGTGCCCGAAGGGCATTGTACAAAAAGCCGGGACCATCAACAAAGTACAAACTTGGGAGAGCAGTAGACGGAATGGCATTAAGTGAAGCCATGAAGGCATCAAAAGCAGCTTTTTGATCGGGATTGAGACTTGCCACTGGGTATTGATGTCTTTGGTCGACCAAACGCGAGTCATCATCGTCCTGCTGGAAGTCGACACCCCCTGCATCCCGGAGAAACAATGCATAGTCCTTTTGCGTTCCAGGTATAAGCGAAGTAGACAGGAAATCGGCCAGCGATTTTCCGTGGCGTGCCAGGAGACGATGAATATGAAGCAAAGCCCGCGCTCTACATAATGGGATATCTGGCTTCTCTTCGCGGGATCGGTAACGATACTGATAATCGAGACAGAGCTGCTTAGCAAAAGAATCCCACAGAAGTCCAGGATTGTCGGAGTGTGCCCAAATCAAAAAGTTATGAACAGCACGAAGGCGTGATATGCTCGTAGTAACAGCCGTAGCTTCTACCAGGCACTGGAAGTGCTCTCGCCTGGAATTGATTAGTCCATGGGTACGTGCAGCCTCTTCAAATGAATGGATATAGTACACCGCCGTGTGTCCGCAGATATTCAAAGGATGTTGGTCCAGGCACATGGTGCAACAGCGAACGCAAAGCGAAGCGTTCCCTATCAATCGGAGGGGCAAAATAAACACGCCCAACTGCTGGCCGTCCGCGCTGGCGCCTGCGCCAGGGACCGCGGACATGCAGGGAACCCTTGACGAAAATATATTCTGATGGGAGCTGGTGACAGCAAAGATGTCTATCAGACTCGTGTTCCCGATTCAGGATAAAGTAGGCATTTAAAGTCGTCAAATCATTTTCCATGCGTAGGAGCACATTCTCCAAGGTATCATTCTCGTCAAAAATGACTGACTGGCGATCAGGCAAATGAAGAGCCAAATGATTAACCGCTGGTGATCGATGGTGTATGAGAAATAGTAGATCCGCCAGATTGCTTCAGGTGCAGAGATATATGGAGCATCCTGGTACAATTGGATTTCATCGATTGTTCGCTCATTCATTCCCGCATCCGCTTCTTGCTGTTGCTGCTGTCGCTCCTGTGGACGTAAAGCGACCATGGTGCGGTCGTGGCCTTTGTAGACGTATTTAAAGAGAGATATGATGGCACTGATTGAGGAACAAATCTCGACATTGATGTGAGCGTTGTATTAGGTGCAAAGGTATAAGTTGTAAGGAACAATGTTCCTGTTGTCGATCGGGATGTATCGTTGCACCAAAAACGATCGGCCATCGTTGGGACGTTTGTAGCGAGGGTATTAATCTTCGGCAATGACCGTTTCTTCGGCAAACTGCTTCGGGTATTTTTTTGCTGCAAGTGCCGTCGACCATACAGGGGGAATTAGGGTTAAGGTACCCACATGGTCCATGCACCATGTTTTTAGTCATTGTATTATAAGCAGCGGGGTGGCGTTGGGGGTCTGGTATTTGGGCACAGACAATCCGGTCGTAATCCTCTTGTGTTCGGGGTTTATCACGTTCATGAACAATTAAAAGGATACGTGAATGAGGGAGACTCCGCTTTTGCAACTCGACTACGTGAACGGACGCGGTGACTTTGCCCAAAATGTGTTTTTTCTTGAGGTCATCCATCAACGATTTCAGCTTCAGCTTGAATACGCGAGCACAGAGATCCGGACGATCGGCTGGCCGTTGTAAAGGCTTCAGCTCACGGGGGATCTCAGGCCACTTTGGGTTACACGTAAAGGTAACAAAAATCAGGCTTCCCGAAAGGCGCGGACAATGGCCATCGCGTCTTGGTATCGTTGCACCATATCCCGTGGGCTACCCGTGAAGAATGAAGGTAAAATGACCCGGCGACCCACATCGTCGGCCGAAATGGCTCGCCCATTGGATATATCCATCAGCCCGTCCAGCATGGCGGGACGGAGCTGTGGTTGCATTTTACTGCGGATATATTCCAGTCAAAGTTGTTCGACCTTCACCCACATGTTGACAATAAACTGTTGGAGGCGCCGGCCGTAAAAAATATATAACAGTCGTCCCCACGCTCTTGCAACATATGCGCGTAGTACAGGCACTGGCGCAGGTGGAGCGACATCCCAACGTCTGCTGTCATGTTTCTAGGATTATAGGGACAGAGCGAGCTTGCCACGCGTTTTGGTGGTCTGTACGGCCACATTGACCAAGTAGAACTATCGGGATCTCAGAAATTAGAAAATATCCAAGACAACTGTATACAACGCGGCATAATTTTGAATAAACTACTGCCAAGAGAATATGTAAAATACCTTGTTGGGTGACTTGAATAAACTCAGCAGTTGTATTCATGCGATTCAACGGACACCGTGAACTCGTCATTCTTTGATGATCCGAACGTCCACATTGGCAGCGTCTGATGGTTTATCAGGATTTCCAGAATTTCCTTAAAAATGCATTTTGAAATATTATCAAGAAAAAAGTGTATATACATTGTGGAGAGACATGAAAAAAAACTGCTGCGCTTGTGCTTCTTGAATAAACGGCTGCTCTTGAATAAACTGTCCAGCAGTTATATTCCTTTGCTCTTTTTGTGCATATAATTTTATCCATCAGTTGTCTATCCTTAACCATAATAGAGGGAACAAAAGGCTTTGCCACTGCCATTGTACGAGGGGGCGTTGTATTATCTAGTCACAAGAGAGATCACGGTAGATCCGAAAATTGCTCATATTCTGGGAAAAGGAGAAATCGAATCATTGTACAAAACGTTTCGGTATTTCTGGTAACATGCGATTCTCAATATTTCTAATTGACTCCATACCAGGAGTTCCAATAAGGATAGAAGCGATGAGCGTGAATATTCTAGCGATCCCGGGTGAATCTCTGATTTTTTCTCTGAAAGATTGCCTAACTACCGCCAATAAACTACCCAATCAGAACACCGGTATAGAAATCACGCTTATACATTGCTTGTTTACAGGTCGTCCCCTCATACAGTAGCATGTTCATTTGGTCATATCATATGAAATATTTCATCATCGAACTTTTGTGGCTTTACTCTGTTTTTTAGGGAAAGCAACGAAAACCTTCCTTCTTCAACTGGGAGCAAAAACATCTCTCTAGGATGATCCACCATATTGAAGAACTTCCTTCGAAACGCCAATATATTAAGCGCTACTTTTGAGCTTTTACTGTACTTTTTTCTCCTTCTCTTGTCCAATTTACTTATTTTAGGCTGTCGCAATTGCATAAAGCAAATCGGCGACGACAACATGTATGGTTAGAACCATATAGCAAAGTTAACCACAATGATTTAACACAAGTTCCTGTGCCTTACCGTCCATCTTCCATGTACAACCTCGCCACCTTTTTCTAAATTTACTGAAGCGAAAGAAAGAAGAGATAGATTAAGTGGATAATCATTTCACTTTGAAATTTTATCCAGAATACTACATTTGCCTCGAACCGCTTCAAACGGAGGTAATTCGCGTCGGCCTTGGATTCCTAGAATGCGGAAATGTTCATCCCAACCATGTCTGTATACAATGCGTGTAGCGTATATCGCTTCCCGTGAATCATGATATAACTGAGATCGTGAATAGTGGCGAAGGCTCGAGTTTCAACGAGTATCTACTTAAAACTTTCGTAAGCTGTCGTTCCATTCGACCTCCCGGTATCACAACTTACAAATACGATTTTGCAACGATCCATTTTCCGCAGTCAGTTACCCAAAAGTGTTTATACCTTGGTCCTGTAGATCCACTGAAAAAATTCCGACTTACAGAGTGATTGCATATCCTTGCTGGCTTTTAATATTTCGGAATCAATGAAAAAATTGCATGTTTGCTTCCAACTACGTTTGTATTGCTCCAAAAGAAAGCTATCCATAGGTACAGCAAACCTTTTTGTTGACCCAGGAGTGGCCAGCGAGCTGCTTTACCCTGCAGGCAAAAGAGTGGCTCATTAATCAAATGCCGAGAGTCCAAATTCCTTTGCCACAATCAAATCGAATAAAGATCATCAATTATCCATCTTCCAATTCTACTTTGTTTCTTTATCTACCTGCGCGCAATCTACCCTTGTTTTTCCCAAATGGGGGAGGGGTTTTACAGTAGTACTAGGTCCCATAGATCCCAGGGGGCGAGCAATAGTCCGCAACGGATGTGTGTTCACTCCCCTTTAAATAAAAAAAAACTTTTGCTTTATTTCTTTATATGTTGTCCGTGGAACCAGCATACGGAATAGATCTAGCGAATCTCGAAAACGATGCAAATACCAAAAAAAAAAGGATACGACAAAAGGCTGTAACAATGCACGTCCGGTAAACTTAGAAAAAAAGGTCGTGCCGAGGATCGAACTCGGATTAGTGGATTCAAAGTCCACTGTGATAACCATTACACTACACAACCGAGACATTGTCGAGGTCGCGCGCGTATCTTCTTTGTTCTTTTATAGTTTTTTCTTTCGCCGAAAACAGCAATTTTTACTAGTAACATTCCGCCAAGAATACCTCAAAACAGTCACCCAACCTTCCCCGAAAATACCTCTTTTTGTCCCGAGTCAAAACACCGAGTCAAACTGACAAAAAACGCAAAAAACAAAAAGCCTATCGATCCCGAACTTATCGATATCCCGCCCAAAGTTCTCGGCAAACGCCAGATTTCCGCAATTTCCGAAATTTCCAACCGCCCAGCAAATTCGAAATTTTCATTCACCGACGTTCCCTCGATCACGAAACGACGTACCCCCAACATGTCAGAAAATAATTCTGTCGCCAACACCAACACCACTGCCACGCCCAACCCTTTTGATTTCGGACCTACTGGTCTACCAGTTGATCCCAATCAATTGCCACCTGCCTTGAATACATTTCTTGAAATGTTCAACTCCCGCTTTGCGTCCCTGGAAAAATTGTTCCAGGAGGAACGTGCTCGTGCCGCCCGCCTTGAGCAAGCAAACGCTGAGCTACTGCAACAAAATGCTGCTCTGCTTCAACAATTGCTCAGCTTAAAAACAGCGCCAAATCCACCAAAGCCCGCTCCCAAGCCCAAGCAGTCCACACAGACAGCTACTCCCCCGATCCCAACGCATCTTACAACCGCCGCTTCTAAGCATGCGCCTAAACCCTCCAATGAGGCGAAAAAACCCACCTGGGCTGATAAAGCCAAAATCCACCGCCCTGCTACCAAGCCCAAAAACAATAAGGCTAAGCGTCCCATCACCTCTGCAACGATGCAACGGTTGTTTTCCGCCCCCACGGGCGCATCACAGTATACTTTCGTATACTTGAATTGTAAACACCGTCTCACCCACAGTGAAGTGCGTAAAAACCTTGCTACGGCCAAAGTTCAGCAATCCCGAATTTTGGATGTCCAATTCCCCGCTCGTAACATCATCGCCCTGCTTGTGAACCAGGAATATAAATCGGATCTCATCACGTTACTCAACAAACAAGGCATCCAAATAAATCCGGACTTCAATATCCTTGACCCCAAGGTGATTGCCGATCCTATCCATGCCACCAAGACCAACGCTGAAAAATGCGACCTTGCCCAAGCACTTGTTGCCGATCGTCTGTTGCGGCTGGGTTCCCGGCTCCCTTACCACTTAATGCTCAGCATTCTCCGATCATTTACTCAGCCTGACTCCGCTGTGCAACTCTCTGAGACCGTCATCCAACGTTACCTTGATTCCCGAAAACCAGCCCTAGACAGAGAACCCGTACAAAACAGTGCTGCCACCCAAAGCGACAACACCGACAACAATGACACTGCCGCCCATATCACCACTAACACCCAGTCTTCGTCAAATGATGGTCCTGAAATGGACGAATCTCAATGAGTGCTGAGCGCCTAAAAATCGCTACTTTCAATGCCGCTGGTCTTAGGACCAAACATTACGAATTATTCCAAGAATGCACCACCTCACAGATCGATATAATTTTAGTTACCGAAACTTTCCTGTCAAAAGGAAATATCCATACCAAATGGAAACAATTCCACAACTATGGCCAGGTATCGGCTCATCGACCATTCGATGGGCTGTCCCTCTTTATCCGTCCCGATTTTCCACACCATGTTCACCATCTGCCAATCACTGATCCTTATGTTATTTCGTGTAGGATTGGTCCCTATACCCTGCATGGCCTGTACCTCCCTCCTCGACTTTCTCTTGCAGAGGCCGAGAAAAGGTGGCGTTCCTTGGAGATTGACGATCACACTATTGTGTTTGGAGATCTGAACGTACGTCTGGGCAGTGATACTGGAGATCACCGTGCCAACGACAGAGCCCCTGCGCTACGCAACTGGATCAGTACATTGGGTTTAACCTTGTGGAACTCAGAATTGGCGTATGGCATACCCACTTTTGAAGGTCACCAAGGAACAAGCATCATTGATTTTTTTATCTCGATGCACACAAACATTCTAGACGTGCAAATGCAAATAAGGAGTGACTTGTCACTTAGTTCCGACCACCACTTGTGTGAGCTATCCTTTGTACCTGTGCCCATACCACAGCTTCCCAGAGCAAATGCTGCCCGACGCCACTGGAAACTTCAGCGATTCCAAGATCCTGAGGTATTAGCCAGGTACGCTGACAGGCTAAAAGATCTTACGGGTGATCTTTTAGAAGGGATCTCAGTTGCGCTTTCCGAAATTGAAAACAACCATGCGTCGCGCGCTTGTAAACTGGAGGGCTTTGTGAATAAACTCATTGAGTCTATTTACGCCGCCTTGGATCACAGCGTTGGACCATCCGATTCCCGTAATAAAACCTGGAAATGGTTTTGGAACGCCAATTTACAAGCTCTAGCCAACCGCCGTCAAGCCCTCTATCAAAGGTGGAGACGGTCTGGCCATGACTTTGAACGCCTTACAATTCGTCGCCGGTATGAGGCGGCTTGTGCCGAACTGACACAAGCGATACGAATTGCGCGACGCATCACCTGGCGACAATTTTGTCAAAAGATGGACCAAGACCCTGTGAACATGAGTAGTGCGATCAAACGGATGAGGCTTCGGCAACGTTCAAATGTGACCCTCTCATCACCAGAAGGACCACTCCATGATGCTAACCGTATGGTGACCCATCTGGAAAGTGTGTACGGCGGCTCTGTCGACCTACGTTCGGAACCCTCACCAGAAATGGATGATTTCCAGGACAGTACACGAATCCCATGGACTCAGGCCACTGTTTATCAAGCGATCCGGAACTTGCCGTCCCGGAAAGCACCAGGTATTGACCACATACGAGCAGAAATGCTCAAACCTGTGGCTGATCACATGAGCGTCATTCTCCATAAGCTTTTTCACTTATGTTGGAGGTGGTCGTGGACCCCAAGGCAGTGGCGAACTGCACAGGTAGTCCCGATCTACAAGAATAAAGGTTCACCATCGGACCCATCCAGTTATAGGCCCATCAGTCTTACCTCGGTTTTCCGAAAGCTGTTGGAGCGTTGCCTGGTACCTGAGCTTCTCTCAACGATGCCTCAGTTAGACATTGCGCAAGGTGGTTTTCGTGCCTCTCGGGGTACTCTCGACCAAGCACTTTGTCTCGATGAACTCATGCGGCTTTATACTCGTGTCCAAGGGCAAGAGCAGTTGCCTACTCCCCCGGTGGTTGTTTTCCTCGATATTAAAGCTGCATATGACAGTGTCAATCGCTTGATCATATGGGAACTTTTGGGACATTATGTATCCCAACGACTGCTTCGCTTACTGCGTAATCTCTTTGATGACATTGTCGTCCAAGTCATATTACAAAACGTAGCGTCCCGGGAAATTTCGCCAAAGCAAGGTGTTCTTCAGGGCAGTATTCTTTCTCCTTTTCTTTATTCTATCTTTATTGATACGTTACCCCGCTTATTGCGGTCCGTATCTTCTTTTCCACAACTTATTCGCATACCTAAGCCAGCCACTGGGCGTTCGCTCAACCTGTGCTCAAGGATGCCTTTTTCTTATTCTTCCACTCATGCGAACCCGCGTTCTCTTATTGATGAGCTGCGGTCTAACCATGATCCTTATTCTGCTCCCCATGATCCTCGCCGATCTTGGGCCCCCATTAATAGTTTGCTGTATGCGGATGACGTGGCAATTATTGGTTATCCAGTAGATGTCCATCGGATGCTTGCAGTAGCTGAAATTCATTCTTATCTGTTTGGATACCGTTGGAGTCCCACCAAGTGTGAAGTCCTCAACGCTCCGGCTGATTCTTCTTTTTTTCTTTACAACAACGAACTCCCTGCTTGTACTTCTTTTAAATATCTGGGGATTCCTTTTTCTCAGTGGGGTATAGATCGTAAGGCCTTACTCGCGCACTCTAATCGCAAGACAATCGCAGCAATGCGGGCGTTGAGTGAGTCAGGTGTGCACATGTACGGCTTTGGTCTCACTGCCTCACTTCGGGCTTACAAGATTTTTGCGAGACCTATTCTCGAATATGGTTTAGCGATCTGTATCCTTTTCCGAGCTGACTTGAAGGAACTCGAGGACACCCAACGGTGTTGCCTACGGATGTGTCTCAGGCGCCCTGCTTTTTGCAAGGCAATAGGGACCGCCACTGTGGCCTCACTCGCTGCTCTCCCTTCTATGTCTTCTCGTTTTCTTATTCTACAGGCCAAATTTGTTGGTCGTGCTCATACACTCCCTGCTGATACACTCTTGCGCTGTATTATCCCGCAGCTTCAGACTCGCCGAGGGAACGCGACATGGAACAGGCTACGTCGCAACACCCTCTGGAAAGAAGTCAAGACGATCCAAGCTGAACAAGCACGTTCGTCTTCTCGGAACCAGCCATTGGATCCATTTAAAGTAGCCATCCGAAACCATCTTCAAGGGGAAATAGACAAACGTCTTGCTAGTCGCCACCCACCAGTGACGATTTCACGTGGACTTTGTCGTCCTGTATGGGACCCAATCCTGTTATTGCCGGCCACCAGCAAAGAAAGACATCGTCTTATCCGTTGGCGTATGGCCTGGCTCCCACCCACTCCTTCTGTTGCCTGCCGATGTGGTGACCCCAAAGCCCATCGTGCTCATTTTCTGGTTTGTCCGCGCACGGATTTCTTTATCCAAAGGATCCTGCAAATACTGCCATCGTCACCGCCCGACCAAGTCCATCCCATCGATTTTGCCCTTAATCAGCTCCCCCGCCGACCAAAGGTTAATCTTCGTTACTGGCAACAGCTCTGGCCGATCCTCTTGGAACTCCTCCGGGAGATCGATATTGCAACATCTGACACCGACTTTGAATCAGAACCTCCACCTGGTGAACTACTCCTTAATGCATGTGTGGCACGTCAACAGCCCACATTGCCTCATTCCAATCATTAACGTACCTCTCATCCTTTTTCCTCGTCATTATCCTCCGCCCTGGCCATTAATTTGTGCGACTTCGCTCCTTACTTTTTTTTACCATTTTGGATTTTTTTTCCTTTTTTCCTTCGTCGATCCTTTCCTTTTTTAGATTTTTTGCTATTTTTGCTATTTTTTTATTTTCTTTTTTTCCCCTTTTGGGGTTTAGCGACTATATCTTCCCAAAAACCCTTAAAAACACCGAGGCGGCCGAATCAGCCCTTGTGCGACTGGCCATTGCCCTCTGAATAAAACGTTTGAACTACACTACACAACCGAGACATTGTCGAGGTCGCGCGCGTATCTTCTTTGTTCTTTTATAGTTTTTTCTTTCGCCGAAAACAGCAATTTTTACTAGTAACATTCCGCCAAAATACCTCAAAACAGTCACCCAACCTTCCCCGAAAATACCTCTTTTTGTCCCGAGTCAAAACACCGAGTCAAACTGACAAAAAACGCAAAAAACAAAAAGCCTATCGATCCCGAACTTATCGATATCCCGCCCAAAGTTCTCGGCAAACGCCAGATTTCCGCAATTTCCGAAATTTCCGACCGCCCAGCAATTCGAATTTTCATTCACCGACGTTCCCTCGATCACGAAACGACGTACCCCAACATGTCAGAAATAATCTGTCACAACACCACTGCCACGCCCAACCCTTTTGATTTCGGACCTACTGGTCTACCAGTTGATCCCAATCATTTGCCACCTGCCCTGAATACATTTCTTGAAATGTTCAACTCCCGCTTTGCTTCCCTGGAAAAACTTTTTCAGGAGGAACGTGCTCGTGCCACCCGTCTTGAGCAAGCCAACGCTGAGTTACTGCAGCAAAATGCTGCTCTGCTTCAACAATGCTCAGCTTGAAAACAACACCAGCCCAACCAAAGCCCGCTCCCAAGCCAAGCAGTCTACACAGACAGCTACTTCCCCGATCCCAGCGCATCTAACAACCGCCGCTTCTAAGCATGCGCCTAAACCCACTACTGAGGCAAAAAAACCCACCTGGGCTGATAAAGCCAAAATCCACCGCCCTGCTACCAAGCCCAAAAACAATAAGGCTAGCGTCCATCACCTCTGCAACGATGCAACGGTTGTTTTCCGCCCCCACGGGCGCATCACAGTATACTTTCGTATACTTGAATTGTAAACACCGTCTCACCCACAGTGAAGTGCGAAAAAATCTGGCTACGGCCAAAGTTCAGCAATCCCGAATTTTGGATGTCCAATTCCCCGCTCGTAACATCATCGCTCTACTTGTGAACCAGGAATATAAATCGGATCTCATCACGCTACTCAACAAACAAGGATCCAAATAATCCGACTTCAATATCCTCGACCCCAAGGTGATTGCCGATCCTATCCATGCCACCAAAACCAACGCCGAAAAAAGCGACCTTGCCCAATCACTTGTTGCCGATCGTCTGTTGCGGCTGGGTTCCCGGCTCCCTTACCACTTAATGCTCAGCATTCTCCGATCATTTACTCAGCCTGACTCCACTGTGCAACTCTCTGAGACCATCATCCAACGTTACCTTGATTCCCGCAAACCAGCCATAGACAGGAACCGTACAAACCAGTGCTGCCACCAAAGCGACAACACCGACAACAATGACACTGCCGCCCATATCACCACTAACACCCAGTCTTCGTCAAATGATGGTCCTGAAATGGACGAATCTCAATGAGTGCTGAGCGCCTAAAAATCGCTACTTTTCAATGCCGCTGGTCTTCGGACCAAACATTACGAATTATTCCAAGAATGCACCACCTCACAGATCGATATAATTTAGTTACCGAAACTTCCTGTCAAAAGGAAATATCCATACCAAATGGAAACAATTCCACAACTATGGCCAGGTATCGGCTCATCGACCATTCGATGGGCTGTCCCTCTTTATCCGTCCCGATTTCCACACCATGTTCACCTTCTGCCCATCACTGATCCTTATGTTATTTCGTGTAGGATTGGTCCCTATACCCTGCATGGCCTGTACCTCCCTCCTCGACTTTCTCTTGCAGAGGCCGAGAAAAGGTGGCGTTCCTTGGAGATTGACGATCACACTATTGTGTTTGGAGATCTGAACGTACGTCTGGGCAGTGATACTGGAGATCACCGTGCCAACGACAGAGCCCCTGCGCTACGCAACTGGATCAGTACATTGGGTTTAACCTTGTGGAACTCAGAATTGGCGTATGGCATACCCACTTTTGAAGGTCACCAAGGACAAGCATCATTGATTTTTTTATCTCGATGCACACAAACATTCTGGACGTGCAATTGCAAATAAGGAGTGACTTGTCACTTAGTTCCGACCACCACTTGTGTGAGCTATCCTTTGTACCTGTGCCCATACCACAGCTTCCCAGAGCAAATGCTGCCCGACGCCACTGGAAACTTCAGCGATTCCAAGATCCTGAGGTATTAGCCAGGTACGCTGACAGGCTAAAAGATCTTACGGGTGATCTTTTAGAAGGGATCTCAGTTGCGCTTTCCGAAATTGAAAACAACCATGCGTCGCGCGCTTGTAAACTGGAGGGCTTTGTGGATAAGCTCATTGAGTCTATCTATACTGCCTTGGATCAAAGCGTTGGACCATCCGATTCCCGTGATAAAACCTGGAAATGGTTTTGGAACGCCAATTTACAAGCTCTAGCCAACCGCCGTCAAGCCCTTTATCAAAGGTGGAGACGGTCTGGCCATGACTTTGAACGCCTTACAATTCGTCGCCGGTATGAGGCGGCTTGTGCCGAACTGACACAAGCGATACGAATTGCGCGACGCATCACCTGGCGACAATTTTGTCAAAAGATGGACCAAGACCCTGTGAACATGAGTAGTGCGATCAAACGGATGAGGCTTCGGCAACGTTCAAATGTGACCCTCTCATCACCAGAAGGACCACTCCATGATGCTAACCGTATGGTGACCCATCTGGAAAGTGTGTACGGCGGCTCTGTCGACCTACGTTCGGAACCCTCACCAGAAATGGATGATTTCCAGGACAGTACACGAATCCCATGGACTCAGGCCACTGTTTATCAAGCGATCCGGAACTTGCCGTCCCGGAAAGCACCAGGTGTTGACCACATACGAGCAGAAATGCTCAAACCTGTGGCTGACCACATGAGCGTCATTCTCCATAAGCTTTTTCACTTATGTTGGAGGTGGTCGTGGACCCCAAGGCAGTGGCGAACTGCACAGGTAGTCCCGATCTACAAGAATAAAGGTTCACCATCGGACCCATCCAGTTATAGGCCCATCAGTCTTACCTCGGTTTTCCGAAAGCTGTTGGAGCGTTGCCTGGTACCTGAGCTTCTCTCAACGATGCCTCAGTTAGACATTGCGCAAGGTGGTTTTCGTGCCTCTCGGGGTACTCTCGACCAAGCACTTTGTCTCGATGAACTCATGCGGCTTTATACTCGTGTCCAAGGGCAAGAGCAGTTGCCTACTCCCCCCGTGGTTGTTTTCCTCGATATTAAAGCTGCATATGACAGTGTCAATCGCTTGATCATATGGGAACTTTTGGGACATTATGTATCCCAACGACTGCTTCGCTTACTGCGTAATCTCTTTGATGACATTGTCGTCCAAGTCATATTACAAAACGTAGCGTCCCGGGAAATTTCGCCAAAGCAAGGTGTTCTTCAGGGCAGTATTCTTTCTCCTTTTCTTTATTCTATCTTTATTGATACGTTACCCCGCTTATTGCGGTCCGTATCTTCTTTTCCACAACTTATTCGCATACCTAAGCCAGCCACTGGGCGTTCGCTCAACCTGTGCTCAAGGATGCCTTTTTCTTATTCTTCCACTCATGCGAACCCGCGTTCTCTTATTGATGAGCTGCGGTCTAACCATGATCCTTATTCTGCTCCCCATGATCCTCGCCGATCTTGGGCCCCTATTAATAGTTTGCTGTATGCGGATGACGTGGCAATTATTGGTTATCCAGTAGATGTCCATCGGATGCTTGCAGTAGCTGAAATTCATTCTTATCTGTTTGGATACCGTTGGAGTCCCACCAAGTGTGAAGTCCTCAACGCTCCGGCTGATTCTTCTTTTTTTCTTTACAATAACGAACTCCCTACTTGTACTTCTTTTAAATATCTGGGGATTCCTTTTTCTCAGTGGGGTATAGATCGTAAGGCCTTACTCGCGCACTCTAATCGCAAGACAATCGCAGCAATGCGGGCGTTGAGTGAGTCAGGTGTGCACATGTACGGCTTTGGTCTCACTGCCTCACTTCGGGCTTACAAGATTTTTGCGAGACCTATTCTCGAATATGGTTTAGCGATCTGTATCCTTTTCCGAGCTGACTTGAAGGAACTCGAGGACACCCAACGGTGTTGCCTACGGATGTGTCTCAGGCGCCCTGCTTTTTGCAAGGCAATAGGGACCGCCACTGTGGCCTCACTCGCTGCTCTCCCTTCTATGTCTTCTCGTTTTCTTATTCTACAGGCCAAATTTGTTGGTCGTGCTCATACACTCCCTGCTGATACACTCTTGCGCTGTATTATCCCGCAGCTTCAGACTCGCCGAGGGAATGCGACATGGAACAGGCTACGTCGCAACACCCTCTGGAAAGAAGTCAAGACGATCCAAGCTGAACAAGCACGTTCGTCTTCTCGGAACCAGCCATTGGATCCATTTAAAGTAGCCATCCGAAACCATCTTCAAGGGGAAATAGACAAACGTCTTGCTAGTCGCCACCCACCAGTGACGATTTCACGTGGACTTTGTCGTCCTGTATGGGACCCAATCCTGTTATTGCCGGCCACCAGCAAAGAAAGACATCGTCTTATCCGTTGGCGTATGGCCTGGCTCCCACCCACTCCTTCTGTTGCCTGCCGATGTGGTGACCCCAAAGCCCATCGTGCTCATTTTCTGGTTTGTCCGCGCACGGATTTCTTTATCCAAAGGATCCTGCAAATACTGCCATCGTCACCGCCCGACCAAGTCCATCCCATCGATTTTGCCCTTAATCAGCTCCCCCGCCGACCAAAGGTTAATCTTCGTTACTGGCAACAGCTCTGGCCGATCCTCTTGGAACTCCTCCGGGAGATCGATATTGCAACATCTGACACCGACTTTGAATCAGAACCTCCACCTGGTGAACTACTCCTCAATGCATGTGTGGCACGTCAACAGCCCACATGCCTCATTCCAATCATTAACGTACCTCTCATCCTTTTCCTCGTCATTATCCTCCGCCCTGGCCATTAATTTGTGCGACTTCGCTCCTTACTTTTTTTACCATTTTGGATTTTTTTTCCTTTTTTCCTTCGTCGATCCTTTCCTTTTTTAGATTTTTTGCTATTTTTTTATTTTCTTTTTTTCCCCTTTTGGGGTTTAGCGACTATATCTTCCCAAAAACCCTTAAAAACACCGAGGCGGCCGAATCAGCCCTTGTGCGACTGGCCATTGCCCTCTGAATAAAATGTTTGAACTACACTACACAACCGAGACATTGTCGAGGTCGCGCGCGTATCTTCTTTGTTCTTTTATAGTTTTTTCTTTCGCCGAAAACAGCAATTTTTACTAGTAACATTCCGCCAAAAATACCTCAAAACAGTCACCCAACCTTCCCCGAAAATACCTCTTTTTGTCCCGAGTCAAAACACCGAGTCAAACTGACAAAAAACGCAAAAAACAAAAAGCCTATCGATCCCGAACTTATCGATATCCCGCCCAAAGTTCTCGGCAAACGCCAGATTTCCGCAATTTCCGAAATTTCCAACCGCCCAGCAAATTCGAAATTTTCATTCACCGACGTTCCCTCGATCACGAAACGACGTACCCCCAACATGACAGAAAATAATCTGTCCAACACCAACACCACTGCCACGCCCAACCCTTTTGATTTCGGACCTACTGGTCTACCAGTTGATCCCAACAATTGCCACCTGCCTGAATACATTTCTTGAAATGTTCAACTCCCGCTTTGCTCCCTGGAAAAATTTTCCAGGAGGAACGTGCTCGTGCCGCCCGTCTTGAGCAAGCAACGTGAGCTACTGCAGCAAAATGCTGCTCTGCTTCAACAATTGCTCAGCTTAAAAACAGCGCCAAATCCACCAAAGCCCGCTCCCAAGCCCAAGCAGTCCACACAGACAGCTACTCCCCCGATCCCAACGCATCTTACAACCGCCGCTTCTAAGCATGCGCCTAAACCCTACTGAGGCAAAAAAACCCACCTGGGCTGATAAAGCCAAAATCCACCGCCCTGCTACCAAGCCCAAAAACAATAAGGCTAAGCGTCCCATCACCTCTGCAACGATGCAACGGTTGTTTTCCGCCCCCACGGGCGCATCACAGTATACTTTCGTATACTTGAATTGTAAACACCGTCTCACCCACAGTGAAGTCGAAAAACCTTGCTACGGCCAAAGTTCAGCAATCCCGAATTTTGGATGTCCAATTCCCCGCTCGTAACATCATCGCTCTACTTGTGAACCAGGAATATAAATCGGACCTCATCACGCTACTCAACAAACAAGGTATCCAAATCAATCCGCACTTCAATATCCTCGACCCCAAGGTGATTGCCGATCCTATCCATGCCACCAAACCAACGCCGAAAAAGCGACCTTGCCCAATCACTTGTTGCCGATCGCCTGTTGCGGCTGGGTTCCCGGCTCCCTTACCACTTAATGCTCAGCATTCTCCGATCATTTACCCAGCCTAACTCCACTGTGCAACTCTCTGAGACCATCATCCAACGTTACCTTGATTCCCGCAAACCAGCCATAGACAGTGAACCTGTACAAACAGTGCTGCCGACCAAAGCGACAACACCGACAACAATGACACTGCCGCCCATATCACCACTAACACCCAGTCTTCGTCAAATGATGGTCCTGAAATGGACGAATCTCAATGAGTGCTGAGCGCCTAAAAATCGCTACTTTTAATGCCGCTGGTCTTCGGACCAAACACTACGAACTTTTTCAAGAATGCACCGCTTCCCAAATCGACATAATCCTCGTTACCGAAACATTCCTATCAAAAGGAAATATCCACACCAAATGGAAACAATTCCACAACTATGGCCAGGTATCGGCTCATCGACCATTCGATGGGCTGTCCCTCTTTATCCGTCCCGACTTTCCACACCATGTTCACCTTCTGCCATCACTGATCCTTATGTTATTTCGTGTAGGATTGGTCCCTATACCCTGCATGGCCTGTACCTCCCTCCTCGACTTTCTCTTGCAGAGGCCGAGAAAAGGTGGCGTTCCTTGGAGATTGACGATCACACTATTGTGTTTGGAGATCTGAACGTACGTCTGGGCAGTGATACTGGAGATCACCGTGCCAACGACAGAGCCCCTGCGCTACGCAACTGGATCAGTACATTGGGTTTAACCTTGTGGAACTCAGAATTGGCGTATGGCATACCCACTTTTGAAGGTCACCAAGGAGCAAGCATCATTGATTTTTTTATCTCGATGCATACAAACATTCTGGACGTGCAATTGCAAATAAGGAGTGACTTGTCACTTAGTTCCGACCACCACTTGTGTGAGCTATCCTTTGTACCTGTGCCCATACCACAGCTTCCCAGAGCAAATGCTGCCCGACGCCACTGGAAACTTCAGCGATTCCAAGATCCTGAGGTATTAGCCAGGTACGCTGACAGGCTAAAAGATCTTACGGGTGATCTTTTAGAAGGGATCTCAGTTGCGCTTTCCGAAATTGAAAACAACCATGCGTCGCGCGCTTGTAAACTGGAGGGCTTTGTGGATAAGCTCATTGAGTCTATCTATACTGCCTTGGATCAAAGCGTTGGACCATCCGATTCCCGTGATAAAACCTGGAAATGGTTTTGGAACGCCAATTTACAAGCTCTAGCCAACCGCCGTCAAGCCCTTTATCAAAGGTGGAGACGGTCTGGCAATGACTTTGAACGCCTTACAATTCGTCGCCGGTATGAGGCGGCTTGTGCCGAACTGACACAAGCGATACGAATTGCGCGACGCATCACCTGGCGACAATTTTGTCAAAAGATGGACCAAGACCCTGTGAACATGAGTAGTGCGATCAAACGGATGAGGCTTCGGCAACGTTCAAATGTGACCCTCTCATCACCAGAAGGACCACTCCATGATGCTAACCGTATGGTGACCCATCTGGAAAGTGTGTACGGCGGCTCTATCGACCTACGTTCGGAACCCTCACCAGAAATGGATGATTTCCAGGACAGTACACGAATCCCATGGACTCAGGCCACTGTTTATCAAGCGATCCGGAACTTGCCGTCCCGGAAAGCACCAGGTGTTGACCACATACGAGCAGAAATGCTCAAACCTGTGGCTGACCACATGAGCGTCATTCTCCATAAGCTTTTTCGCTTATGTTGGAGGTGGTCGTGGACCCCAAGGCAGTGGCGAACTGCACAGGTAGTCCCGATCTACAAGAATAAAGGTTCACCATCGGACCCATCCAGTTATAGGCCCATCAGTCTTACCTCGGTTTTCCGAAAGCTGTTGGAGCGTTGCCTGGTACCTGAGCTTCTCTCAACGATGCCTCAGTTAGACATTGCGCAAGGTGGTTTTCGTGCCTCTCGGGGTACTCTCGACCAAGCACTTTGTCTCGATGAACTCATGCGGCTTTATACTCGTGTCCAAGGGCAAGAGCAGTTGCCTACTCCCCCGTGGTTGTTTTCCTCGATATTAAAGCTGCGTATGACAGTGTCAATCGCTTGATCATATGGGAACTTTTGGGACATTATGTATCCCAACGACTGCTTCGCTTACTGCGTAATCTCTTTGATGACATTGTCGTCCAAGTCATATTACAAAACGTAGCGTCCCGGGAAATTTCGCCAAAGCAAGGTGTTCTTCAGGGCAGTATTCTTTCTCCTTTTCTTTATTCTATCTTTATTGATACGTTACCCCGCTTATTGCGGTCCGTATCTTCTTTTCCACAACTTATTCGCATACCTAAGCCAGCCACTGGGCGTTCGCTCAACCTGTGCTCAAGGATGCCTTTTTCTTATTCTTCCACTCATGCGAACCCGCGTTCTCTTATTGATGAGCTGCGGTCTAACCATGATCCTTATTCTGCTCCCCATGATCCTCGCCGATCTTGGGCCCCTATTAATAGTTTGCTGTATGCGGATGACGTGGCAATTATTGGTTATCCAGTAGATGTCCATCGGATGCTTGCAGTAGCTGAAATTCATTCTTATCTGTTTGGATACCGTTGGAGTCCCACCAAGTGTGAAGTCCTCAACGCTCCGGCTGATTCTTCTTTTTTTCTTTACAATAACGAACTCCCTACTTGTACTTCTTTTAAATATCTGGGGATTCCTTTTTCTCAGTGGGGTATAGATCGTAAGGCCTTACTCGCGCACTCTAATCGCAAGACAATCGCAGCAATGCGGGCGTTGAGTGAGTCAGGTGTGCACATGTACGGCTTTGGTCTCACTGCCTCACTTCGGGCTTACAAGATTTTTGCGAGACCTATTCTCGAATATGGTTTAGCGATCTGTATCCTTTTCCGAGCTGACTTGAAGGAACTCGAGGACACCCAACGGTGTTGCCTACGGATGTGTCTCAGGCGCCCTGCTTTTTGCAAGGCAATAGGGACCGCCACTGTGGCCTCACTCGCTGCTCTCCCTTCTATGTCTTCTCGTTTTCTTATTCTACAGGCCAAATTTGTTGGTCGTGCTCATACACTCCCTGCTGATACACTCTTGCGCTGTATTATCCCGCAGCTTCAGACTCGCCGAGGGAATGCGACATGGAACAGGCTACGTCGCAACACCCTCTGGAAAGAAGTCAAGACGATCCAAGCTGAACAAGCACGTTCGTCTTCTCGGAACCAGCCATTGGACCCATTTAAAGTAGCCATCCGAAACCATCTTCAAGGGGAAATAGACAAACGTCTTGCTAGTCGCCACCCACCAGTGACGATTTCACGTGGACTTTGTCGTCCTGTATGGGACCCAATCCTGTTATTGCCGGCCACCAGCAAAGAAAGACATCGTCTTATCCGTTGGCGTATGGCCTGGCTCCCACCCACTCCTTCTGTTGCCTGCCGATGTGGTGACCCCAAAGCCCATCGTGCTCATTTTCTGGTTTGTCCGCGCACGGATTTCTTTATCCAAAGGATCCTGCAAATACTGCCATCGTCACCGCCCGACCAAGTCCATCCCATCGATTTTGCCCTTAATCAGCTCCCCCGCCGACCAAAGGTTAATCTTCGTTACTGGCAACAGCTCTGGCCGATCCTCTTGGAACTCCTCCGGGAGATCGATATTGCAACATCTGACACCGACTTTGAATCAGAACCTCCACCTGGTGAACTACTCCTTAATGCATGTGTGGCACGTCAACAGCCCACAATGCCTCATTCCAATCATTAACGTACCTCTCATCCTTTTCCTCGTCATTATCCTCCGCCCTGGCCATTAATTTGTGCGACTTTGCTCCTTACTTTTTTTACCATTTTGGATTTTTTTTCCTTTTTTCCTTCGTCGATCCTTTCCTTTTTTAGATTTTTTGCTATTTTTTTATTTTCTTTTTTTCCCCTTTTGGGGTTTAGCAACTATATCTTCCCAAAAACCCTTAAAAACACCGAGGCGGCCGAATCAGCCCTTGTGCGACTGGCCATTGCCCTCTGAATAAAATGTTTGAACTACACTACACAACCCTTTTTGGGAATTTAGCAAAAATTACATTTATAAGTATAAATTGTCCGGCAAATTGCGGGTCGGACGTCGTCTATGGTGCGGTGTTGCTGCGGTTATGCGGGCCGGATTTGCGAGTCTGGGTAGGAAAAAATTGGGCGGCATTCACAAAGTTGATTATCATTCAATTATTCATTCTATGTCTTTATATAGTTAATGACGGAAGTCATTTGAATTGGTCGTATTATAGGAAAACGTTTATCATGTAGATATTGTCATTGAATGTCCTATGAACAACGAGTGAAGAAAGAAACGGTAAGTCTTTGAGACTTCTGTCGATAATGGGATGATATTCGTGAATGTAAACTGAGTGATTATTTCATGTCAAGGTTTAGTTCCTGAAGAAAGGTCATTATATCGTTCATTCTCACATATTCGGTTTTGTGTGTGATAAAAACTCAGTATATTTGAACTGCGTCATTATGTATGCGTCTATCCGTGAACATGTACATGATGTGATGAAAGAGGAACGGATGCATAATTTTTTTTATTATACCGAACACGACACTTTGCAAACACTCTTTAATCAGCTACTATCCCGCTTCCCTAACAGCAACAACAAACTACAGACCGAGAGAGCAGAACATTGTAATCTTTGAAATCAACACGCGCTGCTAGTCACTAGGTTAAAAAGACAAAGCCATTGATTTCAAAATGCGCAAAGGTTAATTAAAAATGAAAAGCCCAGTATATATTTCAAGTTAAACTAGCTCCTCTATTAGGGGCAAAAATAACGAGAATGCTTGAACTGTAGTAATCACAGTCAGCTCCAGCTCCTGGATCTTTTTGGGAATAGCTTGTAGGATGATTGTATAATATCCAACGTTCAGCTAAGCCATTAGCTTTTGGGTGATAAGGTGTGGTAAGAGGGTGTACTATCTTTTTCTCAACAACGTATCATAAAATAGCCCATACAAATTCTTTGTTCGCTTTTTGATGTATGGAATCATCACGATCCCTATGTTCGTCAGCACAGTGTTGAGTGCTTTATTCCCAACAACGGGAATTGTTTCTTGATTTTTCTGGAACAAATTGTGAATCACCCAACAGCAAGATATTTTACATATTCTTTTGGAAGTAGCGTATTCAAGATTTTGCCACATTGTATACATTTGCCTTGGATATTTCCAGTTTCTCAGATCCCGATAGATCTACTTTGTCAATGTGGCGGTACACAGCACCAAAACGAGTCAATTGGGCTCTGTCCCTTAAATCCTAGAAATATGGCAGACGACGTTGAGGATACCGACCCACTTGCTCCCATGTCTTCAATTATGGAAGGTATGGGTGTTTCTTTAAAGATCCTCTGACATTGCACGCATTAAGTACATATTTTCCCATTATGTTGCTACCAGTTGGCCGTCCTTCAACCGCCTCCTGAAGAGCTGCGCCAATTGCTCACCGGCCAAGAGGAGATATCCAAAGAATTTATCCATTATATCCGAAAATACAACACCCTTTTTGCATTTACATCAACTGGCGTCGAGGTAATGTACAGTGGCTGTTGTTGCGTTAAGCCGATGCTCAAACCCAGAAAAAGAAAAGATTGTCTACTGAAGTTGATGTGGTATACTGTAGATTGAAGGTTCGTTTTTTCGGCGAAGAAGAATATTGAAATTGTTGGAACTGTTGGCTGATTGCGATTCCAGCAATCGCGAGATGTTCCTTGGGACACCGAGTAGATAAAGATGTGCGCCTTGATGATTTTTGAATAGCAAAGGGTGTACATTCACCAGTTGCGCAGCAAGGAGTCTATTTTCAGCATCATCAGGCGAAAGATGCTTCACAAAGAAGACTTGTCGTGGTAGGCCTGTGCCACAGTTGTGAGTGAATCCTTGGCAGGTGAGCTCGTGCCTGAGGATCAATTCGGTTTCGTGCAAACCACGGAGTCCATGCGGGCGATCTGCAACGGTCTGCGGATTTTCGTCCTCCCGGAACTGTACAACCTGCTCGTTTTCAATGTAGATAGCCAGGCGTTGCGTGCTGGGAATAGTCGCGATCCATGGTGAACGAAAGCAACCGGTGAACGGCCTCGGCACCTGACATCCCATGACGAGCACCGATGAAGTGGGCGATTCCATCCACTTGCCGTCTGACGTTTCTGTCGTTATCGGCACAATACATTGCTGCTGCAGCTCGATTTTACAGGAGTCTTTTCCATGCACGGAAACCTACATTACTCCACATGGACCGTGAAAATTGTGGCGCATCATCAACCAGCAGCTGTATCATAAAATGATGGTAAAAGTTTCCACCGCTAGGGAAACGTGCGTCCATACTCCGTTCGGGACCACTGTGCGGGAAGATCAGCGCATAATGAAGCGCGTCGTAATATTGATGCACTTCACCGATACGTTGCATGCCATGACCTCTTGTTCGAAGCACAATGTCGCGGCTATTATTGGGTATGATCGTACTGTCTACCAGGATCACTCCAACTCCGCTTGCCGTGGATGCGTTGTATCTACGAGCATCAGGAGTGTTTTCCGCGCATATGACCTTGTGTAGGCTATGCGTGTCCACATGTCGCTCAACGTCAGTCAGCGTAGATGTATTTGCCGGCACAAAGATGACAAATCAAATAATCTTGAGCATTCCCGATGAATTTAATTGACTCTGCCAGAAAAAATTGGCTAGCATGGCTAAAAACATGACTGAAATAAACATCATTGCACTCACCTTCTTCGAATGTCAAACTGACTTTTATGTGATCGTAAAGCATTGCTTGTGTGGTACGCCCGATTTGCATTCTAAGCATTTATGTTCCTATTTGTTCCTTGCTTGATGTCGTTGTCATGAAATTGTAACGCGAAGGGGAAAAAAAGCGCAGCGGTGACTTCATGCAACTGACTTCTTTTGTCTTGCGCCATTTCAAAGCGCACCGCATTTAAACTTACATTGTCCAATTTCCTCCAAAAATTTCCTTCACTGCCCACTGTCACCACGCACGAAAGAGAGCTCCTTCAGAGCGATTTGCCTGTTAAACACTTGTCCAAACATCATGAGGGTGCCCTACAGTTCGTCGTATGTGCACTAGATATATTGTGGTTGGTGTATATCATACCATTTGAGAGTATTGACCGTTGAAAATCGGGGAAGAAGCGAGATATTAAATGAGTGAGTCAAAGGTACCTTGTGTATGAATCAGGGTAAAAAGAAAAAACAAATGTGCTACCCTGAGTGTTGTAAAGATCGGAAGAGATATGCTGATATGTTATTTCAGTTATAAGAGTACTTATACTTGAGGGAAACTGTGCTGAAAATCAATTGACCAAAAACAAAACAAAAAAACGGATTTACCAACATCAAAAAATAAGAAAAGAAAACATCACTGCATTTTCGTGCTATACTCGGTCAGAACAACTGCATATACATACCCTAAATTTCAGATGGTATACCACTTCAGCCCAGCAAATAACCAACTACACGCCGTTCAGTGTGGTTCTTGGCTGCGACGCCAAGAGCACCAGCAATTCCCAATTCGGCGTTCTCAGTCTTCCGGTTCTAAGATCGTATCCGTAGCCTCTTCGAGAACGTTTTTATATGCTATTCTAACTGTACTTATTCTAAGATACAATTTGCAAAGCACAAGAGGTCATAGCTAGCAAGTTTGGATTCCAACAATCAACGCGAGGGAATAAACTTTCATTTCGGTTTGCATTGATAACATTCAATTTCCGAAAAACTCGCAATCCCAAGGGCGCGGGAGAATTGAATTCCGGCATCGGTCATATGACTTTTTCGGATATTCCGGAGGTCCGGCCGTGGCGCGTTGCGCTGATACACCTAGGCCGCTGGCACGTCCAGCCCTTCTTCCGCATTGCGTATCAGTCCCAATGGCTGTAAGTTGTCAAAAACATGATATGGATATATGGATAGCTATATTATGCGATGGATGGGAGAGTGGATGGGAAGAATAGTGCAAAAAACGATGAAAAACGGATGGATGGTCATGGAGAGCGAAATTTGGGTAACTAAGGATTATTTTTCTGTTCATGTAGTTGGCTGTCGATTTGTTGAATCCCTCCGTGGAACACGAGAAGCGTTCTCATAAACTTAAGCGTTTGGTTCAATCGCCCAACTCGTACTTCATGGACGTGAAGTGCCCCGGTAAGTGGCTCATATCACTCGTCCCTATTTTACTTTAAATCTCACCCATTGAATTAGGCTGCTTGAACATCAGCACCGTCTTCAGCCATGCTCAAACCGTTGTGCTCTGCTCATCCTGCGGCACTGTTCTCTGCCAGCCCACTGGTGGTCGTGCCCGTTTGACTGAAGGTAAGAAATTAGATCGTTATTATGCAAGGTAAAAGCTGATTAATGGCTTTATATATTTCAATAGGATCGTCGTTCCGCAGAAAGGCCAACTAAATCACCATCGCTAAAAAAATAAATCACGCATTTCGACTCGACTTTTTATGTGTCAGGTTGGCAATCGAGCTAAGATTTGTATACGATGTTGTGTACTGTGTGGAGAAGAGGTTCAGTTTCGTCGCTCACGGCAGTAGTGATGGCTCCGTATGTCTTGTCATAAGGCTCCATTGCTTTGAAATTGGAATGGTTGGATAAACTTCGAGTCAAGTCCTCGGACTTGTCTGTATACAGGACAGCGGGTCGTTTCCGAGGCAGCAGAAAGAGTCGATTCGCTTTCCGATTCGTGACATGACGGCGCACTACACGGATTTTGTTACGCACTGCCCATGAAGAACAACCTCAGTTAATTTGCCAAATTATTTTCGTGCCTGATTTTCTGTGAAAAAGGGCATACCATCAACATAGACGTCCGTTTCATCGATAATTTCCTGTCAATCATCGTTATCAGTGTATGAGTTTGGAGGTCTACATTATGCATTACACTGGATATACCTCTCCGATTAGCTCTTCTATGACATCCTCCAGTGTGATCACGCCTAATGCGCCAGTGCAGCCTCCTGGATCGTTCGATACCAATGCCATATGACCTATGCATCACAAATACAATGAGAATCCAGTTTTTTTTTTTTTTTTTTGATAAACATCTTGCGGGTCCCAATTTGAATTTCCTACTTTTGCCTTCTTGGAAGAAGTTAAGAATATCGAGGCAGCTTGTGTCAGGGCCGGTTTCAGGAAGCGTGCTAATAGGAAGATCCTTGACCGGAAGCCTGTCCTCTGGATCATATTTAATCAAGCGCTTGGTCAACAACATGCCGATGAAATTCGTCTTGTCTTCGGCACTATGGACAGGAATTCGCGAGTAGCCAGCCGTGAGAATCTACGAGAATCAGCTACATCGAGAGAATAACAATGTTTGCAATTTCTTACTTTATCCACGAGAATTTCATCAAGAATACTCTCTATCGACAGCGTAAAGACATCTTCAATCGGAGTCATGATTTGCGATACAGGCTTCGATCGCAGGTCGAGGACTGCACCGATGATGGTAACTTCATCGGCGGTTAAGGCCTCCGCATCACTTGGATTGACGGCTAAATGTAGAGACACCAAAGATTTCAAACCTTATCAAAGCCGATTAGCCGTGCTCTAAACAACAGACTTTGTGGAAGATCATGCCACTTACCTGCTTTCTTGTAAATTGTTCCGTGAGACTCTCCCAGAAAATAGTCCAATAACAGAGCCGTAGGATAAGCAATTGGATACATGAGATACATCAATAACAGTATCAACCTATGCTTCAAATATTATTATATTAGAGAGAAAAGGGATTTTCTGATTTATTACCATGCAGTTTTGGCTCCAATAGCCAAACCATGCCGTACGCAAATGGCTGTAACCGACAAATTAAAGGCTGCCTTTTTCCGACAACTTGCAATTTTCGAAGATGAAACTTACATTGTGGAATCACCCTATAGGTATATTATTAGACTTGATACATCAACAATGTAAACCCAAAAGGAAAGAAAAACAAAAAGGATCAGTTGTCTGCAATTTAAAAGAGGTAACTTACTCGCCAAAGATTACAATGAGAGCGGTAGAAGCTACCACAGCCTGCCATCCTCCACCGAGCACTCCATCAAGAATGATCGGTAATGTTTCATTGATGATAACATTGGACAATAAAAGGGTTACAAGCACCCAATGCTTTCCACGCTCCAATAAAGCCAACACCTTGGAAGCATTTTTCCTCTCCTCTGATGTTCCTGACTCGATAAGCACGTGAAGATTCGTCTCGTCCAAGCCCATAAGGCCGAGCGTAAGTCCTTTACAGAAAGATGCATTGATAAATCCTTGAACACTGCATACAAGTTATACTCAAAGTAAATACCTGCGAAGATACCACCTAGGATTACCAAGGTGCCAATCACAATGATGTGCTCATAGAATGCAGGAGAATCATAACGAGGATACGGCTTCTCCGCTACAACCGGAGTTGGGTAGCCGCGCGTGATGGAAATGAACGAGGCTGCGATCAAGATGATAGATCGTATAGGATATATACGGTAATAGGTTTTTACCATGTAGAAAGGTAAAAGAAAGGAAGACAGCTGTGGAGTTTTCTTATTTTTATTTTTCTTTGTGTTCTGTCATTGACTGAAGTCATTGTTTTTTTTTTTTTTTCGGAAGGATGTCCGTTTGATATTCTCACTCCGCGGAGTGTCCTTTTTCTTACTACGCATGTTTCTTGGCGAATTCTTTTTCTGGCTGTCATTATTTTAAACTTTAATCAGAAGACGTATCCCTTACAACATTCTCTTTTCTAAAAGAGTAATCTATTGTTCTAACGATTAATGTTCATGCATTTGACCTCCTCTGTCCGGGATCCTCATTGACATCCCACCATTGCGCATCACGGCGGTAATAACATGTTTCATTGGTGCGGCATTTCAATTGAACTGCGCCCTGACAGCTTGAAATATTCTGTGATCCCAGGTTGTGCCACATTGATTTGGCGATTTCATAAATAACTGGACCATTACCGTGCATGTTCCGAATTTTCTAAAACCACAGAAGGTAAATTTAAGAACCAGACATTTCACAAGGCCAACGTTATCGTGTGAGACAAACTTTAGTTGTGCCATAATAATTTGCACTGCATAGTATACTAAAATTGTCGCTGATTCATGGGAGACGCGTTCAATGAGGATAGAGTATTAAGCCGCTGTTTGACTTTCGTTTCTAATTATACGAGTCAAATGTTTCTGTTCTTACTCTATGCTCGATGATGCATTTGCCGGTTATCGAATAAAGATAGTAGCGTAGCCATGCCTGACCTATTTATCATTGCGTTAACTCGTTGCTATCGCCCTAAGATGCCTAAACTCAAGAAAAATATTCTAGGAACCTTTCACCTCCTTCGTCGTATTAGCGTTTGTACCACATAGAACCCTGCATCACGAAGGAATAGACGTCGATAATTTTCACTCAAAAGACCAGAGTGCTTGTCTTTGCGTATCTTTTTTTCTTGGTGCTGACTGAAAATCAGAGTTACAAGGTCAGCAGCAGCAAACATGGTTTTTTTTTGGAAGCTTGTGAAGTACCAGGAACAAGTGGCGAGGGAGGATAAAGCCCAAAGCTGCATTATCCACGAGAATGAAGCACTGTTTTCAGCAAAGAGCATTAAGTGATGACATGAGCAGGAACTTGACAGCTCGTATGCCGGAAGTAGTCATTATAGACACAAAACAACATCGACTCCTCTTTTGTTCTATCACGTTCGGCTAATTTTCTTGTTCAAAACTTGTCACTAATGTGATCAATGACCAAAACTGAAATTACTAGCAATCAAAAAGAAAATGCGGTCGAAATGCGATATACTAGACTTCCCAAAAATCGAAAGATCGCAAGGCCTGCGACAGACCAGAGTATAAACGCCATATAACCGTTTGTGCGCTGTTCAAAGTTGCCTGTTACATTATTTTTGATCAATGCATAGTCATATTTCTTTTTGCCCGCATCACATAATACCTAGCCAAGACCTGTTCTGAGCCGTAGAAATGATGACGGCCAAGATGATATTGCTAAGGATCCAGCATACTACTAGACGTGTACGGAAACCGCGATAATAGTCTTCTTGTTTTGTGCGTGGATCACGATGATATTTGACTTTTTCCGGTTTCTGTTGCAAACGACTACAGGCTTCTTCGTACAATAATCTCATATCTTTTTGCTCAGGCATAGCAACTTCCGCCGTCGTCTGGCCTTTTTTGGTTTCGACAATACCAAGATCAATGGCAACAAAATTGATATTCTTTGTACCCCAGCTACATGACACAGTAAATTAATAAATGCGATTTACTTTTTTTTTTTTTCGCCAAGAAAAAACAATGACAGCGGCACTCAATCTCTCTTACCTGACGTCGTGCGTATTACAGAATGCGTATGTATTCAGTACATTAATATAACTGGGTGTCAATAAAAGATACTGAAGCGAGCTTGTGATCATATGCCACGGGTCAAGAAACAATAAACTGGAAAGAAGAAACACCGCATAAGTACTCGCCATGGAAATGATGATGTCTCGAAAAGGACCACTGCCTAGGAGAGACACCACAGAGCCTTCCGAAGACACGACGGCAGAATGAATCGCCGAATATGCTAGCCAAATCGATGCAAATATGATGTAGATCATCAGTAGCGCAAAGAAAAATATGATCATTGTATAAGCGGCTTTCGAACTACCGGCAATAAAAAAAAAACCATTAAAATTATGTCGCATCGACTAGAACCATTTCATCACATGTAAATACCCCTGAGGCCGATTGCCCATTGCAATCAATGACAGAATAATTAACAGAACGATATAAACGTAAGTAAGAGCTGTGTGAACAGTAAAAGCCGTTTCTGAAGAGAATGGAGGATTGTCAATCGTAGACAACGATCTGGTCAGAATGAAAAAGCATAAAAAGAAGTTGCCCTTCCAGATAAACGTTAGGAAAAAACTGGCATGAGATATTTTGATGGGATGATAACCCCTCGCTTCACTTACCAAGGCAAACCAAGAGTAAATCCATGTAAATGAGAGGTAGATAAGCTCTATGAACAACCAGAACTTGCGGGCGACAGAGTGATCGGTTGAGAGAATGTGGCCCCAGTGGAATAATGCATACATGGCCGAAAACATGGAGCCTGTACCGGAAACAGGACGGCACCAACACGTCATCAGCTTATGGCTGGAAAGCAAAATCAAAACCCAGAAATCACTTACCGTTGAGCCATCGACGACGCTGAGCAATGAATTCAGGAACCTTGGTTACAATTAAAGAATTAATCCGTGCAATGACAACTCGCACCAAACGTTGAACTTACCGTACTAGGGACATCTGTCTCCGCATAAGCCCCAGCAACATAATGTAGCACCCAACTAGATCGTTTTTTTGCCACTAATTCATAGCATAGAATACGATCCTCTGCCAGGTACATGTTTGCTTCAAATATACCGGCTTCACTGCCATGCAAATTTTCGCCGAGAAAATACTTTTGTAGCGGTCCGTGCCCATTCACGTCGTTCAGAAGGGCGCTGTAACGATAGGCACTAAATGCACCCGGCAGTACCTGGATGTAGCCTAGCATCGATTCCAAAGGTTTATCGAGAATGTTGGAGATCTTGTATTCAAAATTTTGGCTAGCTACCAGCGGATTGAGCAAATTCCAGCCTGCACGACCCGTCATGGCTCGGATTTCACCACATGCACCACCAACGTTAGGATTCACGTGAAACGTTCGCCATAGTTTATAGATAGAGGTGGGACCTGGCCGTGTACCCACATCAAGTAACATGCAAATATTAGGTCGTAGCAACGGACAGAAAGCTTGGAAAAACCATCGGTGTGAATTGATTTTGCGTTGATTCCTCTCTTTGAGACAAAAAATGATTTGCGTCGGAACAATTTTATCCAAAGCACCTTTAAACTGGAGATGCGGATTTAACGATATTTGCGTTGTGAACTTTTGAAATCAGTGGAGCCATAAATAACCATCAATAAAACGTCCACGCTAGAATGGGTGAATAATTCCACGGTGCAATTACCTCGTAAAGATGAGCTTCTACTGGTTTCGAATTCACAATATTTTTGGCTATGCCTTCTTGATAGACTCCAATGGCTGACAACATATCCAGAACACGTGGATGAACATGGTCACGACCATCAGCAATGATGCATACAACCACTTTTCGCCAACTGTCGATCCCCTAAAGGTATTGCAATGTTTATCATCTCCCGCAAATGAAACTGCTCGCATGGACCTGCTTACCCATGTCTGTGATCTGTGTCTGTTACATAAATGGGAAATGTTTTTCATAACACCGTGTAACGTTCTGCACAATAGCACCTCGTCTTCCTTGGAGCCAAATTAAAGTTAGAAATTTTGTTTCCATGCAAATATTATATTGGCAACTACATTATACATAGTGATGCACAGAAAGAGTTCAGTAGGTGGATCACCTATCAGCTCCTGTCGCAAATGATAACTTCCAGCAAAATCCGCAGGATCAGCGGTAACAGTCGTGTATCGCATATGAGTGAATTCCTTTCTGTCTCTTCTAGGAACAGCTTCCAAATAGCGATTCGATACAGGGCAATCCAATACTAAATTTCCTTTGATAAGTGGAACACGTCTGATGGTGCGGTATCTGCGTGGCTGTCTAGTAGGAGCACGGAAGTAATGTTGATTTGCATGAGATATATACATCGGCATCTCAGTGTTAGACGGTGGTTGATAAAAAGGGGCGAAATAAAACGGTTCCACTCTATTATTCGTTATCGGCGGTTGCTCAGAACCTTGTCTATTATCGAAAGCTGGTCCGTCTGGGAGCGGACGGCCTTCTTCACGCATAGGCGATCCGTTTAACGGATTGTTGGCTGGTCGCTCCATGAGCTCATAATTTTCGTTATGAACTTGATGTGGTGGAGGAAAGGGAGGCTGTTGTTCATTGGTGGAAAATGACATAAAAGTGACCTAGAAGTGCAAAGGGCGACGGGAGGAAGCGGACCAAAGGGATTTTGGACAATGGCCGCCCAATAAATTTACAAGATTGGCTGTGACTGCGATCACATTGAAGTCGTTATATTAGGTGAATGGACGTTTGGAAACAGCGGTCGATCTCCAACATGAAATCCAAGGAAGTACGCGGACTTGCGAAATTATCCAAGGGTATGGCTTCTTGTGCTGCCCAGGCGACAACCTACGGACAATGCATTGCTTCAAAGTACAAGGATGTGCACAAAGACATGTGCGTCAAAGAATTCGAAGCATTCAAATCATGTGTTCAGCATGCGGTAATGTCATTTCTAATCAACGATGATTTCCCACGCATACTGATATCTTGTGATAGTTAAAGCGCTCATGGTAATTTCAAGCCGACTGAATTAAGAGTAAACGGAGCATACAAAAATAGACGGCAACAGAAGCGATTTCCGCGCCAATTTTCTGCATAACAACCACATATTTTCTTCTCCATATCACTTGGATGAAAGCACACAGTTTTTTTGTTGTATTAGAAGAAAAGCGAGGAAAAGAACAAAGACCAGAATGGGAAAATAACAAGTAACAAATGCTTATATTTCGTCGATAAAAGTGCCCAAAAAATCACTGAGCGTTATAACACCGTTAAGTCGACCATCCTGATTGCACCACCATATCCGTTGAGCTTTCCGCAGTACAAACGCTGCCATTATCTGGGACAAAGTAAATCGTTCATGACAAGTGAAAGGAGGGCACAGTTCGCCGTGGCTCGTCTTGAGGTATATGATGACCGGCTTTGCTAAAGTATCGAATCGGTTGCGATTTAAACCACGCAAATCTTTGGGACTGATGTCGGCCACCAAGGTATCCGTATCATCCACGATCGGAAGTGCACCTATTTGCCTGTGGGCCATTTCGACAAACGCATCCAAGGCCGTGGTTTTGAAGTTGATAGAAATGACGGATTGGTCATGGTGACGTCGTGCCAATGCTTTTTCAACAATCGTGGGAACAGTAAGATCCAAAATGGCAGCGCCCAGCTGGTGATTGTGCGAATGTAAATATTTGACAATATCCATCTGTGACAATAGAACGGGAGTGTTCTCGCCTTGCACAAGAACGCGATGACTGTTGTTACTCAACAGTGCAATAACACTTTCCAGTGAATCTGTCGGACGAATAGTAACCAAGCGAGAACTCTCATCCGTCATGCCAATAGCTTCGCTAAGTGGACTGAGCATGATGTCTCGTGTGCTCTGCAGGGTTTCCAAATCGGTCTAATAAAGCAAAATAAATAAAAAACAAGTCAGCTGGATTGGTTTCAGCATCCTATTTGGCGATACTTACATGGTTGCTCAACCACTTCAAAAGGTCTAAAGCGCTCACAATCGTAATGTAATGCTTTTTGTTATTATCGCATCGATACACAGGTACAGAGATGATATCCTCTGCTAAAAGTAGGTCGAGTGTCTCTTCAATGGTTGCCCTCACAGGCAAATCAATCAGTGGACGATAGGGATGTTGTTTGATCGTGGATAATACATTGGCTACGGTCTTGGTGCTTATAAATGAGTGGTGCGCGCTTGAACGCCTTCTGCTATTGTTAATAAGTGGATAGAATTCGGTCATATCGGTTATCAAGAATAAAGAGGTAAAAAAAGGCTTCTTGATGTGGGGGAAGAGGACGCATGAACAAGGATTGAACTTTTTAAGCTGCGAACGAGAGCGTGACAGTTTTTTCGGTCACCAATGAAATTTCATGCAGGGCATCACCGCTGAAGAAAAGCGCTTTGTGCCATGTTTCCCCACAGCATGATTACTATTTCGGGCAAAAAAAAAGAAGTTGTATCATAACATATTTTTGTCCGTTTGTCTTTCTAGACATTATGAGCGACACAGTATCCGCTTGCAACGAACCCACCGTTATTCGTCAGGTGTACTTGCTGATTTTTAAATTTATGTTCACAAAAATCCGTAATAAAATATCCAAATCGATATGATGTTTACCATAATTTGAGGCCCATTCAGAGAGGTATTTGTATGATCTCGTGATGACAACTACAGTATGTTTTCCTTTAGGAGCACAAAGAAGCCAAACCGTGGAAATTTCTGCTGAATAGAAATAAGCAGTCACTTTCGTCGTATCCGATATGGCATGGATCGTGTGTTTGGCCACTCGGGCTCGCCCGGTTTCCATTTACAACTCCCATGGCAAACGACGCAGCAGCCAAGTGCCCTGTTGAACAGGAGGCCAAGGCACCAAGCAATCCCGGACAATGCCCCGTTGATCATTCTAAAATGAAGAAAGAAGCTTCTTCTGTTCCTCCGAACGCTGCCAAATGCCCTGTAGATCATTCTAATCATGGCTCGACACCATCGGCGCAAGATCAACCCAAATGCCCTGTGGATCCATCGGCTTATAAGCATTTCCTACCACCAACGGCTGATAATAGCGAAACCGAGAAGTGCCCTGTGGATCCTTCTGCCTACAAACACTTTCTGCCGCAGGCCAGTCCTTCGGACAAAGGTTGTGATTCTGACACTTTCAACGAGAGCAATTACATGCCCAACATTTCGCAAACACAACAGTCGGATCAAAAAATGCCTCTGGGCCTTGACCGAGAAACTTCAACGATTCCTCGAGCCCAGGGATCGGAAAGTAAATGGATCTACCCTTCTGAGCAAATGTTCTTCAATGCTATGCGCCGAAAAAACTGGGATCCAAAAGAAGAAGATATGCCAGTGGTCGTACCGATTCATAACGCTGTAAATGAACAAGCATGGCAGAAAATCCTTGAATGGGAAAGCATGCATCAGACGTAAGTGGTTTATTGATAGTCAGCATAGGCCAGCGTTACTGAGTAGGTTTTTTTATTTTTTCATTCAGAGAATGCAATCAGCCAAAGTTACTGAAGTTCCAGGGTCGGCCGAAAGACATCACACCAAAGGCACGGTTCCGATCATTGTTCGGGTAAGAAAAGTTGGTATGCTGTTATTCAATGAATAATATACTGATACGTTTTTCTCCAGATATACTCTTCCTTTTGATCGTCATGACTGGACAGTGGATCGTTGTGGTGAGAGAGTAACGTATGTAATTGATTTCTATACGGGCAAGAGAGATCCGCGACGACCAGAGGCAGTAAGCTTCTATTTGGATGTCAGACCAGGTTTAAGTCCAGGCGGCATATGGGATCGCATCAAGATGTCATGGAAAAAGGGAGAATTTGTTTAATCAGTAATTAAAAAAGGAATGTCTGAGTTTCTCACTCAGGATATTCGTTCGTTTCGGTTTTCTTTGCAAATGGGAACGGGTGTTCATTATTGTTTAGTTCCATATGAATCAACACGTTCGGAAATGTTGATTGAGGCAAGTCCACATCGTGCTGCAATTGTGGGATTTTGAGCACCGCATGGATTTTCTGCTTCGAATATCAAATCGTGCTCGAGGGCGAGTAATGAGGATGAAAGATGGAAAGGTCGAAAAAAAAGATACAGGACTGTAAAATATTTTAATTATGATAGTTCAACCACTTAAAATTAAGGAAAAGAAATGAAAGGACATATAGAGGCGGCAAATATCAATTTGACTCTGTGCTATATAAATTACGCATCGTCTTAGAATCAACAGCCTACCTAGAAAAGGTCTGCAGTCCATTGACCTTTTGCAGCCATCCAAAAGACAGCCAGACGTCATAACTGTAATCTAAGACAAAGATCGAAAAGATAAAAAAAAATATGTAAAAGTATATGCAGCATGGGAACTTGTATCCATCGGAACGCTTTCTTTTGGGAGGGGGCAGGTTGAAAGATTCCCCTTTTTGCAGTGGAGGGATGCTTTCCGGCGGCCTGTGAATTACCGCTCACTGCATCAAATGAGACTCCGCACGAAGTGGTGGCTTGACGGCCAAAGTGAGACTGACCAAATGCGGAAACCGCCCGTAAACACAGCTTGATTTTCTTTTTCTTACCCGCAAAGACGATCCACGCTTAAGATCCGTTAAAGAGCATGGCCGAATCAAAGAAACCCAAATCCGATGGATTGGACGAAGCCCATGTCGAGAATGAAGAAAAATATCTTCGCGGCAAATCAGTTTCTTACAAAGTAGGACAAATACGACGTTCGATCTACACGAGATCCATGATAGTTAACCGGATCTATTAGAAAATCAAAGATAAAAAGTTAAAGGGAAAGCTTCGAAAGCAAGAAGATGAAATTCGTGAAGCTGCTCGTGCCGCTGCTCGAGCTGAACTTCTGCTCGGTGAAGAAGCAGGGTTCCTGGAAGCTGAAGGTATCGAACGAACTTACAAATTCCAACAAGATCAACTCAAAGATGCCGTCGATGTCAATACCGCAAATAAAGTAAGTCGTCGAAGTACATTCAACAATGGGTCTTTTGGCATCGTTTGTTAACCAACCATTGTAGATTTTTACTTTGGATTTACCGGAATTCGGTCCATATGCAGTCGATTATACCAGAAATGGCCGGTAAGATCCATCGCAGCGACGCATTGCCGAGAATGCATTATTGACAGAAACTTGAATTTTTTTTTTATTTAGGCATCTTCTCATCGGTGGCAAAAAAGGACATATCGCTGCATTCGATTGGCAAACAAGCAAACTTCACTTTGAGACTCATGTCAAGGAAATCGTGCGCGATGTCAAGTAAGTTGATGTCGAACTCGTGAGGGGGGAATGGACATAACTGACGGTTGGTTTGTGATTGTAGGTGGCTGCATAACGAGACGATGTTGGCTGTCGCACAAAAAAAATACGTTTATATCTACGATCATACCGGTTTGGAAATCCATCGTTTGAAGGATCATATCGAAGTGAACAAGTTGGAATTTTTACCCTACCATTACTTGCTGGCGACAGTTGTAAGTAATTAGAAATGAAGAATACATCGGTAAATATGTCAATTAATTAAGCATTGATTTAGGGCAATGCAGGTTATCTCAAATATCAGGATACATCCACCGGTCAGCTGGTATCAGAACACAGAACCAAATTGGGTCCATGTAAAGCTATGGCGCAAAATCCATACAATGCTGTTCTTCATCTCGGCCACAGCAATGGTAAAGTAGATCCACTTATATCAAAGATGGGCTTTTTTGGGATATTGACTGTAAGCTTAGGTACGGTGACTTTGTGGTCTCCAACCATGTCAGCGCCATTAGTGAAAATGTTGTGTCATAAGGGACCGGTACAATCCGTGGCAGTGGACAATTCCGGGCGCTATATGGCGACTTCTGGTCTGGATGGTCAATTGAAAATCTGGGATATCCGAAAATTCGAGGAATTACAGAGTTATTATACGCCTCGACCTGCAACATCTCTTTCAATTTCACAAAAAGGTCTTCTCGGTGTTGGTTGGAGTACACATGTATCAGTAAGTTGTGTAGTTATATCGCTCGATGTTTTCGCCGGATTGTTTAACCGTGACATTATTCTTTGTACTCAGATCTGGAAAGATGCTTTCCTTACAAAGCAAGAATCACCATATATGAATCATTTGCAGCCTTCTTCGGCCATTTTCGATGTGCAGTTCTGCCCATATGAAGATGTACTTGGTTTCGGCCACGAAAAGGGTATCTCCAGCATCGTGGTGCCAGGTATGTGTCGATTACGTGTGATGATGAAAAAGAGAAAGCCGCAATAAAGTACTAATCCATGTATGATGTTACAGGTGCTGGTGAACCGAACTTTGATTCTTTGGAAGCTAATCCATTCCAGACCAAGAAGCAGAGACAAGAAGCTGAAGTTCACAGTTTGCTTGACAAGCTTCAGCCTGAAATGATTGTGCTGGATCCTACCCAGATCGGCAAAGTTACCAAGGTTACTAAAGAAGAATTGAAGAAACGACGGTTAGAGGAAATGGAGGAGAAGGGCCCTGACACTCCTGCGAAGGAAAAGAAGAAGATGCGAGGAAGAAATTCCGCACTGAAACGACATTTGCGTAAAAAGAACAAGAACGTTATGGATCAGCGCAAGGTATGTGGTCATTGCTCCGTTGAATTTTGGAATATACAAGTCGCATTAAACATTAAACATTAAACATTATGATTTCTTTTACAGATGGAATTACTGGAGAAAATCGGCGCCGAAAAAGAGAAACGGGCGGCAGAACAGAAGCCCAAAACATTCACCACACTCGACATTTTCTAGACAAGCGTTTCATTGCATTTTTTTTTTTATTCTTCAAAAAAATTCATTGTTTTCTCCTCCTTTTTTTCCCCCTTTTTTTTTTACAATAATAGAAGGAGAATCGAAAGATGTAATAATAAGACATGATCACCCCGCAGAGTATATAATGTGATAACCGAGAAAGAACAGGAAGAAAACGAAGGAAAAAGAATTACACAAATAAGTATAGAAATAAACATTATATGAACTAGGTAGGGAAAGAAAAAGATACGGTCGCTGCTATAAGCAAAGAAGAAAGAAAAAAGACGGTAAGGAAAGACAAGAACGAAGATCCGCAGAAAACAAAAATAAGAGGGTCGGGTCCTTTTTTCACATCAGCACACATCCACAACAACTGCTGTTCTGGCTGTCCTCTTCCACGGCGAAATGTTCGCGATGACCCCCTTTTGCTCGATGCTCCTGTTCTTTGTTCATGCGACGGATTTCTCGTACCACTTCGTAAAAGATGTCATCCACTCTGATACGCTGCTTTGCGGACGTTTCATGGAACGGACAACCGAACTGTTTAGCAAGGTCGCGGCCCTCTAATTCAAGGAAACCAATCAATAAAAATCCAGTATACAAGGCCGTCGTTCATGATCAGCAGATGGAGACTGAATGGTGACGGTGATGATGATAAGAACCGTTCTATATTTACCTTGGCTGGAGACCTGTCTGTCACCTTCAAGATCACATTTGTTACCAACTAATACCATGGGGAAAAAGTCGCGATCCTTTACGCGCTGGATTTGCTGGTAGAAGGTGTTGATCTCTTCGAAGGAAAGTCGTGATGTTATAGAGTACACAAGAATGAAGCCTTCGCCGTTGCGCATATATTGCTCTCTCATAGCACTGCACAAAGCTTTGTCAACCATGATCCTGTTTGCCTTCGAACAAATATCGACGTACCTGTATTCTTCTTGACCAGCTGTATCCAATACATCCAACAAAGCGGTCTCATCATCGATTACACATTGCTTTCGGTATGAATCTGGATATTTTTCATATGTCAAAGGTGGAAGTAAAAAATCAGACGGTATTAGACAAGCGAGCATACCTTCGATGGTTGGATCGTATTCATCCACAAAATGGGACTGAATAAATTGGATGGTTAGGGCGGATTTACCGACGCCTAAGGTTCATATTCCGATCAATACTGTGTTGCTGTGAAGCTCCTAAAGTCACTGCAACTTACCGCCTCCACCGACAATGACAATTTTGTACCTGAACAACGAAACAACAGTAAATAAGGGTTCGATAATAAAAGTGGCCGTGTTGTTTTCAGTTCACGGTTCCTGATTGTTCAATGAACGGGTCTTCTAGAAGAACAAGGATACTCACTCTCGTAAGAACGATGCTTTGGACATTGTGTATAATATGAACAGGCTATTCGCTAATGTAACGATTCGAGCGTGAAATGAAGAACCGAATATCTAATAGATGAGGTGGATGGTCGCAGATTGACGGGAAGTAAATAGCCACAAGAAGAAGAAAACAGTAGCAAAATAAACGAAAAGGGAAAAAAAAATATCACCCAAGAAACCCAAAAAAAAAAAAAAATGAAACTTCACTCGGTTCAAGCTGGGGGAGATCGCAAAAGAGCTTGTTTGATATTTGTGACACAAAATACTTCAATTCGGGAAATGCAACGCATGCCCATCTTTTTTCCACGGATTCAGTATGATAATGTAAGCCATGATTTACAGCCGTTTTCTATAAGAACATTTCGCCACGTGGGGTTCATTTACGATCCTAGGCCCTGAAAGATGAGGATCCGTGTTATCTCACTGTGCAAGGAGTATCCACGGTACCATGATTACGGTAATCCCATTCCGAATTTTTTTTATTTATACCGTATAGTACCGTGTACCTGATGGTGCAATTCCTCATTCCATCATATCATCGTCTCCGTAGACCATGATTAATTCAATAAGAAAGATCTGACGAGGATTTTTTCTTAGTGTGACAAGCGCCCATGGTATGATTTCCTGGATTGAGCGTAAACTGTGCGATAATGAAATGGTATGATAAGGGCGTTGACTGACAAAATACACCTCGCTTATCATTCAGGAGACGATGGCTCTTTCATTCTTTCAAAAATAGCAGCCCAATAGATCGTACTCTCATAAAGATCCATCCTATAAATAATATTATCCGAGCCTGCAGCATAGGAAAATGTCTGCTAAACAAAAAAAGGAATAGCAGATCTTCCTGAGTCATTAACCCAGAGAGGATTCTCTATATTCTCAAGTCGTGCATGATGAAACAAATCAGTTATCGCAGAGTCTTCTGCGATATACTGCATCTACATGGTACAAATATATATTATTGCCTGCAAGATGGCAATTGACAGAACGCACATGAATGGTGCATTTGAATAATTATAATATAAAGGCACTACACCGCTTGGAAAAAAAACTGCCACGGAGGTAGCCAAAGCAAAAAGAGCTTTGACAGATGTATTTCCAATAATTAATCAATGGCACTGAAATATAAATCATACATCTTTGCATTTATATAATTTCACATGAGAACACTATCTAGATAGCCTATTTGCTCCAAAGCCTCATGCCTTGTAACAACTATTCACTTTTTAATTATGCTTGTCCTACGGTATGCGGTCATTACAATCTCAATCGAGGCACATGACCAACGCGATATTCTTACCGTCATGTGGCTATTGAATATGTGCAAAAAGAGGACGCCGGCGCAAGGATCAAGGTAAATCCAGTCGTACCGAATAAGTCCATACCGCTTTTTTGATTCGTCATTGAAGAGAATTAAATGCGCGAAATCGACAAAAGCTTTTGGTCACAGCGTCGACGTGGCAGGGTCGACGTGAGCGCAATAATTTCGTATGCTTTTTCGTAATAATAAACATCTACGCTAAACCTACTTGCGTGTCTCCATCACTGTATACTTAGCTGTGGATAGCTTTACCATGGACATGCCAAAAGATAAATTCATTTGCTCTGTTGCCTTCTAGTACAGTTACAGTATCGTTCGATTTTTAGAATAAAGCAGCACTTTTTTGGGTTCCCGCCTAAATCAGGCGGTGATTGTAACGATTTGAAAGGATACAGACTTGTACTTTGTGATTGAGAAGTAGCAAACCTGCAACTGACAGCTGATGGCAAATTCTAATGATTAAATTAATTAAACAAATGCTATCACCCAAGGATGATATTTTACCCACACCGCAAACCACTGTAGTGTTTTTAGAGTGTCATTGCGGTTAAATAATGTGATGCTTCAGTATGGGGAAAACAAGTATATCAGGTGTAAGGAATAGTGAGGGATGCAAACTTTGATTTTTTTCAATGGGATGACATACTCATTCCAGTTTACATTGGGTGGCCCATATTAAAAAGCCCAAGTTGTCATGAGACTTGACGCCGCATTTTCAAATCCCTTTGTTTTTATAGTGTTTTCGTTCTTTTCTCTCCTTTCTCAATTAGGTTACTGACCTTTGCAAAGATAACCTGACAGGTTCACTTGTTAATGTCAGATTGTCGCGAAGACTTATTTATGCAACTGAAATCCTTCTGTGTCACCAGCGTTTCCTTTCCATGTTTTATATCCCGCTATTTATCGCTTGTTGTGTGTTAGCAGTCAGTAACGCACGTATAGCCTACATGACGCCGATATTCGACCCCGAGCTAATCGCCAACCCTTTCGTGCATGACGGTCGTATCCGCTACCATGGTAGCCGCTATGTTTTGCTTGACAAACAGCCATGAATAACTCCTTTAGCGTTTTCTCCATACTGTAAAACATTGGGTATCATGACAACCAACAACCCTATTGATATTGTATTATAACTTGCGAACCCCATTATGTTTGTCTGATATTGTAATTTTATTCATCACACAATTTCCAGAATGACCCGTCATTCGATAAATATGTCAGTCTATCGAATCACATGAATCAGTTTCAAAAAAAGAAGACTAACGAGTTCGACCAGGAAATATCATAAGCTGTTTCTAGCTTAGTTCAAAACCAGCGTTTGAATGGATGACTATCATACAGTTTCGTTTTAGTATTATAATTCGGATGATGCATCGCATTGTAAATGGGACTTACCATAGCACAGCTTTTCTCTTAACAAAGACTTTTTAGTGTACGCTAAGTAAAATAAGAAGTTTAAGACCTGAGTACGCACCCCAACGCTATCATATGTCTAAGAGGCCTACCTGGCAGCTTCAATAGGTTGAAACTATTAAGAGCAGCAGTTAGTACTATGTAATGAGCCAAAAGAAAATTGGATCCTACCATGTCGAGCTGGTCGGTAACCAGCCATTTTTATTGTCTCTTCCTTTAAACAAGGATTTTACCAATTTGACTCTGGTGTTGCCGGTATTTGAAGGATCGGCTTCGGTGGCCACCATACGGATGGTGAATGGTGGACTAAGGTAGTCAAACCCACCCAAAGGAGGCTAAAAAAATCAAGGTCTGTCAAAACCCACGGGGCCTGACCTTACTGCGTTTATCACTTGAGATGTGTGATTTTTTCTACCTTCGAACAGCTGGTAACAAATCTGAGAAATGCTCGTTTATCTTCAGATGAGAACTCGTCCACAATTTGCCACAATAGCCGAATGACGGGATGCTGGTCAAAATACCCATTTTGATACTCGACATGCTTGCGAAGGTCATTCACATCTAAAGCAAACCGGTTAATCTGTATATTCCCCTGTAGACTTTTGTCAGAGACCTACCAAAGTCAGTGTCTTCGCCTGAAATGATCCTAAATTGTACCCGCATTAAACATTACGCAGAATTTACTATCGGAAGAATCCAGTTTGCCTATTCAGTTATCCTAACCTTTGTAGCTCAGGTGGAGAAAACACCTTGATCCATGACGCCGAGATGACACTCCGAAAACCATTGACAAACGCTGCTGTCTGCTCCCGCGTTCGTTGGTTTAGCTTGTAGTCGGCCATTAGAAATATGTACTCGAGTTTATTGGGGTTCGTTACGGTCAAGTGTTTGCCATACTATGCAATTGTAAGTTACCCGGTCATGATGTAAGAATGCTGTACCTACATATTTCAATTCGTGGGTGACCATTTCACCAACCACTTCTTCGTCAACGGCAAACGTCAGGCCCAGATCCTCCACATCGCCTACCCTTTTCGTTACAGCGTATTTACGGATTCAAAAACATAACATAATCATACCATCATAGCGTTTGAGAAATGTCAAATTACGCCAAACATCAATGTCCAACTCTTTCAGTTCTTCCAAAAAGACATTTCGACCAAGCAATTTGGATAAAAGGAAACCAGCGAATTGTGCATCCAATAGTATCCCTTCATAGACGGCTTTGCCCATGAGCTTCAGAAAGTAGTATCAATTATCAGTTTCATTGGCTCTGAATATGGTAGAGCGATATGAATATACCTTTCCAATGAATTCAAAAATGCTAATGTGACGAGCACCGTGGATCGATGATGAAGGCGATGGATAAAGCATATTGTTGGTCGTAGATGTAAACAGACCAAAATCGGGCTTGAATACTTCCTGAACGATCAATGTAATGAAGTCTGGATTGATGCAAACATAATTAGCATTTTATAATATGACGTCTACATCCAACGATCTGCGAAGGTTTTGATTACCTTTGAATGGTCCACCCTGATCAATTCCCGCTTCTTCCGTGCCTATAAAAACAAAAACATACCCAAATCAATGAAACCATTCTACAAGTTGAGAGGTTGCCAATATGGGTACCATATTCGTTGACAAAGGTGACACGTATTGTCCCTTTCCAAGCTGACGGCGGTAAGCCGGAGAGTCCACGAAGACCATCTTCTAAGAGATACTTCCTTCGCACCGTAATCGACCTGACGTGCTTGGTCATCACCGTTGCACGATCCAGAGTGATCCAATCTCGGAATATTTTTAACCGTGTAGTAAATGGGATGGTATGCGGCATCAGCTGTAAAATACGCAGAGGAATAGATTCCCCTTCACGTACTCGTGCAAGGAAATCAGTTGCATTGGATTGATCGGTTTGGAACAACGAGAGGAAACCTGGCTTATTCATTGGATCGGAAACCAGCAACCAATGATCCGAAGGGCAGAATCGATGCCGGGTGTCCAAATCATAAATTTGCAGCAATAGCCGCCGTGCTGACTGAAAATAGGCCGCAGAAGCCGGTATAACCTTCTTTTCATCGGGTTCATGTTGAATCAAAGCAAAGTAGAATTTGTTGAGGAAGCTTCCAATATTCTTGACGTCGTCGGTTGACAGCGGTTTTTGATTTTGAAAGAGGTCTACATCATCCAAAGTGCTATCTCCTCCGTATCAGGCAATCGTCCTTCCAACAGTGTGATAAACCATGAGAACTTACAGGAATACAATAGAACACAGTTCACAAAAGATTTTGAGAATGATAATCAGCGGTTCCTTTTCGATAGCCGTATTGGATTTTCGAGCCGCATCCAAGTAAATCGCCATATTGCCTCGCGGACCAAAACATTGCATCACACGCCACAGCTTCGGAATCAGGTCCTTCGTAAAGGCCAGTCGATATAGAATTGTTTTTCGGTTGACAGTAAACAGAGCCGATAGTTGATGATACATGCTGAAAATCGCTTGCACCTCCATGGAAAATAGCCCATAGTAGTAGCCTTTTTCAGTCTGTCCGTCTTCCTCGGTCCCGGAAAGTTTTTTCAAAGCTCCGCGCCATTTTGATGTACGACTCGGTGCAAGTATGCTTTCCATGGGTGAAAAATTTAACACATCAACGAGAATGTCTGCAATATAATCGATTGACCAAAGAAACTCCATTTGCGACACCACGCGATCGTACACAGCAGCTTCGAGAGAATTGCCCCACGTTGCCGACGACCATTTGAATAAAGGATGGTAATGAGTAAATGGGGGTATCTGTCGTTCCGAAAAGCTGCAAGCCAAGCGTCGAAGACATGCATTGACAAATTCCACGAATCGCTTACTTTTGCTTTCTTTTTCACGTGCCAGCTCTACAATGTTGCCAAGCAAAAACAGACAGCTATTGCCGTCCAAGGCTTCTGCCCATGGATTGTGTTTCTTATCGGTAAGGAGCGGATAAATGACGTTCATGGTCCAGGTACGCAAATGGTTCGTCATATTTCGATCAGTGATTGCAGTAATGGCAGGCGTAGCTAATATATTCTCGCATATATAATGCGCGCTGGTGTCCAAGCTTTGAATGTTGAATAATTGATTGACATTTTCAATAGGGAATAACGCGATTCTAACCATGGTGGACAACCAAAGTTTCATGCCCTGGATAGTTTTGGTATCAGAGGGAAGGCTGTTGCCTTGGCTGTACTTCTTGCTGCGTTCCTCCAAGCGAACAATTTGCTGTACTCGAACTGTCATGGCCTCACGTAGCGAAAAACTGCACAGTGTGCTTTCCAAAACTTTGCAACCCGTGGCGCGTAAAGTTTGTTTGGGATTGTCGATGACGCTATTTGCGGGAGGCATTTGCTTTAACTGATAAGAGGTAGGGTTCAGCAATTGCAATAATACAGTGAGTTCTACCCCGGTAAGATACATAGTACCGTCATCGTTCCATGTAACAACTCGTTTAAGAAGCTGGTTAACCACGTCCAGTAGATATCGCTCAGCTCTTTGCATATAGTCCCGATTCACCAACAAGACATAAAAGGAAGGTACAGAGACAGATGTATATCTCAGGACCAACTGAGCGACTCTGGTTAACCGTTTGTCGGAAGGATAGGAGCGGCTGAATAAACAATATAAACCGAGGCAGCGTAATAGTTCAGCTTCATTCATCTTGGTTTCGGAATCCAGCATCTGATCCCATTCACGCCACATGTCGGCGTCAGACGGTCGATAGTTCCGTTGTCGCCACCATCGTTGTAAAACGCGAACAGCACTTCCTTGTCGTTTAAGCTTCGTTTCTTCTTGTCTTTTCTTTTCACGTTCAATACGTTCTGCTTTTGCACGATCTACAAACGATCCTTTATCGTGATTAAGCGAAGTAAACATTGTACTCACTTCACGGGCTACAAGTGAAAGGACTCAATTGGGGAGCGGTAATTCAGATTCCGCCATTGCTCCCAAAGGGTCAGTGCTTCAATAACAGAAAAGCAGCCCTCAGCTTTAACGTATATGGAAAAAGGGGGTCATTTGAGCCAATCAAATAAAAGAGAGTAATGGCTTTCCGACAAAGGTCATCCTTCATTGAAAATCAAATCAGGAAGGATAGGTTCAAGTGCGCCAATTGCCTAATATTTAAGGATTGCATGTTGCGGAGAGGTCAGGTTAAAAAATAATTGCTTTATTATTAAAGCGCGACGGTGTTGGCAGAACCTACGATCACATGGTTCAAAAGGATACAATGAGGGAAAAGGGGACCAACAAGTGGTAAATGAAAGCAAAATTGTGATGAAAATATGGCTAGTGCTGATGATCGAAAATGAATGATAAGGACAGGTACAGGTAGTTGAACGAGTTGGCTATATACATTGCGGCGTTCGACAGTGGCAATATGAAGAGGGTAACACTTGAGAGGTCGAACTCAATGCATGGTATAGCATCGACGTTTGTTGAATTTCGACGATGCTGCGATCGCATCAAATGCTCATTCGATAAGGTCGGCCGCTTTGGGAATTCTTCGAATTGAATAGCAGGGAGATGGACACACCAATCCATGTTGAATAGTGCACCAATGTCATCCACTTGACTGAGATAGGCAAGAATTCTGCGATATGGAACGGTATACGGATTGTACACAGTTCCAACATGGTATATGTATGCGGTGACAGGGCGGTGTGATGTAAAATGTGGCCTCATGACCTAATGCATAAAGTTATCAGCTTCGCTCTCGTTTTTAAGAGGGAGGGGGGCGTCTCACTAACAACTTGGATTACTAGGCCACGTTATCGCTTGTTCGTCCGGGGATACGGCCTCGTCCAAATGTCAAGCTCCACAGATATCGCCCCACGTTATAATAGTGCCGCGGCTCGCCATTTTAATGTCCAGTGAGGCTTCTAGCCTTATTGCTAGAGCAGGCTTCTTCGTCAGCACCGAATGAATCCTCTCTCGATCACATTTTTCGAAAGCATCCCCAGTCTCACCAGATCCTTTGAGGGTGCCTGCTTGTTGCTGCTCTGACTAGTTGGCTTAACTACTACAAAGCCAAGCGAGACATCGAAGTACAATCCATCCAACTCCGAGCTGCAGTAATCGGGTCGCTTTTCCGAGATGGAGCCGCAGTCCAAAGCTTTAACTTGTTGATTGGTGACGCTGGTCCTATGTAATTTATGGGGCGATTAATAAAAGGGACCATATTCAAAATCGAGGATACATTATACTAACCATCGCAACAGCTCGCCTTCATCTGGGCTGTCAAAAAATGGGGACAAGAGCACGTCCACATATCTATGGCAAAACCGCGCCTCCATAACCTCAGCCTTGACTGCTTGAGCTCACCTGACCTTCAATGGTGATTCCAGCACTTCTCCGTGATCTAGTACTATATCTGCCTCCAGTGATAGATCTCTTCCGCGTCCTGGTGCTTCGTCTAGGGTGGCGAATACTACATCGGTTTGAGGACGATCTTCCTGAGTTGGTGGTTCTTCCTTCGGGAGCTTCTCACCCTAAACATAACTTTAGTACAATGCAATTAAACTACTAATTGTTAAATCAGATCAAACACATACAACGCTGAGACGGATCGAATGATCTTGGCGTCAATAACCGATGACGTGCGGGATAAGGTGAGCCACTCGATTTGGGCATCCAGGCGCGTCAGTTTTCCTCGTTTGAGATCCTACATGGCAGTCAGCAATATGCATGAAACCATTGCGTTGATGTCTTCACCTTGATGATGGCCACCATTGCATCCGAGATATCTTTGTTGAGTGGCGGCGCGAAGCCGCCAACGGAAAACTGCTCTTGCAACTTGTGATACATATTTTGCAATGGTTCTCTACCAAAGAGACCTTTATGTCGGTATGCCAATGGTCGTCTTGCACAAGAAGAATGCTTGACAGTACCCTAGAAAATATTACGTTTAGATAAGAAGATGCATTTCTTTCCTATATGTATAAAATATATAAATACTCACAAAATATTTTTTTCCTCCATATTCAGTTCGGTCTGGTTGTACTTTGCTGCCAATTGAAATGCGTAGAAGCACAAGTCGACGCATGCATGTACCCGATGGAAAAGCTTTCCGGGCTGAGAGCTTCATCATTTCAAACCTTAGTAAGAAATATGATGGATATGATTCTTATCTCGTTATGTCACCTGTAATCTACCTTGGTCAAAGTGTCATTGTCCAAGCGAAGCATCTCAATGATCTTGCCCAAATGAATTTGCGTTGCACTTGCTCTTCAATCCAGTTGGAGAGATGCTCAGTTCAGGTCCTCCAAACTGCCTGGAGTGTGACCGACATGTTTCCAGTGATAGGTCACCTTGACGAAACCTTTGTCAGCCTCAAAAGAGGAGACAGAGATTCGGGCTTTACATCCACAACGGATGGAAGGCTTGACGCGGCGCTTCTTCGCGGTGGAGCGGTAGCTGCCAGCACGATGACAGGTGTAATACTCGCGAAAAAAGAGAGCGCCAGGAGGACAGGAGGAATTCTTTACGAACCTACAGTGATAGCTAAAGACGTATCAGTTACCTACACATGTTCACGTTGGGAACTACTTACCGCTCTTCTTGTTCCTTAATGAAACGAGCAATGTCGTCCTGCGGGAGCATGATGACAGCAGGCAATTCAGCGGCAAAGGAATCGGGGGGCTGAACAACAGCAGCAGTGATATCGTTGACGGTTTGAGGGGTAGACATGAGCGACGTACGAACAGATAAAACAGGAAGATAAAGTGGGAGGGAGAGAGAGTAAAACAAAACAAACAAAAAAAAAAAAAACCGCGTGCGATGGGGGTTTTTTTTTCCTTGTGGCAGGAACAAAGAAAAATGTGCGCTCGTCAATGGATGACGTGAATTGGAAATTGATTCTTGATGGAATTTCTTACACTATTGTTATGCATGATTCAACAGGACACAAAAATGAAGATTTTATGCCCATTGAATATTACCTAAAGCTCCTGCTTTGGTAAAGGCAAATGATGGATCAGTCGTTGACACTATAATGCAGCACAAACAGTACGCCATACGATGCATACTTGATGAATTTCTGCGTCCAACAATCATCCGTGCCTACGCGCGTTAGGACTTAAAGAGCTGTTATGGCTGCGCTGATCTCGCCATAATGAAGTAAAATGTGCTGGGTTCAAATAGGTTGGTCGCATTCTCTGCCAGCTATGATATTTTCGAAAATGGTGTGCCAAACCTTCCTTTTTGTGCCAATCATTTTGATTGTCATAGTCTTCATTTGTCACTCGTAATGGTACATCTCAGTGTACGTTATGTTAACCAACGCTAATCGCTTTTCAGTAGACTTAGCTGGGTGTCTAGATGATATGGTCAATCTTCTGCCAACAAGGGGCAAGCCAGCTGTGTCTGATTTTTTTATTGGAAGTGGAGGGACTTGAAAATGTGACAGTCACTTCGAACTTGCTGCCATTGTGTTTTTTGAGCGACCTGCATCATTGATACAGGCAAAAGAAACGTTACAAGGAACCTGCACCGAGCGAATTCACGTTCATGTTCCAATTACAAACAATACCGACTTGGACGGCCGCATCGCAGGCATTGCAGGACGCTATTGCCGAGGCACGTGTCTCCAATTCAGTGGCTGCGGATAATGGCTTGCTTCAGCAACTGCAACAAACCAAACCACTGTTGCGCAGCTTGTTAGACAATGAACCGAAAAATGCAGAGCACAGAACTATGCTTCAAACTGGTAAAAATGGAACAATTGGGTTGCTTGATAAACTCATGTCAGCTTTGTACTTACGTATCCTGTAGGCAAGACTTATATCAACCGCGTTATGCACAAAGTCAACGACGAGTTCACCAAACAAGCCATTGCTCTATCCGATCTCCTCGACATTAACGAATATGAAGCGTCGACATTACTTTTCAATGGAACTCGAGAAGCGGTTACTCATCAGGAAGATTCCATAAGTGCATCGATCAAGCTCTATTATACCGAGCGAGGTTACCTTTTAGCCTCCATTGACGCGATCCTAAAGTCAGCTAAAGACGCCTCGCTTGACGATGCCAAGCGCGATTTCTTCCGTCATATTGCCATGGAGCTTATGGATACAAACTATGCTTCCAATACGCAAACCGAAAAATGTACCTTGGTCGGTAAACTTCTTCAAGCGATACAGCAACTTGGTAAAGCCATCGACGTTGCGAAAAAAGGGACGGATACTTCCACTACTACAACGACAACAACACAGATGGCAACGGCATCGACGTTATCCACTACAGCTTTCAACAGTGCTCCCGCCGCATCACCGTCCATCACCGTTTCTGAAGAAATGAAATCCTACCGACAGCAACACATGATCGATGAACGCATTCAGATCGCTCAACTGTTATACCATCTCGCTTCTCTGTTTTGGTTGGACGCAAAGGATATTCTTGCTCTCGTCGACGATCTCAAGAATTTGGATCTTGCTGATGTTACCACGCCTTATCTGTTGGTGGCAATGATAGCGTGTCTGTCCTGTTCCCAAGACAAATTGAATTCACACGCACCTTTACTGAATGACCTGTCATCTCTGCAATCGCTCGACGGTAAAATCAAGAACGACACCTGGAAAGTCCCATCCATGCAATCGGTTTTGATTCTGCAGTGGGTCATATTGATCCAAGAAACCATGCATGATCAATCGCAGCTGATCGAACGATTAAAAATGGACGAAGAGCAGCGAGAAACATGGGTGGATAAAGCCATTTCTGGAAACGCGTTGGAGTTCCTGAATCACTATGTGCTGTATTTCCAACATGACAATGTAGATGCCTCCGAGAGTGATCATCAAGAATCGAATGCAAGCGTTGATATGGTGGTGGATGGGTTATCCACGCATGCGACCGATTTTCTTAAATGTCATGCCAGCATCTGGGCCGATTTTCGACAGTTTGTTATTTACGAACTGGAGAAAATGGCGCTCACCATCATTGATGAGATGGCCGACACCTTGCAAAAATTAAAGTACGAAGAAGAAGACAGTAACCTGACCGTCAAAGCGCCTTTATCATCCAAAGTCGCTTTTGTGTCCATGACCAGCACAGCCGAACAATCGCACCATTTGGAAGCCTTTTACAATCTCCTCGCCAACGTCTATCGTCATCGTGTGAATGCCGGATCGATTTTCTGGGATATCGAACGCGTTACCTTATACCGATTCGTGAAATGGTCCGCGGACATCAAGCTAGCCGCTACGGTACGTGCCTGCTACGACTTTTTCGGCTCCATCGCGACCGGCGATCAGTGTGCTCCGCATGTTTTTGCCTTTTTCAATCTGGGCACGAACAAGAATGATTTAGCTTCAAGCCATTTGTTTTCGTGGGGCAAGCTGGTGAGCGCTTTGCAATTCTATGCTCCGTTACTAAACAAAGGAACCGACGATGGCATGCCTGCGATTCTTCGGCCGGCGGAAGAAGATCTGTTGCTCAAATTCCTGAATTTGTTGAAACAAGTGGTGCGCTATTGCGTCGAAGCGCGTACGGCATTCTGGAATGAGCCGGAAACCAATCTGCAACGCACTTTGATTGAACTGCTCAACTGCCCAACTTCGTCCAATGTACGTTCTTCTCTCTACAATGTGTTGGCCGCCTTTTGTTCGTCGACAGGCGAAGGAATACATGACGTTGGACGTGCGATCGCGCTGGATATCTGGGAGATGTTGGAGCACAGCGATTTGTTCAGCAGTCCCCGTTCGAAACTTCGCCCCATTACGAGTGATAACAATTTCGTGTCTCAACAATCGTTAATCTATGAAGATGTGGAGAGCCGACCGGGTCTTGCGCAAATGTTCAGCTTCGAAGGTCAACATATGGCTTACCCGCAGACATTATCCGTCCTTCATCTGCTCAGTTCGGCTATTCACACGCCAACCCGCCGTGAGGAAATTATGGCCAACTTTGAACCGACACCGCCTTCCATTCCGTCGACCTTGGGTCAGACCACAAGCATTGCTGGCGCTGGACACTTTATTTCGGTCATGATAGATACAGTCTTTTTGACGTTGAATGAGCAAAGTTATGTTCATCCCCGCGATAAATGGCAACTGACGGAAGCCTGCTTGAATGTCATGGAAAACAGTGTGCTCTGTTTCGATACCCGACCCATCACGGAATGGAGCAAACAGAAAAATACGTCTCTTTCCAGTCGCCTATCTGCCTTATCCTTGGCCAATAATCCTTCCATGGGGGCGTATCAACAAGCCATGGTTGTCTACCTGACACATCCTGGTTTCGAAGTCATCAGTCGAATTCTTTCCGGATCAAACCTGACGGTCAAGCTGTTTGAGATTATAGAGCAAGCCACCACAAGTCGCACTCTGCATAAAAGCAAGGGATATTACTTGGATCGCTGTGTCGTCCGCTGCCTGCGAATCTTGGATTATGTGTTAAAGATCCAAGACGTATTTGGTAGTCTTCTGATACCGTCTATTGTGGAAGCCTCTCAGACATTGCCCTCTGGTGATATCAAAATCGGTGATCGTCAGTTCCCAGCCTTACGATCGTTAGCTCCTCTCGGTCATCTCATGTTATACCACAAGTCGGTCCTCCCCAAGCTCGCTTGTTTGATCAACCATGACCAGGAAGAAGTCTGTTTCTTGAGTGCTCACATTTTGAAGGCTTTGACCGCATCCGAACGTCAACCTAGTGCCAAACTTGTGTCTCAATCCGATACGTACATTGGTTCAACGACCATTGGTTCCAAGATTGCCGAGATATTGAAAGCTTCCCCGGAATTATCAAGCATCATCTACAGTGTCAGCGAACGCTTAGCGATTGACGAGCCTCAAGTGGTGACGTACGATGACTACGACTACGATCCCAACAACATCGCATTTTGGTTGGCCGAGAAAACACTAACTGACACATCTACCAATTCCGATACCTTTGTCCCTCGCTTGTCGACGTCGGTGCAACTTACATTACTCGATTTGCTGCTCCAGAATGCTGGAAAGGATCAGCCTTCACCTTCGCTGTCCGATGTACTGCTTGGCCTGGAAGTGTTGGAACCGAAACCACACGTTATTCGACAGGAAACCCGTCACCGAAGCGCTCAGTTATTGACGTTGAACGCGCTTGTGGATTTAATGAAAGAAGAGGGTCAGATTCCGCTAATGCAAACGCATCCTCTTTTAGCTGAAAAATGCTTGGCTGCCATCTATCACATCTGCTCAAGAGAATCGTTTACACGCCCTGTCATGCGCTATCTTCGCTTCAAGGATTTCTTCAACAAACAACTTCTCAACCGCGCTTCGCGCTTTGAAACGAACGTGACCGTGGACCATCCTGTGGTTGGTGGCACCATCTTATGCAGCACTGGCGAACGAATCACGACCGACTTTACAACTTTGCGATCAGTCATTTATCAACATTCGTGGTTGCTGAAAATCATCGCACTTGAGCTTCGCGTATTTGCGGGTCAGAGCCACATTTTGTATGGTAAACAGGCGGACAGTGATACGAATAACGAAGCGGTTGAAGCACGTAGGCTCGCCAACCTATTTACCGCGGACGAAGACGTACAACCGTTGATGCGTATGCTGGACATGTTGGATTCTTTGGAATTCAAGTGGATTGACGATCTAAGCCAGTCTCTTCAGAATTTCCAACCTGAAACTTTTGAAGGTTTCCAGAGCAAGTCTTTTGAGACGACGGATGATTCCGGTTGTACTATGTATGACATTCGTGCTGTGTATCAACATTTGCGCCAGCGTCAGACTGAAAAGGAGAAGGAACCCAATTTTACGGACGACGATAGACTCGCTTTTGAGGACAACATTGGCCGAGTGTTGCAGTATTTGATGGCCGAAAATCACGCTCGAGAATTGTCGCACGCCAAGATGGAGTGCCTTCAAGGGTGGAAACAAGCAGTAAAGATGATATTAACCCACAGCTTTGACTATTTACCTTTCGAGACACGAGAAAAGATCACCTACGACCTGCTGCACATTTTGCTACCGAAATTGCGAAAGTCCAAGACCTTGGCCGGAGATATCCTGGAAAGTCTAAGCGAGCTGGTGGTGGCCCTGCTATCGCGTCTTCAAGAGGACAAGCGGCGCCAATCCGTTTTACACATGTCACCAGATATTGTGTTGTCGGGTTTACCCAAGGACAAATTATGTTCCGTCTTTGCCAGTATCCTGGATTGCGTGCAAACGCGTGAGACGTCGGTCATTCTTCGCGGCAACATGTACACAGCCATGGTGATGTTCTTACAATATGTGCATATGGACAACAGTAATAACCAAGGCGCTTTATCCGATATCGTGGCTGAAATTACCCATCTTGTCCTTTACAAAAATCCGGATGCTCTGGACGTTCTATGCGCGGATGCCACGGATGGTTACAATGCCTGGAAAACCACCGCCTATGCAGCGTTGAATACCTTGTGTACGCTCACGACCCGGGATCGTCAAAATGGGGTGGAAATCTCTTCCTTCCTTGTCAAGAAAAACTTTTTGAGTTACAGTATTGAAATGTTGGAGCGGGAAGATAAAGCGCTTGTAGAAATCATTGATCAGCGTGACGGTAAGTTTATTGAGAATAAGCGCATGTGCATTGGAGCTCATCATTATGAGATTTTGTAGCTTTACTTATGCCTTTGATGATTTTCGAAGCCAAGTTGGCGTTCTTTTTGCGACTTGCATTGATAAAACAAAGTGCCGGGTTATTATTTGAGCGCGGTATCATGGAAAGATTGGGCCAATGCACCTTTTTGAATCAGCAAGAAAAATTCCAATCTCCTCGTTATGGTATTTTCGCCCAATCTTGTGCATTCTCTTCGTCGTTGTGCTTTACTAACGATCATTATCGTCATCCAGACTCCAGCACTTGCAATGGTTTACAGCGCTATGACCGTATGCTTTTACCCGTCTTGGCGTTGGTGGTTGCACTGTGTAGCCATCTCGCACCTTCCGATGAATTCCAGCTGAAAAAGGTACAAATGTCGAGCGTCAGTGTAGTGAACTGATGAGCACGATATTGATACATTAAATTAGATCGAATACTGGGTGAAGAAGCAGCCATCCTTGGTTGTGATCCTTCGTGACGAGCAAAACTACGTGTCGTTAACGACATTACAAAAGCTGGATCTCATTTCTCTCATTATGTATCGTTTGAGTTGCCGCCCTGGCTACTTTGATGATATGGTGAGTACATTGTAAGAACGATCCATTTTCGCCTTTGTAACTGACGCAAGCTTTCCTTATACCTAGACAACCCAAGGTCTCGATGACTTGCACTCAGCGATGATCAGCTTATGTGCCAAATATCTATTGCCTGATTTTTGGTTGCCGAAGCTTATTCCTACTACCGAAGAAGAACACCGATGGGCTAAACAAATCATCTCAGGTGAGTGCCAGTTGATTGTATCTGCTTCAGAAAATGTACTGACGGACAATGAACACCACAGCTGCCGACGCGAAATCCCTGCTGTCCTTGAAGGCGCAGGAGACCGTGATGAGTATCCAAAAGAATCTGTTGGCATATGCACAGAACAATACATTCGCAGGTTCAGGTACTCTACTGTAGTTTTGTCGGTTCTCGATGGTTGTGTACTTATTTAGCAATGTATAGTTACATCTCCCCTGAAACCCATTATATCACATCATATGGACGCCAAAGAAGTGGGTCGTGCGGCGCTTGTCAATGGTAAGTGAAGTTTAAGGCAAAGACTTATGACGAAAAAGGATATGGGTCTGATCTGTTTTTTCCACTATTTTCTTAGCATCGATGCGAACCCCTTCTTTGGGCATGCTCTTCTCGGCGTTGCGTCATACGGCGCGCGCACTACGAGAAGTTCTTTCGCGTTACAGCATATTATCCTCACAGAAAGAAAACGTTGCATCGCTACGATATGAAGAAATCCGCGAAATCGCCAACACCGCTATTCCCAAAGATATTGATGTTAAATACGATCTGTTGAACCCTAACCAGCAACAACATCTGTTAGCGACAGAGATTGCGACGCGTTTAAAGCGCAAACGTGAACACTTGCAAAGTTTGCTATGTAAGTGCTCTTGAGGATTCTCATTCACTTTTTGATATCGTTCGATTTTTAACCTTGCAACTGTGATCCAGTTATTGCGGAGCATCTTTTGTTGATTGCTTGGCGACATTTGGAGTTCTATACGAATCCGTCTTTGACCACGCATCCTACTCCCATTAGTTTCTACGAAGTGGAAACGGATGATTGGTTCCGCGTACCCACACAAACCACACTATTCCGATCCACTCCTGAAACTGCGCGTCAAGTTAAAGCGCTCAGTCCCACAACCATTGAACCCGTGCTGGAGAAACTGCAATCGTTGGAATGGGTAAGAAATCAGATAAAAATCTTAAAAGGGGAAAAAAAAGGCTCACATTATGATTTCCTTCTTTAGCCGGCATCTTTGCCTGGGTCATCGGGAGAGGCAATCGCAAGTTTCTGTGATCGAATTCGCCGACTATATCAGTAATCCAAGGCATATCTTGTTTCCTTTGCTGTTATTTTATCATCCATTAGTATTATAAACCAACTGGCGTGATTAAAAGCATACAGGAACTTTGCAATTGTATCATACAGAGCTAAAAACCAATTCAGTTCACCTTTTCCCCTCCTTTTCCCTTTTTCTTGCACATACAAAATCAGATACAAGTCCAAACACATAAGTCTTTTTTTCTTTGGGAGCATTGATCACAACTGCAGCCAACAATTGTTATAGTCCAAATTGTTCTTTTTTATTTGTTCCCCCAGTTTATTGCATTACGAATATAATATGTTACAGCAATATGAACATACTTAGGCGGAAGAAGACTTTTGCATGGAAGAGGTGCGGCGTCTTTCCAACTTGCGTTCCTTGGTCTCCTTGACACGCTTAGCCAAGAGCTGCTTGTATTCAGCTTCGGCTTCGCGAGAAGCTTCAGCGCGTCTGCGCTTGATAGCGATTCTGTGTCTCTTGCGCTGGAGAGTGATGGGAGTGACCAAGCGCTGGATCTTGGGAGCCTTGGTGAAAGGCTTCTTGTCGGCATTCTTGGGTTGGATTTCGCGACGGATAACGTACTTGCGGACATCGTCGTCCTTGGTCAAGTTGAAGAACTTGCGGATCTTGGAAGCACGCTTGGGACCGAGACGCTTGGGAACGGTGGTGTCGGTCAAGCCGGGAATGTCCTGCTCACCCTGCTTAACAACGACGAGGGACAAGACGGAGAGATCGGACGAGACAATACAGCCACGGACGGACTTTCTCTTGCGCTCACCGGTGCGACGAGGACGGTAGCAAGAGTGACCCTTGGACAACAAGAGACGGACACGATGGGGCAACAAAACACCCTGCTTCATGGGGAAACCTTGCTTGTCGTTACCGCCAGAGATACGGAAAACGTAACCCTTGAACTCATCGCCAAGAGAATCACCAGGGACTTCCTGAGCCATACGCTTGTCGTAGAAAGCGCGACTATATCATAAGAAAAGAGTCATTGTTAGATTTTTCAATGACCTTTTTCGAGTAACTTTCGCACAAAAAACAGGAAAAGGAGAAAACGGAGATATGGAGCAAAAAGTGCAGTGAGGTAAAAAAAAAAAAAGGCGAGGCATGAAACGAGGAAACGACTATCGTTGAATAGTGTCGCGGTGCTGGTAAAAAATCGTGGGGTTGTGTATATAACTCGTCACTGTTTTGCTCGTAATCGAAGCTTCACTCTCCGTTTTTCTCCTTTCTGAATTGAAACGGTATAGAAAAAAAAGCTAAAGCTTGACATGGTGAGAATACTTACAGGCGACGTTCATCGTCGATTTCAATCAACTTCTGGCAGCCAGTGGCTGGGTTGGCGATATTCAACTATAGGAAACCATATCAGTTCATCCATCCCTCTTCTGTAACCAAGATCCTCGATATATCCATCCATCCGTTTCATCCACGCATCTGTAACGCCCATCCGTCCTGTGCATTGTCATGCAGCATGATATACGCACCTTCATGACGCCGCTAAATGGAAAAGGAAAGTTTCGTAGAGGTCAAGGTTCACCAAGGTATTTACCAGCCGTGGCCGAAAATAATGTCCGACCCGGAAAATGGCTTGTTCGAGCGGAAATTGTCCGAACGTATTCTCGGAGGTCGTAATGCACCCAACCCAAAGTCCGATTTCAACCCGTTTGCCTGCAATGGAGGCAAGTCTGTCTACTAAGCTTCAGATACTTTGTCAAATAAGAGTACGAACGGTACCCAAGTTTGTTATTGTGTTGCTGCAAATTACAATGGAACGACAGTATCCAAAATTGAACCATCGTCAAACCTCGTTTCCTGCCCGTCGAGGAGAAAAGGCAGTCACATTTCAAAATCGTGGCTTCACAATTTTTCTCCAAGATGCCTTTTGGGCGGAAGGAAATTTTTTTTTTCTTGAACGACAATATCCTTTTTTGACTTGTGCTCTTTTTGTCAGATCATGGTTCAGAATCAACTACTGGATACACTGTCGGTAAGCATTGAGTATTCTACTATTATAGGGTAATTAATATATTAGCGAAGCAAACTCATTTCTGTTTCTGTCTCTCTTTTACAGACTCGCATGACCGAGCATGCGCAGTTATTCGATGGCTTATTACATCTTATACCCGCGAAATTCTATATTACAGAAAAGAACGATGCTCTGGTACGGACCTATTTCATCAACTATTATATATTTTCGCTGATGTACTAATGCTGATCTCTACCTCTTACTGTAGAATGAATCAAAGTTTATGCACAATAAGCGAAAAAAGGCACCGAAACAAGCAATCAAGGAATCCACCAAGAAAGCGAAGAAAGCCAAAGTAAGCGGATCTGCTTAAACATGAAAGGCACAAGACAATTGATCGTTCAATGTCGTTTCTTGTAGCTGGATCCCGAGAATGATCAGTCCATTACAACGTTGCAGAAAGAAAAGGCCGAGAAACTGGAAAAGGAGAAGGAGGAGCAGGAGGCCGTAGCCGATACAGATAACGACGAATCAGACGATGAAGTCGACGACAATGAAAGTGACGGTGCCGAAGACGTCAGTGTAGCCGACGAGAGCGACGCAAAGATGGAAGGGGCAGATTTCAGTGGTTTAGGAGATGCTTCGTCCTCCACCAAACCCATTCCTAGCGAGCCTGGTTCGTTACGTTCCTTTGGTGGATATTACTGTGACTTCTCATACTGACAATTTGGTCCCACTGTGTAGCTGTTGTGAAGCCTATGAATATTAGCGGTATTGGCGAATTGCGCAATCGTCTACATGAACGTATCCAGGCGTTACGTAAGAAGCGACATGCACCTGGATCAGATTCGATGAAAGCACGCAGCAGAGAAGATATTATCGCCGCACGATTGAAACGAAAACAAGATAGAAAGAAGGCATTAAAAGCACAGAAAGAAAAGGGTGGAAAAGCAGCATCAGAAGAACTCGTCAAAGACAAATCGGCCAAGGTAGACTCGCATTTGTTTTCTATTATTCTTGGAAGTTTTGATATTCATCTTTTCATGTGGTCTGTTTAGTCTCAAGAAAACAAATCAGCTGCTGATTCGATCAAGATGGACGGTGATGTTTTCTTCAGCAAGTTGGCGGTGGCCAATGAAAAGCCCAAGAAGAAGGGTCCCAGCGATGCTAAATCACAACTAAAGAAAGCCGAAGCGATGCAAGAGAAACTCGAGAAACTCAAGTCAGAAGATAAAACCAAGGTGATTGTTTACAGCCGATGTATTTATTATATCAAGGTGATTAATCGTGTGACTTTTCTGTTTTTGGTGTATATAGGCCGAAGATTTGGCTCAAAAGAGTGAATGGCAAAAGGCTATTGCTATGGCGACTGGTGTTAAAGTGAAGGATGATGTCAAACTGTTAAAGAAGACGGTGAAGCGTCAAGAGAAAATCAAGGTCAAGAGCGCTAAAGAGTGGTCCGACCGTAAACAAAAGGTCAAGGATGATGAACAACGCAAGATCAAGAAGCGTCAAGACAATATCCAGGCACGAATTGATGCGAAGAAGGCGAAAAAGACGGGCAAGAAGGTCAAAGCACGACCGGGTTTTGAAGGCGGCAAGAATACCAAGGGCGGTAAAATCAGTAAACCCAAGCATAAGAAGAAATAATAAAGACGCATCCTACATAGCTTTTTCCATTTTCATCCATCCCCATTTTCATACTATTAAAAACACGTTACATTTTTTGTTGCCAAATCGAATGTATCAAAAATATGATTGCGAATAACGGTCAATAAGGTGTTATTGCAGCCGTCTAGCCCAGATTTTTTTTTGTTGCGTCACAACGGTTCTGGCAGTACCCTCTGAATATTTTCTCAACTGTTTACACTTATGAGTACAATTACGGCGATGTCGGAATTCTTAGCGGATGACATCCCTTTCCATAATATAACTTATAGGCTACAGACAAAGAATACATGATTGATTCTCCAAAAGGGCGGTAAATATAGGGAAATCGTAGCTTTTCCCATTGGACCAGAATTTATGGGTAAATTTCTTATTGTGGTTCAACAATGTATCTTGTTCGTTCCCTCTCTCCTCTCGGCCGGTAATATGGCAGCTGGCATGCGATAATCCTGTTTATGAGTAAAATCATTGCGGCTGAGAAACAAAAGTTTCACCACTAAACCTTGGTTACGGCGGCATATGTGAAAGTAACGGTTTCACCAATGACAAGCTTTTTTTTCATGTAGTTTGTTTGTAAACATTTTCTGTATTCTTTACTGGACAACTGTAGCGTCTTTGCCAACATAAATATCATGTCAGTAATCGTTTTAAACACGACGTCTTCATGGCTAACAGAGAAACTTATTTTGGGTGACATCACGCGGAATCAGCGACCCTTTGGCTCTTTGCAAATGACAGTCACGGTATTTGAGGAAACCGAAAAAAGCTGGCGACTCTTACTTTCTCGAGCCGCCTTCACCATCCATTTGTAAGCCTACGTCTTCCTACAATGGCTTCTCTCGCACAAATGCAGCCAAACATACCTCAGGTCATACAGCAATGTCAGAAAGAAGCAGAAATTCTGACGAACAGCATTGCCAATATACGCCAAACGCTGGAAAGAACGGATATCTCGATGGAAGAGCGAGATCGGCTCCGCAAGCAAGAACAAGAATTCCAGAACAAACTTACCATGTGTCAAAATATTCTTCAGAGCATCAATATGCGCTTAACTTCACAGAATATGCAGCAACGTGCCATGCCGCCGCAACACGGAATACCGCCGTCGTCTGTACCGAATGTACTTGATTCGGCATCAGCAACATCTTCAACACCCGGATCGCCCGCTAACTTTGGAGTTCAACCTGTGAATCCAAACCTCATGCGTAAGATCCCATTGATTTGTTCCTCTTCACGTATCGCGGATGAATTGATGTTTGTTTTCTAGACAATATGGCACAGGCAACTCCGTCGCAGCAATTACCCATGGGTCAACCATCACAGCAGCAGCAGCAGCAGCAGCAACAACAACAACAACAACAGCAACAGCAACAGCAGCAAACGGCACAAGCAGCACAAGCACATCAACAACAACAACAACAACAACAACCGCCCGCCTCATCACAGCCACAAACGCCCTTAACTTTGAATAAAACCGCACAGCAGCAACAAGCACAAGCCCAACGATCTCTCCTCACACCCAACGCTTCGACAATGCAAACTCCTAAACAGACACCTACAGGTGCTTCGGCAAAAGGAAGCTACGGGTTTCCCATTACACAACCTGCCGTCCAAAGACCCGCTCCTATTATTGACGCCGATGGAACAACACGTGTATTAGCTAAACGTAAAATTCAGGAACTGGTTGGTCAAATCGATCCTGCAGAGCGACTGGAACCGGATGTAGAGAATGTACGGAACTTTTTTTTGCCAAAGCTGATGAATATGAAAACCGCGGCGCTCACATTTTGGTTATTGTGTACAAATTAGATCTTGTTGGAAATTGCAGATGAATTCATAGAATCCGTGACCTCATTTGCGTGTCGATTAGCCAAGCATCGTAAATCTGATACGCTGGAAGTGAAAGATCTGCAATTGCATCTGGGTAAGCGCGTTAAAAAACGGATCCATCTCCTTCAGTGAACTGATCGATTGTATTAGAACGCAATTGGAATATCCGTATACCAGGTTTTGCTTCCGACGATATCCGATCCGTGAGAAAGCCAACTATTCCTGTGAGTCATCAAGCAAAGACGCAAGCCGTGAATCTCGCCAAAAATCAGGGGTCTTCATCGCAAATTAAGAAAGATTCTTAATTTGAATGAATTTTTTTTTATGGAAAGTAATTATACACGATCAAACGTTAATCCAATAAAACCCCATCATCAGCCAACAGAGTACAAGGGAAATAGTATCGGTAGTTTGCATTAGAGGTCACAAAAAAGGTACAGCTTTGCAGCCGTCTTGCATCCATTTACGTTATTTGCTTTGACAATATTTGTGCCTCCATATCGCGCAGCTTTGTATTATGAGTGCTAATAGTGTATAAAGTCTTTGGACGGGTATCTGCCCTATTACACAAGAATCTCGTAGGTTTGACAGCAGTATGCAGTCATTACAAGGGCGATTTACACAATATAAAACTGTCGCCATTAAAAAGCAGAGTTCAGATATATTCAGTGAAATCGATAATGAAGATTGATTGCACCAGGTAATCAGCACAGGCTGTCAATTTATAAGACCTTGGTAATCCAAGATTAGCGGCTACTGACGCGTTTATATTGATTGTGCAGGAGATCAGGCGAATTTTTCATGTGTTGTTGAATTGTAGGGTTTGGATATGCCTTCCTTCTATTGTACGCACATACAGTCCGTGGTCGGTAAGACATGTTTGGGGCATGCGAGCCATGAGCTTTTGACCAGATAGTTAGCCTTTACCACTATACTTTAAATGCCATTTTCCTAATTTACATTATACAAATTGAGAGCAGTTGAACGATCCTCTCTTAAAGTCTATGATAAAAGCCAACAGTTTACTTTCTTTTTTTTTTTTTTGAAAATATTGGTAAAAGAATGAATACAAGTTAAATAAGAAGAAAAATCAAATCTATTTTCGAGCTGAAGCCTGAACCTTGGTGGCATTGGCTACTACGTTCAAAAGTGCTGCCTTTTGATCCAAGTTTAAGCTGGCGTTCTGTCCAACCAGAGTGTTTAAGGATTGTTGGTTGACCATCTCGGATAAGGACATGCCTTGCGTTGGGGTGATGTAGCGTTGGTAATCACCGTCCATTTCTGACTGTAACTGTGCGGTATTTTCTTCCGTCGATCCTTCGGCAGCCATCACTTGAGTTTGTTCCTGTTTGCTACTCAGGGTTTCCCAGTCAATGTCTTTGTCAATGAAGGTCACGACTCGGCGTGCAGGGGAAGCCGCCGGTTTTGCAGCTCGATTTCTATCCATGCCTTGATGGCGACGATCCCGTTTCTGGTTATCTCGTCGTGGAGACGATCCGGCCTTTTTAGCATTGAACTTTGTTGATGAAGCAACACGTTTTTCTCCTGCATTCTCTGCCACCGCATCGTCAAATTGTCCAGGTTGTGCGGCTTTGGGAGTTTGTCTGCGACGGTTGTTATTGTTCTTGTTGTTATTGTTACGAGGGCGTTTGTTGTCCTTCTGTGCATTGGCCAAGAATGCGGAAAAAGGGTCAGCGTTTTCGGAAAGCGGACGACCACGACCGGAACCACCGAGACGAGCAGATAAAGGAGCTTTGCGGGGCTTTTCAGACGATCCAGTCGATGGGCTGCTGGGAGCTGAGGTGGTTGATTCGCTTCGAATGTTAAAGAGTGCCGGTCTCCACACGGGGAAGTTGCGAGCCAAAGGTGCGGCAGATCGTCGAAGCATAGTATTTCAAGCGAATGTCCAGGGGTGCCTAAACCACAAGAAATATTTTTTTATTCAAGGCAAAACGCTTCTTGGCTGAAAACAAGTCACAAAATGTCATGACAAAAATTCCGGGGCCAAACTTCATCGTGGCTTTCGTTGCTATGCCCAAATTTTCTTGTTCCTCAAAAGGGAATCCGACAGTAACGATATATTTGCATTCACAATATAAGCTTCTCCATCATCGGGCTATTATTTTTAAACTATTGTTTTGGTAATCTTGCAAGGATTGATCGGATTATTCCCCTTGAAATAGCTGAGATCATGAATAGCTGACGAGGACACCATCAAATGAATGTATTTGATCACACAAGATTCGTTGCGAAAATGGTATGGGTTACAGTATGCACATGCTTTATATGGCAAAAAAATGTCAATGGCTTGGTGAAGATTCTAGCTCAATGGTTCCATATCGCATGCCTAAATGTCCGCACTTGCTCCCAAGCTGTCAATATTTTACACCCTTTCACACAATCTTCAATCGCCGGTTTGCTCGAAATTGTATATACGCATTGTGCTCTATCTTCTCTGAAAATATCGTTCTTCCGTCTTCTGCATATTTTATGTTGATTTTCATTGTGCAAGATGCAATCGTTCATCCATTCGTGTATTCCCCCTCCACGGAAAACACTCCCAGAGAGGACCGTCCATGATTCGCTGGCATACTGGAAGCACAGAAGGTTGGTTACGGAAATCGTCGTCCAGCAGGAAAATCGATAAGCTTTCAACGTCACTACACCTCAAAAACACTTTTGTAGAAAGCATCAAGAATTCTTAACATATTTTGTGTTATGCACGACACAAGAAACGTCTCCACTATACCCCCCCACAACAGCGACTGTAATTCAAAAAGCACGAAATGCCCAGCGTACAGATACACATTTGACAAGCCGTCTATTTCTTTATATCATATATTAAATGTGACATAGAAACAACTGCTTAGAAAAGCTCAGCGTGAGCAGGGAACTCGAAAACAACGTCCTTGCCAGTCAACTTCTTGTAGACAGCAGAGAAAGTGTCGAGCTTGTATTCCAAGGAGGTGGCATCCTTGCTGTCAAGGAAACTATTTGAAATCATAATCCATAAGTATCCATGACCAACTGAAAACCAGTCTGCGAACAAAAAAAAAACGATGACACTTACACCTTGATGGTCTTGGAACCATCAACCTTAACACGGGTACGCTTGCCAACGATTTCGGTGGGGTAAACGAGATCTTCAAGGATAGCGTTGTGAACAGCAGTCAAGGTGCGAGAAATGGGACGAGGCTGCTTGGGGTTCGAGTGACGGCTAGGCTTGGGAAGGATACGGCGCTGAGCAACGAACACGACATGGCGATCAGAGAACTTCTTCTCCAATTCGCGGGTAAGTCTGGCCTGGATCTTGTGGAATTCCTTCAACTGAGGAACGGGAACAAAGATAATGATGGCCTTCTTGCCAGCACCCATCTCGACCTATAGAGAATTGATGGTAAGACAAATCTGCTTCACGCCCTTTTTTTTTTCTTTGGTTTCCATTCGCCGCTCCTTTTTCTCTGGTCGTCTTTAACGATATTTACCTCCTTGGCAGCGGTGATTTGGAGGACACGCAAGTCCTTCTTCAATTCAGCCACATTGTTCTCCAAGTCAACGAGAGCTTGGGCGATGCTAAGTTCGAATTCGTCGGCGGGTTTAGCTCCAGCGGGCTTGTTAATCTTGTGCGAAGCCATGTCGTCGATACTGCCAAAATGAAAACAGCAATAATCGCGGTTAGCATATCGATCCATTGAATCCATCCATCCATCCCATCCGTTCATCCATTGACTATAATTATCTATGGACGTTCTCTCCCTTCTTTTACATCACTCTGCCACCCTACTGATACCTACAGATTGACCACAGAAAAGAGGAAGTCAACGATTGCACCAGAGAGTTCGTCTTTGCCATCCGGAAGCGGAGGTCGAATTTTATCGCTTGGTTAGTGACGTCGACAATATTGTTGCCTATTTTGGAAGGTTTGATCGCCTTCGATGGCCCAGCAACTGCAGAGTTCGCAAATTCAGTTAACGTAACGTTTATGGTGAGAGTATGCAATACATCCACCAGCTTTGTGGAGCTATATATTCATATAGACAGTTCAACGCTGTACAGCTTGAGGCTATTGCTGTTCTCAAGAGCGCACACACACACACACACACACGAAGTATGGAACGTCCTAGCAGAAACGGTATTTCAATCCAAAAAGGCTGTTTCCGGTTCTTGGTTGAGACTTCCTCATAGAAATAAAACATTAAAAAAATCGTGCCTACGGTTATTATACACACAACTGCTGTTACTGATTGGAACGCAAAAAAGCGACCGGTTCAACTGCAGTATGGAATCTTTTAAACAGATTGTATCATCGTGTCTATCAATGCTAGTGTTCTTTCTCGACACCCCTCCTATTCATTGGTGATCAGTCAGGGCAAAGCAATGAGGAAATTGTAGATCGATTCCAGACGGATTCCAGGTAATACCAGGTGTTCTGACATGGATTTTTATTTGATTTTCTATCATGATAACAGGTACAGCTTTCCCTGCAGTATTACTGTTCCCTCTATTCAACTCCAAATTGATGGAATAGAGTCAGATGCAAGTGCTTTTGAAGCGGCCAAAAATGTATAAATTGATTGCTGTACTTTGTCTATTGAGAAACGGAAGGTCTCTTGGGTGCAGGTTCTCCATGTTTCACAAAATCGATTTGGACGTTGTCTGGGATAGCGAGGATCTGCTCCAATTGTTGCCTAAAATTTCACAAGGATAGAGTCAGCGTATTGCACAGGCAGAAGATCAAATCATAAAAATTAAAAAAAAGTCGCCTAGTCTAGGGAATATTAGTTGTACTCACTTGATATGTTCAATCTCCTTTGTCTGTTCGGAATCCTTGATCCATAACGCAATTCTAAAGAACATCTTTCTAACCGATACAACAGCACCGCAAATTTCATCCGCGTTATCAAATTGTTCACCGATCAATGCCAACAACTACGCTCCCTAATGAGTGACATGCTTCTTCTTCTGCTGGTGCAAAAGTCACATACCAAATAAAGCCAGTAAGTGTTGATAGCTTCACCAGTTTTGTTCTTGGGGAACTGGATACCAAATTTGCCACCCTTGGCATTCGCAGGATCCTCCCATTCAGGACGAATGCCCTTTTTGAAGAAGTGGTAGTTGCAGCTGCTGCCTGCTTCCAGCTTGTTGACTTTGGTAATGTTATTGTAGACACTACAGAGCAATCCAAATATTTTAACGCCACTGAATCAGTAGACTCACGCAGTGCAACTCCATGGTTACAAATACGACGCGGAAACAAACAATTACCCCCAGAAATCTTCCACGGTATCCACAGTAACAATTTCCTTCAGATTCTGCGACCATGATTCGGAATCGGCTTTCTTGCCTGGTTTATCAAACCACAAGGTCCATTCATGCTGAAGACGGTGCTTGACGCTCAAGTCCAAGTTGGAGTTCTGGCCAGTACCCTGAGTCTCCTGTGCGGCGTTCGATGGCTGCTCAACACGCGTTTCTTCTTGATGCGACATGGTCAAGTAAATGCACGGGAAGCGAACCGGCTTTTTTTTTGTGCTTTTTTTTTTTCCTGAGCCGCGAATTGCAGGATGTAAAAACAATACATGCCTAGCCGGACCGCACCGTGACTTGGATCTGCTAATTTTCCAAACTGATTTGCGGGGCACGATGAGAGAAAAAAAAATGACGAGCCATAAGTCTATTTAAAAATCCAGTTATTGGCGTTGTCGATGTGAGGCCTGTCTCAAAGGCTTGTCCCTTAGTTTGATCTATCCCGTTGAAGTCTTAGCAAAGTATATTGGGGACGTTTACGCATTGCCGAGGAAACAGCCAATGCAGTACGTTTGAAAAAAATTAACATACAGTTACCTGAATATTTTGTTCTACCATTCCACTGAAGGATAAGCTTGGAAGGCATGAATATCGATATTCCAAGTAACAAATTTAACTGCCTGGATATTCGAGAAAAAAAAGACAGTAATACCTCTTATTCCCATGTAACAAGCAACATTCATCTTATGCACTAGTAGTTTTTAGCTGTCACGATATCCATGCGCATCCGTGTCGAATCTAGAGTATTATTGTTTTGACTTGAACCATAAAATAAACCGCTTCAGCAGAGTCATTAATTACCAACAATGAATAAGCAATACCTGTCTACAAGATTGAAGGCTAAAGACGTCGCACTGATATGAAAAATTTCGTTTGATATCGAAGACCTGAAGGATTTTGAAATAGATATGTTCAGGGCATCTCATGAGTTTATAATTTTTCGGATGCGCCAAATGATGATAGGACTGATCCGCAAATTGAATATTTCTGCCTACAGCTTGGCTTGCAGTTATTTATTACGTCCCAATCCTCGATTTTGCTTTTATTGTTCAAATGATGAGATGGTTTTTAACATGATGTCGCTATGGTGCACGTTTCCGAATTCAGAAGTGCGCGATATGAAACACTATCTTTTCTCTTAGTTACTGTGAGAGGAGGTACACAAATCAACAGGCAATGAAACTTTCAGTCTAACTGGTTCAATGTCATGGGAAAAGGAGGCAAGTTATATTAGGAAAAACAAAAGGTGCGTATTTGTATTTGTGTGATTTTGTGTGTGCAGAATGTGTGTGCGTGCAATATAATGTGTGTGTAGGGAAGTGGGGAATTTTTTTCTTCGCATGGGATTAAGTTTGACTATTTTTTTTTTCTTAGTTAGGACGGTTTAGAGGAGGCGAATAGAAACAAGAAACATAAGGAAAGTAAATTTACAGCATAAAAGAGAGATAAGGGAGAAAGGAGTTGTAAGAAATTAAAAAAGAACCCCATCAAAATGATGAATAGAGACAGATAGAGAGAGAGACAGGGAGAGGGGTAACAAACACAAAAATGGAAATAAAGCGGATTACTGCTGGTTAAGGGAAATGGAATCGATGAGGAAGAACAAGGATAGATCGTCATTTAGCTTTGATGACCTTTGTCCAATCTATCCATCCACTCTTCGGGTATTACTGGGACGACCTGTCGTTCTTTGATATCACGTTTGGGATCCTCTGGAGACCAGCCAAGCATGGACACCATATGAGCCGTGGTAGGCACGGAGAAAGGGAGCATGAATTTCGAATCACGTGTTTCCTCGATCTCCTTCCCATCATCCTCGTCGTCTTCCGAGTCATCACCGTCGTCCGATGACGGCATAGACGTTTCAGCTGATTCTTCCTTGATAGGTAAAGAAGGTGCATGTTCAACCACGGGCGTGCAAGGCAGCGAAGCGGATGTAGTTAACCCCACACTGGACATGAACGATCCGACAAAGCTCGACATACTGTCGCGACGCGAGGCACTGCGTTGCAAGCATAAACTCTGTGTACGGGACATGGATACACTTCTGCGGGCTTTATCGAGGGAACGCGACTGTCTGGCTTGCTTGAGACGGACGGTATCCTCGGCCAGTTGCACCACGTACTTTTCAATTTCGTCTAGCAGACGCGGTTCATTCACTTCGTATCGATAATTCACCACACACCGTTTGATTTGAAGCGCATTGAGCATATCAAAATTCCTGACCGTATTGATAAAGCTGGGAAGTTCATTCAGTTGCGTCAAGCACTGAAGTAGCTGTAAAAGCTGCATGGTGGGATTCAAATAATAAGTCAGGTTACCAGGAAGGTTGTTCTGCGTAATCCAATCTTCGATCTTTGACAAGTTGAGGCGAATCTGTAACGCCTTGGAACGGCACAGCAACTTTTTGTTGGTCAGGATATGATTGAACAGTTCGCAGGACATAAAGTGGAAAAACTGAGCCAGGGCTTGAATGATCACGGTCGGGTGAACATCGTAAGATTGTAAGACATATAAAGTGGAAGACAGCAAGCTCGTGATCGAGTGCGGCGAAATGGTAACCATAGCATTGGACGAAGCCTGGTTGCCACCTTTCATTTGAACGGCCATACCACCATCCGGAGGCACAATCACCGAACGGCGGCTACTGCGACGGAAAAATCGATGCCAGTCGTCCGCAAAGTCCACATTATCCATGCCAGGAATCTCTTCGTGCTCCAACATTGCCGGACGCAAAATTTTGGAGAGTCGACGTTCCGTATCATTGACAATCATGGTGTACGTTTCCGAAATCAATTCCGACAACCGTAGCTGGTACTCGGCAGTGGCCACCACCAGGCCAGTGTCCTTTTTCAGGTAATAAAGGATTTGCGTAAAGTTGGTGATCCAGAATGCCAGCACATGAACATTGCGTGTATTCGCCTGTAGACGAAAAAAAAAACACACACACACACATGCATTAACCTTCTGACTCAAGTAACCACGGCATCATTCAAAGACCCACGAAACATTACCTTGATCGCTTGACTCATTCGTTCCAAGGCGCCATCCAAGACTTCGTGCAAGAGTTCATCACTGGAGAAGTAGTGGGCAAATCGGGCACTGAGGAAAACAACATTGGCTGGCACACAAATCTCTTGCTGAGAGCGAACCGGCAACTGGATATTGGTGATAATGGTATCGAGAATGTACTCCAAATCGTCCGCAGCAAATACAAACATTTGATCGGGCATACATTTGTCCCATCGGAATTCCATGAGATCAAGGGTAGTATCTCCATCAAGAGAATCGTCGTCATTATCCAAATCGTCTTCCGCATCCTCTTGAGTATCTGCACCATGGCTACCGTCCACCAACGCGGCGGCGGTTGCCAACAGTTTCTGACGCCGATCGGCTTCCTCGGCCATAAAACTGTCGAAGGCTTCCACGGTCGATTGATAATAAAAATCACAATCACCTGCATTGGAGGAAGACGAAGAAAGACTACCGGCAGTGCGTCCTAGAATACTGGATGTGGATGAAATGCTGTCACGTGGATTGGTGGCTAGAATATCGACGATTTTTTGATTGTCGGTATTGATGAAATCAAAGACCGTTCGACCTTTGGCGGATTTGGTTTGTGACGAGGCGCCATGTTCCAGCAAAACTTTAACGAGATCTCCATGGCTATTGTTGGTAGCCCACATCAGAGCCGACCATCCAACTGTTCATTTTCCGTACGCCAGGCCATATAGAAAAAACAGTCATTTCGGTATGAAAAAAAAAAGAATGATAAAAAAAACGCAAGAGGTAAGGAGTGCGTTTCACAATAAAAGGAGGAGAAAAGCAGAAATATGAAAAGCATAAGGGAGAAGCATGGATGCAAAGCAACAAAAAAAAAAATGAAGAAGCAAGAAATGATCAAGTCAAACGCAAGAAAATGAAAACGAGCATGAAAATAATTTGGTAAGTGATCATGGATCTGTAATAATGTTTGTCCCACCCAATCCAAGTAAAAAGGGAAACTTACAGGAATCTTGAATATCGGTCTTTGCACCTGCGGATAGCAATGCTTGGGCAATATCCGTTTTACCAAAGCAGGCAGCATAAATCAAAGGTGTAGTACCGTCATCGTCCTTGGCGTCAATATCGATCCATTGTCGGTATCGATCCTCGGATAAAAGCCGCGTCACTTTTGGCAGATCGCCGCTGGAAGCAGCACGATAGAACAATTTGGTCATTTTGGATTTTCGCGTGTCCGCGTCCAAGTCGGAACGTTCAACAAGAGAGTTTTCATCATCCAGATCGTCTTCGTCCGGAATGTCAAATGTGTGAATGTCGGTCTTATCAGATGAAGTGGACGACGGAGTCAGAACCATATTGCTTCCCAGCATCTCTGAAAGTTGCTTATAACTCTCAGCCAACCGTTGGGAAATTTCGTTGCAGGACATATTCTCGTATTGTTTTCGTACGTGATCAGTGTCTTGCTCATATTCATCGTCTTGCTCTTTGATCATACTCAATGCGTTTGCAAATTCAGAGGCCGGCATGAGCGGTTTTGGCTTATAGTTCAGAGTAGCGGTGTTGTCTTCCTCGGGCGGTGGAGTAATCACAGAGCCGTCTGTCACCATGGTTGCAAAGTTGGAAGACAATAAAAACAGTAGAAAATATTATAGAATTTAAATTATAGAAATCAAGAAAGGAGAACGAATACTTTTTCTTTTTGCTTTCTTAAATATCCAAAGAGTTCAACACAGAAAAGAAGGAAGTAAAAAGACAGATAAATCAATGAATAGTGACAAAAAAGCAAAGAGGATTGAAGCAAAGAAAAAAAATAAAAATAAAAAATAAAAAACGTGGATAATAAATAGCGGATAACGAAAAATGGAGTGGTTTGTCCCTGTATCACTTTCAAGGGAAATGGGAAAAAAAAGGCCTTTGACCATAAAAGTAATGTGAATCTTACTGTTTGTCAATTTCCTACGAAGGAACTTTGCCACGCGTCTGATTTTGCAAAACTACAATATTGGAGCGCTCTTTTGCTTCTTTGGTTCTGCGTTGTTTTTTTGAAGGAGTGATCATCCACCTAATATTCCTCGATGTATGTCGTTGAAAGGGTAAGGGGAACTATAAAAAAGAAGTTGAAGGGTCATCCCAGGTTACTGTATTTGGCAACTATCACGACGTGCAGGGAAAAAAAAGTGACACAGTGGAAAGAACCTTTTTTTTTGTCCAAGCCAAAAAAAAAAAAGGAGGCACCCTTTTAGTTTTTATCTTTCTTTTTTGGCCAAAAGAAAAAAGAAGGGTCAAATCGTTTCTGACTTGGTAATACTATTGGCAACTTTTTTTTGACAGTAACTCACAGCACCACATCTTCGAGTCGAACAAAAGGATGGCGTTGGAATTCTGTACTCCCCCTATTCCGGGCGAGACCCACAAGTACTATGGCTATTCTCACAACAACTTTATCAAACTACCGCAATTCATGGCCTTGCCGCCTAACGTGCCTGTGAAAAAGAAACCGGAGCAAAAACAGAAAACGATTCATGCCGTGGCTTCGGCGGGCAATCTCATTTTGCTCAAGCAAATCTTATTACTGTTACCGGATCCACTGAAAGCTGTCAATGACCCTCATCCTTCCACGGGATTAACTCCGCTTCACTTTGCTGCCTCGCGCGGTCATGTTGACATTGTGCGTTGCCTGATCGAGGAATATTCAGTTGCCGTGGATTCCAGGGATAAGGAAGGCGAGGTTTGTATCTAAAAAAATATTCAAACCCGGCCTCTTGGAGGTCACAACATGATTGCATAAATTTTAACATTTCGTTGTCTTGGTGTTAGACCGCCCTGTTAAAAGCAGCGTACAACGGCCATTACCATGTCGTGCGTTATCTCCAGACGAAAAATGCCAATATCCATCAGAAAGACAAGGACGGTTGGACAGCCCTTCATAACGCGTGTTCACGGGGTTATCTTCCTATTGTGCGATTGTTGATCGAAAATGGAGCTCGCGTGGACGTGCGAAGTAAAATGGGGCACACCCCCCTAAGTAAGTGTATCAGAACCCTGAAGGAATTCCTTTTTGTCTTCTAATTCTTTGTCGATCCATACTTTTTCATTTTTTTTCCCTCGCATTTTTTTTTTCCGCGCTCGGTTACTCTCCTTGAAAACCACGACTTCACAGTCAATGCCGCCTCCAAGGGATACATGTCCATTGTTGAATATTTACTGGATGAAGCGCATGCCGATCCTTTGGTCAAAAACAGCTTTGGGGAAGCCGCTTACGACGTGAGTGCCGCCGCTGGCGAATCTTACATTTGCGAAATGCTCCAAAAAGCAGGAACCAAGTGGTGGCAAATGCAGTACATCGAGCAAGGTACGTCATACCCTCCAAGTCCATTCCAAAAAAGCACGATCCTCCGCTTTCTATTTCTATGTGTTGAGGAAAGAAAACTGAATCGGCAATCCGCTTGTTTATAGGCACAGACCCCATGGTGGTATCGCAAAGAAGCTCGAATTACGATCTCTTGGATTTCCATGTGACGGTCATGGTGGTTCTCCATGAAAATCAACGAGCCACTTCGATTCTGGGTTTATCGAAACCTCAGTTCAGCGCCACCGCATTGACAAAATACGATGTGAAGGGTCCTTGGTCTCTACATCCATCGGGTCTTTCTTGCTCCAAGGAAGAGGTGCGTCTACCACCCAGCAACGTTGGACGTTCACCGGGCGGATCCAACTGGTTTTGGTTGACAGACTGGCAAATCGATTACAGTGACCCCCGTATTGATCCCACGTCAGGATGGCAATATGCTCGCTCCTTTGATACAGCCGACAACGCCTGGACTCCTGTAGCCCCTACCGCAGGATACGGGTGGGTCCGACGACGACGCTGGGTACGCGTGATGAAGCGGCGCATGGATCTCGCCAAAACCAATACTACGTTACCCAATGACACCGATCATCCGGAGAATGAATCGCAAGGCGACTACTTGTATTACGCCGAAGAAATCATGCAAGCGACCAAACGTGAATTATCTGCATCCACTGAAGATGCAGGTCAACCTATTCGTCACACCATCCGTCAACTTACCAAGGAATTGCGTTCCTACGAAGAAGCGGTGCAAATGCTCTTGGCAGGCATCAAAAGTAAGTGCTATATTTTCTCTTTTTATTTGGTCTTTTTTTGGCACTGTGACCGTGATCTCATCTTTCTTGTCTTTGTTTTGTTGTCTTGTCCTGTTTGTAGCGGATTATAATCAGTTCCGTAAACATCAAGCCTCAATCCTGGTGACATCGTATTCAGAACATATTGACAAGCTGAATGCTCAGATTACCGAACTGGCTCCCAAGCTGTCGACTCCCATTTCTCCTGCCCCACTTCAACATAACGAGGAGCTCGCCCGAGAATTAGGATTCGTCCAATCATCTGACAACCGACTTGCTCGAGATTCGGCGGTTTACAATAACGAACCTAGCGCGGCCATAGGTTCTGATTTTGATGCCAATCCATGGTCCCGTCTCGGTTCCAATACCAATACGCATTCGCAGTCGGTTGAACCCTGGCAAGCATCGACGTCGGTGCTGCAACATGATACATCCGGACTTCATGCCGTAGATTTACTCGGACACAATGACCCCATGGATGAGTTTACGTCTCCGTTATCTACACAACAAGCGACGCAATCTCAAGGTCCCCGTCCATTTGCGTGGGAAGCTGATCTGGAAGCGAAAGAATGTCGTCGTTGCAGTCGTCGGTTTGGATTATTGGTGAGACGCCATCACTGTCGTCGATGTGGTCTTATTGTATGTGACAAATGCTCGTCGTCTCGCGCTTATCTTGCTCCATCCGAGATCCTGCAAGATCCGGCCAGTCCGCTGGAATCCGTTCAAGTCCTGGCATCGCAACATCAACGTGTGTGTGATAAATGTTATGCCGACCTTGGCATGAGCTCTTGAACGGATCTCTTGTGTCTATGTAATGTAATTTGATATGTAAATTCTTTGATTCGCCCTTTTGTTTATCTGAACTCTCCCCAGTGTGTGCCATTCCTTATTGTTTATGATCCTCCTCACGTTGTCCCATTTTCTTGTATGCATTGATGATTCCCACTTTTTTTTTTTTTTACTCCTTCTACACCACACAGTAAAAAAGTTGACCCAATTCAAATTGTCTTCCTTTGCTTTTCCACTCATCTGTAAAAAAAAATCGGAATTGTTCGTTTTCCTGTGTCAACCAAACTGTTTCCGCGACACTCTGTTCCGCCATTTCTTTTCCTTGCAATAACAAGTAACAGGAAAGAAACATGTTGGAAACCCTTGTACAATGGGGAACGATCAACAGTTTTTGTACTGTACAATAACACATGCATTTATTGCTCTGCTACATGTGCTATACTTTATATCTGATCTTGACTATAACAAGCCGTACACCCGCTGTGCAATGGATGCCACCTGCTACTGGATGCCGCACTCTTACATTGAGCGACATTCGTCAGACAAAAGCCTAACGCAATACGGCATAACCTGGGCGAGACTCTTGATGGAACTTTGGTATATTAATGTCAATACTCTGGCATACCATGAAACACTTTTAATGAACAAAGCAGCACTTATTGACCCCCTCCGTTCTGTCCCGCCCAAGGTTATGATAGATCTACAAAGATGTGTGGGAATGTTGGGTATTTAAAAAAAATGAGTTAGTAAGCTCTTTGGTTGATTCAAATTTCGTTGAGATATTTTACCTTTGATGTTTGATGCAGCAGATACTGAGGGCTTCCCGACCGAAATAAAGAAAGGATACAAATATATAAAAAAAAAAAAGTAAATACAATAGGTGCGTCTGTAAAAACCCCCTAAAAACCCTGTGGGAAAAAAAAGGAGGAAAAGACTGCAAGAAGACTATTCACTAAAATACAAAATACATACTACAACTACAAAATAAAATGGTCGGGAAGAAATATCGAAGGCGATACCACGGGCAGCAATCCATATGAGAGGAACCTGGGGAGGACGCGTCAGCGTTTCCCGATGAAAAAGAGAGTCACACCACCGACGATGCCTTTGACGACAAAAACCGGTTTGGCCACATTTGAGCGCGAACAAAGTAGAAGGATTTGGAGGGATGGATGACTTGCCAAGCGAAAAGAAAACCGGAGAGAAAACCAAAAGCTAAAGAAGGGGTAGAGAAAAAAGAACGTGAGTTTTTTCTTGTCGAAAAACGAATAGTCACATCACACAAAAGGTACCTTTTTGATAATACTCGACTTGACCGGTTACAGATAGACGCCGGATACACCATAGTCTGGATGATGGATGATGGATGTGGATGCGGGTGAGGATGCAATGATATTGAGGGCTTTTCAGGTAAACGGAAAGAGGGAGAAAACCAAAGGAAAAAGAAAAAATTGAAGACAAAATGAATGAGTTCCCATGGATGAAACAATAGTCACTCTGCCAATGCAAGAATGATGATCAGGTCAACCACATGGGCCAAAAAGTGGAACATTTGCGGTTGGTTTACCTTTAAATCAAACATTGTGCCGAAAGAAAATATGTATACGGACCACACGTAAGCTTCTTCTTCGATGCGGAAAAGAAAATTGCTTGCAGAAACAGTTAAGCGGCGGAATATTTTTGGGGCGGTGGTGTCAGCTTGAGCAGGGCCAAGATATTGATGTGGTCAGAAGTGCCGGTAATTTCGAGCTGGAGGCCAGATATCGATAGTTTTCCCGAGTAAAAATAAAAGAAAATAAAACTTGCGTCAGTAAAAATCTCACAAAAAACCCTGTGGCGAAAAAAAGAGGGAAGACTGCGAAAAGAATACTTACATGAAAGACGATATCAAGAGTAGGAATCCAAATGAGGGCAACATGAGGAGGACGCGTCAGCGTTTCCCGATGAGAAAGAGAGCCACACGACCGAAGATGTCCTTTGACGACAAAAACCGGATTGGCCACAATCTGGTGCCCGAACAAAGTAGAAAGGTTTTGGAGGGATGGATGGCTTGAATGGCTTGCCAGGCAAAAGAAAACCGGAGAGAAAACCAAAAGCTAAAGACAGAATAGAGAAAAAGGACAGGTAAATTTTTTCTTGTCGAAAAACGGATAGTCGTATCACACAAAAGGTACCTTTTTTCATAATAATCGAATCGACCGGATCAGATACACGCCATAGTCTGGATGATGGATGATGGATGCAATGATAGTGAGGGATTTCCAGGCAAACAGAAGAGATGCAAAACTAAAGAAGAAAAAAAAATTCGGACAAAAATATGTGATTTTCCATGGATGAAACAATAGTCACCTCACTGATGCATGAATGATGAGCTACACAGATCGAAGCATATCTGCTCCATGTATCATTCGATTACTGAAGAGAATGAAAGGGCATATACAGTATAACTGACAGATAACCCAAATTAAATGATGCTACAAAACACCAGATCGTCGTATCGTCAATCACCTTTCTTCAAAAAAGAGCTCCATTCACATTTTATGTGAACGGCGACGATGCTCTGTTTAACCACAACTGGCGCAAACGGCATTTGCTGCTGATTGTTTCGCCTATTATCGTGAAAGTGGGCAGCGAGGCATGGTTGAAAGATAAAAAAAAACGTTTAACAGGTCCTGATAACTTAGTGTAGATCATGTGATTTACAAAATCGCTAATTTTTCAAAGATTTTAATTATATAACTAGGTGGAGCCCGTGATCTTCAAGATCACAATTGGGGATATTTATTGGTAGACTCAGGGTATGCTACCATGGGTGTGGTTAGAATGGCATGAAGGTGTGCCAGTTCTAACGTATGAGGTAGAGGGCGCAGGTGGAGCCCGTGATCTTCAAGATCACAATTGGGGATATTTATTGGTAAACTCAGGGTATACTATATTTTTGGTGAAATGTTCATTTGAACTGCTGTGGATCAGGTATCTTCGCCGATATGATAGAATCGTAGTGCTCTGGCGTCACAGGTTTATCAGCTTCTTTTAAAATGAGTAGAATATGCGCATGAGGCAATCCTCTTTTCTGGAACTCGACGGTATAAACGTAGCCAATTACTTTTCCAAGTGTATGGTTTTTTGTTAGATCCTTCAAAAGAGCTCTGAGCTTGAGGTTGAAAACTCGTGCTGTCAAATCTGGCCGATCAGATACTGTCTGTGAAGCAAGAAGCTCATTCCGAATTTCTGGCCATTTTGGATTACACGTGAATGTAATGAAGAGGTCAGGCTTTCCGAACATCTGACGATACTCATTGCATCTTGGTACAGCTGTTGCATGTTTCGAGGGCTGCCAATGAATGACGACGGAAGGATGACAGGCTGACCGATGGAATTCATATTCATATTGTTGTCGTCAAGTTGGAGAGCATCTTGTACGCCTGAATACACATCAGCACGCAGTCGGGACTGGTTGAGGCAAAGGTGATTGAGGCGGTTTTGTTCCATCTTGGCATACATATCTACGATATACTGCTGAAAGAGTCGGCCAAAGAGGTGCAAGTGGTGTCCATCATTTCGATACATCAATCTGAAACTGTAGTAGTTCATCACGGTGACTCTGTCGTTTCTGGTCGATCGAGTTTCAATGTTCCACCCAGGGTCGCCTTCAGGAAACATCAGCACGTAATGGAGTGGGTCATACAGGCGATGCATCTCACTGATTGATGTCAGTTGGTCACTACGCGTACAGATCACAATATCCCTTCCAGAGGACTCTGCGTTTTCACCGATAATGACACCAATTTCAGAAGCATTTGTGCATTATAGCGTCGTGGATCTGGGGCATCGTCAGCTCGAATAATCATTCTGATGTTGGAAGCACCACCATTATCCTGTATGTATTGGGCCATTGTCTTGAAAAGATGGATGAAAGGATTGGTTTCATGCATTAATTGCTGAAGTACTTCCAAGGTGTCTCGCGCGAGATGGCTTGCAATTGCATGTCGATTTGATATTTCGTTGTCAGTATCATGGACGTATATTTGTGCAAATGCAGGTCGTTGGCCATTAGCAGGAAGTAGTGATCCCATCAAGTGGTAAACACTTCCATGAATACGGAAGCAGTAAGCGCCCCGTCTGCCATTCATTACACTTTCGTCTAAATTTACACCAAGAGAAGTAAAACTGAGAGCACTACAATAAGCTCTGATCTTGAGCTGGAAATCTTTTGCTTGCGCCCCAGTCCCTGTCAAAAGCGAGGCAATCAAAGGAGGGGTGGGTTTGAGAGGAGAAAGTACAAATTGACCATTTCCACAACAGAGCTGAAACTTAGGATCATTCATAGTACTTCCAGCAATTTTTTCTCCACTCCACATTCGTGCCTGACAGTGGCTGCAGATGACATTCATGGCTCCTACATTATGAAGATTTGGCATCGAGACATTGGGATCGCGAGCCACATTGGGCCTAGAATTGAAATTTTCTGTATTTCCGTCTTGATTATGAAGGGGACAATGGCGGTTTGAGCGACGACGATGTCCTGTTTGACCACAACTGGTGCAAACCGCATTTTGCTGCTCATTGTTTCTTTCGCCCATTATTTATAGTAGTGTTTCGTGGAGAGAAATTTGGGCAACGACGATTGGTAGAACGCTGGTGATCGTTGCCGTTGCAAGATGGGCAGCGAGGCATGGTTCAAAGATGAACAAAAAAAAAAAAAAAGGCACCAATATCGAAAGAATTGAGATTCTAATGACTTGGTGTATTGCAAAAAGATATCAAGAAGTTCTGATAGCTTAGTGTAGTTGAAGAAGAAAAGAAGGCACCAAAAAAAAAGAAAAGAATAATAAGAGGTTCTGAAGAGAGAAGGCACAAAAAAAGGTTCCGATAGCTTAGTGTGGAAGTCATGTGATTTACAAATTGCTAATTTTTCAAAGATTTTAATTATATAGACTATTTCCAATGGGTGGTTGTTCCTTGATGCTGAATCATGAATGACTGGTGACCGACATCAGGTACGTTTACAGGATATTGTTGATGACTTTGTATCCTCGCTCGGGTTTTGCTGCCAATAATTGTTCCTTGGTGGGTATGGATGCCACGTTTTCGACATGAACGAGTTCTTTCAACTTGAGAATGAGACCTGCTGTGCTAGGATTGACAGGTTGGTATGTCGTTTGATGGAGACGAACAAGACCCAAAGTCTTTGCGGCTGCTCGATAATCTTGAGAAAGGCCGATGGTGGATCGTTTCAGGGTGACTTTGTAGTACTTTGCAACGGCTGCACTGCTGGTGAATAATCGTTGTTGCATATTGTGAGAAAGATGGAGCAAATGGACCAAAGATAAAGAGCCAGCAAAATGCCGCAAAGAAGGGACGCTTACTTTGGTGGCTTAGCAACATGGGTTCGAATGGGCAAGTTTAGCGGAGATTCAAAACAATCGAGCAATTCGAGGAAGGGGGAATTCTGGGAACTCCCGCATTGTCAAAAGCGTTCGTTCAGTCGTGTTTTGTTTCTTTTTGCTTCTTTCTTGAAGGGAGAGAGTGACCAGTGTTAGTCCATTGTATGTATAGGATTGCTGACCTTATGCGATTTATTTTAAAACTCCCGCTTTATTTATTCAAATACATTATCGGTCCGCACAGGCTTGAAGAGTCCCTTTTCAATGAACCATTATTTACGTGTTGCATTGTGTGATTTCAGGAGTGATTCTTTGTCTTGCTGTCAAAGATGGAAATTTTTGCAATTGGCGGTCATACAAGATTTGCTTCGCAGTAAGCAGATGCAGCTTCGCTCTTTCTTCGTTCTTTTTTTCACTTCTTCTTTCCCTTATCCCGAAATCTGACCCGCACTTCTCGAACTTGACATCTTGGTCACTAATACTAACCAGCCATCTTTGCCTGCAAAATGAATGCTATCTCCGACGATATTTGCAACACTATTGAAGCACGGCCTATTGCTGGTGACACTTATCAGGTGGCTTTTCGCACAAGCGGTGTCTCACTGGCGACAATTTCGCGACTTGCCAAGAATCATAAAGTGGAATCGCATCAGAAACGTAGCCGCAAACCGAAGATTTGGGGCCACCTTGCACGTCTGCTCCTCAAAAAACTTTTGACTGGGCGTACAGCACTGCTGCGGAGGCTGCTGCGCAGTTGGCTACTGAGGGTACAGCTGTTTACCCTCAACCAATCCGGACTCATTTTGCCTGCAGCCAACTTTAAGGCTATGAACAAGAAGCCTGCGAGGCCATTGACTCCTGCCCGCAAGAAGAACTGGACGGCTGCTGACTGGAGAAAAGTCGCTTTTACTGATGGGCGCGCTGCATATGCTCCGAATTTTCATTATCCGACGCATACAAAGAAAAAGAACCCCCTTACGGTTCATCCGCAGCCTGCCTGTCCCTTTGGCTGCTTCCAATCGCATCAGCACTTCCCGAGCTTGTCTGCAGTCTCGACGATCATGTCCATGCGTCAAACTTTCTGATTTCACACGCACGAACACGAGCACAGTGATCGATCATGACTACGACAGTGAGTTCGACCATACAACAATTAAAAACGTGTGGTGTAACAAGTTCAAAAAAGCCAAAAAAAAGTACAAGACCCATCGAGGTAAGGAACCAAATATCCATCAACATAATAAAAGCAGACAAAGTTTTGATTGACTATGTAACTTAGGTTGTCAAAGGTAACTAACAACTCCATTGGGTCGAGCTTGAGAGCCGCATCCGAGAGATATGTATAGAAACGAATGATATGCATACCGTACTACTGACCCGTTTCATCCACTTTTCGAAACCCAGCGCAAGTTGAAGACCGAAGTGCAAAGACTGAGAAGAGATCTCTCCTCCAGAACCTTGGAAGGTTTTAGGTAAACAAGTGAAAATCTCATCGACGAACTATTTAATCCTGCAGTAAGTCACTATTGCCCTATCGCTTGGTAGCTATGGTTCATATGTTAACTTATTTACAGGATGAAGAAGCTGGAATGGATTTCTTAAGTTTGAGGGAAAAGATTCGCCATTGGAGACGTGGCGCCACACGCATTAGCGATTTGGCAGAACAAGAGTAACTGACGAAGACTGTGGGATAGCGATTTTCATTGACATTTGCTGTTGTTTCGACTTCCCCATAGTCTGCTGTATTATGGGATTATACAGTAGATCTGGCCACTTCGCATAAATGTGGAACAAAGGACCTGCTGGACTCTCACTACGACGACTTTCCAGCAAGTATGGGAATGCCGTTCGAAATAGCAACGGTGTTCCCATCTCCAAGGGCGTCGCCACAACAGTCGTCAATCCCCCACAGAGCTACTGAAGTGCACCGCTATGTGTGACATAGCTATAAAACAAGTTAGCATATGAACCATGTCTATAAGACGATAGGGCAATAATGACTTGATAGTTCGCCGATTAAATGTTCACTTGATTCCCCGACACTTTCAAGGGTTCGAGACGAGAAATCTCTTCTTAGTCTTTGCATTTCTCTCTGAGCCTTGTACTATTTTTAAACAGTGGATGGAAACTGGTCAGCATTAAGGTATTGCATATCACTAGTATTTGTACATACTTCATGAATACGGCTCTGAACTCGACCCAATCGAGTTAGTAGTTATCTTTGACAAACTACAGTAAGATACATAGTTCAATTAAAACTTTGTCTGTTTTATTATGCTGGTGGATATTTGGTTGCTTACCTCGATGGGTCTCGTGCTTTTCTCTTTGGCTTCTTTGAATACGGCACACGATACGTTTTCAATCGTCGTGTGATCGAACTCCTTGCCGTAGTCGTGATTCATCACTATGATTGTGTTCGTACGTAAGACATCAGATAGCTTGACGCAACGTTCATTCTCGTCTAGCCTGCAGATAAACTCGGGAAGTGCTGGCATAATATGAAGCAGTCAAAGGGACAAACAAGCTGTGGAATGAAAAAGGAAAAGGTTTTCTTATCCTTTTTATATGCGTCGGGGCGACCAATAAATTTTCATTGTGATATCCAGCGCATTTTTTCATTGTGTCAGTCCATCCCCTTCAATTGTGGGTGCTCCGCCACCAAACCTTCTTTTTTCCTGAGTCACGGCTCCCATTATGACCGATGAATTCCCATCATAAAGTTTGATAATGATACAAAAATCTTGCTATCGTTCAATGAATATAACTCACTATCGTCGTATCACCCGTGCATAGGATATACTGTATATCTTTTGCTTTGGCCTCACAATAGTATCTGAAAGACGATGAACATACATGAACCCGACATTTTCTCTGATCATTCTTTCCAAGTATCACTAATACGATGCTATCACAGGATTCTGGCCTGTTCATTTGTAAACCTGTTCGATGACGCTTCAATTATTGAAATATCAAATAGCCTCGATGAATACATTCTGGACTCAATAATATTTTCACTGTATTCATTCCGTAATTTGTACTCGCCATCGCATGATAGTATATATGGCTAGACTTGCCGTATTGTTTGCGCTGGTCTATAAACATACAATAAACAATTTCCAATAGATATGATTGATAGCACAGCCAATCTGCTACATTATGTTTTGCCTAAAAAACTTGTTGAAAGAGCTGGACGCTTTTATCTTTATTCATTAAGACGATGTAAGTAAATCTTTTGATGCGTAGATAGATACAGTACAAAGATCTAAAAAATACTATCGACGGAGTAGATTATGATAATATCGTTCATGACTTTCAACTCGAACAACAAAAAGTTTATTCGTTACACTTTGGACTCTTTTTTTTATCTCTCACTGGGAAAGACATCAGGATGACGTTTCGAAGCTAGGCAACAGTTTCTTCAGAAAAAGCCTCTTCATGTCATTCGATGGAAGATTGTTTATCCGAATATTCCAGCAGCAAAAGCCACTTTTTCTGCCGCGAATGCTCAGCAGCGCCCGGAAACTCACTAGGGTCATCCCAATCTGACCGGATTCGCAATCGGGGGTTAAATATAAGGGCCGAGAAATCATCGGCCGCTTTCGTTTGAGTTCTTATTGTGCTGCGTTTTATCTTTTTTCTGCAGTTTCCTTTTGCTTCTATTGTATTTTGTATTGTTCGTTCATTTACGACCTTCCGTATATTTCATATCTATTGTACCAAATTTTCTTTTTTTTTTCCAATCGAAAAAAAATTCCCGTCCAACCGTATAAGCTTTGCGCATTCCATTCCATTTACTTTTGGGTTACCGCAACGCATGTCAGTTATCGCCCAAATTAAACGATTCATACGAAGTGGTCGTAATGACTCCAATGACGACACTTCTTCCGAAATCTCTCAATCCAAAGCCGAAAAAATTGAAAAGGCGGCCGTGTTTGTCGAACGTCAAAACGAACGCAAGTCCCGTATGCCAAAGTATGACGGACTTGAGCGATATAAGCTGACCGGTAAACTGGGAGAGTAAGTTTTCAACCCAAGAAAGGAAAAAAGAGGCCAACTCATCAAGAATATTCATCTAAATATTATTTTTAGTGGTGCATTTTCAGTGGTCTACAAGGCAGTGGATCTTGATACCAACGAGAATGTCGCTCTAAAGGTGGTGCAGAAAAAGGAATTGAACCGACAACAGGTAAAACTCAGCGTCACGGGGTTGCATGGAAAAATGCGAAATTGTGTCATATTGATACGCTTGTCTATTTTTGCTCAGAGAGCAAGTGTGCTCAAAGAAATCCAAATTATGCGAACCCTCAAACACCCTTCTATTATCCGCTTACTCAATTACATCGAAACAGACAAGGTAAACATCACGCGTTACCGCAGTACTTGTCGCAGAAGTCCGACCAGTAGCTAAATGAGATGATGTGCTGGTTACACAATTAGTATTACTTTCTCGTATTGGAACTCTGTGAAGGCGGCGAATTATTCCATCAGATCGTTCGCTTGACCTATTTCAGTGAAGATCTCGCCCGCCACTGTATACGACAAGTAGCGGAAGGAATCCGGTACTTGCATGAAGAAAGAGGTGTCGTTCATAGGTAAGTTTCGAGCGAGGGTTATTCCATATTCTTTGCCGTTCATTGGTATTCATGCATTTTGATCATGGCACCCATAGAGATATCAAACCCGAGAATTTATTGTTTGAACCGATTCCCTTTCATCCGCGTGTAAGCACGCCGCCACCGACGCAATTTGAAGACGAGCCAAAAGAAGATGAAGGCGAATTTATCCCTGGTGTTGGTGGAGGAGGCATCGGAAAGGTCAAAATAGCGGATTTCGGATTATCAAAAGTAGTGTGGGATTCGCAAACCATGACACCTTGTGGTACCGTGGGCTACACCGCTCCGGAAATTGTCAAGGATGAACGGTACTCCAAATCAGTGGATATGTGGGCTTTGGGTTGTGTGTTGTATACCTTGCTGTGTGGATTTCCTCCGTTTTATGACGAAAGTATCAAGGTGTTGACCGAAAAGGTCGCCAAAGGCCAATTCACATTTTTGAGTCCTTGGTGGGATGGCATTTCCAATGGTGCGAAAGATTTGGTCTCCAATCTCTTGACGATCGATCCTGATCAGCGTCTTACCATTGATCAATTTCTTGACCATCCATGGATGAAGACACCGGTAAGTGGATTGGTAAAATCATGAACATTAGCAATGAATCAGTACCTTATGCTTTGTCTCTCTATAGGAACCCGCTTCCGCCACACCAGCCATGTCTGTGAGTTCACATGCCACCGATTCCTTATTCGCAGCCGAAGTGGAAACGATTAAAAGCAATCTCGAAAACTCACCTGAAGAGTCGGAAGCAGAAGCGTTCAAACGCATGTATCAACAGCGAACCCAAGCCCGTGAAAGCGATACGGCGTCAATACGCTCAGGTCAAACCACGCCACGAAGAGATTTGTATTCTGGCGTAACGTCTATGAAAGAGATGTTTGACGTCTCTTATGCTGTGCACCGTATGGCGGAAGAGAAGGCTCGACGTCAAAAATTACGTGCTCGACAAGGGGGTAATACACCAGTGGATCATCGACGCTCGCGTCTGATGAATACACTCAATATCGATGAGAACGATTCAGACGAGGACGAGGACGAAGATGACGATGAGGATGACGATGATGGTACCACAACGACCGACGATACGGTAAATGAACAGGATGCTCAGCTAGAAGAACTGCGCAATAAGCTGGACGAGTTGGCCATGGCGTCGAATCAGCAACTCAAAGAGGTATCGCAGTTGAAAGAAGAAAAAACACAGCCCGAAAGGCGTCACGGTCGATCCAAACGAACAAGATCTCCGGCCTTGTTTGAACTCAACATTGATAAAGCAACGTTGCTGGAAAGACGCAAGAAAGACCAAGGTCAAGATGATAAAGCAGAGGCGCCTTCTGTTGATATAGCTCATGCTCCGCCTCAAGATTCCGCTCCAAATCCATAATACCTCCACTGTAAAAAGTACTCATCCGTGGTCCAATTTTATCTGCAGCGCATACAACACCCCTACCTTTCAACATATTTACATAACGCAACGCGCACATACATTACATTCCATTTTTTTAGTTTCTTTTTAATGTAAAAGATATAAATTCGTATATGCACATGTATAAAGTTCAAAGCAATCAGAAGGAACAGATCACATTCATGGATGAGATAAATCATCTTTTGAAGGTACCATTTTGGATAACACTGTAGAACATTCCAGTGTAAGATCAGAATTGTGGAACAATGTCAGTGTTTGTATGACGAAATAGGTGGCGTGCATATCTTGTAACATTTTTTTTTTGTTAATGGTGAATGAGCCTATGTGACAATTAGGGAATAGGGGATCCCGCTCTGGCTTGCACGGCAGTAATAAAGGCGGCGTAGGACCATGTTAAATCTCTTGCCCCTTGTTCGAATCCTGTGATTCGATCGTATTGTTCAGATAACGAACCATTGGCACGTTGATGGTATTGTACGGTGGCCATAAATTTATCCGCTTCCGCTGCTATATTTTCAGTGAGCCGCACGTAATCGGGCGATCCGTATTTGTACATTTTGCCTCGGACGGCATCCGCATCGAATTTTCGGAAAAACGGTTCGTTGATATGGTTGACAGAGACTCCCCCTTGGTCGGCCCATTCAAGCATGGCATTATAATATAACTCACTGTAAGCACTTGTGGCGAGGAACCATGGGTTACCCAAAGAAATGCCATAGCCATCATAAACGTCTTCAGGATAACGACCAATGGCTGTACCAAGGTTGGATGAAAGATGGTAGTTGAGAGGATACAGATCGGAAAATGCATCTTCAATGGCGGCCGCCGTCGCCAGAATCTGCAACAAACGCGGTGAAGCATCCAGTTTTAGTATAAAAAAAAGTTAGACCGTCGCACGCATCAGTAAGCGGCATGTCAAACATTAGTTTGGGACCCTCTGCAGTTTACCTTGTCCGAACCTGGAGTGAAGAACCCTTTAAAAAAAGAAACAAAAGGTGCAAATAAGCAAAAGTCCAACTTGCAATTTCTCTTAAGAGCCACGTCATTTTTACCATCTTTGCGGTACGCTACGATATTAGCAGCAAGGACAGTGGACACATCCAGTCCGGAGCTCTTTTCAACACCGAGCACTTGATCTTGGGTGACATGGATGTAATTATCGGCAGAAGACCAAAACGTGGTGAGGCGGTCCTCAATAAGTGATGCTACAGAATGGTATCGAGAAGATCTCGTTTCATCATGATAACGAGCAGCGAACTGTGCTCCATCCAATAAGGCTCGACGCATGACCATGAGGGTATAAAAATGGACCCCTTTGACTTCTTCCCTAAGTAAAACATCATCATGTGAGATTGTCCATCCGAGATCATATGAGTAGATTCAATAGTCATCACGGCGTACCAAAGATCGAAACACGGCTCGGACCATGTTTCCACTAAATAGTCGAGATCTACGTAGATGGCAGGCAGCAGGGTGTGAGTTACGTATTCCTTGTCGTGATGACGGGCAAGCCAGCTATCAGCAAATAACATGAAGGTGACAGCACGTTCGGCTGGTCCGTCGTTCTGAGGTCTAGGAAATTTCAGTGTTCAAAAAACATGGGAGTTCATCTCTTTGGTCCTCTTGGCCCCGAAACTGTACCTTCCCCAATCTCCTTGGAAACCTGTCCCATTGGGATTGAATTTTGGTTCACCGAGACATTGGCAAACGGTGGGCGTAGACTGTGTGTGAATCTGGAAAGTGACATAATCCTGAAGCATGTTGGCCAATGTATCATCGGTAGTGTTGTATTGATGTACAATGACACGGGCCACTAACGCAGCGTCACGAGTCCAGGTGTAAAAGTAATCCGGATGGTGGGTACTCAAAGAAGCTGCCACAAACCCTTTCACGGCACCGGGTGGGTTGATGTTACGGAACATGGCTTGGTAACTGATATGCTCTTCTTCCTGTATCCAATCATCAAAAGAAGAGGCGACACTCTCTACTTGAAACGTGAGTCGGCGGTTGTGAAGGTTTGCAATGAGTCGCACTTACCTCGCAACAAGACTCGTTGATCAGGCGTATACAAGTACTCGCCAAGCACGCTTCGCGATATGAGTAGCATTAACCATTGTATATACAGGCTTTGCAAGAAGACCATGAATAATAAAGTAAATTGACAAGATAGATGAATGGGTGGAAAAAAGGGGGGGAAAAAAGTGAAAAAGAACTGGTTCACATGAAAAAAAAAAAAAAAATATGCCCAGCTGCATGATGTGTTTTTCTCTTCTGAGCTTCCATTGGACCAGCTGATCGGCATGGATGAAAATGGGTGACTGTGGAAGACGATTTGGACTTTGAATGGGTCACCTAGAGATCCGGCCTTGGAGCCATATCATTTACGTGGTCAACAGTACCAGTATATGTGCCACGTAGTCTATGTCTATAGCCAGACTCTGTGAATCGCTTTTGCTGTATTTACCAAATACGCTGATAAATGCACACTGCCCGCAATTCGTGTCTCGAAAAATAGAATTCGCAGATCTCGGCAAAATATTTAACCGCTGAAACTGTATTTTTTGAACAAAAATTCTGTCTGCCACTACAACAACGATCCACGGTCTAGATCTAGTGCAGTACGATGCAACGCACATGTCGTCGGCTGTTTACCACTACGGTGAAGATACCCACCACGATTATTCCAAAAACCGGAAAGCCGGTCTCGCGCATTGGATTTGGTGCTTATCGTGTGTCAACGGACGAGCATGGCCAAGCACTACGGGATGCTCTGCAAGCCGGTGTCAACGTTATTGATACCGGTGCCAATTTCGAAAATGGTATTCGTCTATGTGTATATTAACGTCTGATGAAGATCTATATTAACGCGTAGAGAAACGGCGCAGGTGCTTCCGAGAAGGTGATTGGCAAAACATTGCAAGATCTGCAGGTCGAACGAGAGGTAAGCAATGACAGATCGTGGTAGCTGAGGGACCGTTGCTTAACGCCAGTTCACATTTTTAAATAGAACCTGACGTTGATCAGTAAATCGGGCTATCTTTCGTCCGCAGAAGCTGCATTATTTCACGAAAAGGAGGCGGTCCAGATCACTGATAAAAGCTTCCACTCGCTGTCGCCAAAAGTTTTTGAGAAACAAATTGCCCAATCTTTGGATCGTCTTCGCACCAAGAAACTGGATATCTTTATGATTAATGCTCCAGAACGCATGTTGACAGCCAAAAATAAGGTAAAAAAAAGAGGGAACATTAGATCTTTGGAGGGGCTGGACGAATTTGTCTGATCGTGTAATTGTGGGCAGGTATACACATTGAATCATCTTTATAAAGATTTGGAAACTGCGTTCAAATACCTGGATACATTGGTGAGCGATGGTAAGAGACTGATTCCACAGAATACCCGGTTCTCGAGATGCATGTATTCAACTGTCCATAGGAACCATTGGGGGTTACGGTATCTGTTCCAACAGCATGGCACTTCCAACCGCAGTAGATCATATATCGCTTGCGGACGTTTTGAAATCGTGCAATCAGCCATCGAATTTTCAAGCTATCCAAGTTCCCTTCAATTTATATGAACGAGAAGCAGTAGTACCAAGTGGTTGGGATCAGAGTGCCCAGGTCAAACCTGTCAGCCAAGTAGCCAAAGTGAGTCAAGCGTAATTCAGCAGATATGCACACAATTTGTGTTGACACGGCGATCTAGGAAAACGATATTTATGTAATGACAAATCGTCCTTTGAATACCATTGCCAACGGTCAAATTCGTACCTTGGTGAATCATCCTATAGAAGTTCTTGCATCTGGCGCAGGTAAAAAAGTCAATTATCAATGCAGCAAAGGAACTCTTTGTACTCACGTATGAATGGCAGACGAGCACATGATCATGGAAAAAATGAGCCGGTCGTTCGAACGTGTGACTCGGCTGGAGACGGATATACTATCTGAGTGTAAGAATGAATGCCACTGATTGACTAAAGATAAACCACTAAATCGGCAAACACAGTACAATTGGAAGACGAATTGAGTACAAAGTTTGTTTGGAGCCAGGTACGTATGTAAAATATAGACAAGCTTGTGTGATCCTCATCTAACGCACGACATTTATGGAATTTAAGGTGCTGTCCGAGAATTTGGCTCGATTATCACAGAATTATTTTGCGGCTCGCCACTATTTATCGCAACAAGTGTTGCCTGCTGTTGAAAAAGACTTGGAAGATTTGGATGTGTACGCAGAAGAGATGGATGCAGAGGCAACCAAAGCCGCATTCGTTGATTGGATGACGAATTACCGCGAGGTATGAACGATAGGCTGCCGTTTCGTTCATTTTGCATCGAGCTCACAGTTAATTTTTAGGGTATGCGAGAATTGGTGGATGATGTTGTCTCTTACGCGTATGTGGACGTACTTCGAAAGAACAATGAATTGGATCGAATCATGGACGCGTTGTGTCCTTCGCTGGGTCGCGATTTTGAATCAGCCTATTCACCTTTGTCTGCAAAGACGCTGCGTTTTCTAATGGCGAATCCAAATGTAGACACTGTGTTGACGGGAATGCGTCAGCCTCGTTATGTGAAGGATGCTTTGTTGGCAACGCAGCATCTCGCAGTTGAAAAGGAAGACCTAGATGATGTGTGGCGATGTCCCTTGTTTAACTGAGGTGATCTTCGCTACCGTGCGCCTCTTTGATCGTCTTGCCAACGCGATTTCATTTTTTCCTTGTACCCGCCGAGCCCCACATCTTTCGATACATCTGTGATCCGTGCTCAAAAAAGACCATTGTACTTGACAACACCAAAAAAAAAAAACAGCATTTCATTCTGTTATAGACTAAATTTAAATATCATTGTATTGGAAACCACCGGCCTTGCCATGTCGAAATAGAATATTTTACGATCTTATGTGAAACAGAATAGAAGCATTTATTCCATCATCATAACAGCTATGTATCTCAAAATCTCGGTGTACCATTTTTTGATAAAGACATGGTTAATGGATTGAAATGCCGCGCTTGATACAAATTCTCACGAACAATAAATAGACGTGTGCTTACTACGTACATAAGATGTTCCGTGCGACATTATGCATGTGACATTTGAAGGCTGTCATCTCGTGCTGAACATATTTATCGGGCATATCGTCAAAAAGGGAAAGAACGATGGAGGAGAAAAGCAAATAATGCAGCCTAAAAAAATAACTGATTTCCAAAGAGACAGTGAACGCCGAGAACAGAAGGCACAATAGAAGATGGTGACCGGAGTAACTGACAAGATGACAACACTGACTCTATTTGGGGTAAATATAGTTACAGGTGCGCCTTGCTTTGTTAGTGAACTCCATTTGTGCAATGACGATAAATATCACAATCCTCCAGTAAGCTGAAATTGCGCATTTCAGTGACTACTAAATTTTAATCCAATCAAATAATTTTGATGACGTGCACCAGAAAATTATGGGCGTGCAGAAAATTATGGGCGTGCGGTAAAATATGGTCGTGCGGCGAAAGTCGCTCTGTGTTTTTGTTCACGCTTGATCGAGTCGCTGCTTGAATATCGCAATATGCGCTCACTTTCCGTCGCAAATTGTCGGGTACTATTATTTGACAGTCAGGATGTTTTGTATGAGAGCAATCAGTTGCTCTTTTTTACCAATATAGCGGATGGCAAACAATGTCATTGATGACTGTTACAGTCGGCAAGGTTACGTTGTCTAGGACGATAATGATCATCGACATGACAATTGTGGCGTCATGGCAGTACCTTTTAACTTGTGCACCAGGAAGTGAAAGAGTAACAAGATCTCGTAGATATCTGGATGATTAATTGACTCAATGCAGCCCATCTACACCGGCTGCTTCATGTGACAGCAAAAAACTGAAACCTTTTTTTTGATGAATACGGGCCAGCGAATTTCCATGATGTATCTATGATACTCTCTCAGTTGTCACCAGCTATTTTCATTCTCACAAGTAGTGTAAGCACAGTATCACTTGTTAATTGCGACAATGTGCATGATTCGTGGATCACTTCTTGCGTGAGCTGCAGGTGTCACTTTTGAGTGTATTATTTGCCATATCTGCTAATGTATTAAGAAGGGCCTCGTCAGCTTAGTCTGGCCTATCCGCATGTCGAGGCGTTCCAGGGACTAGTCATGACGGTGGTGGGCGTTGCATTTGCATTATTTATATTAGTCGGCTGGATCGACATGCAAGGGCCTTGTAGCATAAATGGGAATAATGCAGATGAAGAAATTCAGCGCCTCTAAACTTACCTTGTTTCCCTCGGTATTCGAAATCGTTCTTTTCTAAAAGTGCTTCCTACTTGGTATCAGTCACAACGACAATAGGTCAAAGATGAAGATAGTTGCCAGATCCGCCTCGAGAAAAATGGAAAACAAAGATCATCATCTCATGTTTCTGTATGGAACTACTTGTTGAAATGATCTGGATAGATTAGTAAAAAGGAAAAAAAAAATAATGACACATTCGATCTTTTAGATTCTGCGCTGCTGATGCTAGTCAAATGCTGTTACAAGTAGCCAACTAAACCCATTTTCTCCTCCGATCTTGTATCACTCGCAAATCATGATATTTTATTATTTTCTGCCATGACGATTCTTGATCTTATAGTCACCCTATTTCACCTCGAACTGAGACATTTATAAGTTAAAATTCTTTTTGCTAAAGTGATTGTGCTTTGTCATTAAGGATTATTTTGTGTAAAACGACAAATGAGGTGATTATTGATTTTATGCATTAGGAGCTCGGGTGACGATGAAAAAAAAAAGAAATCAGGAAAAGGGAATACGGAAGAAACATGGGCGAGTTAATGTCTGTGAGTGCTGCAGGTGATGATCAGCACGGAGTGTGCAGTCGTGGTCTTTTCAACGTCCGCGATTGATCATCCTCACCCTCTTCATTTATCGTCGATTTTTGGTCTCGGTCGGCTTGTTTGGTGCTGGAACCACTTTCAACAATAAGAGAACGTAATACCTTGTTCTACAGTAGCACGTACATGATATATCGAGTTAGCACCACGTGGACATATTATGGAGGACAATTTTTGCATTTTGGGTTATTACCTCAATTTCAAGGTCGTGAATACGGGAGTGCAGTACTTTTGTGTCTTCTACTTGCGAATTTAGCCGGGCAATCTGTTGACGTAATTCCTGGTTCTCCTTTTCTAGTCGGTCGACCACAGAGGGTTCTCGTAAAATGGTATAAGAGGCGGTAGGAAGAGGTAATCGTCTAGAGGGTGGGTGGGACCTGTCCGGGGAATAGGTCCACGATCGGTAAGGTTCAGGCAATGTATTATTGGAGGAAGAAGGAGACTGTGAATTGGAAGAAGGCAGTGACGCCGATGAGTAGGCGACTTGAATAGGTACCAATTCGGTACTTTCCGAAACTGGCAGATTTGGAAGCGCACTCGGTGAGGGTAGAACATTGCTATGGGTTGATGTAACTGGCAAATTTGAATTGGATGGTGTATTGGGAGGTGAAAGCGAGGATGGTGGGTGGGGATAAACTTCGTTTTGAACAGGACGTGATGCGGGATGAGGAATTTGAAGCTGAGGAATCATGGGTCGAGGCGCGGTTAAAGATTTCGATGATGGAGTGTCGGTGTTGGAGGCGGGTGTGAACTTGGTGGCGTTTGTGTGACCAACAAATGGATGAACATCACTGCAAGCAGAGGACCCTTCCGAGCGTTGATGACGATTGAGGGCGTCTAATCGAGCAAACGATCTGTTACAGGTTTGACACACGTAGGGACGTTCGCCGGTATGCAGCTTTTGATGCCGTTTCAAATCGTGATGCCGTCGAAAGTAAAGTTTGCAGGTGCCACACTAAATATATTGAAAGTCCAGAAAAAGAATGAGGACATTGGCAAGAAAAAGGAATAGATCGGATTTCACCCCATTTTTATAACAAGCCTAATCCATCCATTGGGTGTTCGATGCAATCGACAAATTACCTGAAATGGTCGTTCGGAAGAATGAGTGGCGAGATGTGATTTTAGATTATGAGGACGGCTAAATGCCTGGTCGCACTCGTGGCATGCAAAGGGTTTATCAGGTGTTGGTCTCTTGGGCGTGGCCGCCTTTTGTAAGGCAAATGCACCATATCCAGGATACTCTTGTGCCAAACATTTAGGAAACGCGCCGGCCGGAGTGACAGGTGTAGGTAAATATTCGGTGGTGGGTGCTTTTTTTTCCGGGTTGGGATGTTTGTCATTTTCTTTATTCAGCATCGAAGGCATCAAACCTGCATCCGAAGATCCGATGCTATTGGAGCGTTCCCATGCTGTTGACGAAGAAGCTGACGGAGCAATGGATGATGAAGGTGAGGGACATGACGCAGTCGACATGATGGTAGTCAATCGCACTTTAAATAAAACAGATTAAAAAAAATAATAGAAGTGAAAGGGGGAAAAATAAAAATAAAAAGGTCCAGTTCAGAAATTTAATACAAGAAGGAAAAAGAAGGACCACCAGCAAAAAAAGTACTCTCGTTCCTTTATCGAATATCACGGTCTATGAGAATGTTTTGGTGAAAAGGTGCTTTTTTTTCTATATGAATGAGTATTTATATGCACATAGGTTACGAATAATGATAACAAAGGGGAAGGGAAGAAAAAGGAAAGGGGAAGAGAGGGAGTAGTGGTGGTAGAAAAAAAAAGAAGAGATAGGAAAAATGGATAATTTTAGTTCGAGAGAACCAACAGACATCAAGCCCCGTCCAGCTGTGTGGCTTTTCATCCTCACCGCCGCGCCACACACATATTCATATCACACATGCAAATATTCCGTTGAACACCAAAAATAATCACAGGATTCCTTTTTTTTTTATTTCGGACAATCAAATAAACTTTCTTTTTTTGGAATTACTTTTCAAGCGATCTTGTCATCCCCACTGACATGGAAACGCTTGCGTTGCTGCATGGAGGATTTCGCTTGGGATGGTTTGTTGTCATCGGGAAGGGCCATATTGGATCGTTTTCGGGATTTGTTCATTGACTTTTCGTCTCGACTAAGAGCCTTTGTGGATGAAAACTCCGAAGACGCTGGTGCGGATGAACGGCTAGAGTCTAGCCCGACCGTATTGGACCGTTTTGAGACTGCAATAGAACAAATGGAAGGTTGAGTTAGTGGTCGGTGATAAAGGGAAAGAAAAAATCAATAGAATAACGCACACGGATCGTTTACCTGATGCAGATTTCATATTATTGCCGTCGGAGAAATGATCACCAGATGAATAGGAAGTGGCATTTTGAGAAACTGCAGAGGATAGGTTCGGCGAAGACATTGAAGGAGACCATGATGAAGTTGTGGTATTAGTGATAGAAGTAGAAGTAGAGTGAATGGTCGAAGACATCTTGCTGGCGATATTAGAGTTCATGGTGGGAGTGCTTGCGGCGGTCGAAGGAGAAGATCCGTGACCATTGGATGGATTCGAACCATACGGTAGAGTAGATGGATGAAATGCATTGAAGGATTTCAATGATCCGACTTGGTTGGCTTGATTCTCGGGTGGCGGACTGCTTGGGAAATCGATGCGACTGAGGGCCGACTTGTCGCGTGCTTCCAGTTTCGCGGGCGGACTGTATTCAATTTTGTCGATTTCACATGATGAGGTTTTCCGAGACAGGTTGCCAAATTGGTCGTACTGCGGTGATTCGTGGAATGACACGGAGTGATCGTCCATATTCTCAGGCGGATACATACTCGAAGTGGCGGGGACACTGTAAGGTGGATAACCCTGAGAGGACATACTGCCATAGGATCGCGGTGGGGCCGGGCCAGAACGGTAATCGTAAGGATTGTTCATCAGATAAGGATCATGTTCTTCACCGGGAATCATAGGCGTGATCGTACCAGGAACGGGACTACAACTCCCGCTCTGCAAACTGGTGTGCTGTGATCGGATGACCATTTGATCCTGTTGTTGCGAAGTAGTGATGCTAGGCAGTGATTGGTATGGCGATCGTTCCCATGGTTGAACTTGAAAGGGCGCGTATCCTTCGGGCCGGTAGTGAAAGGGATTTGGGTTTCTGGAGGACGAGGCCATACTGGAACCGGACATCATCATGGACATGGAACCGGAGGCAGGATTGAGAGCTGAACTGCACAAGAACACGGAAGGATCTTCCACGAAAAGAGGATATAGAATGTCGACGATCTTGAATTTGGTAGCCAGGTCCTTTGCACGGGCAAAAGTGATCCACACGCCCTTCAAATGCATCGCACCGACTTTGACGACCACTCGACCTTTTTCGTTTTTGAGAATGCCATCTCGTTTGCCACGGGACATGCCCACAACATTGAGCAGCTTGGTACCATTAATCATGTCATTATCTGAAATGATGGACCGCCATGGACGAGATTGGGAACAAGTAAGGAGCCGAGTGAGATAACGGAATATAGAAGAAAAAAGGCAGAAGGAGATTGTTTTTTAAAGTTAATACTGGGTAAATCATGGCGGAAACGGCAGTCTTTTTTTTGTTTGTTTTGTTTGTTTTTTTTGAAAAAAAAAAAAAAAAAAAAAAGAGTTGGATTTACCTTTACGACGAGCGACACAGACGCTCTTGGCATCGACTTGATAGCAGAGAGTACCTTCGTCTTCCCAAACGGTGGTGCTTAATTTTGGTCGTTGAATGGGAGAGGACATATTGGGTGGATGAACCACGGAAGATGATGAGCAAGGGCCAAAAGGTGAAAGACCATTGGTTCCTGAAGCGTAACCAGGGCGGGAAAGTGCGCCTCCGGCCACCCCTGTGACGGTTGGCGGCGGAAGAGGGGGTGGGCTTGAGTTCCAGGAGAGACCAGGTGATGACCAAACCATGGCGGATGAAGTCGCGGTAGTGGATGCGTAATCATTTGGGTGGGGGAGACCCATATTATCATGGTGGTAATGTGTCGTGCTTAGACCAGCCGAATGCGAGGGCAATGCAGAGTGATACGGGGTCGAGCCAGAGGACCGAGCATCAGAAAAAGCACTAGACCGGTATTGATTGTAATGAGAAGCATGAAATGAGTGATGGTCAGACGATGGTGCTGGTGGCATGACGTAAGGTGAAGTGGAATTGTACAGATTATTTTGGTAGAGGCTTTCCATGACGGTAGATTATGGATGGATACGAAGAGAAATTAGCGGTACAGAAAGAAGCGAGATGGGTAAAAAAAAAAAAAGCGACAAATTGAGGCACGCTGATATTGGAACCAGATAAGTAATAAAAAGTGAAAAAAAGGGGGGACTTGATCAACAACCAAAGGACGAGTGCGTAGGTTTTTGATTCTTTGATGTTTTCCAGATATGTATAATCTGCGCCAAAAAAAAAAGAGAAAGAGTACAGCATTAGATAATCAGATGTAGCATTTTTTTCATGCAAAGTTTTTTACCTTTTGGAATAATAAGATGACTTGAATAGTGCTTTGCAGTGTTTTTTTTCTTCTTGTCACCGAAAATAAAGCGGACCCACTAAATTAAAAAGATTGGAAAACCCAAAGTGCAGATAAAAGAAGAAGAGGAAAAAGTCGATGAGTTGGCTTTTTCGGAAAAGAAACCGTGTAATATATAAGAGAATTAATGGAGGAGGTGAAAGAAGAAGAGAAAGATGGCAAGATGGTCTGATTCGGTTTGTTTAAAAAACTTTGGTGGCAAATAAAAAAAAAAAAAAAAAAAAAGTTCACCAGCCAAGCGTGTAGAGTAAAAGAGGAAGGGAGAAAAAAAAGGGAATAAATGATGATGTTGACGATGATGGTGACGATGATGATATGGTTGTTTTTGTTGATGATGTTAATGTGAATGATGCTACTAACCTAGAGTGATTTGATTGTATGTCTGTTTATTGTTTATGCTGCAAGGTGGTTGAGTTTACCTGCATATATTTATATAGATCCCATAAAAAAAAAAAAAAAACTCCAACATCGCCTTTGGGCGGAAGCAACAGGTTTTCGTCCCGCTTTACCATATTTGTTTCCATACAAATAGAAGTGGTAGTTTGGCTATTCATCATCTAGAAGCATCTGTTGCTATGCCAAGTTGCTTCGATGATTACTTTTGTTGCTTATCTCAGGATGCTTTGAATATCAACTATTTACTTCTTGGTCCGAACCCGTTCAAAAGATTGAATAATGATTTGTAGTGTGATGATGTCTCTCACCCCAAAACGGATTTCCCCCGAAAAAAAAAAGGCACCCCCTTGTCTCCCCACGCCGTTTTTCTTATCCCCTTGGCTATCTTCTTTTTTTTTTCTTTTTCCCTCTTGTTCTCTCAGTTTCTCATCTCTATCCCTTGGCTTTGCCTCCTGTGTTTCTCAGTCACACGCCGTTTCTTTTTTCTCTCTATTCGCCCCGACTGAACAAAATAACCCCCCCCCTCCCCCCCAAATTTTCTCTTCTCTAAAAAGAAGTAGTCTCCTGTTACCTTGGAGATGAAACAATTCTTCATGAGATTTCTCAAGTGAACTGAATGAATTAAAATGCAACCAACAAAATTTGTGCGTGAATCTTCATCATCTTTGTAATTTACTATTTCTCCCTTCCCGTCATGATAAGAGTATCTATTGATGTCACCATATGTGCTACAGTATATTAAAAAAAAAACAAGATCGACAGAATAATGAATGGAGAAGAATTGTTTGTACGTTTTTGTTGAGAAGTGCTTCAAACACAAAGTGCTTCATCCTGGGGCAACTCTGGGAAAAAAAACAGTCCACCTTCTTGGTGCCATAAGAGGAATAGCCCACAAGAAAGAGAAAAAAAAATTCCGTCTCGAGTTGAGATCTCGTGAACAACAAACATTTATTTTGCCTAAACTTTATGAACGACCCAACTCAACTGGCGCGGGACAGTCTAAAAGAAAAAAGAAAAACCACAGTGGCTGAACATGGTTGTGTCTAAAAACAACTTTCAACCTTGCCTTTTTTTTATATATTTTATTTTTCCCTTTGATTTGGGCTTTCGCCGACGTTACTTTTTTAACTCTAATCACCGATGATGTATTACCAGTTAATCTCATCGCTTGTCTATTTACATGTCAATAAAACTGAGGAAGATTACGTGTCAAAAGATCCAAGAGGGAATCAATGTCACAATAATCATGATGAAAAGTAAATAAAGGCAAGTGATATTAACGTGAGTGACACAGAGAATTTTTTACTTTCACTCTTTTTGAAAGCTGCAATGCAATGCAATGCCATCAGGAAAAGAAAGAAGAGTCTTTTTTTTTGTTATTTATTTTAGATACAACCTGGATTTTTACCCAATTGGCCACACTGGGTTTCTTCATCATTCCTTATAAGACGTTCGATTAGATTTTCCGTGTTACAACATGATTCTGGTAAACTAAGAAAAAACCAACAAAAAAAAGTGACGCGGAATAAGGATTGAGTTCGAAGCACTTCCGAAGCACCTCAGGGTGTGTCACTCAGCCTGCCGCGTCATGGCGGGAAGAGGATTAAGGGGAAAACGGGAAAAAAAGCCCAACAAGCCCATCCTTGTCACAGGATTATGACTACGCAATGATGATGACAAATTATTCAAAGAGAATGGAAGGATGATTCCGACCTTTTTTTTTTTGTAGTGCTTATCAGGTTCCATCAATCTATCATTGACAGATCAACCTTTTCATAAAAAGAAAAAATGCTTCACTAGAGCAAACAAAAAATTATAAGAAAAATAAACAGCAAAACGGAAAAAGAGTTCCTTCACTTTCATTGGTGCTCTTTGTTTATGTGAATAACTGGACCATTTTTGCCAAGAGTTGGAAATAGACAAACCACAAGCCAGATTTCGCGTAGCAAGAAGGAGCAAAAGGGGAGACTCGGAAAGAAACCAAATATTGACATCTCTACAACGGTTTAGATGGGAAACGGATATTGAATTCATCTGTCAAGGCATTATTACCTAAAATGAATCACACTTCTGGAAATGGTGATATTGAAAAAAAAAAAAAAACCAATTCTAAAAAAAATAGACATCGAAAACATCCGCTCATAGAGACCATTTTCTGGTTATATGTTTATTTACCATGGTAACTTTTTTTCTTCACAGATCCAACATTTGTACACGATCATCCAACTCCTCCAACTCTTCCTTTGACGGCATTTCAGAAGATTGGTCTTCATTCGCCACAACATCTCCTGTTTTGATTCCAACGTATCTTAATATCTCGTCCAAACAGGTCGGTAACGTGAAATCCGCGATTTCAATATCTTTGGGAAGTGTCACATCGTACGGTTAGCGTTCTTTTTTTTTTTTTTTTTTTTTTTTTTTTTTGGCTCGACGAGCCCTGAATGGCAACTTACTTGCAGAGATTGTGTCGCAACCCATACGAGGATCACGTATAATGGTACCCTTTGGTTCACCCGACACTGCCCAATTAGCCATATGCTTAACAAAAATAAAACTCATGTCAGTCCATCCTGTCCATAGCGTATCTTCATTTACCCTTCTCTTACGTTAATCATCCAAGCGCGTTTATGTTCTCCTTCAACCAACGTGATCGAATGAGCACTATCCGCAATAGCAACAGCTCCCACTCGCTCTTTCACAAAGTCGACTAATAAAGAATTGTTGGTTAATTGAGAATAAAAAAAAATGTGACACTCGTTCCTGAGTTATTTGTCACTTTGACATTGTCGTACGTACAGTGTTTGTTGAGAATTTCTGTAAAACAATATCCTCCCCAACCAAGGGCAATGACATTCACAGTTTTGGCTTTGGATGATCTTTACAAAAAAAAAAAAAAAAAAAGTGGTGCAAATGCATGTAAGTTTAAAAAAAAAAAACAGAGTTGACGAGCACAGCAGTGTGGATGATCCAACCTGACAAATTGTTCAAACACATATTGACAGTGTTCCTCCGGACCGCTGTTTTCTGTTGCAGCATGCAATGCGAGTAAATGAATTATGTCGATAGGAGTCAATAGCATATTACGATAAAAATTACCTGGAATAATCTCAAATGGTGTATTGGAAAGTACGCGGTCCTAAAAAAGCAACGATCAGTCACCACCTTTTTTTTTTTCCTCGACACGGTTTTCATCGTTCAAACTACATGAGGGGCATTGTCGTAAAAGAATAAACCGTTCGGATTGAAGATAATGACTTCAAACCCTTCACTCTGGGCCAACTTTGAAATCTCAATCATAGATCCGCGCTATCATCAGTGGCAGGCAAAAATAAGACACGCATGTCATTTTCACACCGTTATCGTCACTTTCACCTACTTCCACATTTTCATCGCACATGATACGGCGACTCCATTGACCAATGCTATGAGAGACCACGTGAGTTATCCACCGCAATGTTTACTTGTTACTGCATTCGCACTTACCGCGTCTTGATACCGGGAATAAGAAGCAACAATTTATCTGTGGTCGTGAGTGCATTCGGCCTAGAAGAAAAAAGAATAAGCCCATAAGCCCATATTCTCACTTACATACACCTCACTCCCCAACTCACGTCATGTAAACATAAGTGTATTTGTCGTTTTTAGCAGGATCAGCGCCTACAGGGACAATAGTTTTTTGGAAATTCAAAGGACTTTGCTGAAGTCGTTCTTCCACCATGTCACCAATCAGTTCTGTTGACAAAGACGTATCATTCCGTGAGCCCATGCATGTATCATCATGTCGTTTTGTACTGACCAATAAAAGCTTCGTAGCGTGCTTCATTGTAAGGGCGATTCTTGTAGAGGAACTCGAAATCATACGGTGTACCTGAAATAGATCCATGAACATGACGCACCACCGGCGATCGGCCGTTCCTCTCGGTGTCAAGCACCACTTACCCTCTTCTTTATGTCTGATCTCGTGATTCTCATTGACGATATAGCCAAAGTCTTCCAGTTTATCAGGAATAGGCGGCAACTCTTCTTTTACTTTTCTGCGTCGGTACATGATCGCAACGAATGATGTTCAATTCTTTTTTTCAACTCTTCGCTGTCAGAAACCCTCTCCAATTTTTAACGGTGTGTGCGCTCCAGCCAATAAAATGGCTTCATCTTGCATTTTCATTGTCGTCTGCGTTTGCCACTGAAAAATGAGGCCCGGCCTTCCTTTATCCTCCTCGTGACTTGAAAATATTTCACCCTGTCCTCTTTCCCAAACTACATGCATCTCTGTTGCTTGCATTTTACTTGAATGATATGGATAAAGATGTCAATAAATATGTATTAAATAAAAGGGCCAAAAGAGACTGGATATTCCAACAATCCAACATGGTCTAGTCAACGATCATCAACCCGTTCATGCTTTCCACAGGTCGAACCGCAAATCTTCCAAGGTGCTAGCCTGCATTTTGGATTGAATAGCATCCCACATGGCTTCATGCACTTTATCCATGGACTCTGAAGCATCAATGACCTTTTTTTCACGTATCAAGTCAAACGTTATTGCTTTTTTTTCCCGGCCATGGTGTTGCTCGCGCTTACCTTCCATGAACTCTCCATCAGTTGGCCAAATTTTTGACGCACAATGATCTGCAATTCTCGCTTTTCATAACGTTCATCACCAAAACCGCCGCGTCGTTCGGCTTCTTCAATAGGAAGGTCAAGGAATAGTACAACATCCGGTGTCAGCAAACCCACATCCGGTTGTTTGCACCAATCAAGACTCAGTCCCTAGTTGGTTGCAACAAGCGCGTCAATTTTTGGAACATGCTACTTGGTCAGTGTGGACGTTACCTTGGCTGCAGAGAAAGCAACACCTGAAAAAGCATAACGATCCACTACAAGATTAGTACCCGAATTTAACAGAGAGGTCATGGTATCACTATGGATACAATAATATGAGTCACTCTGCCAAGTATCGCACTCAAGCTAAGAAATCTACATGGCTTCCCATCGGTTGGCTGAAAATAAAAGATGAATAGCATGGTCGTCCAAATGCTGTGTTTGTTTTAGATAGCCGTCAATCATTTGTCCCGTCTGCGTTGTACGATCTAGCGTCCTTTATTAGGAACAGGCAACCTCACGGCATGAAAGTAACGAGATGTCAAACCTGGGAATTTAAGTAGTTCGGTCCCGAGCTGTTCACCGCGCATTCGTTGAACTAACCGTTCACATTGAGTTGATTTCCCTGCCCGATCGCATCCTTCGACGACAATAAATAATCCACGTCGAGTGGTCATGGTGAAACACGTAAAATTATAACAACAAGGAACGCAAAGCGACAGCAGCAATAATTTTTTCAATTTTTTCGGTCCAATTAATCGCGGCATGATATAATTTGTTCTTAAGCTTTCCCAGTAAGCGTTTATATTCTCATAAAGCATGCTATCTCATATATGTATGTACGAGGCTCAGCGACGTTCTATGGTGCTTTCACCGTCAAACGCACCAAACGTTTACCGGCAAATAAGAATGTTGCAAAAACAGGACGTATAAAAAATGCTCCAGCCGGATTTTTGTATGCTTCTTGCATTATCGTTTTGCAGCTGATTGTTGGGCTTCACCATTCGGATGCAAAAGTTCACCTTTTACCGTTCTCACTCACCTTCTTACTGTGCAACTTAATGCTTCTGATCAAATTCCCCGAAATTGACCGGTTAATGGCGTTGTAATAAATAAAAAGGTCTATAAAATAGTTATCCATCGTGTCTATCCAAAGTTCTTTCTTTCCCCCGACCTCCGCCATATCTTCTGGAAACTAACACAGATGAGATCAAGACCGTTGATGCTATAAAAAAATAAACTTGTATAATAATGATTTCATATGGTCGTTTATCAACACCGACCAACGAAGGGCACCGGCGCGTGTGTACTACTGCATTGCATAGCATTGTGTAGTCCATGCTGGCCTACTTGATTAGTTCTTCCGGTTAGCAAAGGTCGTCCGAGAAGTTTACAGGTACGCTAACTTATATATGCTATACGCTATATGCTATTTTTCCATATTTTGGTCCGTTTGACTACATAATTTGAATCGTTCATAACTCGCCTCTTCATTTTTTCGTCATTTGAGTGATTTTGTGACTTGAAGTTGGAATAAACTGTAGATTGTCGCGATTTCACAAATATGAAACAAATCGATGCCACGATTTTTTTTTCGATTTAAAGAAAAAGCTCACACATTGTAATTCTTCAAACAAACGGACAATGGCTGGGAAAAAAATGACAAGATAAGCATTCTCAAATCAGGCAAGTCTTCCCAGTGATGGATAATCTCAAGTATCAACAAGTTCATCGATATTATGTAAGTTGACAAGTGCCAATGTGATTGAAAAAATTTACAGCCGAAACGAACACGAAGCGAGGGGCTCCACTGAACACACCACGCGTGAAATTTAACCGTTCCAATAGCAACAGTGAATGGCCGTAGAAGCTTATACTATTGGATGAAGTGGTTTCTAGTGTTAAAGCTGGAAAATACCTAAGAGATCATCAAAGATTGATCAGCCCTTTTTTTTTTCCAACCTTCTGAGTTATTTTCGGATCTTATCGCTTATCGACCAGCCAGTTGATAAATTTTTTTTCCAAATCCATGGCAGAAAAAAAGAAGCTCCCAAGTCCGCTCATTGGATGATCTCATAAATTTTTTTTTTGCTTTTCGTTTCTGCGCATGAAAACAATCAGCTCATGTGCGACGAATTCATTCAGAAATCCCATGTCTATTATTGTGGCGGTTTCGCTAATTGTTTTGTTACTGAAAGCAGCCATTGGAACGACGCATTGATATGTAATGGTAAGCTGTCATGGCAATGGGTGATAAACGCTGCTTATCTATACGTGGCAATCGTTACACAACGCTTCTTCAAGCTGCGCATGGCGCGTGACAACATCTCCCATCGATACGCCAAAGTTTCTTTTTTTTTTTTTAATTACAGCATGGGTCTTACTACGACAAAAAAGTGACTGGGCTTGATCGATAAGTTGCATATTTAAATGCATTCAAGTTTCATTCACTATCGAGTTTTTTTTTCTCTTTCTTTTCACATCAAAAAAATCATCCATCATGTCTGTCTCCAAGGTTCACGCTCGTCAAATCTACGATTCCCGTGGTAACCCCACCGTCGAAGTTGAGGTCACCACTGGCAAGGGTGTCTTCCGTGCCGCCGTTCCCTCCGGTGCTTCCACCGGTATTCACGAAGCTCTTGAACTCCGTGATAACGTCAAGGGTGACTACATGGGCAAAGGTAAGCTTGCCGGGAAGAACTGGGAAAGACGCGGAAATATAGGCGTCGGCATTTTTTTTCTCTTTTTTTTTTTTTTTTTTGCTAATCGACTGCTTTTTTTTGACATGAAATGATTTGATTAGGTGTGCTCAAGGCTGTTGAGAACGTGAACAAGCAAATTGCTCAAGCTCTCATTGATGCCAAGATCCCCGTCACTGATCAGGCTGCCGTTGACAACTTCTTGTTGAAGTTGGATGGTACCAAGAACAAGTCCAAGCTCGGTGCCAACGCCATCCTCGGTGTTTCCCTTGCTGTTGCCAAGGCCGGTGCTGGCGAGAAGGGTGTTCCCCTCTACGTCCACTTTGCTGACATCTCCGGTTCCAAGAAGCCTTTCGTGCTCCCTGTCCCCGCTTTCAACGTTATCAACGGTGGTTCCCATGCTGGTAACAAGCTCGCCATGCAGGAATTCATGATTCTTCCAACGGGCGCCAAGTCCTTCTCTGAAGCCATGAAGATGGGTTCTGAAGTCTACCACAACTTGAAGAGCGTCATCAAGGCCAAGTACGGTCTTGATGCTACCAACGTCGGTGACGAAGGTGGTTTCGCCCCCAACATTCAAGACAGCAAGGAAGGTCTCGACTTGTTGATGTCTGCCATTGATAAGGCTGGCTACAAGGGTAAGATCAAGATCGGTATGGACTGTGCCGCTTCCGAATTCTACAAGGATGGCAAGTACGATTTGGACTTCAAGAACCCCAAGTCCGATCCTTCCACCTACTTGACTGGTCAACAGCTCGCTGACCTTTACAAGTCCTTCTCTGATAACTATCCCAGTAAGTTCTCTTTTAAACATGCATGACAAGAAAAAAGAGATGGTATGATGAATATCATGGTGTGATTGACCGTTTGTATTTGTATTATCTAGTCGTTTCCATTGAAGATGCTTTCGACCAGGATGACTGGGACAACTGGACTCACTTGGAAAACACCTCCGACTATCAGCTTGTTGGTGATGACTTGACTGTCACCAACCCTGAACGTATCAAGACTGCTGTCGAGAAGAAGGCTTGTAACGCTTTGTTGCTCAAGGTCAACCAGATCGGTACCGTCACCGAATCTATCCAGGCTGCTAAGGATTCTCAGGCTGCTGGTTGGGGTGTCATGGTCTCTCACCGTTCCGGTGAAACCGAAGACACCACCATTGCTGACCTTGTTGTCGGTCTCCGTACCGGTCAAATCAAGACTGGTGCTCCTTGCCGTTCTGAACGTTTGGCCAAGTACAACCAGCTTCTCCGTATCGAAGAAGAACTCGGTGCCAATGCCATCTACGCTGGTGAGAACTTCCGCAAGGCTCATGAAATGTAAATATGATAAAAAAATCTCGCCCCACCATCTTCTTTCATTCTAGTCGCATAAGGGGAAAAGCAAAAAAATAATCTTTTCTTTATTTTCCCCAAAATTTTAAATAAATAAGCATTACGTTATAAGCGCTGTAAAAAAGAAGGACCACGTCTTCAGATTAGATTATCGACGTCTTGTGGTTGAAAATGTTGACGATGTGAAAAAAGTCATCATGCCATCGCTCGGCTAGCTACATCACAATAAAGCGGGAGAAAAAAAAAAGATAGCGTGTTATTTTTCATTGGACGGCGGGGCGTTTCCCGCATTTGTTCCAGTGCAAAGCGTTATTCATTCCCCCATCATGCCTGGCATTGTGCAACTATGCTCGTCCCGGCGGAAACAGCTCCGACATTCAGAAGGCGGGTTTCTCCTATTCCTTTTGGTTTCAGATAATCAAACAATGACTGCTGTGGAGCATTGAGATACGTGGGTTGGACCAAACTACCCATCAGATAATGTGCATAATGAGGACCGCCAACCATTATTCTTAGTAAATATTTCACTGAATCCAAAATAACTTGATGGACCACCCCCCCCCGTGGTCAGATCCCGGCAAAAAACGACAAGTAAGGCCTACTCGACATTGTCACCTTTATAACGGACCGGCTGAGTGGCCGCATTTACACTCACGTACACGGCACGCTCTCTCACTAGCATCTGCCACCACTGATTAACCTAGTCTAGCAAAGCCATCAATTAAGAAAGCATGGAATCTGACCGAGAATACGTTTGAAACACACATGAGCAAGCTTCGTAAAGTCCAAAATAGGCAACCGCACTAGCTTGAACCCAAAAACATAGGTGCCCATTGAAATGTCGGCACCACAACAGAATAGTATCGGATTCAATCATATCGAGTATCCAGGATAACGTGTTTCCAACCAACCACTTCCATTATCGCCCCGCCTCCCCTTTTTTTGCATGAGCATCCCCGAAAATAATCCGCGCAACGGCAAGTGTGTCGTGGAAGCACACTTTTCTAGCTCTTCTCTTTCTTTCTTTTTGATGGCATTGAAAACAAGGGGGGTTCCAGGACGATGATGTTGGAAAATGGAATTCGTATAAACTGGTTGCCGGCCGGATAAGGAAAAAATGCTATCTGTAGGAGACGTCATAGCTACGAATGGCATGACGTTCAAAAAATCAAACGGTATCTTCCGGTGAACCAAGCGTTTATTGCTATCCTTCAACAGAGATAACTCACTGTCGCTGTATCTTCGTGCAGAAGCTGCTGCATATCTCGACTTCGGCGTAACACCAGGTACCTCGTTGATGTTTAACACACATAGCTTGACGTTGTCTGTAATTTTTGGCTTTCCACGGTTTACTAGTACGGTGCTATTGATTGCGCAGCTGAATGCTGACCATGTTCACTAGGGAAACCTGCGCCAACAACGGTGTCATATCCAATGTGCGCATAAGGCATTGAAGGGGCTTTCGATGTAGCAGCTTGCAATGATTTCAGGAGATGGAAATCAAACGAATAATAAAACAAAAGCGAGACATTATTCTACGAGTTGCTATGGCAGCATCAATGATTCGGTATACTTATCGAAACCCACTGAAGTCTCATTAAAATGGCAAAATTATAATCGATCCATTCATCGTCCGATTCAGTTAGTTTGAGATAAGAACGCAACTATTTGACAGCATTGTTATGATGCTAACAGAAATTATAAAAAGCGATATATCGAGGAACAACAACTGAAAATTTCTGCACGAAAATGTAGGATGAGACATGGATTTTCGACTAATGTGAGTGAACTGGAATGGAGATATCTGTTTATGCAAATGTATTTTACAAACAATGAGGGGAAAGACAAATGGAAGACCAACATGCCGCCAACCATGAATCCATGATGCAAAAAAAAACTATTCTTCGTCTTCATCTTCATCTTCGCTACTGCTGACTGGTTCTTGAATGGTGACGCTTTTCGACTTCTTTGTCTTTTGCTTTTTCATGGTCAAGTTTTTCATGTGAAGACCGTGACGCGCACCAAGAGCTTTCTCCCAATCATCTTTCACGCTTTTATACAAAGACATGGTAAACCGAGCATCTTCCACCTATGCAACCAGCTGTCAGCTGCTGTCACAAAGAGCGATAATATAGGCCTACTTACCGAAGAATGGCTTCCCGATTGAATAGTGATGTTGAGGATACGTTGCACCAACATTTTCAGACCCGGGGTTCTTCCTCCCACAAATTTGCGGAAAGGTTTATAACGTGATGTATCGCGGATAAACAAGCGAGGATGATCAAGCATCAAGGCTTGCAGATCGTTATACACTGCATGACCTATCAAAATACGATCTTTAATGATGTCCGCTACTGCCTTTTGTGCGTCTTGAAAGCTCATAGCTTTTTTTGAAAAAAGAAAAAAGAAAAAAAGACGAACATAATGATTAATACTGCATTACGTATAAAGCTTTTTATACCGTCACTTACCATCCACTAGATGCTCAGGTTTGATGCCACTGACAAATGTACGGTAATCCGTCACTTTCTCCTGCGGCTTGACATAGGTATCCAAGAGCACAGCTCCATTAAAATTCACCAAACTGACTCGCGCCAGTGCTGATTCCACACCCCCGGGACCGACGCCCACCATCTCACAATCGATGGCCACATACTTCCCAAGCCTAAAACCAGATCGAAGTTAGATTACTGTCCTGATTGCAGATCTCGAGTCAAAAGGAGTTGAGGATATTCCTTTTTTTCTTACTTTGCGTCTTTGCCTTTGGCCAAGTCCATTTTCTCCAATATGGCTTGTTTTCGTACTCGTTCCTCCTCTTTGGCATCGGAGGCGGAAGTTTTCTTGCCGTACGCTTTGTTCAAAGTTTCCTCGTCAATGTCCTCACCGAACCATAATTCATCTTTCTTGGGTATCGCAACATCCTGTTTCGTCGTAGTACTAGCATAAACAGATCAGCAATTGATCTTGCAACATCTTGGGAAGAATCTTCACTTACTCTGTTTTACTCTTCTTTACCACTGTCGTAGTGGTTGTCGTACTGGCTTTGCGTTTGCCAGTGGTCTTCTTGGTCGATGAAGACGTAGCTTTAATCGTCTGTGCAAACGTTTAGTAGCTATTCTTAATCCAACTCTACTTGTTTGCAGACTTACAGGTAAAAGCTTCTTCCAATTCGATGACGGTGCCTGTTTGATAGTCTTCATGATCGATCGAAAGAACAAACTATTACCGCTTCCCGAAAATTTTTTGTCACTGCAACAGACACAAAAAGTCGCTTGTTACAATGCCGAAAATGGAAATCACACTTCAAACTCAGCCATACTTGCCGCTTACTCAAGAAATATCATTCGGAAGCATGGCACTCAAATTTTTTAAATACCTAATCGTCTCAATAGAGCGGTTATTCATCTTTGGGATATCGTTTATCATTTCAAATTTGATTGAGCAGTGTTTTATTTTCAGAACACTTCGTTTATATGATTTTTTTACACCCAAGGAGATGCTTTGTGTGTGAGATGACCGGTCTACCGGACGGCCATTACGTGCCAGACGAAATCCAGGTTGCAGGAAATTGGTGCACATTATTCGAGCATGGACGAAATGACTTTATAGTCTACCCGAGATACAAATAATTACATTACACCAGCAGATTGGGTGGTGAAAATATGCAACACCATGCAGGATGCACCGGAGCTGCTCTTATTTCGCAAGACCGCATAACGTAAGCCTCAACGGTTGCAGCATTCTCCCTGAACGTATATTATATATTTGTTCGCTTACCAGTCATTACCTAAAGTATGGCAAGGAATCACCTTCACCATATCAAACTGATAAGTGACTGAACATATCCATGCTGACTGAACCCATGCAATTATTTCAATTTTCATGACGATGAAGCCTTGTTGATGAAGCACAGATCTGAGGAGATTTCAATGACCGCCACTGGGAGATGGGGGTAATACGGCTGAGTCACGATCAGACCAACTTCGATTGTCCGTTCTTGACCGTGCAAGGTGCTTTCACTCTACACAATATTTTTTACCCATGTCATTCATTGCACGCCACCGATCACCATTATGCTCAAGTGCAAAATGGTCATACTTCTCTTTGATCGAGCCATTACTGACACATCGTCGCTCTTATCTTCACATGACGAAAACCATGCCGAGTCGAGGTAAAGTAGAAAGTCGCTTCGCTATCCTGCCCCGTGACCAAAAACTATTTGCAAACTTAAAAATTAAACATTTTCGATCTATAGTATGCAATGTTCTAACTCTCAAGCCAAAGGTAAACGAAAAAGGGTTTACTTTTGCCGATAAAAAAGGGGAATTAAAGCATCCGTTTTTATTCTTGCATAGCGTTGCTTTCACAGTTCAGGTTGGTGCGAACATAGACATTGGGAATAAGGCATCAAGAGAAAAGGAAGCTGATCATAGACTTGCAAAGCTACTCGATGGGCTGCTAAAATGGATCCATATCAGGTCTTGGGTATAGACCGCTCGGCTTCTCAAAACGCCATCAAAAAAGCATATTATGCGGTATGTAGATCCCATTTGCACCCGGTTTACTTAACTACTCACTCATCCGAATCTTCGTACAGCTGGCCAAAAAATACCACCCTGATACGAATAAAGAAAAAGAAGCGCGAGAAAAGTTTGTGCAGATTCAGGAAGCATACGAACTCTTGTCAGACGAAGAAAAGCGAAAACAATACGATCAATTCGGTCACGGTTTCGAAGGTAGGGAAATTACTACTTTTTCTACTTTTTGCATAAATTTTTTGATTGGCTGACATGCATTTAAACTTTCAAAAGGGGCTCCAGGCGCAGGCGGTTTTGGAGGTTTTGAAGGAGCCAATCCGGGCGGCTTTGATCCGAATGACATCTTTAGCCAATTCTTTGGAGGCGGATTCTCAGGAGGATTTGGCGGCGGCGGGATGGGCGGCGACCATTTTCGTAACATGAGCGGCGAAGATATTCAGGTATTTTCATCTTGCCATGTTCATTCCATCAGAAGTTTCCCGGAATAATAATGAGGTCTCCACAAAAAGACGCCGTTGACCATCAGTTTCATGGACGCGGTCAAAGGCACCACCAAACATGTATATGTGGATCGTGTCACGACTTGCAAAACATGCAAAGGAAGTGGTTTAGGGGCCGGTAAACAGAAATCCACGTGTCAAGTATGCCACGGTTCGGGTAGGCAGACCGTAGCAATGGGCGGTTTTCACATGCAGTCTACCTGTCAAGCCTGTGGCGGGGCAGGATCGTCCATTCCGGCGGGCAGCGAATGTTCAGCATGCGACGGGATTGGAAAAGTGCGTGAACATGCAGCAGTCCAAGTAAAAATTCCCCCGGGCGTTGATAATAATTCGCGCATTCGCGTTGCCGGTCAAGGCGATGCTCCGATGAAAGGTCACGGCAGTAATGGCGATTTATTTGTTTCTCTTCATGTAAGTTGTGACAATCCTGCCTAATTTGCAGACAGCATGCATGCATGCTTACATACCAGTAACCGTCATGGATTACATTATAGATCCAACCGTCCAAGGTTTTCCGACGTCAAGATGCTGACATTTTTGTCGATGCCAAAATTCCTTTTTACAAAGCCGTGTTGGGCGGCACCATACGAGCTCCGACGATTGACGGGACGGTGGCATTAAAAATACCCGTCGGAACACAGGCGGATGATCATATTGCTTTACGTGGAAGAGGCATCCAACGGCTACGAGGTTCTACCCGTGGCGATGAAATAGTAACAGTGAAAATAGAGTTACCAAGGTACGACCCACTCTATGATGAAAGCAATATTTGCAGTCACCAACACAATGTTACGCTAGATCCATGACGGATGAACAACGCAAACTGATAGAAAAATACGCTAGCCTGGTTGATCCAGAATATCGCAAGGACAATGGAGACAAGAAATAATACCTACCATTATTAAAATGTTGGGGAGTATGCGCGCTAATTTTCAGTCACAAGGCAGTCACATTGGGTTTTTGCTACATTTGTCGGCTTTGATTGGGTAATTTTTGAAAAAAAATATATATGATTGGTTGAAACGAAACCAGACAGCTGTTGATCGGCCCGACCTTTGCGCTCGAATTTATAACATGAAGCGTAAAGCTCTGATGGAAGATCTAAAGAAGAACCATGTTTGGGAAGAGTCGTTACCCATGTACACACGGCGGAGTTTTAGAAGCGAGGCTTACTGCATCTTCATTTGCTTTTGGTGTTACTCCGGAGGATAAGCCGAGAACACTTGATGACTATGATCGTATCGTGTGTGCCGAACTTCAGGACAGAGAGAGATTTCCTGATCTCTACGACACCGTCAGCATATGTATGGTGCACGGTCCGTGTGGAACAACGCATCCGAGGTCTCCCTGCATGGAAAACGGCTCATGTAAAAAGCGTTACCCGCGCTCCTTCAATGAAGCTACTATCGAAGATCACAGTGGTTACCCGTTATACCGTCGTCGCAACAATGGTGATTTTGTGGTCAAGAACCATGTCCAGTTGGACATAGATGGGTTGTTCCCCACAATCGATATCTCTGTGCAAGATATAACGCTCACATTAACGTCGAAATCTGTACTTCTCTGGAAAGCGTCAAATACCTGTTCAAGTATGTTTACAAAGGCCACGATCGTGCTGCAGCAGCAATGTATCATGCCGACAATGACAGAAAATGTCAGGCTCCTGACCCGTTTGCGCTTTGGATGCAGTTCCGCCAGCACTTGGCAGAAGACTATATCCATTTTTGGAGCAATCAAAATCAAGATAATGATCATTAAATTGAGCCGCCCCAAATCGTGTACGATCGCGCTTTGCTGGACATTGAGAGCATCTGAACCGCCAATCGAGTTCACTGCTGAATTACGATCGCTTTGTTCTTCCTGATCGCCAAGAAATTGGCAGAAGCACACTTCGCCGCCAGCCCAGGTTGGTAAGAGAACAATTCGATCTCATCGCAGACGCTGCCAATGTTCCCCAAACACACGAGGGCCTAAACAGTTATCAACATGCCGTATACCACGCAATTCTCCAGAGTGTCACGCATGGAAGCAACGAATCAGCCCGATTGTTCTTTGTTGATGGTCCTGGTGGCGTCTTTACCCTTATGTTGTTGTTTTTATTATTCCTTTATATTTTACTGTATGTATTTTGTCTTATGCTCCTTTGATTTCATCCTTTGCTATGATTTTTCAAGTTATTCTTCACCTTTATGTTTTACTGTATGCTTTTCGTCCTTATGTTCCTTTTGATTTTATCCTTATGCTATGTTTCCCCAAGTACGATTTTTTCTGTTATCTAGTTTTGTCTCTCCATTTAATATTATACGATGCCTGACTATTTCTGTTCCTAACTTTGTGTACATATTGTTGTTCCTCTGTCGTGGATGAAGAAAATGATCGCTATGTGGCGGTAGGTCAGGGGGGCAAGACCCCCAGGAAAAAAGAAAAAGAGACTGTACTACTCTGTTGTCCATTGAATACGCAAAGATTTATGCACACATCAACTAAATCTTACCGAAAAATCAACCGCTTATTAACAAAAGATTAGAGTACCATCAAGCGAGACCTTTGGATACACAAATTCGAGTGCGGAGCTCTGAATATTGCAAATGGAGCATCCCATTCCAAACGCATCTTTAATCAGCTACTATTCCCACTAGCCTCAGATTATCAACAAACTACAGACCGAAAGAGCATAACTTTGTGATCTTTAAGATCAACAGGCGCTACTAGTCTCTATATAATTAAAATCTTTGGAAAATTAGCAATTTGTAAATCACATGATCTACACTAAGTTATCAGGACCTGTTAAACGTTTTTTTTTATCTTTCAACCATGCCTCGCTGCCCACTTTCACGATAATAGGCGAAACAATCAGCAGCAAGATGCCGTTTGCGCCAGTTGTGGTCAAACAGAGCAACGTCGTCTTTCAAATAAAAAAGTGAGTAGAGCTCTTTTTGAAGAAAAATGGTTGATTATACGACTGGCGTTCTTCTGTAGCATCATTCAATTTGTTTTTTTTTTTTTTGTCAGTTATACTGTATATGCCCTTTGATTCTCTTCATTTTATAATGATCGAGAGGTCAGTGTTCATCTTTTTTTTTTCCGGTACACCATTTGGTTCAAAGGCAAATCCAATTTCTTTTCCTTTGCTATAATGTAATGATCGTATACTAACTCAAAATTTTTCAATGTCATATAATCCAAGCCATGTCAAGCGATCAATGACTATCGAGAACTCAAATAACAAAGGTAAAATATCTTGACGAAATTTTGAATCAACCAAAGAGCTTACTAACTCATTATTTTTAAATACCCAACATACCCACACATCTTTCTAGATCTATCATAGCCTGGGCGGGATGGAACTGAGGGGGTCAATAAGTGCTGCTGCACACATGTTGGAAATCATGACTGTACGGTATGCCAGAGTATTGACATAATATACCAAAGTTCCATCAAGAGTCTCGCCCAGGTTATGCCGTATTGCGTTAGGCTTTTTGTCTGACGAATGTCGCTCAAGGCAAGAGTGCGGCATCCAGTAGCAGGTGGCATCCATTGCACAGCGGGTGTACGGCTTGTTATCAACATTTTGACACGCATAATCGCAGTCATCCCATCTACGATCATACAAAGCATTCTTAAAACAGAAGTCGTGGGTTTCCCACAAATGGCACATATTTATCTATTGTTGAAGTATACTATTTTCTCCTCTTACATAGGAATTAAAATGCATAGTGGCAGCATATTTTAACTGATCAAAAGCGGCCCGTCCCTTCAAGAGATCGATTGTCCGTATCAAAGCATGGGACAGCATTATCAGAACAACTTGCTCAAATCCTTTATTTCATGTATCGTCTTCATTAAAGAATGGTTTATTTCGAGAAATCTGCAGATTGTGTCTGGCCTCTGATCTTAACAAGGAAGCCGAATTGCATCAAGTATGGATGTGGCCTCACTCACATGACGAGGCCAGCCCAGTGTGAGGCAACTTACTGTTCAAGAGACTAATGTTCCGGCGCTTTGCGGGACAAAAATGAATCTGATACTATCGGCGGAAGAGAATGTTACTTAAACGTAAATTTTGACAATGTGCACAGCACAGCAATATCGTTATTGTGGCCATAGCTTTTTTAATCAAGGGACTGATCCTCGCATGATGGTGTCAGAAAAAAAAAGTTTTTTGATTTACTGCTGTTGAGCAAAAGACAGCATATGATTGGTTGGTCTCTCATCTGGAAACGGTTCCATTTTGTCCAAAATAGGGAATCGGTCGATGAGCAGCGGCAAAGGCGAAGGTTTGACAGATGTCAGTAACAGCTCTAGCGACTACGAGTCCATCTTCGGTCAGCGACAAAAAGAAGAAGGATACATCAACATGCCTAGTTTACCCTACTCGCTTCACGTATGAAGCATCCCACTTCGAATATTCAGTATACGCTCCTTCATCAAGATTCCTCCGAGAATTACGATCGGTGTTTCCTGATCTCTCACCGAAACAGCAAAAGTCCGTTCTTGTCATACCCGTCATACAGCACTGCCAAAGGGACATGGTGGGCATTACCAACGATGTTAATCATGAGAGAGATGTCAAATTGGAGACGGTAAGAAATGCTGTTCATGGTTGTACATTAGCTTTCGCAAATTTTAATTGACAATCTTTCTTAGTTTGTATCCTGGGGAAAACGAGTTGTTACTCGACTGCGCTCGGTTGGCATGTGGGCTGACATTATGGATCCTGCTTCTGGATTCCCCGTAAGTCATCTATCATCGATAAGGAGGATGAGGAATCCGCCATTAAATGATGTGGAGTATAGATTTTCAGTGCGGCAGGACCCACACCCTACCCTGACGTGCAAGGAACGCAGGCGCTCACACAATATGATGTACAGAATGTGGGATGCTGTCATATTCTGCTGCATCCAACATGGAAGAGTCATATATACCCTGCTACGATGTTTACCACGGCTCCTAGTGATATTCTTGTTAAAGTCATCAACGAGATCGCCGAAGCTGAATAAATCGTTCCCTTGCAGGGTAAGAGTTTGATGGGATTTTCCCCGATTTACAACTTTTTGTAGACACTGTAGGCACTTTATAATGATTACTTCAGGTCCATCTATTATGCAATGTGCTTTTTTGGTCCATAAATCCCATCACCAGATAGAAATAAAAACTGTCTTTTTTATTCGAGTATCTCCTAGTGCCATGCAGTGGTATCGGAGATTCAACCGTGGTGGCAAGTTGCTGAAATTTCTGGCTTCGACTGTCGTTCTGCACACAATACCCACCAAATGTCGTTTTGGAAACCTGGCACTGTAGCTCCCGGTATATATCACGCAATATTTTAATGTTCGAAACATGGAGTACTGATTCTGAAATACAGGAAGCGCGGTCGACCGCGATACGGAAAATGAGACAGACGAAGCAGTGATTGCTCACGCAGAACAGCAATTTCGACACTTGACTATACAGCAGCAACGTGAACGACTACCTGTCTTCAAATTAAGTAAGCATCGATTTTTTCTCATCGCATAGACCGAATCGCAGCTAATGACAACCATTCAAAGGAAGAGAGCTTTTATACGTCGTCAGTAATCACCAAACCGTAATCGTCGTTGGTCAAACAGGCTGCGGAAAGACAACACGTATGTCCATGTCCATTAATCCAGTCACGACAGGGGGAAATAACAGATCTGACCTGTACCATTGTTAGAAATTCCACAATATTTGGATGAAGCAGGATGGACCGCCAACGGCAAACAGATTGCTTGTACACAGGTAAGCTATCGCTTAAAATGGAAGCTCATGGACATCCTACTAACATGGATCGTTTTCAGCCTCGTCGGATCGCCGCAACTTCGGTTGCTCAGCGCGTAGCAGAAGAAAAAGGATGCCGGTTAGGTAGCGATGTAAGTAGAGTGATCAAAAATTTGTAATGATAACGCAAAGATATTTATGCTAGTGAACAGGTAGGATACCTGATTCGATTCGACGATCAAACAAGCGCCAGAACACGTATCAAATACATGACGGACGGCATGTTATTCCGTGAAGCCATGATTGACCCGTTATTGACAAAGTACAGTGTCATCATGATTGATGAAGCCCACGAAAGAAGTCTTTACACCGACATTCTCCTTGGCGTGATTAAAAAGTAAGAGAAACATCGTCCGTTTTCGAGGAAGAGAAATTCACCTGGGCGTTGATAGGATTCAAAAAAAGCGATCGGACTTGCGTGTGATTATTTCTTCTGCCACGCTCGATGCAGAGGCATTTTTCCGATTTTTCAATCATAATCCCACCCGGGATGCATCAAAGGATACAGCCACCATCATTTCTCTTGAAGGACGAATGTATCCTGTGGATATCTTGTATACCGAATCGCCTGTTTCGGACTACGTGGAGCAAACCATCCAAACCGTCTTCGACATTCATACAAAAGAACCGAAAGGAGACATTCTTGTCTTTCTCACAGGGAGAGATGAAATCGATACGGTGGTTGCAGAAATCTATGAAAGAGGAAAAACGTAAGCTTAATATTTTTGATTTTGCAGGGACAAGGTATTCACATCGGTCATTGTTTTTAGCTTACCGCATGGAAGTTTACAAATTATGCCTTTACCACTGTATGCCGGATTGACGTCGGAGGAACAATTGCAAGTCTTTGAAACCACTCCTCAGTATAGCCGCAAGGTGATTGTGTCTACCAATATTGCTGAAGCCTCGGTGACTCTGGAAGGCATTGTTTATGTGATTGATTGTGGATTTGTCAAGGTACGTGCCACAAAGAAATTGCGTCTTGGTTGTAGCTAGGCAATGATGCCAATTTTTTTTTCCATTCTTTGAACATTCAGGTTCGCGCCTATAATCCCAAAACTGGCATGGAAGCTCTTATCGTCACGCCCGTGTCCAAGGCTTCGGCACTCCAGCGCGCAGGCCGTGCAGGTCGAGTCCGTCCAGGCAAATCGTTTCGATTATACACGGAAGAAACATACAACTCTCTCCGAAACACAAGCATTCCTGAAATCCAGCGTAGTAATCTAGCGCCGGTGATCCTTCAGCTCAAGGCTTTGGGGATTGATAACGTACTGCGATTCGATTTCCTCACACCGCCACCAGCAGCACTCATGGTTCGCGCATTGGAGCTCCTTTATTCATTGAAAGCATTGGACGATGTCGGTCGACTGACCCTACCGCTGGGAATGCAACTGGCCGAATTCCCTGTGGATCCCATGCTGGGTAAAATTTTACTGGCCTCGGGTGAATTCAAATGCAGTGAAGAAATTGTTACTATTGCGGCCATGTTATCCGTACAGAATGTTTTTATTCATCCACCGCGCGCATCCAAAGACGTGGTGGCTGAAGCGCGAAGAAAGTTCTGGGTTGAAGAAGGTGATCATCTCACTTTACTTAATGTATATAATGCGTTCGTCAATAAGGGTAACAAGTCCGGTAAATGGTGCCATGAACGATTCCTCAATTTCAAGGCGTTATCGCGCGCTATCAGTATTCGACTGCAGCTGATCAAGTACCTCAAGCGGTTTGATATCAAATTGGTGAGCGCGACGGCCCAGTATCCGAAAACACCAGAAGGCCGATTGCAAGCGAGTGAACAGATCCGAAAGTGCTTGACCAGTGGTTATTTCTCACAAGCGGCCCGCGCTGAACCGGATGGCAGCGGACGTTTCCGTACGATTCGTGACAATGTGCTGCTCAGCATTCATCCTGACTCCGTATTATTCAATCGAAATCCGCAGTGTGTGGTATTCCACGAAGTCGTGGAAACAAAACAAGCCTACATGCGTGATCTGTGCGTGATTGAACCCGAATGGTTGGCCGAGCTGGCTCCTCACTTTTACGAATATAAATCAACCACAAGAACATAGCAACCCTGTCTCATCACCCTGTATCCATAGATCAAAATAAATGAAAAAACCGTCAGCTCTCTCCCCAGTTTATTTGCTGCTATTTGATTACAGCGAACTATCTTGTCTTGTAGCAGGTCTACAAAATTACGGGCATTGCAGAACAAAGAGGCTCAATGGATGCTGCAGACATCTGATATGAGGTGATACATGAAATCTGGGCCAAAATTTGAGAGCTCAACAGAATAACGCTCGCCACTTCGTTCTAGTTGCAAAGTAGTACGCCTCCAAACAGTCTGGCCAACCTTATGCTGCATCATTGCTGAACTCGATGCCTGCCAACGTCCTGGTCCTGATCCTCAACAAAACCATAATATGGACCTTGGCTGCGCCTTCTTGCTCTGCTACCAGCACTTCCCCTACGCAGCTCACCGCATCGTATCCGGTGATGAGGAAAGACGCGAATCAATCTCGAATCCCAGGTCATGCAGATGGGTGGCAATGCCTTTGGGCGACTGGGATATAGTATGATTTGCGACTTAGCCTATACTCGCGAAAATTTTACCATTGAATTCACATCTACAGATAAAGATGTCTCGTAAATTTCCTGAAATATCCAAATCTGGACAATGCTACTGTTGTCGTTCGGATTTCTCTTTTCGACATAATGAGGCCACCGATTATCGACGTTCGCTTAAGCACCCAGCAAGAAGTCCATTCATATCAACAAGGGTTCCTTTAAAACAAAGGGGACGGGAATATTAAATGGGTGCCTCACTTACTCATTTTTTAATAAACACCAGATGGTGTGCCTAACCTCGCTTTATATTTCCACCTCGTAATATATGGTCTTCACTCCCATCCACTCCGAGAAGTACCGCAACCGCAAATAAGAACAAAAAAGATCAACGTTTCTGGCAGTGGCATAGACATCGGTGTGATGGATGAGATGTTGCATGATTAGCCGTATATGGTTTGAAAGGGCACATCCATCGAGGGTTTTTGAATATGCTTTTCTCCATAAATGATTCATCGTTGTTTGATTTATTAGCGCCGTGATACCATAGATTCAGTCCCAATTTTATTAAGGTGTTTAAACAAAGACGTTGTGAACACTTGACTGGGTTTTTTGCTGGAAAAAAAAAAAAAAAGAATAAGCACGAATATTTTAATTTTAGACTTCAGAGCTGCGAGCCTGAAACTGTCTATTATCGAAACATGAGGACTATTTCTCGCCCACGTTATGCCGTGTATGCGTTAGGCTTTTTGTCTGACGAAAGTCGCTCAATGTAAGAGGGAGGCCTCCGGTGGCAGGCGGCATCCATTGCACAGCGGGTGTACGGCTTGTTATTGGTTAACTCTTGACGGACTTTGGTATATTAATGATAACCTTATGGCATCCCTTACGTCGTGATTTGTTTCTGAACACGCGCAAAGCAGCACTGTTGAACCCCTCAGTTCCATCCCGCCCAGGCTATGATCGATCTAGAAAGATGTGTGGGTATGTTGGGTATTTAAAAAAAATGAGTTAGTAAGCTCTTTGGTTGATTCAAAATTTCGTCAAGATATTTTACCTTTGTTATTTGAGTTCTCGATAGTCATTGATCGCTTGACATGGCTTGGATTATATGACATTGAAAAATTTTGAGTTAGTATACGATCATTACATTATAGCAAAGGAAAAGAAATTGGATTTGCCTTTGAACCAAATGGTGTACCGGAAAAAAAAAAGATGAACACTGACCTCTCGATCATTATAAAATGGAGAGAATCAAAGGGCATATACAGTATAACTGATAGAAAACCCAAATTAAATGATGCTACAAAAGAACGTCAGTCGTATCATCAACCACTTTTCTTCAAAAAGAGCTCTACTCACATTTTTATTCGAAAGACGACGATACTCTGTTTAACCACAACTGGCGCAAACGGCATCTTGCTGCTGATTGTTTCGCCTATTATCGTGAAAGTGGGCAGCGAGGCATGGTTGAAAGATAAAAAAAAAAAAAGGTTTAACAGGTCCTGATGACTTAGTGTAGATCATGCGATTTACAAATCGCTAATTTCCCAAAGATTTAATTGTTTAGATTCGCCAGTGACCTTTTTCCTTCAGGCCTCCTCCTAGATTTCTCTTCATCTCTTTTCTCGTCAGCTTCTTTTTTTCCCTATGAACATCCCTGATGATCGTCTTCAGTTCGAACTACCACGCACTGATAGACCTGGCACTGACAGGATCAACCAGTTAATTGCTAGGGAGCAGTCTATTATCGATTTTATCACAAACAGCAACTCTAGATGTCCCCCCCAGGGACCTATATCAACACCATCACCACCTTCTCGAATGGTCGAATGTGACGTATTGTACATTCCCCGATCCGCTAATTTATCAAGTTACCACCTATTCTGCTGGAGTCCCAGCATACCGTAACAAAGATTTCATGACTCTACCATTAATTATTGTACCAGTGCTCAGCGTCGGTTCCGGGTTTCCCAATACTTGTCATGATTTGTATTGACAGGGTCCCCACAATCTTTCAAAACCGAGTTTGTATCACATTTAGAAACCGTACTGCTTACGACCTCCAGCGTCCAATCTCTTTGCAAAGGACGTCCTGATGTTAACGAAGAGGTCAATTGCTGCGTTTGTCGTCGAAAATACCGGCGACTTGGATCCTCTGTGGCCCTCGCCCATTTTTTTTTACGTCCGGTCAATCAAGCATCATCGGTATCGAGAGGTGTGACGACTCGATCGTACAACACCTCTACCGTATTGTCAAGAAAATCTATAACGAGCATTACAAGACAGAAGAAAATCACGTCGCTGATTCGGTGATGGTCTGTAATGCGATGGCTGCCCAGTTTTCTAAAATTGCCCAGACACAGCAAAGCGATCGAGTACGCGGAAGCCGGTCGTCTGTATTCTGAAAGTCGGAAATCCAAGTTTATGCGAACCAGATCAGATGATAGCCTAAGCATAACGCCCATGGAGGAACCGACCGAAGTCGTCAAGGTGGCATCGAGTTCTCGACATGTTCCTCCGATGACCGACCGGTCCATAGCCCGTGCCGTTGACAGCAACTCTGTACCCAGTGACGTTGAAAGCGACCACTCCATGGTTGATGCAGACTTAATGAACATTGACGTTGATACGACCACTCCGAGGTCAGTGGCATTGAAAGCGACCACCCCATGTTTGATACCGATCAATCCATAATCATTTTTGTCGCAGCATCAGACGAAATTGTTTTAGACGTATGGATTGGGAAGAATGCTGGTTAGAAGGACGAAGAAATGGCTACTTTAGCCAATACAACAATGGCGCCAGCCTCAAAGCTGTATATTATTGACTCGTGAGGAACATCTCACACGAAAATCATGAATAGATCCCCTTCCACCTTTTCTTCTTCACCATCTTTCCCGCCATTATATGCGGGTTTTCTTTTTTTATTTTTTTCAAATAAAAAGTTACCATGAACATTCAGCATAAAAAACGGAATGGTACATTTGTATGATAAGCGCAGGTAAATGTGATTTTTCTACATCATATTCCAACAAATTTCCCATGCAGTCGACTAAATTACCAATGCCACATTAACCTACATTGGCACAACAGAAATTTTATATATACTGTTGTTCCATTTATAAACAGGTAAATATTTTTTATCATATTTGGGTCACAGTACACTGTCCAATATTATCTACTCCCCTATCAAATGCATCCATTACTGTCTCAGAGCACTTATATGACCATGGCATAGTTCTATCCTATCGTTATATGCGCAAGCAGCTGGCGTGTTTTTTGATTTATTGAGAAAGCCATAAGATAGTAGGAGACTTATTTCTGCATTCATTTAAAGAAGATACGTACCTGACAAGCAACCCATTTTCGGGCTGTACAATGTACTGCGGACAGGACAAGGTTAATACTAGAGGGCAATAAGGTAAGAGCAAACGATAAAAGACTTTCGAATTACTTGTTCTGTTCCTCCTCTTTCTCCCGCGTTACAGGGTGCCATGTCCCATATTTTGAACGGCGTCCGATTTTCCCAGTTCGAGGTGTCCACTTTGTGCTATGCAGTGAAACCCTACCGCCAAGCTCTTCTCATCTTGAGTTCGATTATCTGTTTGATTAGGTGTCTACGTCTACAAGTGTAGGTTTTCAGAAAATATTACCTAATTATTACAGGGCTTGCAGATATACTTCCTTCTTCGGCATTATTCAATCATCTTCCTAATTCGATATCTTTTTTCGTTTTTCTGGTGCCGTAATGCTTGTCTGACCTTTCGTCGCGTCCGTTTGAATGCCTTGGGGAGGATTTGGTCCTTTGTGGTTCTTTCAGTTTGTTTCTCGCCTCCATGTCCGGTTATCGCCGCGCTCTTCCCAGGTTGTGGGCCTCTGAATGGACAACCTCTCCAGCGGCTACGGTAAGTTTAAAGGATCAAAAGTAAGTTGGAGAAGAATAATTTTACTAACTTTTATGTTTGTTATGATATCTGTTCTCCATATCCTCTCTCGTTAAAATCAAAAAACCTTATCGTTTTCCATCTTCGCGAAAGTGAGAAGGAGTTAAGTGCCTGCAGTAAATTTTGATTGTGCACTCTCTCTCTCTCTCTAAAATTTTCCTTTTATGGCAACCGGAGAATCCAACCATTGCAATTCATCTGCATGGGTATGATTTGGGTTATTGAGGAGATTTTGAGACAAATTGCAGGAAAATTTAAAAAGCCTTCTTTCTTTGTTGTGTGCGCATTCGATGCTTGCTTGGTGGTTACTATTTTCTTTGTGTGCTTATATTTGCTCGGTCCAAGCCGTGGTGTCTTCCGCAACACAGCAACATCTTGCTTCCAAGCGGCAAACGGAGCTGGAGGCGGCCACAGACCGCTGGCTGCAAGCCAAAACGCTTGATCAAACTTGCAATGCTTGCATAGCTTGGTTTTACCTCGTTAAACAGTTGTCCTACGGACCAGAGAACGTTCAAAAAGCGGCTCTGGTGAAGGCCTGCCAAAAAACAAAACTCTACCCGGCGGAAGTGGTAAGACTGCCATTGTTGCATTAAGTATTTGTATAATCATTTTTAACCAAACTATAGTGCGATGGCGTCGTAGAAGAGCAAACTCCAGTAGCTCGTGAAGTGTTGAAGGTTTTGTATTGATGGTTTGCTGTGATTCCAATCTTCTCGCGAGGCTAACAGTGGAAAATTGGTGCAGACGATGTCCATTGGAGGCAGAGATGGACATTTGCTGTGCGCTGCTGCCTTCAATTCATGTGCTTATCCTGGTATGATTTGATAACAACAAATTTTTTAAGGATATTGCTCGTAATATGGGCGTACTTAGATGTCATACCGTGGAATATCACCTTTCCAAAGTCGAAACCATCGGTGAAAAAGCACCCTCGATCCGATACGGCGAGAAGAAAACGCACATTCAACGTGTTGCACCTGAGTGATTGGCATATTGATCCTTCTTACGCGGTAGATCAACGATTAGTGTACAAAAAGTTGATCGCTGTATATTGATTATAAGATAGGCTGGTACCGAAGCAGCGTGTGATAAACCCATCTGTTGCAGGCGGGACAGCAACAGCGGAGATGAGATTCATCAACGTGCTTCCAAGTGGGGATCCTACCAATGCGACGCTCCATTGCCCCTCATCAATTCTATGTTGGAATACATCGAGTCGTTGGACGATATTCGCTTTGGATTGATGACAGGTGACGTACCACCACACGACGTGTGGAATACCTTACCTGTGAACAAGACAAGGATGATTCAAACCGATTCGTATCAACTATTGCATGCGTACTTTGACGACTCGTTCCGAGCTCGATTGTATCCTACATTTGGAAACCATGAAGCTGCACCGGCGAATCTATTTCCATTGAATGGAAGCAGCATTCCCCAGGATAGATCCTACCTTAAAATGGAGTGGCTATATGGTGCTCTCAAAAAAGCATGGAAAGGCTGGATACCACGCGAGGTAGATGTCAAGGCTCGAAAAGGCAACTATGCAGTGCGACCTGTGAGAGGCCTCAAGATCGTTAGTCTCAACACCAACTTTTGCTATACGTTTAACTGGTGGCTCTATCAATCACCCTTTGAAAAGGATCCTGATGGTATGTTGCAATGGCTTATTGATCAGCTCCAAGAGTCGGAAGACTTGCAGGAGCGTGTATGGATTATGGGACATATTGCTCCAGGCGATATGACCTGCTTGCATGACTTTAGCAACTACTATTATCAAATTGTTGAACGATACGCTCCACATGTTATCGTGGGGCAATTTTTCGGTCATACTCACAGGTCAGCATACCATTATTTCCAATGGAGATACTCATGTGCTCAACCCCTATTTAACAATGATGCGTTGATTTTTGTTAGGGATGAATTTCAAATCTTTTACCGTCATGAAAGGAAAGATGCTGAGCATGCCATTGCTGTGGCCTACCTCGCTCCGTCCGTGACACCGTTTCCCCGACTTAATCCTGGATTTAGGTAACGTGGTTACGATAGAGGAGCGTGTTTCGCCATTGCTGATTACCGTTTGGTGGTATTTTACAGAGTATACGAGGTTGATAACGAGACTTTTGAGATTGTGGATAGCAAAACATATACTGCGAACCTCGATCAAGCCGATACATGGCTCCAAGGACCGGTAATGATTTCTGTAGTTAGTATGATACATCAAAATCATGAAACTTAATGACAAAATATATAGAACTGGCATCTTGAATACTCGGCTAGGAAGGCGTACAACGGATCGACAGAACTATCGTTGACACCTGCATGGTGGCATAATGTTTCAGTAGCTATGGAGCAAGACATCCATGTCTTTGATAAATATTGGGAATATCGCACCAAGTCGTCGGCCGTAAGAGAAGAATGCGACGATGGGTGTCGACACCAGATTCTATGTAGCATTCGAGCAGGAAAATCCGAGTTAAGATGTGACTACAAGCGGTAGCACAATGATGGAGGGATCACGTTGTCAATTTCAGTAGAATCAACAAAATAAAAATAAAAGTCGTATGTGATACGAAGAAATTCGAAAATGCAGGACAAAGTTTTTGAAGACCAACCATGTGACTTGTGTATGCTTTCCAGCTTCTTACTTCAAGTAACTTGATGCCTTCATTTGACAGTGAAATTACCAAAGCCATATGGGGTGGCAAACTGCCACTTCGTATTACCTGTCTTACCGATGATGCTAGCGAATGGGAGCCGATTCATGTACTGCATTCTCTTCCTTTTAACCTACATCCCGCGGACTGATTGTTGACATTCTTTAGATAGAAGCTCCTCGCTGCTCCTACTTTCCGCTCATTGCCCAAAAGTTGCATGACATTTATACAGGCCTAGGATTACAGGTCGATAAAGAGAATATCTGGTTTGACTACCAAGGAGAACCATTAAAGTGGTATGTTTGCAGCCAACTCTTCCTTAAACGTGGATATGGACCAGCGTCGTTTTACAAAACTCTTATATGATGTCGCAGGCACTATCCGATAGGCTTATTATACGATTTAAATGTATTCGGCACAGCGACGCCGACAATGGATGAGGCGGTTATACCATGGTGTATTAATATTCACTGGCGACATTTCCCGGCGGACAAACTACTACGAAACCCCTCCATCGATGCAGCACAGGATATATTTATGAGCATGCTCAAAGAGGTAAGTAAAGAAGGACGTTGAACAAAACAAAAGGCAACATCTTTTGTTATTGTAAAGGCACTAAAGATGTTGAAGAAAAGGCGGATTACCTACGCCACGGCAATACAAAAAAGGTGATGAATCTGTCTAAGCGGGATCAAACTCAACTTTGGCAATCCTTATCTGTAGGTAGGCTATATTATTTCAATGTAATGTCACTGGCAAAAATGTGTATTGATGAGCGTACTCTGTCAAAGATGATCATGATAAATATTGGGAAGTGAATGAACACCTACTGGAGAATGAGCATCAGCAGTGGCGCCACATTCCTGTCCGCTTATACTTGCCGAACAATGGCGTGCTTCAGGAAGCAGTACCCTATCATGATACCGAAGGTAAAGCAGTGAAAAGAAGGCAAAATTCCATGCTATATAGGTGTAGTAACGAAATCAAAATTAGGCACCGCATACACAATAGCCGACGTAATATCACGAATCATGCCTAAGCTTTCCCTCACAACTGCTATACCTGTCATGCACGGCATCCCATTAACCATGGACATTCCTGCAGAATGGGCTTCGAAAAATTTAGCATACGCAGACAATTTTTTACATATTGTTCTGAGTAAATCAAGAGAATAACAAGAGAGGGATTTCATAATAACAGCAGTGGATGGGTTGAATGAGCATTTTTTTATCGCTCTGGTATATGTATTCTTTGTCATCTTAGGGTTCATACAGCCTATGTAAAAAGCTATACAAATGCGTGACAATGAAATCTGGCAACTAGTGGGGAGAAGGAAGCGCGCCTTTTTCTCAGGATACATGGGACTGTTCTGCCGCCGCTCGAGCAATAATGCTTTCAATTTCTGATCGTCGCTCGTTTACTTTGGCCCGTCCTTGCTTGAGGTTATACAAATGGCGTAAAGATAGAGTACTTGCCAAGGTTAATACAGCCAACAAGCCTAGTACGACAAACATATACAGATTGGAGTAGTAAATAACGTCATCGACATCATCAACCCATTCGATCAGTGCGACGCGAACAACGAACTCGCTGACCAAGCCCAATCCCCAGATACCAGTCAAGGTACGGAAAAAGAGGCGAAACGAAGACCAGTAGTCCCAGAACCAACTCCAATGTTCACGCACGGTGGAAGGGTGCAATATGATGGTGCTCGATAAGGCAATTTGGCGAGCCACATAGAACATGAAAGGACGTAACACATGATGGCGCCACCGGAAAGGAATCAAAGTAGCCAACAACATCAAACCCATTGCCAAAGTCATGGCGGACTCACGCAACAAGTACAATTTGGGATCCGACTGAACCACCGCCAATACCGCCGATACCGCGAAACCGAGGAGCATCAGTACGCCGGTCATATCGGTTTTTCGTTCTCGGAATCCTTTAACGATGACTATCAAAGCTGGAGGCAGTCCAGCAATGAGCAAGGAGAGCAATGGCGACACAAACAATCGTAGCACATAGTACAAAGCAATAGGAAGCACCAGCTCAAAGAGCATATGAACAGCGATGCTGGTGAAAGCTCGAAGAATTGAACGTCGATTCGGAATGGAGGTGGTAAAAAAGGTCGGCACACGTTGTACGTGGCGTCGCTGAGGGCCGTTACCCAACAACGGTGTGGTTACTGATGGCACAAAGTCAGTCGGACTGATCGCCATGACGAAAACTTTGGGGGAAGTTTAAAAAAAAGAACGCGCGGATAAACTGGAGAAAAAAGAAATAGAAAAATCAGGCACTGACAGCCTTCTTCTTTTTTTTTGGGGGGGGGAGGGTTCTTTTGTTGGCGTCAGCCAAACCATTGAATAACCGCAATTCCCGTTTTTGCAATTTTCAAAAGCGGCTAAACTTGCAGAAAGCTTAAATGTTGGTATGAATCTCCATGCAACGTGTTTTTTCTTGTTGTTGTTTGCATTATTTTGATCAAATACCAAGGATGCAGGCGAATCTTTATCTAGTGTTAATTGTCACCGGGAGAATTGAGTCGAGACTGACCCAACAGCCTGTATTCATTTTGGTACGCCAATGCCACTGTCTTTTGAGAAGGTTGTGGCTCCGCTCTTGCCAAAAAGCTTGAGAATGCAATTTTGGGCAGTTATATCAGAAGACTGATCGTCTTTTTTGTTAAAAACCGGATTGTCTCTTGTTTGAGTTCTATAGATTGTATTCATGGCATGGTCAGTGGCACGTAGATTTTAGTCGCTACACCAAACACCTCTTCTTCAGTACGAAATCAATAGGCGAGAGTGCCCCATTCCTATTCTGGGCAAGTTCTTCATTTGAAAGCGTCATTGTTTTTTGCGAATATCAAGTCTATCACAAGAAATGTGGTATAGGATGTACCTTTGAGGTAAAGTGCAGCAATTGTATCGTTGAGCCACATTTTGCATTTGCAAAGGCGTTACACGGATACAGACTCCGAATACACTTCCCCATATACATTTGTCTTTTCGTCAGCTCAACTCAAATTCTTGGTAGGGGCACTTCAGATATAACCTCCATAAAAAAAAAAAACGAGGAATAAAAGTATGCTGTGACGAAAGGGGATCTTGAGCATGGATAGTTCAATAGGAACTTTGATTTTCACGATCATCAAAAAGCCCATCATACAACGGAGTTGATATGTGACTGCATGTTGTTTTCACGCAATTCCCAATTCTGTTGTGTATCCTGACATTTTGAATGCTGCGCTTGCCACTCTTTTTCCATTACCGTTTTGACTCCAAGTTTGACTTTCAATGGCGGGCGTGAAACGAAAGGCAGAAATAGAGATTCCGATTGCGGATGACAATGACCTGCTGAAGATTACTCCTCTTGGAGCTGGAAACGAGGTTGGACGATCGTCTATTCTTCTCGAATACAAAGGCAAAACCATTTTGGTAGGTCCAGGCTCTCCTTCTTGTCTCAGTTAGATACCGTCCTATATAGAAAACTCTTTACTACAACTACTTTGCTCGTTAATAAAACACAAATGTCTCATGGTACAAACTCTTTTATTTCTTTTTTGTATATGATGATCAAAGCTTGATGCTGGTATTCATCCTGCCTACAACGGCTTGGCTTCTTTGCCGTTCTTTGACGAGATCGATCCGGCAAGCATTGATCTCTTATTGGTGACACAGTAAGTGGCCTAATGAACCCCTATGCTTATTCACAGTATTGTTTAACGCTGAGAATAGTTTCCACGTTGATCATGCAGCATCGGTTCCTTACTTGATGGAGAGAGTAAGAATACGCTCCCGTCTTTCCGTAGTTCAATATGTCCAAGCGGTGGGTTCTAAACAGTTTGCTTATTATTAGACTTCCTTTAAAGGACGTGTATTTATGACCCATCCGACAAAAGCTATTTACAAATGGTTATTAAGCGATTACTTGCGTGTGAGGTAAGTTTACCGTAGCGTATGTCGAAAACTCATCCCGCTTACCTCTTTGTCTTCCCTGTTAGTAACATCGGAGACGAAGATCAACTCTACACTGAAGAAGATTTGATCAATTCATTTCACCGTATCGAAGCTGTGGATTATCATCAACAAGTGGAAGTAGAAGGCATAAAGTTTACGGGCTACAACGCGGGCCATGTGCTGGGAGCTGCCATGTTCTTGATCGAGATTGCAGGCGTTAAAGTACTATATACTGGTGATTATTCACGAGAAGAAGATCGACATTTAATGGCGGCCGAGAAACCCGAAGGCACCGTAGACGTTCTGATTACTGAAAGTACTTATGGTGTGCAAAGCCATGAACCTCGCTTGGCCAAGGAAATACGATTTACTTGTAAGTGATGTGGTGCCAAAATTACATGATGTGAATCGAAAAGCTAAGGGAAAGTTTTATAGCATTGGTTCATGATATTGTTGGACGCGGTGGACGATGCTTAATGCCTGTATTTGCTTTGGGTCGTGCCCAGGAACTGTTGCTTATTCTGGATGAGTACTGGGAAGCACATCCCGAACTTGACAGCATCCCCATTTACTACGCTTCCAGTTTGGCGAAAAAATGTATGGCCGTCTATCAGACCTATATCAACATGATGAACGCCAGAATTCGCAAACAGTTTACGATTTCCAACCCGTTCGTGTTCAAGCACATCAGTAATTTAAAAAATGTGGAGCAGTTTGAGGACTCGGGACCTTGTGTGATGATGGCCAGTCCTGGTATGCTGCAGGTGAGCACAACACGATGGCTAAAAGTGATATTGTCAAATGCATGCTTAACAGCTGATGTTTGCCTCGATAGAATGGTTTATCTCGTGAATTATTCGAACGATGGGCTCCCGATAAGAAGAATGGATTAGTAATCACAGGTTATTGTGTGGAGAATACCTTGGCACGGGTAAGTAAACAAAAAATGAAGAGCTATACCAATGGCTATATTGATGCTTTTTTTATTACTTTTATATCAGCAAGCAATGAACGAGCCTTCCGATTTCACAGCCATGGATGGACGTCGTGTGCCTTTACGCATGTCGGTCGATTACATTTCCTTTTCGGCCCATGTGGACTTTACACAGAACAGCAAATTCATAGATGATGTCAAAGCGCCTCATGTGGTAAGTGCGAATAGAAGTAACGGTACGACTACGCGATCCTGATGTGAAACTTTGTTTACAGATCTTGGTTCACGGTGAAGCCAACGCAATGTACCGATTGAAATCAGCACTGCAGAGCAAATACTCTGAACGAGAAGAGAATGTAAAAATTTATACACCAAAGAATTGCGATACTGTTAAACTGCTTTTCCGAGGTGAAAAAATGGCCAAGGTAAGGTGTCGAACCAGATTTTTGAGAAACACACGTCGCGATGTATGGAGAATATTGGATTAATAAGTTGATAGACTATTGGAAGGCTAGCCGAAAAATATCCTACCGAGAATCAACCACTGAATGGTGTCATCGTCTCTAAAGACTTCCAACTGAATATCATGTCACCCGAAGATTTAAATGAGCTGGCTGGACTTATCACTACGGTCGTTACGCAGAGACAGGTCGTACCTTTTAATGCCGGTGTGGGTCTGTTAAAGTGGCATTTGGAAATGATGTTTGGTCCTATCCACGAGTCTGATCTGAGCAAAGCCGACGGTAACGATAACCAAGATGCTACAGTGATGCGCGTCTTCGATACTGTGGATATCAAAAAATTCAATAATCGACCGAATCAAGTCGTCCTGGAATGGATTGGCAACGCGATGAACGACATGGTCGCAGATTCCGTCTTGGCAGTTATATTATCCATTGACAGCTCTCCAGCAAGCGTTAAAGGTGACTTGATAAAGCCTAATGGATATTTATTATCGCTTTTCATTGATGATGTTGTATTCTGTGACAATAGCTAGCAGCCGGCCCTGTACGCATACTCATGCTGGAGATAACCAAGAGCTACAGCATTCGAGTATTGAAGAACAAAATGATCGCGAATTTGAAGACGTTGTATCTTTCTTGGAAGAACAATTCGGTGAAGTTACCACCGATGCCAAAGAAAGAAAGGCGACGGTCACAGTGGATGGTGAAGAGGCCTATGTGGATTGTGTGAAATTCGTAAGTTTTGATTCTGTCACCTACTGTGTCTTTCAGTTTTTTTAACCGCTTTCGAAATAGAACGTTGAATCTGATAATGAGGGGCTACAAAAACGAGTTGCCAACGTCCTGCACCATGTGAAGATGGCTATCAAGCCTATTTCCGAAATCTATGAATGCTTTGCATAATTTTATTCTGTTCATATTTAGCTTCTTTTCTTGCTTATATTCTGTTCCTGCTATCGTATAATCAGAACTTACCAAAAAAAAGTAATAAAACCAACGTGATTAAAACACCGACCTGTTTTTGGCTGCATCTTGCATCGATCCCCTTCTCACAAGGCTGTCCCACTTAACATAAAAATATGACAGATGTAAGGCGCCAAATTGACAATGAGCAAAGACTTCGTAGATACCTTTGTTGTTCTAGCTCCCAATCTTTATGTATTATAGCCTCGTCGATATTCCGTAGCTTCGCAATCCTCGCGTCGACGAAGCAGTATTGCGCAGCCTGAGAATGTTTCTGCTCGACCAGCTTCCATTTCAACATTCGGATCGCTGTTCTCCCGCAGTAGCTCATTAACACGATTCGGAAAACGAGCGTCTGTTATCGATAAATCCTCCAGAACACCTTTATACGATCAGGATAACGTGCTTACTGAAGAAGATATCGAAGATGGCCCTATCCCAAAATCGCCACGCTTACAATCTGAATATTTCAAACGATATGAGCTCATGACTGAATTGTGAGAATGAAGTGACGAATGATAGCAATAATGACCATATTGACCGTTGATCATATAGTGTTAATCTACGGAATCCGAACCACTGCCCCTTGGGCGTGTATGTGATGCCTTCCTCAGATAATCTTAATGGTAACTTGACCTAGATGAAGCAAAACAGAACAAGATAACGCTAACAACTGGAACTACAGTATGGTATGGCGTGCTATTCATACACAAAGGTTATTATAAGTCTGGTGTGTTCAAATTTCGGCTGTTGATACCCGAGGATTATCCCAATCAGGCGCCATCCATCTCTTTCCTGACAGACATGTTCCATCCACTTGTGGATGTGAGTGGTAATCTGTCATTAACGCAGCAATTTTCTTCCTGGCGACCCTACCAAGATTATATCTTCCATGTTCTGCATTATCTGAAGAATATATTCAAACGAAGCGTGTTGGACGGTCTCATGGACAAGCACTGTCTTAACAAAGAAGCCTATCGATTGTAAGTATCATTCTTTTTTTACCTGCACACACACATCATCGTCTTACATTCTATGTCAGATACCGCACAGACACAGCTATATTTGGCAAACTGGCCCAGCAATGTGCTCAATTATCTATCACAGAATCCTATTTATTCGATCATTTCCCAGACAACAACATGGTGCGGTTTTCACCTCTGAGTGAGGCCACATTTGGTAAGGGATTTCTTTATCCCTATTGCGCACATGCATCATTAACAACGATCTCTGTCCTCTTGAAAATAAACACTTGTAGACTCATTAAAAGCACAAATATTAAGCAGCACTTTGGTAAGTTATTATCCCCAATGGCGGAGGAAGTGCGCCATTTCGTAACTTTTTTCTAAATGTATGACCGGTTTGCTAATTGATCAATAATTCATTTCAATAAGATGCCTGTTGATACCACGGCCGAAGAGCCAACCATCGAGGAGCAACTTCGAGATCGATTCAACGATTACAAAGCAGGTGTCACTAAACCAAGCCAGTAAATATTTGCTATGTACATTTTTTATGCAACAAGGAAGGGATGAAAGACATAATGACAGAAGAATATTTAATCGGACTCGCTCTCCGGCACACCTTTGGACATGCGCGTCACTATTTTGTTTTTGGAAAGATGAGGGAAAAGATCACCCCACATTGCTTTGCGTGCATCGCGGTAGGGTACTTTGCCTTGCGACTTTGGAATGACCATGCGCTGGATTTCGCCTATTATACAATAAAAAAAGAATGAGAAAAATGACCATCACGCAAAAATCATGCAATCGTTACATTTTTTCACTCATTTTAACTTACCATTGGCAGCAGAAATATCCATCACAACGTGACCCTTGCGTTTAAGTGGTGGTTGGATCAATCGTGGCCAGTTGTACGCTTGCATTTCTAATGATGATTCCTCCGTAGGCTGAGGTCGAGGTCCTCGGCGCATAATGCAGTAAGAGTAAGTGGCATCCTCCGTATTTAATTTTGAATGCTTCGTTCTCATCTGTCATAAAGATTGCCAGTAATGTTAGCGTTCGTAGAACACGGAAGCGTCAAAGCAGTTATTGCATACCAGGAAAGGCGGTCGTTGCACTCTTTGAGAGAAATGCTGCCACATTTGCTCAGGTTTAGCATCAGGGGAATATAACATGGGACAGGGGAGATCATGCGGATACTAGGCAGATAAGACCATGAATAAAAAAAAACCAGTTGCACATTATTTAACCATTCTTCTTCCCGATCACTTACTGGAGCAACGGTATGAACAGCACCTCCCTGTTCACGTTCCGAATCCAGAATCCACTGTCGCGCTCTCGCAATATTCGCAGAACCGATAGGAGTACCCCGCTCAACAAGAACCTATGAAATAGGAGCACAAATTGTTATAGCTATTCTGTAGGGCCCATTTTACGTGTTTTTTAATTTACACACCAGCAAATCACCCGTTTGATCCCATAATTGTGCAACCGTGGATTTTTGGAGCGCCGCAGAGGGTATGTCGCCGATCGTAAATGCGCTTATCACCAGGTCAGTTTTAGGAGCCTATAAACCGAGTTAAAAAAAAAAGAGGTCTTTGACATGGTATTCATAAATCATGACCATGTGGCGGATCACTTACGGATGGATGGATTGCCAGATATCGTTTAAAATCGATTGGTGTATATCGATTCTCTCCGTGCATGGACACTGTATGCACAAGGAAAATCAGTAAGAAGAAAGAGAAAGCGAACAAAGAAAATGATGCATATATTGCTATTTGTATACACTTGCCTTCCAAACGTTCAGCCACCCGTAACATATCTTCCGAAAGATCCACACCTTCGAACTTCTCAACATTGAACAGTTCACGAGCCGCCCTAAGTATACAGAAAATAATCAGAAGACGTTTAGAAAGGTGATGTGTCTATCTCACTTACCAAATGGCCGTGCCAGGCCCCGTGCCAAAATCAAGCATTGTCTTTGGGTTAAACTCGGGAATGCGTTTGGCCACTTCCGCCAAAACATTGTATATCGCACCATAAGTTGATGCCATGGCTCCAGCTGCATAGGCAACCGATTCACGGGGACCGTATGATAATGTGTGAGGTTCCGTGACAGGAGAGACCTTTTTCCGGGCTTTATCTTTCTTTTTCTCCCATCGGTTCAAAGGTTTGTCTTCTTCTTTGGGTAAACGTGCAGTCGAACGCAGTGCTTCGTAAATTCGCAAAGCATCGGTACGAACAAGCCGCTTATCGTGATCTATTCGCAATATTAGGTGTTAAGGAGGGGATCTTCACTCACGATGGATTAAAGCATTGGTGTACCATTAATAAGATCGGTTATGCCCTTTACGAGCGGCTGCGGCAGCTCCACGCATCCGATTCGCTTACGTCCAAATTCAGCTTCAGGCGAAAAGCGCACAACAGGTTCGGAGGGAACGTCGTCAAAGTCATCGGGAATATCGAAGGATCTACAAATGCACGAGATGGATGCATAAGATCATGGAACAAGGTCGGAGATGGTGGTGAGATTACCTTGCTTTAACCGAGTCATCGAGCGAATCAAAGGATTGCAACTCCTTCTCGGTTAAGAATATGACATTTTGCTTGGAATAGAAACGGACATGACGGTAAGGAATTGCCGTGAGGAGTGGTTTTAAGCGGGCAATTGTTCTGTTCATTAAGGAGTCCCGTTGAAGAAAAGAGGTGAGCAGGAATGGAACAATGTAAAACAAGCCACCCATTTTTTTGACAGAACCCAAAAAAAGCAAAAATTCGGTACCTGAAAAAGAGCGTGTGTAACATGGAGAAATGTGTAAAAAAAGAACAGCGCTTTCCCCCTTTTGCCTTTTAACGTGCTCCTTTGTTTTCTTTTGTCCAACTTTCTTTTTCGCTCTTTCGTATTTGTTACTCTTCTCTCTCTTTTTTACTTTATTTTTTACCGTCTAATATATATCAAGTCGAAATGTCTATCGACTCTCCAGCCTTTGACTTGCAGGACTATTCTTACGTGATCGGCATTGGTATGAACTATCTTTGCGTTTGAAAGAGCGACCCTTTTTTTTTTTTACCCCAGGTTAACTGAATGACGACGAGTTTAGATTTTGGAACCACCTTCTCAGGGTGCTGCTACGCCTTTACCAAGGACGGCGGTGACGAAATTGTGGACATCACGAGATGGTAATGGGGGATTGTGCTTTTTTCGTTTTGGGCGTACCTTAGCAATAGAGGGCGTTTGGGTTAGAAACCAAAGGAACGATATCGGAGATGAACCCACTTTATTAACTTACGTACTATTATCGATGATAGGCCTAAGCAGATGAACGTATATCCCAAAACACCTACACTATCACTATATAGAAACGGATCGACCAAATTGATGGCGTGGGGTCAAGAAGCACGTAAACTGTCGTTTAAACGCAATAATAATGACCATTTATTATCGCGATTTAAGCTTCACTTGGATGAAAACTTGGAGTTGGAACCGCTACCCAACGGCTTAACAGCGCTTGAGGCCATCACCGACTATTTGGAAGCCTTTCACGCCCATGTTACGGGAGAACTGCAGCGCGGTTTCGCATCCAATTATGATCAGTCCAAGTTCCGCTACTGTCTTACCGTACCTGCCATGTGGAGCGACCAAGCTAAAGCCACTATGCGTGAAGCGGCGATCCGTGCTGGTATCATTAATCGCTGGGATCACCTTGACCGTCTCATGTTGATCAGCGAACCCGAAGCAGCCGCTTTGTATTGCGAAAAAAAGAGTGAGCAGTTTAACCTCGGTCACGGCCAACGATTTATGATTTGTGACGCGGGCGGCGGTACTGTGGATTTAATTGTATTCGAAATTGACGATTCCGGTAACCGAAGATCGCTCAAGGAGGTGACTAAAGGTCAAGGTGATTCCTGTGGTTCCACCTTTTTGGACGTACGTATGCGGGAATACTTGAAAGGCCGATTTTACCATCATGGCAAGATCAGCGATACAGCCATGGAGACCATGATGGAGACATTTGTAGAAGCTATCAAGGTAAAATGGGCGTTTAGTAGAATTTTGACTATCAACGTGGCCGTTAGCCAAGTATTGCCAAGCTGCTAACCTTGATCAAAAAATTCACCCTAGCCCCAATTTGACGGAGAGGAAGAGCAGTTCCTCCCTCTTCCTGCCTCATTAGGCTTAGGAGACGTCGATGATCCAGATGCGGGGATTGAAGATGGGCATTTGCACCTGCCCGCTCAAGAACTCCGAGAACATGTTTTCGAACCTGTGATTCGCCAAGTTTTGAAACTCATTGACGATCAACTTCAGCAATCGCATATCATGCTGGATGCCATTTTCTTGGTCGGTGGTTTTGGACAGTCTGTTTATCTGTACCGCCGCGTGCGCGAAATTTTCCAGCACCGTGTGGGATTTATAGGGGTTCCGCCTCGTGGTGAACTGGCGGTTGTAAGGGGGGCAGTTTACTTTGGATTGAACCCTCGTATGGTCACGGAACGTGTCTCGCGACGGACCTATGGTGTGGAAACTCGTATGGTGTTTGATCCTCGTCTTGATCCATCGGAGCAGTGCATCAAAGGGGATGATGGTCGCTTGTTCTGCAAGCAGCGTTTCAGTGTCTATGTGCAGAAAGGTCAGGCTATTAAAGTGGACGATGTCGTTTCCAAGAACTTTATGATTGCGTACCCCAATGACACAGACACAGGTATGGCGATCTTGTCTTTGATTTGCTGCCGCTATTCTTTATTCATAACGCGTATATTTTTCCTTAAATTCTTTAGATTTATTCGCTTATGATGGTGAAGGTCCAGTACCGCGATTAACAACCCATCCAAGCGTGTTCAAGGTCGCTCGATTCCCTATTAAGATGCCGAAATTCCATGGTGTACAGAAAGGCGAGCCTATCTTCATGACCATCAAAATGTTCTTTGGCCAGACAGAAATCAAAATTGAGGCGCATATCCGGGATCGCGTGTTCACATTCACTTCCGCTTTTGAGACGTTGGAGCAGGGCATTCACACCATGAACAGCCAAATGAGCGCCTTGAACATGAAGCCGGATGATATGGATGCTCCTACAATAAGCAGCGGTTTTGGAGGTGTAGGCAATGGCTACGGATATGGCGGATCGGCTTCCAACCTGTCGAGTCCATACTCTGGTTCAAGACCTCCGTCGCTTCCATCACATCATCAGGAATATGGATACCCATCCCCGGCCAAGTCGTATCCACGCAGTATGCGTGACGACGATGATACCTTTTATGATGGCGACTCTAAACACTCCACTGGATTGAGCGGTACCACGAAGAAGCTCTTTACCTTCAAATTCGGAAAGAAGAAATAAGCGCTTTTTTTTCGCATCTTTTGTTTTCTCCTTGTCCTGTTTTCGACCTTTCTTTAATCCATAATTCTTTCCTTATTGTTTTTACACCTCGCTATCACAACATAACTAGTCTTCATTTCTGTTGTATTCACTTTGTAATGTTTATATTCAATGCCACCTAGTCTACATGAAGTATTTTTCCCTCCTTTTGTCTAATTCATGACATGAAAACAGATAGAAGTAATCATTTGCGTTTCCCGATTGTCTTATTCCATGAATGACACATAAAAATAGTTTATTGAAAGAATTCATCAAATCACACAATTATCTAAATTTTTGCATTAGATTATCATGGTACTCACCTGCATCTTGCATCAGAACACATGCAACTCAACTCATCAACACTTTGAATACAACAAATACACGATAATTAATATGTACAGCAATGTAAAAAAAGGGTGGGATGACGACTGCAGCCAATCCCGGGACAGGTGTGTATCTTTATTTATAAAGGTTGTGGTGTCCAGGCACCACCAATTTAAGCCTCGAGAACATTGCGTTCAGAGACGTAGATACCATCCAAGAACTTACGGATATCCTTTTTCTTGACGAGGCAAGACTGTTGAATATCAGCAGCTAAATCGCGGAAAAAAAAAAGAAAATACGAATGAGCCATGTCACTTATTGTTACAAGTCACGCAGTTGGATCACTTACCACACTGGGAGACAGCTTCAAGATCGTTACCGGTCAAGGTCAATTCATCCTTGACGTTCTTGGAGGCTTCGACAATAACACCCTCGCGCATCTTGATGCGGAAGACGACCTTCTGACCCAAGAAGTTGCGGATCTCAACTTCCTTACCACCGTCGTTGATAATGACGTTGATGGGAAAATGGGCGTAGACATAACGCATCTTGTACTGGAAACCCTTGGTAACACCAATGATCATGTTGTTCACAAGCGAGCGAACGGTGCGGATGCAGGCGACGTGCTTGCGGTTACCGTGGTACACAACAAACTTGAGCTTGTCCTTGCCCTCGAACTTGATCTCGATGTTCAAGTGGCGCAAGTTCTTGCTCAATTCACCACGGGGACCCTTGACAGTGACATTACGGGCCTTGATGGCAACCTGGACACCTTCGGGGATAGTGAGTTCGTCGTCCTTGTAAATGTCTTTCATGATCTATCCATTAGAAAATTGAATTAATCATCATGTAGAAACGGATGGATAATGCTAGTTCTTTCATGGTATTTACCTAATGGATGGATGGATGAAGGGAAAGGAAGGATGGAGTTTTACGAGTTCTTCAAGGGTTTACCAACTTCGCTCCGTCCCCGAGTCGGCCATTTCACAACTGCAAAATAGTCACGTTTCAAATACCGCTCTGTAGGCAGGCAGAGGAAAAAAACATAGCTTGGGGGATATCGTTGCTCACCAAGCCTACTGTTTATGAGTGGAAAGAAAGCTTGCAGCTTGTAAATAAACTAAACCGCATGAAACTTGATCTGTATTGTTCTTTTATTATGCTCAAATCAAGCCATACCCAATACGGGTTGTAATCAATTGCTTCAATAACGAGGTAGCGCTTCGCTTCAAACAATACTGAACAGGATGGATGTGGTTCGAAGGGATTGTCCCGTAAAAGGCATCATCAGTTAAAACAAGGCAACGAACTGCCACTGCCAAACCTAATATGCATGAAGAAGTTATATGTAAAAAGTATTTATTGATACAAAAAGACAAGTCTTCTTTAGGTGAAACAGATGAAACATCAGAAATGATGCATTTATTTCTTGCTAGCCTTGGCAGCGGCCTTGGTGACCTTGCCAGTCTTGTCAACCTTCTCAACGGCCTTGATGACACCGACAGCGACGGTTTGACGCATGTCACGGACAGCGAAACGACCAAGAGGAGGATATTCGGTGTAAGCTTCAACACACATGGGCTTGGAGGGAACCATCTTGACGATGGCGGAGTCACCAGACTTGACGAACTTGGGAGCAGCTTCGAGAGACTTGCCGGAACGACGGTCAATCTTCTCGAGGAGCTCAGCGAACTTACAAGCAATGTGAGCAGTGTGGCAATCCAAGACGGGAGCGTAACCAGCACCAATCTGACCAGGGTGGTTCAAGACAATAACCTGGGCGGTGAAGGAACCGGCTTCCTTGGCGGGGTCGTTCTTGGAGTCAGAGCAGACGTTACCACGACGGATATCCTTGACGGAAACGTTCTTCACGTTGAAACCAACGTTGTCACCGGGAACACCTTCAACGAGCTGTTCGTGATGCATTTCGACGGACTTGACTTCAGTGGTGACGTTGGCAGGGGCGAAAGTGACGACCATACCAGCCTTGATAACACCAGTTTCAACACGACCAACGGGCACAGTACCGATACCACCAATCTTGTAGACATCCTGGAGGGGAAGACGGAGGGGCTTGTCGGAGGGACGCACCGGGGGTTCGATGTTGTCGATGGCTTCAAGAAGGGTCTTACCAGTCTTGGAACCAGCCTTGGTTTCCTTGGTCCATCCCTTGAACCAGGGCATGTTGGTAGATTCTTCCAACATGTTGTCACCGTGCCAGCCAGAGATGGGGACGAAGGGAACAGCCTTGGGGTTGAAACCGATCTTCTTGATGAAAGCGGAGACTTCCTTGACGATTTCGTTGTAACGGGCTTCGGACCACTTGGTGGAATCCATCTTGTTGATGGCAACGATGAGCTGACGGACACCGAGGGTGAAAGCCAACAAAGCGTGCTCACGGGTCTGACCATCCTTGGAGATACCAGCTTCGAATTCACCAGTACCGGCAGCAATAATCAAGATACCGCAATCAGCCTGGGAGGTACCGGTAATCATGTTCTTGATGAAATCACGATGGCCGGGGGCATCAATGACAGTAACGTGGTACTTGGGGGTTTCGAACTTCCACAAGGCGATATCGATAGTGATACCACGCTCACGTTCAGCCTTGAGCTTGTCAAGAACCCAAGCGTACTTGAAGGAACCCTTACCGAGTTCAGCGGCTTCCTTCTCGAACTTTTCAATGGTACGCTTGTCAATACCACCGCACTTGTAGATCAAGTGGCCAGTGGTGGTGGACTTGCCGGAATCGACGTGACCAATGACGACGACGTTAACGTGAGTCTTCTCCTTACCCATTGCTACAGATGAGTCAAGTGTAAGTGATCACAGTTCAAAGAATCACAGCGAAAAATGACCACCATGCAACTTACCGATCTGGTTGTATAAATGAAAGGGAAAGAACAAAAATTTTACCCAGTGGTCCCACTTTTTCAAACTTTCCCAAAAAGCCACATCCAAGGCAACCTTGTCACACTCACTCAACAATTCAAACCTCGTCGGTCGACGGCAGTTGAATTCTGGGTTTTTCGCTTTCAGTGTTTTGTGGCAAGAACTTTCTATCAATCTGCCATTCCATGGCTATGCACTTTGCAATAATTGTATCTTACCAAGATTTTTTCAGACAAAAAGACTTTTCCTTCCCATCAAACATTTCCGATAATTATGATGTGTCCAGCCACATCTTTGCTGTCGCAATGTGGTGTTGGCGACAACAACAACAGTTTCGGCAAGGGAAATAACCCAGCTTGCTTTTTTTGTTCGCATGATGTAGTATGCAGGAACAGATGTCTCATCTCCGTGTTCAAGGCTCCGACGGTTGCAGCAGAAGTAGGCAAAGCATTACAGGTCGCAGCACAGCCGAACTTCTGGTATTAAAGTTTTTGGCGACACAGCTCGATTCCTTATTTTTGAACTATCATAGAAGAAAGCAACTACTTTCTCTTCATTCCGGCGTTGCGATTGCTGATACTTTGAAAAGCATCGCTCGAATTCTACATGAAGTAGAATCTTATAAACTCGGTTGATTGACATGAAGCAGTTTGTACATATGGCGTCTGCTATCTTAAAAGCAATGAAATTTTATGCACAGTAGTAATAGTGTTCCTGATGAATTCGTGATTCTCCCGTCAATGTAATCCTTGCACATCTTCTCTATGTGGTCTAAGACTCAATTGGCTACACAGGGCTGCAGATACCATTACTCTGTCAAGAGACATAAGTTGCAATCCTGTTTCCATATTTCAGTTACGCATTCATAACGTTATATACAGTAGAGTTAATATCTATGGCAACTTGAAGAATATGACAACGTCCAATCAAGCACTGGGAGACCAGCTAATACCACCTGAAGGGTTATCGTACATTAGTTGAGCTGAGCAAAATAAAGACGGCGAAAACGGACATCTGTGGAATGTTTCGTTTATAACAAGGATGCGATAAGAGACGTTTATCATTTTTTTTCCGCAAGGAAAAATGAGAAGTAGTGAATTACTATTTATTTGATGTAAAAAATTGAGTCTCCTGCTTCTCCTGTCGCCTAAAACCGACCCTGCCTTCTTTTTTTTTTTTTTTTTTTCCTCCTGGAGAAGTCTGCTTTGTGCGGGGGATGATTAATGCCAGAAGGAAAGGGGAAGCTTCTCAACCTAACGATAGCGTAACGTATCGAATATTCAAAAGATCCCAAAAACAAAAAGAAACAAGGACAGAATAGAGTATAAGCTTTGTAAATATGTATGATTTAGCAAATGAGGGCGGCAACGATGATCATTCCCGAGATTAAGATCGAGTTGGATGCAAAACTTAGTAAAGAGGAAGATGCAGAGGTAGCTGAGGCAGCTGCGCTCGAGGAAGCCACTGCAGAGGGAGTGCCGGATGCTGGTATAGACGTGGCTATAAATAGTAATTTAGTAACATTTTTGAGAGAAATGCTGTGGGTGCACTTACAACTAGGATAAGCAGATGATACTGCCGTGATCGAAGACCAGCTGGAAGAGGGCCAAATAGAAGAGGGCCAGGAAGCGGATGTCGTTGATAAACCAGAGCTTGTCATGGAAGCTGTGGGTGTGGAAGAAGCCGACGAAGCAAGAGACAGTGTCGGTGAGGTGGATGAGGCGTCCGACAAAGAGACACCACTTGCAGTAGCAGATGGACTCATGGTTTCGGTGGGGATAGCGGTGTAGGATGGTGTATAGCTTGGATCACCGCCAGGCCAGTGATCATGGATACAGCTCGTAAAGCAGTCGTTATCACTGCAATTATTCATACATTGCTGTGTATGGTCGACTGATATGCTTCTTGTGAGTATTTGCGTTGATAAAAGCGCGTCGAGTCCCATTTGAGCATCGAGTGAGCTCAAACGATGACAAATACTTACCACATTCGCTCAAACAAACGTTATCAGTAGAATCACAGGCACACTGGGCGTTCACTTGTGCGACAGCAGCGAGGCCCAACACGGCAATAACGGTGAACGATTTCATTATACCAGTAATGTGTGAGGGAACGAAAAATGGGTAGTAAGCAGGAACGCTTTCTTTTTATATTGTATATGGTTTATTTTGCATAGTCTCCTGACTTTGAAGAGATTGACTTGTTATGTTGCTGCAGCTTGGTTTTTCTCCCGAATTTTTCCCTTTTTTTTGGCTTACTACTACTCGACTCCTGTTCTGCCTCTTCTTGTCGATCTGCGCGGGTCTTTGCTGCCTCTCCTTGCATGACAAAGAGTACTGCTAAGCTTAATTGTTCATTTTTTGCCACAAACGTAAAGTAGTCATGATAATGTGCGGCTGAGATGTTCCTGGACGCTTATCATCTACTAACATGCTGTAACTGGCAGGTCAACCTGGCTATAGTTACTGTGCGGCGGAAAAGCACTCTTTTTCTGTGTGCGAATCCAGATAAAAGCAGACATGCAAGAGAGCATCATTTAGTGGAACCTTAATCTTGATTATTTTTAAAGGCTTGAATGTACATAAAAGCGTATGGATATCAAATTTGCAGAATAAGAATTTCTCTGGTTCTAATGCTGTCGCGAATTTTACGTGCCATGGCATTGTCGCCGAGAAAGAAGCCCGATAACCATCCCAGGATAAAGGAAACGACCCAGGATAGAAAAGAACCGGGAATCCAGTATCTGACAATTAGGGATAGGCTGTGACAACGGTCCTAAACAGAGAGTCGAAATGGCAAACTGCAAGTTATAACAGGGTTTGGATGCCGCATGCATCCCAGTGTACTGCACTGATTCGCAATGTCTATAATACATCTTGATAACCATCACGACTGGAATTCGTGATAAATCATTCACTCAGATCTTTTATGATAACCATGGATCTTGGTTATAATATTGTTATATCGACAATATAATTACATACGCATATCCTTTCGTCGTTGCAAATAACCAAAGCTCAATACTCAGGCTCACTTTAAAAGGAAACATGCTTATTCATTCTCACGATATTGATTGATTAACATATAAATCCGTTAAAAATATTACCCATTGGAAGACTTTTGTTTCTGGTACAGTTGTACGCCCATGGTTGGCGAGATGACGAATGGGGGTTGGAAGACCCTTTGACAAGCAGTAAACTATGAAGCAGGCACATAACTGTTGCTATACAGTACACTACGGTACACAAGCGGGGTTGGCTGTCCTACACACGTCCCTAATAAAGAGACATGGTCAACTGACATGGGCAGCCTATCACCGAATAAGAGGCAAGGCCGAAGAGTTCGGACCAAAAAATTGGGATAGCGTGTGACAGGTGACCCAATTTTCACCATACACGGAACGAGCTGGGTATATTTTTGCAGCTGTGCCCAGCCGACAGTCACTGGCAAGTTGATTAAATACGGCTTTTGTGGGAACGCTGCATTTGCTCTTTCATTTTCTAAATCAAAAAAAAGTCCTTTTTTGTCCTGTCATATCGGTTGGTCATAGCTTATTAACTGACCTCACATACTATACTGTTCACAGTATATAAAACCACGCTTGAACGGAATAGAGCTCTTTCAAATATATAAATAGCCGGCTGGATCCTGCTCAAGTAATAGTTTTTTTCTCGTCATCAATGTCGGACTTGTTATCAAATCCCATTTTTTCTGGGTTTCTTCTCGTTACTGCAGGTTGCACATTGGCCCTTCAAGCAGGTGGATGATTGATCCTAGACGTTGCACTGACAACGGTGTCGTTTATTAACCAACTATTCTGACAATTTTACGGATCTATTCAGGTTGTAATGCTACTTTGACTCGCTATGGAGGACGATCATTTTCAGGTGTTATGTCATTTTCGACAGGTGTGATCTGCTGTTTGATTTTCTTTGCTATTGATATCAATGCTTTGCACACACCATTGCCCGATGAAACACTCAAATGTAGGTCTGAAACAGACACAGGGATAACGGTCAATGCTGACCTTTTTTTTTTTTTTGCTATCCACCGATCAATGTAGCTGCACCTGGTTATGCGTGGATCGGCGGCATACTCGGCTGTTACTATGTGATTACCAACATTCTAACCATACCAAGGCTCGGAGCAGCCACAACATTGGCTCTCTTTGTATGCGCACAGGTAATATAGTGAAGAGACGCTGAAAAGTTACGGATAGAAACCTAAGCACTAAAAACGAAAACTTCCGCAGATCATTATGGCGTCCATTATAGATAACTGGGGACTGCTGGGTGTTCCGGAACGACCTTATACCAAATGGAGAATATTAGCTTCATTCGGCCTTGTTGGCTGTGTTGGCGTTATTTCTAGATACTAACTGAATTCAAAATAAATCCCAAGATCTATCAGAAAAGCACACACCGTAGCAGGATCCCAAAAAGACATGCCATTTATAGTAATTTCTTCGCGCAGCGCGCCGAATTTTAAATAAAAAAAAAAAAAAAAATTATCGTTGTCGCAAAGATTCTTTATTGATCATCAACAGCTCTCAATGTCCGATTCATCAACCAACAGCAAACGGAATCGTTACAATTTTCAGTATTTTGACCAAGAAAGCGATTTTGGTGTAGAAAATGAAAACGGGGAACGCATTCGTAAGCGAAAACGACCGGGTCGCAAGTCTAACCCACCATCCCCACAAGAACGACGAGCACAGAATCGGGCTGCGCAAAAGGCATTTCGAGAACGTGAGCAAATCAAAAAACGAGAAAAAGAGGAACAATGGCAAGAACATACCGAAGAGATTCACCGACTTCGACAACGATTAGCTGAAGTAGAATACGAGGCAAACTATCTCAGGGGATCTTTACTTCAGTTGACACTTGCTTATCTAAATGAACGAGGATCCATACCGTTGATTTGGCATGATAGTCGGATCTTTCCTCCCTCTAGAACTAATCTCGACGAGGTATTGGAAGTCCCCCGCATCCTCAAATCGGTTTTACAGGAAGATAAGCATCAGATTCTGGAATTCGATCAAGCCAAAAAAGTCGTGGATTATCGAGAGTCATGTCCTTTCGTGCATCAAGCTTTTGCCGAAATGTGCAACGCTTCTACAACAGCTTGTAACTGCAAAACGCCAGAAGACTTGCTGAATACGGATTTTATGCCTATGAGTGTGAATTCACAGGACGTTCGCACTGCTTTCCCCAAACCACGTAGCAACCAAGCGCAAAAAAAATCACTCCATCCTACCCCGAAACTTGACCAAAGCACAACTAATACCGATCTTTCATCACCTTTACCAAAACCGATAAAAGGGACTATCATTGAACCGCCTGCTTTGAAGACACCCGACGATTTAACCCATATGCCACCCTTACAAGCTTTACACATTCTGCGACTCCAGCTAAAGATGGGATCAATTCTCGGCAACCTAACTGCCTTGGCTCTCTGGCCCAGTAAGTCTCTTTTTCCCTTTTTGGGGAACAATTTTTCTGATAACCTTTTGATTAGCTGCATTGCAACGTCTTATTCCACACGATGTACGAATTGACTATATTCCAAGCGCTTATCTACGTGACCGCATGATTCTCTTTCAAGAATTTTACGATCTTGATGACTGCTTCCAGTTGCTTACAACCGAGACCCTGTTCCTAGGAGGTGACATTAGAGACAACCGAAATTGGGTCATGCCCAAGAGCTTCACAGACAAATTCTGGTTCTTTTCGCACGAACTGGTCGATCACAGTTTTGACGACTGTCATATTCCGTACGAAAAAATGAATAATATTATCACTTGTCATATAAAAGAGGAAGAGCAGCAAGAAGAAGAAGAACAAAACAAGAATGAAAAGCAAACCGCGATACAACAGGTTTGTTATGCACCTGAACAACAGTTTGGGCGCGCTAGCTTTGCCGTCGACAGCAGACTTGCTCACACATTTCTGGATGACAATTTCGTATATATCTCATAATTGTTCTTCTGATACATCAATCAAACCGATTGCTCTCCTTCTTTTTTATTGTAATTTAATAGCACCAGCCCTTCGTATTTATTCATCACATCATCCTTGTTTTATTTCCTTAACAATTTGTATAGGCAAATCATGTTTCTCGCGGGTATATGCCATTGATGTGATCCATTTCCATTATAAAGTCAAGGCAGTTATGGCAATTTATCGTTTGTTTCTTGCCCTTTTTTTTTCTAATGTGCTTTCCCGGGCAGCAATAACTGAAAGAGGACGCCCTATCCAGGTTGCATAGCTTTTCAAAACGGGTTCGTTAACATTCAACCACACACTACAGTTGACATTTTTGATCACGTTCGATCATGCAACGTGTGTGGCTGTGCTATAACATGAAGAATCTGGTCAATATCTAGCTTTCTGCAGATGAAAGAACAAATAAAGACTGTGATATGTTGGAATCACTACATCATAGTCTGCACATACTTAAAAGCTGGCTCTATTAATTCTTGTTATCAAAAATGAACTCGATTCCATCGATTTATGACGGTATTGTATCAAAAATAAACACATTCACCAATGCCAAACACAAGATGAATCTCATGATACTCATCCTTTCACCACACTTGCTACTTCAAACAAATAAAATTCACACACTCGTGTAACCCTGCGATTCACCTCGGTAGAACTATGTATAGAGTGAGAACCCGCAAAGACCAAGATAGAACAGAGACCATCGGCGGGGAAGACCGATCTAGGAACGTCACATCTGCACAATCCTTGACGGCCGCAAGAACTGCACATGACTTTTTTTTTCTTGCGCCTTCCAACGATAGGACCTTTGGCTTGTCAGAGACCCGGCCATTTCATGTTTCTCACTCGTTCCGAGTTACAATGGCTGTGCAACCATTATCGTTAATGCGTATAAATTTAGAGACCCTCCGGCTTTTAGGTAAAGGCGCTATTTTTGCTCTCGGAATAAGCTCCACATCACGTCAGCGAGGCAACACGACATGGTTGAACAGCACATACCCTGGGCTTGCATAAAAGCTCATCTGACCTGGACCCTATTTTTAGGGTCAAAAAACAGAAAATAAAATTAGCCAGACATGCGGAACACTGTAAGAGCCAAAAGAGCGTGAGTAATCGGACAATAGACGTCTCACTCTACCCGCACGCGTATATAAACCGTGGTTTCTATCGTGGCGAATCCGATTTATTATCCATCTTCTCTCCATTGTTCTCATCCTCTATTATTTCTACCCTTGTTACCATGCATATCGCTGCTGCATTGACTTGTTTCGTGTCTGCTCTCTTGGTTTCCGTGCAAGCCGCTCCCGCTGCTCCCGCTGCACCTGCTGCCTGCCTCGGTTTCCGCATTACCTCACCTACCAAATCAGGTCTCAACTGGACTTACGGTCAATGCTACTCTGTGGACTGGGATCTTGGTGCAAGCCAAGTGAAAACTATCACTTCGGTGGATCTCTATGATGCCGCAACGAAGAAAAAGGTGACAACCGAAGTCTCCAATATTTCGGCTTCCAAAGGCACTACCGGAAACTTCCCATTGATGATGGGAGACGACGTGGAATCCGGCAATTATTATTTTGTGCTGAACGGAAAAGCTGGCAATGGTCAAGCCTGTCAGTTAAGCTCCGTCAGTTTCCATGTTACTGTGAACCCCAACTCCCCTCCAGCTACTTGCTAAATGTCATTCATGACTGCAGCCTTCTTTACCTTTGAACGGCTGAAGAACATACGTATTTTAATCCATTCCTTTCTCCTAATAATAAAACAGGTTTCTTTTTATCTTTTATTTGCAATGTATAATGAATATCAGCAGACTACCGTGAGATAGGCTTGCCCGCCAATACATCTATGATTTCTTGATATGACAGTGTCTCATACTCTATCAATGCATTGGCTAGCCGATCGAGCTCTTCCCTGTGTGTAGCCAAAATCTCCTTTGCCCGGTGCTCTGAGCCTTGTACTAACGCCTTGATTTCACTTTCAATCAATTGCTTTGTCTGCGCACTCAGCAATTGCATATCTTCATCGTCATGATTCACTGGTCCAACCTTCTCGCTCATACCGTAATGTCGTACCATTCTCCTTGCTACATCCGTAGCTTTCACAATATCACTGTGTGCGCCACTCGTCACATTATCGCTACCAAAAATCATTTCTTCCGCTACACGGCCGCCCATGCATACGTCGATTTGTGCAATAAATTCTCGTTTGGTAAAGGAATCCTAGAAAGAAAGAAAAAAATGAATTTCAGGATCATCGTTTAGTAACGCCATTGTAATGAGGATGGCATCGCATTCAAAGTGATAAAAAATACCTTGTCCATTTCTGGTAACTGGATGGTCATGCCGAGTGCCGAGCCACGGGGCATAATGGTTGCTTTGTGCAGAGGCATGGCCCCGGGAGTGTAGAAAGCCACCAAGGCATGTCCGCCTTCGTGATATGCTGTCACGCGCTTGCTTTCTTCTGTAATGACAGCCGAGCGACGCTCAGCCCCCATGATGATTTTATCCTTGGAGAACTCCATATGCTTCAGGTTCACTTGTCGACATCCTTCTCGACTGGCTTGAATGGCAGCCTGATTCACCAGATTCGCAAGGTCGGCACCACTGAAACCCGGGGTGCCTCGAGCAATCACACTCACGTCCACATCACTAGCGAACTGAATATTTTTCATGTGATGTTTGAGAATCTCAATACGGCCACGGACATCCGGGAGAGGCACATTAACGTGACGATCGAAACGACCGGGTCGAACCAGCGCCTTATCCAGTAATTCGGGGAAGTTGGTTGCAGCAATGAAAATCACGCCTTCAGTTTGTGAAAACCCATCCAGATCCACCAACAATTGATTCAGAGTTTGCTTCATATAGGATTGATCTTTGGGATTGCGTTTGGATCCAATGGCATCGATTTCATCGATAAATACAATACTGGGAGCTTTGATACGTGCAGCAGCTGTGAAACGACACACAATCGTAGCAATTGAGAATCACAAATCATTATACAGACAATGGATTTATCAATTCATACGTACCGAATAATTCACGAACGCGACGAGCACCAACACCAACGTACATTTCATCAAATTCACTTCCGCTCATGAAGAAGAATGGCACATTTGCCTCGCCCGCGACGGCTCTTGCCAACATGGTTTTACCCGTGCCCGGTGGACCGGTTAACAGTACACCTTTAGGAAGTTTGCCACCGAGTTCAGTGAACTTTTGAGGGTTTTTTAAGAATTGAACGATTTCTTCCAGCTCCTGTTTTGCTTCATCCACTCCCTGCACATCATCGAATTTGACCGCTTGTTGAGTGACCGGTTCGTATTCTGTTTGCTGCGTTGCAGTCTTCAACAAGCCCGAGTTTTCCAATGCCAGTGAAAGAATCGTGAGGATACAGAAGGCATATGTCAAAGTCACACCGACCCAGCGAATGGCTCGCCAGAACATGAATTTACGTCCTTCCTCCACCACGACGTAAATCGGATTCGACTTTTTTCCTGAACCTGCTAGAATGGTTGCACCGTCCATCGAAGCTTGGCCACCCGCACGACTGGCGACCAACTGTTGCAGTACTTCTTTCGGTAAAACGCCTTTCCCTATATCGTTGGAAAACGAGAGTAAAACCCGAGATAGTTTGGTTAGCATATTAAAAAAAAAGCAATTATTGCCCAATGCCGTGAACCATTTACCTTGATCCGCCATCCATTTGGCGCCACCGTCCCTTTCTAATTTTTGCATTATTCTTGGTAATATCGCTTCGGCATTTCCCGTTTGCGCTAAAGCCGCGATATAGTACTGCCAGCACTCTTCATTATGGTTAAAATGCCCACGTTCGAACCGGGCAATGACTGCTTCTGGGTTCTTTGCTCTTAACCATTCCTAACGGGGGAAGCGAAATAAGTCGCCGCAACATTTAAAAAGAGAGAGTGACTGAAAGGAAAGTCCCTTCCGCAATACCTTGTATAATACTGCTTGTTTTCTCGGTTCCTGAGGGAAAGAATTGGCTTCCATTTCGAGCTTGGCTAAGCGTCGGTTGTTGACCAGCCGAAATGCTGATCCTTGACTTCCCGAAAATAAGGTACGACGCTGTGAGGGATGAGGGCGGATTGGGGGTCTGGTCAAAACGGATGGTGTTCGAGAAGACAGGGATGGTAGGTCGCAAGCAATGATCGGTTTACTTCCAAATTTTAGAATGGTATTCGTGCCGGCTGAATTCGTGTTGTTGATACTTCGATGCTTTACAGACTATGAAAAAGTGAATTCACAATTGTTGGATAAGTGCCATCCTATGTCGCACAATAGCAACTAGTATTTTGCCCATTTACCTCTAGGGCCTGCATAGCCGACCGGCTCAGGGATTCATTGGGAACCTTTGACAGGTATGCTGGACGTAACCAATGGGTCAAATTGCGTGACACATGCGAAGAAGCCTCTAGTGTAACTTTGGCCAACTGAGGATCATGGTGAGCGGGGAAGCTTAAAGGAAAAAAGATACACTCTTGCCGGCCGTGAATGACAACAATTTACCTGCTGCGATATCGACAGAGCTCCATAGACACTCATTGAATGACAAAGTCGAAGAGGAAAGATGAGTACAAAAATAGAGCAAAGTAATGAGTGATGTAACGGAGGTAGTTTGACGAGTGATGGGTATTATTTTGGCAAATGGACGACAACAAATGGGTGGACTTTTCTTATGTTCGCTCGACCCAACCATTGTCGGAGAAACAATGGGTCTCGCCCACGTCACATTTGAATTTCGCACTTTTCGATTCAATACCAAAATTTCTGCATTGTCGTACGGAGTCAAGATCGATTGCCCCAAGCGTTGAGTCTTACAAGGAATATCAATTACACCAGGAATATATCAATTACACCATTATTATCATTACCATCGTCGGACGATAAACTTTTGTCTTGATTGAAGATGAATAAAATGATTTATAAAGAATGAAAAGAGCAATTGGAAATTTAAAGATTTTCTGGTCTCTGCTAAACTATTATCTTGATCATCATTGGTAGGCCTAAGCTATGGTCTTCCTTGATTCATAAAGATCGAAATGTTGATAGCACACTAGCTCATCCTCAATCCTGCATAAATCTGCAGGAAGGAAATATTATAATTTTTTTTGATGGATCTTTTTCCATATGCCGTCCATATCGTTGTGCATTGCCGATAGGGAAACATAAACTTCGCAACAAATGAATTTGCTCGATTGCCAAGAGCTAAAAAGCAACCGTAAACACGCTACTGCTTGATTCGTTCGCCCTTTTTTCTATCATGCTACAGTATAAAGGTAGGTCTTTTTAACGCAGACAATCAAGTTATAGCTACCTTACAAGTGATCAACGCTGATACGCAAGAGCCAGCTTGCAAACCTTGCCATAGTAACAAACGCAATAATGTGATTCTACTCACTACGCAGAAAGCTAACGAGAGCATAGCCATGACGAAGCCATATTTGTCGATTATATAGTTCTTTAAGCCAAAATCCCCTCCCCACCCTGCCATCACTTTCATATAATGTATTTGTCCGTCAATAATGATAAAAATCCTCAATGACTATCCAATCGATCAGCTTCACAAAATTGCAGTGTCCAACATAGTATCATATTTTCTCATATGCAGCATCGTCAAAGAATATTATCTTTTGCCTTTTGTAAAAGATTTGCAGAATATCGCCGTGATCTACAGTATTCTTTGCTTGTTCCTGCGAAATTGTTGCGCAGTGGACCAAATCAAAGTGCTACTGCTGACTTTTATATCCATTTGAAACTGCATATTTCCAATAAGAGTCACGAAATTAGCACAAGTTGGTTTAGCTCGGCGATCCATTGTAATACAGTCATTGCTTACCCAAAATTTTATTTAACAGCTTTTGATAGTATGGAAGACTGCGAGTAGGAATAATGATGCTCACTTAGCACCTATACAAATAAACATTTTTTTTATTTTTATTTTGTCCAGATCATGGCTCGATGATTTTTAAAAAGAAGCGATGGAAGATGTGTTTCAGGGTCCACCCAAATGTTCATCATGGCGATTTCATGACTCATTGCTCGTCATTTCTTGGTGAAATTGATGGCTGAAATACACAAATTTACCACCTTGCACAAGAGGAAATATTAAATTCAGGTAGTTCTCTGTTCTCCGAAAGCTAGCGTAGCTGCCCAAAAATATTGATCTTGCTGTCAAGGGTGCAACACTTTATCAATGGAAGGTTTGCTACTGCACTCCACCGGCTCGACCACAAGCAAGGCAACAGGTCTAGGATGACTCCGGAACCATGCGGTAAAATAAAGTTTTTTTTCTCACGAACACAGCAAAGTTCCAATCTCTCACGGCACGAGCCATAGGCCGGACTTGGAAAATGAGCTGCAAACAGAGGAAAATTCATCTCGTCATCAAAACAGAAACGAGGCAGAAATAGGGTTTTGTTCGCTGCTTCTAAAAATGGTGCTTATGAGCCTCAAATGGATCGTACAATGATGATTAGATTTTTCATTTCTCGATCTTCCGTTTTTGGCACCTCTTTTAGTCACTTCAGATGGCCTGGCACATGTCCTATAGCACGTCATCACACCGTAGCCGACGACCACCCTAGCTCGGGCGTGATAATAAGTCATAGGCACTAAATGATACAGAACTAATGTGCGCACAAATTACATGAGCCCTTTTCATTGACGGGGATTAGCTGAAAAATGAGGGAAAGCGGAGGTTTATTCGGGGGTGGGGCCGTTCTTAAAAGTTTTTTTAAACCCGCTTTTTGTGGCAATTAATTTTCCCTTCTCGTTCCTGAAGCTTTTTTTATTACTCTTTTCCGTCTTGCTAATCTCGAACCAAAAAAAAAAAAGCTGTCATGACGACCACAAAGAGATCGACTCCCTTTTACTTTGGAGGTGCTGCTTCCTGCATTGCTGCCATGGTGGTTCATCCCTTTGACCTCACCAAGGTCCGCTTGCAAAACACCAAAGGCGCCGACAAGGCGGGCATGCTTACGACCATGGTAAGAATCGCCAAGAATGAGGGTCCTCTCAAGCTTTATGCTGGTCTCTCGGCAAGTATTCTTCGTCAAGCGACATACTCTACTGTTCGCTTTGGTGGTTATGAAAAGTTGAAGCAAATGGTTTCTGACGGCAAAAGTATGTAATTTATTGGGAGAAACGATCATTGACAACCTGTGACTCATTTATTTTTGTCACAGGCATTTCTGTCTGGCAAATGTTGATCTGCTCCAGTGCAGCTGGTGCATTAGGCGGTGCTTGCGGTAATCCGGGTGACGTTGTTAACGTGCGTATGCAAAATGATGGCCAGCTTCCGGCTCACCAGCGACGCAACTACAAGCATGCCATTGATGGTGTCGTCCGTATTACTAAAGAAGAAGGCGTCGCATCACTGTTCCGAGGACTCGGACCCAACGTCAACAGAGCGATATTGATGACCTCTTCCCAGTGTGTCTCCTATGATATTTTCAAAGATCTTCTGTTGAAGCACAGCCCGTTAAAGGATGGTATGGCTCTTCACCTGACGTCGAGTGTGTTAGCGGTACGTATCTGGGATACTAGTGGTTTTTTGATTTGGCGGTGGCTTTTTTGGGTTTCAGTTGGGATATGCTTCATCACCTCACGTTGACTGATACTGATCGTTTTTCCTTCTTTGAACAATAGGGTCTCGTGGCAACCACTGTATGCTCCCCCGTTGACGTTATCAAGACACGTATCATGACCGCCAGCTCATCGGATCGCAAGATGTCATCGCTGACTGTCATGTCGCAAATGTATAAGGCGGAAGGCATTGCCTCCTTCTTCAAGGGTTGGACTCCAGCATTTATTCGTCTTGGACCGCAGACTATCATTACTTTTGTGGTACTGGAACAGTTCAAAAAGTGGCATGCGGCATGGCACGATAGATCATTGGTTACAGCCAAGCTGTAATTGGCATATCCTTATTTTCTCCATTGTTATCTTATTTATTTTTGACACTTTCTTTATTCATCATTCATAGTATATCATTTTTGTATTTTTTTTACAGCATTTTTTATTTTTTTGATAGAGAACAATGAAAATCTGGGGCACTGCCTCAAGTTACCTGAAAGAGGAAGTCCTGTCAGTACATTCAAATTTTGAAATATACCCTCAAAGGTGTGGAGTGCGAAATTGCGGGGCGCCTATAGTCGGAAAAAAAAAATTGGCATTTGGCACAAAGCTTTCCGAAAAAAGCAATAATAAGGATGGAATTCAGGGAATGACGTTTTGAGATGTCTTCGTTCTCTCACCATTAGATAAGTAAAAAGCCAAATGCTCAAATCACTGCTCGCATGCTCACAACCTAAAACGAAATAAAAAACGACGACAATGCAATATGCGGTATGCTAAGCATCAGAATAATGAACCACATATACAATACTATGCGTTCTGATCTTTAGTGTTTTATGACATGTTCGGGACATGAATATCGCGTAGCACCATCATCCCCACAAACCCGTAGATAACCATTTTGATCTGCAATCTGCATGCTTATCAGTGGTTCATTCGACCATGGTGTCATTCTAACATATGTGACATTGCGTTAAATAAATCTCTAGTTCGAAACGTTGGCAACGGTGCACGTTACATATCTCTGGGAACTTTTGTTCTCGATCGTGAAATTTACGCACCATGGCAAAACTTGGTTATCTCTTCACACAAGCTTTTTAAGATCCGGAATTTCCCTGTGATAGGCAATGTGCAATATCATGTATGAATCCATGTGATCGCTGAATGCCTCGCTTTCGATATGGACACATAAACGTTACCATTGTATCACTCATCTGCCCCTTTCAACCTTAATTTGCCGGCTATTCCAAGGTTATACTGTATTGCAAAATCTTTCCGAAAAGCAAAACTGAAGGTTTTATAATAATGCTTTGTGGATCCATGGTACTGTGATCCCATTGATTGACTATTGAGTTTTTTGTCACTTTTGCAGCTCTAACGCTTGACGATGATTGCCATACATAAAACTGTTTATCTTTGCCACGCATGTATAGATAATTTTATGATGAAGTGAGTTTCAAGACACTACGCGCAGGCAACTTTGTTAGAATCATGCAGAGTAAGATCAAATCAATAGTATACACGCCTTTTTCGGACTTGCCATCAAGCTTCAATAGTCCCTCTTCTGCGATCATTTGCCAAATAGTGATTCGTAACATGCTAAAAATATTGGCACCTTGACGCTTTACGAAACATTGCATTTTTACAAGCACCTATGTTTGCAATTTTCGTTATGCTTCTGAACTGTTAATCGTCGTGCTATGCCTCAATTTTGGTGATCCTTCTTGGGAATTAAAATAACGTTTACAACTATCTAGGGTTCAAAAATATGGAATATCTAGTTGGCACCATTTTGGTACGCTCGCTCGCTAAAAAGAAATAATCAACAAAATAAATAGCATCAACTGTATCGCTCCCATTCTCTCGCTTGGTATTATACATCGATGTGGCTATCTGCACACCGTATCCAGATTAGGCAACAAGTAACAATAATATAGAATTTAATTGGTCAAATTATCTCCGCCTGAAACTGAGGCGGAGCAAAAAAGAACGTCGCCTGCAGGATTCGAACCTGCGCGTCCAAAGGACAATGCCTTAGCAGGGCACCGCGTTAACCACTCCGCCAAAGCGACCTTATTGGTCGAAATATTTTTTATTTTTTAAGATCCTATATTACTTGCCATAAAAGGAAGTCACCAGAAATGCAACGAACTATATCTTCGCATCGTCACAGGTATCAAAAAGTCTATATAAAAAGCTTACAAAAAGGTGAAAAAATCTTTTGCTGTACCAGGAATATATAGAAGAATACGAAAGTAGATTTTTTCTTTCTGAAATGCTGCTGACCTTATACAAATCAGATTAGTTTTAAATTCTATCCATTGTTACAGAATTTTACTTCATTAATATAATTACCAATTTCTACTGCCCTGATTTTCCTCAGACTATCTTTGGATTTTTACAGTTATGTTTGCTTTCTTCGTTTGCCGATTTACCATTTTTCATCAACCACTTACAAAATTCACTTCATAACTGTAATCGCCGATTTCTGCTGCCCTGATTTTTTCTCAGACTCTTTTTTGATTTTTCTGCGTCTATATTCAGTTTTTGACCTACCGACGTACCATGTTCCCCCAACTGACATAGAGTTTTCCATTAGCCAGTGTATCGTTCTCCTTTAACTGATTCATCATTTTTACCATTGACCAATTAACCAAAAATTCTAGCTACAAAATAGTGTACCTTTATTGATATGGATGCTCTCATATTTCGATCTAAAATAACACACTAAATAATATACCAACTCATCTCCCCTGAGCTTCTTTATCAAGGCACTCAAGTGAAGTCCACTTTTTCTCTTTTTTTTTTCTGAGATTTTCAATCAGACAACAAAGATTAAATCGTCAGAATTTTTGCAGTACAGTATTAGCTCGGAATCTTGAGTGAGAACCAAATGCATTAAGATCGATGTATATTAAGTTGTTGTGTACATCATCCACTAAAAAAGAAAAAGAAAAAAGTATAAGACATACATTATATTGGGATCGAAAATCAATATATGCAAAGAAAAAAAAGTGCTGATGAGAATAGATGAAATGATGTGCTGATATGTTATTTGGTTCATTTCGAGTAAAAGCTGAGGGTCAACTGAATCCGTTCAGTAAAATGAAGATTATCATTAGATAAATGAGGGAACAGCAGAACGTAAGGAAGCGAACATTGTCAGAAACACAATTGGTTTTTGGTATGGTGGCCGGAATTTACGGCATCAGTTCGTTGCTGTTGTGTGAGCACCAAATATACTGTGGACGATGTATATCAGATCGTTTGAATGTATCATTCGTTGAATCGGGAAAGAAAAAGGAAGAATCAGAGAGACAAAAGACCTGTTACGTCTGAACCGGAAATTGACATGGTAAAGAAAGAAATAAATGCACTACTCTGAGCATCAAAAGGGATCGGATAGGTGGGTATAAATACTTTTTGTACCTATTAGCGTATTTATAGTTAAGGGAAACTATGCTAGATATTAGTTGATCAAGAATAAACACAATACATGAAAACGGATTACCAATAAGTGACAAAACGGAACATTAATTAAAGGGTGAAAAGGTACATCAAAAATTAAAAGCGAAACATCAACGCATGAAAAGTAGGGATTATGGAAATTACAATGAGAAATCATGACGACAATTTCAAAACGTCAACTGGCAAAGCAACGAACTTCAGAAGGTGAGATATTCAAAGGATCAGAACGCGGACATTGATGCATGAACAGCATGATAACAGTGAGGAACGTGCGTAGGGCAATAATGCACACGGTCATGCATTACGGCCACGGCAACGTGCGCGGGAATGGCCATGACCAAAGGATAATTTCCGATATGTCAGATGATTTATTATACACAATGAACACTGATCGGTGTTTATATGGTTCCTGAATAAATCACTTCTTTATAGGTGAATTTCCAATCGCTAACGGCGATTTCTTGGACTGAGGAGAAGATGATGACAACTAGAAAGAATATCCGGACTCATGGGAAGATGGATATTTTATGCCAAAAAAGGAGGTCGGATATGTAATGGATCTTGTTGAAAATATCAGTCATGACCATTCCCACTGTAATGCGTTGAATCTAGGCGAGAGAGCAAACGAAATGGTAGCGAGGTTAGGGTTTTTTCGGTTTGTTGGTAAGGCGATCGTAAATTGCTGTAGTATATATAGGTTTCAGTTAACGAGCACCAGATACATATGTGAACGGTATGCATCACATCGTAAAGTTCACGAACTCGACGAAGATAAAAAAGAGATAAAATAAAAACAAAAAGTCACGAAGAGCCAAAGGCCTTTGTTGCCTGACTGAAAATTCCAGTAAAAAAAAAAGATGCTCTTCAATTGAGCGCCTAAGTAAAGAAAACCAGAGGAGGGGGGATTTATCTCGTTAAGGCTATGCTATTTCTAGCTATGGTATGTGGTTGACCAGTCAATGGAAAATGATAGATCGGTGAATGGAAAACGGTACGTTGGCTGGCGAAAAATCAAACATAAGCTGGAGAAAATCGTGAGAAGCTCTGAGCTAAATCAGGGCAGCAAAGATCGACGGTCACAGACACGAAGTTGAATTACTGTACAGCAAAAACAAGACAGTAGATAGGAACTCGATGACTTTAATTCCACGGGAAGCAACAAAACAAGGCAGGACGAGATAAGAAAAGGGATCAGAAATCAGGACCGCAACAGGATAAGAGATGAATTTTTAACGAGATAATCTGATCGTTGTATGCAATATGATCAATCGCATATACGGCACAGACATAACCCTTGCAATATCTCCTTTGACTTGTAATACTTATGCAAAAGTTCTGATTGTTATTATCTTCTCTTGGCTCAAGATATCGTCCTTTCTATTGAAGCTCACCTTTAAAGGGACGATTAACCAGGAATCAATAAAATAGTTTTATCATTATATTCAAATAAAATTCGATCAATTATCTTGTTTCATACTCTAATCATTGTTTCTGTCATCATATCTTGTTTCCTTCAATCCGTCTTATTTCGATCTCTTCTTTTGGCTACTGCCTTCTATTCCTGATCATTCGAACTTCTAATGCTTATATGTCCCTGGGAAGCATTTGATACCATTATCTGCTCTTGTCCTACCTGTCCACCTGGCTAATTCCCCTTATCAGTTTGACACTATCAGTGTTCATTGTGAAATAAATCATCCTATTTTCACTCGGTCTCGTTGACATCTTGATTGCTTTTTAATGGACGGCGTCTAATTTCCCAGTTCAGCATGTCCGTTTTGCTGTTCTATACTATTATATTTTAACCTATCTTCATTGAACATGGACTATGGTATAACTATCAAACATATCTCGATTTGAATAAAGCAATCATTTATCTGTCTGTACCACAAACTTATATCTTGTTGATGTTCTCGGTTCTCTTCCCGATCCATCATGGCTATTCCATTGTTCTTGTCCTCAAGAACTGTCATCCTCTTCCTGCGTTTTAATCATTTCAAAACACCTGACATCTTCCAAAGCAGACGATGGTAGTCCTGTTGTATTTGTGGTTCCCGACGGATATAATGATGTGCTTTTTATTTCCCATCCTCCTTCAGGATATCAGTCTTGATAGTGAGGGACTACTGATTTTGGTAGAAAAGTATTTGTTTTATGTATAATGTATTAGCGGGCTGCGTAGTGATACCTGCACACACGATACCTTGACTATAATGCATGACCATGTACGTTATTGGCCCAAGCCTGCTGCTTACTGTTATTATTGATCAATTCACCCACAATGCTTCAGAATTTTAGACGCCAAAGATGTCTCGAATCGGTCGGAATATGTTGCGAATTAGTCGAAGTTCATATTATAATGGCCTGGATTTTGTAGGTACGCAATACCGACTCCATAGTGGATTGTGACCACCCGGTTGTCCATCATCTCCGAGGATTGTGGATATCACATCATCACTGTTAGCGAATTTTTATTTACTCTGTACTAGATTTTATTTGAAGGGTCATCAGTGAAATTAAATGCAATATATCAATTACACTTACTTTTCGACGAAGTAGATTGGGATCGACGGTGAACAGAAATGTTTTCAATTCTGCATATAACGCCCTAGTGCCCACCAATTGTATCAACACGATTACCACGTACATCTCGAAAACAGATGATGAAAAGTTAAAAATACATAATCTAGAACCGTCCGAGTGCTGTATGCGGAGTCATGCATCGAGTTTCTAACCTCACAGCTCGTTGTGAGCTTTGCTTTAGAGTCTTAGTTTCAAAGGTGCTCACGGCACTCACTCGGTAAGCAACCAAGCTACCGATCCAGAGCATGTTTACATAATCTATAGAGAAAAAAGAAATAAAGAGAGAAAAAAAAAGGCGGATAGAAACCATGGAAGTGACCGCCTCGGTTGATCTACAGCCCAATCACGGTGGTCATAGAATTGTACGATTTCCCGGCATCGAAACTATTTCCATTAAGTAAGCGATAGAACCGATCCAGGACCATCGCGGATTATACCTAATATTCTGGTGATGACAAGCCTACTCTTCCCTGTGCGAATTTTATAGTACCAAATTGCGAGGAATTAATTTCGCGCGGTATCTGCATATGATCCGACCCTTAGATACCAGACTGTGGTGGATTGGGTCATACAGCCGATAAGCAGAGCAAACAAAATATCCGATGCGCTGATACCAGGCTGAATCAATGGGTGTTTGTCTGCAGCCCAGGTTTAGGAGGACCAAGTCTTATCCAATCAGTCTGAAAGAACTATCGATTTCAGCCATCACCTGTGTGGTGTTTGGTAGTGAATAAAACGTAAAGATCAAGAAACAGGAAATCTTTTGAGACTTGGATTTATTTGAGTAACAACAGTTGATTATCGATCAATTATTCATTCTACGTCTGCTTATATAGTTTATGACGGATCGTCGTTTGAATTGTTCGTATTTAAGAAAACATTTATCTGTAGATATTGTCATTGAATGTCCTATGGACGAATGACTGAAGGAGACGATAATCTTTGAGACTTTTGGTGACGATGAGATGATGAGCTTGTGCATATAAATCGAGTGATTATTTTATGTCAAGGGATCGGTTCCTGAATAAAGGTGATCATGACGTTCATCCTCATGTAATCGGATTTGAGTGTAATAAAACTCAGTGTATTTGAACTGCAATCTTTCTGGAGTACATGGATCAGGCTTGAGATCTGTATGCGTTTATCCGTGAACATGTAGATGATGTGATGAAAGAAGAACGGATGCATGGTAAATGTATTTTTTATTATACCGAACACGACAATCTGCTGCGCTCGCCATTTGTAGAAAAAGCCCTTTGAAAGCTTCGTTTCTTTTCTAGTTACATGGATTTTTAATCCCTTTATGCAGGACACCGCAGAATTTGATAGGATGTACTATGTGTTTGAACTCTGCAGAATATCGAGTTCTCCTTCTGTAAAATAAAATTACCTGTCAAGTGTCTCTGGTTAATTTGAGACTAGACGTAGATCTACAAATGTTTTGGCATATATACGAATCGATATTCGTCTGAATACCGGTGCTTTGGAAGAAAAAACAAACGTCGTAGTTCCTCTCATCAAGGACACCGAATATCTGACACCCGAGTATATGCTATGAATTTATCCTTGAAGCGGAGCTGCTTTAGTTTGCCTGACTGGCATGTTGGAAGGTGAAATTGTATTCAGGATCCTAGTTGTTTTCATTTTCGTATTCAATATTCCTACTGCTACCTTAACGAGCGCAGGAAAGAACATCTCAGAACCAATACATAAATGCAACTTCACCAATAAATTCGTATTGCCATCCATATAGCTACCTATGTATATCCTCCATTTTTCCAGGCAGTCCTTTTTATAGCCGAATGACGCCCAGTTAATCATGAAGTGAATTCTGCATCCTTCTTTCTTCGGTGGACCACGTCATCTTTCATTTCTCCCCGGCAGTGATTATCTTTTTCGTTGATTATTATCTATCAGTAAGTTAATAATCACACCTCTCCAATACAGAATTCCACCTTATTTTCATCAAGCAGCACTTGGACGGCATCCACGTGCTTTAAAAGGCGGTGGTTGTTCGTTGCGATTGCGTGCCATGAAGGCAAAAACGATCCGAATGTTTTCCGCAACCATCAAATCTCTGTTTCATACCGTAATGCAGTTCCCGCACCCGACTACAGAAGCTTTAGACTTTCTTCGGTGCCGGCTGGGAATTCCTTCTTAATCTTCAAAGTCCTTGTTTCCACTTGGACAGATCTGGGATCATACATTTTCGTGTAGATAATAACAACTCAGACGTGTCGCTGTTGCATTGAAGCAATAAGCGTTATGTTCTTGAGAGAATGTTTTATATATTTTCATCTCTTCTAGGCTGAAATTTAAAATCTCTTGCATCCGTTTTAGCATTGAAGCGATATGGACAGTGAGCTTGTCTTTGATTGATCCGGAAAGTTAAAGGATCCGTTATTCAAAGCAATGACGATGTTTCTTTTATCCTCAGGGCGACATACGGAGCGAGTTGGTGCCATTCGTTTTAGATTTCAGTATTTCTGTTGCTGGACAACGAAACCCCTAACTACCATGGATCAAGTACGTATCTGGCCATTTCCAACACAACGGCTAGCTTTATCTAACTTTTTGCTTGAGGTCCATCCGGATAATGAACGGAGTTGATTTGCCTCCTGCCTTTGGCACCATATCTATGTCGGCGCATCCTGTCAGAGGGCACTGATCAATCTATTTTAATTTCAGTCTTATTTCTTTTGGGCTTCAAGACCTCCATGTCTTTCTCATAATTTTATTGTTCGCAGCGTTTTTTGTTCATTAGATTCATCTTCCCAAGACTTTAGGGCGAGCATCAGTCTTCAACAGACATGTGCTTACTCACCCTTAATAAAAAGGGAAAATCTTTTACTTTTTTATTAGATCATTTCGATAGTTCTTTTATAAAAAAAAACCAGATTTTCTTTTATCTGTTCGCCATTTTATCTTGGGAGCAGAAAAAAGAAAAAAGAACTCTCGGACGGGGAATTGAACCCCGGTCTCCCGCGTGACAGGCGGGGATACTCACCACTATACTATCCGAGACTATATCTTGAGACACTCCGTTGTGAATTTTCCCGGCTGACGTCAGTGACTACTGGTTCGGACCGGACATCGACGCAATCATCAATTTTATTTGAGTGCCGACGGCGGTCTTCAGGATTTGGCCATCATTTTTATGTTTCACTGTGATTATTTCTATTTGTATTTTTCACCATGATCCATCTCGTCCCTGCGGGACAATCGACTACGCTAGTTAATGTCTCCGCGAGAGAGTATTTTTTGTCTATAAATTAGATCCCATTGCTTCTAAAATAAGGGAGACATTCCTTCTCCCGAATAAACTTTCTTTACTACCCCCGTTAACACCACGTATCATATTTTGGTGGAGAAGCTGGGCGCACATAAAATTAAATACGTATACGTCGTGTCATTTATACAACAACAACAAGAATTTTTATTTCGACAATGGACAAGGAGTCAACCCAAGTTACTAGAACCCGTTTCTCTCGTTTTGTCGCGGACCCTCAGCATTTTTCTGGAGCTGACGCTGATATCGATCCCCTTACTTGGTTGAGAGTCTTAGATAGGCTTCGTATCGGTCTTGGTATGAACGATGACGAGGCTATCCTGGTTGCCGTTTCTCACTTGCGCGGGCAAGCCCTCAGATGGTGGGACCTGAAGGAAGGTGGTGTTCATACGTGGTCCTCGTTCGAAAACGAGTTCAAGAAACAGTTTGCCTCGACACAGGTTATTGACGAGGCTTGGAACGATATCGAACTCTTGAGACAGACGGAGAATCAGCAAGTGGAAGACGTTGCATTCCGTCTTAGGGAATTGTTTCAGCTCGTGGGCATTATGGATGAAAACCTCAAGATCCATTCCTTCCTACGTGCCGTTCGTCCCGAGTTAGCGTACGAAGTCGAACAGAGAGGACGTGCCAGTACTTTTGAGGAAACAGTACAGCAAGCCCGACGTGCGGAGGTTATTCAGCAGAAATATACCGTTCGAGCGATGAAGCGCGATAGCCAAAGTCCCCAAGGTGCTTACCCGATCCAACCGTCAACGAATAGTGTGGTTAGTGACGCACTCTCCCATACGCTAAGCGATTTAGCCGAAGGTATTCGCGCTATCCAAATTCATTTAGTGCAAGGCGGCACTCCTGGAAAACGTACTATTGGTGGCTCCCAATCTCGACAGGTCGAGTGTTGGAATTGCGGCGAAGTTGGCCACAAGCTACCCGATTGTCCGCAACCGAAAAAGCCTACTCATATGTTGTCCGCTCCGGGAAAAGGGAACGGGTACCAGTAAAGGAGGCTACTGGTACCCCACTACCATCATCATCGAACGAAACCTCCGACAAGATTACGAAGAACGAAGTGGTTTCTTCACCCGTGAATTTATTGGAAACGGTTGAAGTTTTCAATACTAAGCGTACCGCAAGTGAAGCACAACTTGGCGAGTACTCAGGTGGAGTAAAGAAGGACGATAAAGGCAAGCGACCTGTGGCCCAGAAGGCGGTGCGAAAGCGAAGACCTCTGAGACGTCTACCGGTTCCCTTGGCCCATCACGACGTTTGGCGAAAATTGGCGACTACCGAGGCTGGATTGACCATGGCGGACTGGATTGCCTTGGATAAAAACGCTTACCACGATTTGCGAGACGGACTACGGTATCTATATGGTAAACGACCCAAGCAAGAGGTTTTCTCGCCTATGGCAATCGGCGAAGTTCACCCGGCGGAAACCGAAGGTTCAAGCGACAGTACTGAAGAATCGTCCTGGGAAACCTCCTCGACCAATGAAGACATCAGTGATTACGAAACCGATGATACGGAATATCACTACCCCTACGATTATGATGCAATGCGTAAAAGCCGACCTTTTCGCGCCCCTGTAAGTATCGGAACTGAAGTTATTTCAGCTGTTTTCGACTCTGGCGCTAGTGTTTCGGTAATTAGCAAGCATTTAGCGCAACGCTTAGGTCTGATTCCGAACGGAGACAAACTTCAATTATCCGCCTTTGACGATTCCACGCGGGGCCCCTGTGAAATTACCATCGATGTTCCGGTGCGAGTGGCCGGAAAGCTTCGAAAAGAACACATGTGTATTCAACCAACTGGCAGTCGTGATGTTCTCCTATTGGGTATGACCTGGTTCCGGGCTTATGGTATAAGGCAAGATCTCAAGCAAGCACGCATCATCATTCCTACGAAACACGGAAGCAACTATGTGGAGCTATACGGCGAAAATGTGGCAAGCGATGATGACTCATTAACGGCGCTTAGCACCACGGCGGTTTACGCAGTGAACTTACGTCAAGACGACTCCGAAAAGAAAGAAGCCACACTAGCGTGCGGGCTTGGCGAGAGTTTAGCTTCTTATCAAGACGAGGTACTGGAGCCAAATTTGGAAGCACCCGAAGAGGAATGGCCCCCGGAAATATGTGCACTCATTCAGGACAATGGAGATTGTTTCGTTGAAAACTCTGGTCTTGGCCGCGTCTCAAAAATTGAGCATGAAATCCCGCTAGCACCTACTGAGCCGATCAGATCCAAGCCCTTCAGGTTAACCTGGGAGGAAGAGGAGTACCTCCGCAAGGAAATCAAGAAGATGTTAGAGTTAGGACTGATCCGACCATCTCGAGGGACTTGGACTTCACCCATATTTTTCGTGCGCAAACGTGATGGTACCCTCCGTATGGTCATAGATTACAGACGATTGAATCAAGTGACCATCAAAGACGCCTACCCCTTGCCACACATAGACGACTTGTTGGACTCCCTGGGAAACGCGAATTGGTTCACCACATTGGACGCTGCCAGCGGCTACTGGCAAGTTCCCGTCGCAGAAGATTCCATTGAGAAGACCGGATTCGTGACAAGACAAGGCACTTATGAGTTTACGGTAATGCCATTCGGTCTTACATCGGCGCCCGCCACATTCCAGCGGTTGATGACAAGACTCCTAGGTCCCTACATCGGTGAATTCGTCTTTGTATTTATCGACGATATAATTATTTATTCGAAGACATATGAAGAACATTTGGACCACCTAGCGACCATCTTCCAGATGTGCAAGGAAGCGAACTTAAAACTCAAGAAAGCGAAATGTTCGTTCGCCCAAAGCGAAGTGGAATATCTTGGCCATACCGTAGGACGACAAGGACTTTCCCCATGCAACCGTAATGTCGAAAAGGTCATCAACATGCCCTTACCCCGGAACATAGAAGATGTTCGTTCCTTTCTGGGAACCGCTGGATACTACCGACGCTTTGTGCCAAGCTATTTGGAGGTGGCACAACCGCTGACGACGCTCTTAAAGAAGAATGAACCGTTTATTTGGACCCGAGAACACACGCAAGCCGTTCAAGCCCTCAAGGAAGCCTTGACGAACCCGCCTCTTTTGGTTTTTCCGGATCGGCAGCAAGTACAAATTCTGACGACGGATGCCTCGACAGCTGGTATTGGCGCGATCCTTTCTCAGCAACCGGAAGGTCAAGATTCCGAGGAAAAGGTCATCTCGTACGCAAGCAGAAGCCTTCGTGGTCCCGAGAAGAGCTATGCTGTAACGCATCTCGAAGCCCTCGGTGTGATATGGGGCGTACATCATTATAGACACTACTTGGCCGGCCGACGGTTCAAGTTACGAACGGATCATGCAGCCCTCACGTATATATTCAAGAGCAAGACGCCCTCAAGCAAGGTACAGAGATGGGCAGCAGCGCTCATGGACTACGATTTCGACATACAACATCGTCCTGGAAAGCTGAATCCAGCGGACTCGCTTTCGCGACTATTGGCCGATGACTAGAGCGACTAATACATGGATTCGGGAGATCTTTTCCCATGTGGTTTTTATTGAGCCCGAATTTCATCAATTATATATAGACTTAGTGTAGAAATTTCCAAAAGGATCTTTTTTTTTTTTTGTCTTTTTTCTCGGGCTGATCCTTTTTATCTTCTTTTGAATACCTTATATAGTCGGATTCTTCTTATTACCTTATCCTTTTTTTTTGGATAATTCCTTTTATCCTTGATCAAAAAAAAAAAAAAAAAAAAAAAAAAAAAAAAAAAAAAAAAATCTTAAAGCTATTTTTATTTATTGGTTGCTGAAACTTATTACTTTACGTACAAGAAGCAAGAAGAAGTGCTACGCTCTTGTTAGCGAACCCCATGGAATACCCCTTGTACTTGTCGATTTACCAATTCTTGATGGAAGGCCGTTATCCCTTGGACGTGGATGAAGCCACAAAGAAGAAAGTCCGGCGACAGGCAAAGAAGTACCAGCCTTACCGGGGACGGCTATTCAAGAAGTCTAAGGATGGAATGGTTACTGAACAAGAGGTTCTCCACGAAGGAAACGTCGAAGAAATCATCCGCAAAGTTCATGACGAAGGGCATCTTGGTGTCAACAATACCTGGAAGAGGTTGCGTTTGGTCTATACTGCTAAAAGATTATACGAGAAAGTCAGACAAGTTATCAAGTGTTGTGAAACCTGTCAATTCCGAGCTAAGATCGCTAGACAGCGCGTTGAACCTGCCCGCCCGATCTCCATTCCACATCAACCGTTCCGAATGATTGGATGCGACGCTGTTGGACCGGTGTTAGAATCGAAGAAAGGCAATCGGTATATCCTGGTGGCAATCGATTATCTTACCCGTTGGCCAGTCGCTCAAGCTGTGCCGAACATCAACGAAACGACTACTGCCGAATTTCTATACGATCACGTCATCGTAAACTATGGTGTACCAAGACACATTCTGACCGACAGAGGCTCAAACTTTACTTCGGGATATGTTGAACACTTTTTACGATCCCTAGGTTGTCGACACCTAACAACAACCGCCTACCGACCACAGACAAACGGTTTATGTGAACGTATGAACCAGACGTTAGTCCAAGTTCTTTCCAAACTCATACGCGACCATGGTGCCTTAGAAGACTGGGATAAATACGTCAACCCCGCATTATTAGCTATCCGAACCATGACCAATGACTCTACTGGAATGACCGCGTCTAGACTGCTATTTGGGTATGAATTGAGAACGCCTGGTACCTGGCCTGCCCCACGCGAAGACTTTGTAGAAGATGAACTAGCTGAGGAGGTTGCAAACAGGGTTGAAACGATACAGCAAATGAGCGAGGAGGCCCGGGTTATTGCCAGAGAGAAGGTGCGCCAGAAACAGTTGGAAGCCAAGAAACGGTATGACAAACATGTGTATTTCCGCAGACCATTTGCTATCGGTGAGCAAGTGCTTATGAAGGATCATGTCACGCCTACCAAGTTTTCGGATCGCTGGTTGGGACCCATGACCGTGGTAAGGGTCAACAAGGGTGGGACCTATCATCTGGAAGGACCAAACCGTGGACGACTCGCGGGTGGGGTAAACGGAGACGTTTTGGTGCCGTTCTACAGGAAAAAGGACATGATCCCTGACGTCATGGTACGACGCACTGGTGAACTGTTTCAAGCCTGGATCGCCCGTCAAGAACGACCAAGTGAACCATTCGACCCTGCCGTGCAGCCTAAGGGGGGGAGCATGAGACACTCCGTTGTGAATTTTCCCGGCTGACGTCAGTGACTACTGGTTCGGACCGGACATCGACGCAATCATCAATTTTATTTGAGTGCCGACGGCGGTCTTCAGGATTTGGCCATCATTTTTATGTTTCACTGTGATTATTTCTATTTGTATTTTTCACCATGATCCATCTCGTCCCTGCGGGACAATCGACTACGCTAGTTAATGTCTCCGCGAGAGAGTATTTTTTGTCTATAAATTAGATCCCATTGCTTCTAAAATAAGGGAGACATTCCTTCTCCCGAATAAACTTTCTTTACTACCCCCGTTAACACCACGTATCAATCTTCTCTCATCTAAAGCACAATGATCAGGACAAATCATGACTGCTTTTCTTGATGATTTGACTGCGTATAAGCCTCCGGCAAGCCGCTGGAAATGTGTTTTGCCGTTACGACGCGTTTTTACGTGACATAATTCGTAATCCGCCTATTCCCCGCTTTGTTTCCGCCATTCCGCATTGCTATCGATACATTGTGCTATGTGTGACGGACGGAGAAATACCTTTTTTAGGCAGTTCGGTTCTCGTTCCTTCCCAGCAAGGCCACCCCGTGACATAGCCTTGGTTCATAATAACGGTAGCAGTTTATTTTTTGGATTTGCTGATCTATGGAGTTTCTAGTAATTTTTTTTTATTGAATTATGATCTCTAAGATTCGTTATAGCAAACATTTGCTTATATCGGTTTCGAAGGAACGTTTCAGTTATTTATAAGCGGTTCAGTTTTATTCATATAGGATAAAAAATAACACTCCTTTCTGCTGCTGAGATTGCCCTTAAACATGCTGAAGATTGCCATGCTCCCATTATATCTTATTGAAGAAGAAAGAAGATCCAAACACAGCAGCCACTAGTATATTTGATGAGAAGGTCGTTGTTTGTGTCTTGCGAGAGTTGAATGATACAGCTCTATATAGGTTTTTAGTGTTCATCGGCAATTCCATCATTTACCGATCTGACCTGTAGGAAACGGTCGCCATGTACATATCTCAAATTTCAAGTCTTTTTGTCATGCTTAACTAGTCAAAGCTCGGATGTCATCCGATTAGTTTGATCATTTGGATCTGATACAGGCAACGTTGAGGTTGATCATGGCACGCTTACGGACAAATTGTATTTTCATTCTGTTCATTTAGGCACAGCAACAAATGGTTTTATGTACCATTACCGATTCGATATTTGAAAGACCCAGTACCTTCTTCAACGGTCGGCGCTAAAGTACACACAGGAAGAAATTTCAATTATAAATCCACGACAGTTACAATCCACAACGTCGACGGCAACATAGAGATGCCTGGTATATCTGCTTCCCGTAATTCATTTTTAAAATTTTCTCTACAACTCATCAGTAGTAAATTAAACTTTTCTAAGTTTATTAAGTACCGTAGGATGACTTCGATTAGCGAAATACTGGAAAGCTCTCCATATATCATAACCATTACGGGCAAGTTGCATTGCTCTTGGACTCAAAATTCACAGTTCCGTAACCATTCCAAAAGATCCTCTAGCTGTCGTGGATGTCGAGTTCCTCATCATGCCCATGGATTATCGCTTCACAACAAATACTAGAGTTCGCTGAATGGATCCCTGTTCCCCGAAAGGCCTGTCAATTTCTCCCTTCTTATTGTTTTAGTACTTGTGCTAGGTTCCAATAAGTTGGTGGCCGCATTAGTGTACCATGAGTTGAACATTCATATCAATTTTCGTGATGAAGATCAGGAGAAAAAGCAGAGTGTAATTGATATTATGCATCCGACCTAATCTTCGGGAGGCGAGGTCAATTCACTTACCGCGACTTGAGGGCACTCGAACATTATGGATGGTTTTTACTGAGAAAGCACTCTCATACCGTACGTATACCCGTTTGTGAAGCATCGTCGCTGGTCTCGATTCATCACTCGTATGTGAGCTGAGAGCCGTACTATGAAATATTCCACAACCCTTTCCAGTCAATCGCGGTACTAAAACATCGAAGGCTTCAGTCATTGTCGGTTTGCAATGTCAAGAACCTTCCACGTCCCAAGTTAGGCGCACTTCATCGGGAGGTCATGGCCACTTTGAAAGACAACTGTTTGCTGTAGAACGCGTTAGACAAAAATCTTTAACAGGTTCAAAAACTGAGCACTATGTTTGGGATATCCACTTACCACCGGTAACAGCATGTTGAAGAGAATGTACAGTAATTGCAATAGATTGAATGCGTGCGCCAGCAAGGCGTATATTGCCACTCGTGCTGGTTCAGTCCGGAATAAAAAGGGAGATAATTTTGTCAGAAAATACAGCACAAAGAATGGCTTGCTCAAAATGCGGCCGAGCACCCTTGCGTTCCATATCCTGATCACCCAGAACTCAATGAAGGAAGTGTATGTTAAGATGGGGAAACTCTGTATAGTCATGAAATGAAACTATGGTTGAATTGAAGGATACAATAATAACCACAGCAATAGCTGTAGGTGTGCCAGAAAGATACTAGTTCATTCTCTCCAATCTGAGAAACGAGATTGTTGAGCAATGTCAAGCCGTCCCGAATGCACCACTGACTAACTCGGTTGATTGCGTTGCAACAAGTGATCCAATCCAATTCTCTCGGTCCAACATTTTCTGCTGAGTAAGCTGAATATTCAGGCGAGACGCATCTTTTCGTTGACTGTTCTTTCACCGAATAAATCGTACTTCTGAGAAGCTCCTATGTGGATATCTTCAGAAAGTGATGTCCATCAAAAATGGGCGACATAGGTACAGACACCATAACGATATGCGTTTCTATTAAAGATACGGATCGGTACTGTCGACAATAATTGCGGTCTTTTTTAACTGCCATTGGTCCTGGAGCAGGCACATTACCAAATTTAGCAAGTCGGAGATGTCTTCCATCAATTTATCGACAGGGACAACCGTTCACGAAAAATAATCATTCTAGAATTGGAAGTGGTTCGTCAAGGCAATAACAGTGGTATCCTTGGCAATACCGGGCTTACAAATTCCGGAAAGCTCCTTCCAGAAGAAAAAGTATGTGAGAACTTGTTGACAGGTGCTGTCAGAAAGATGGTCGAGAATGTTTTTGTCTCCAGAGAATGTAGTAGGCCGATAATGGTTAAACCCGCCTAATAAAAACCTACAGATTGGGAGGGCGCAAAATAAATAAAGAAACGCATGTATTACTACGTTGTTCGTATCATCTATCGGAATGGCTTACATTACGGAAGTAACTTCACGATCGGAGATTAACAGCGATTGTTTGAGTTTAAGTTGGAAGGTATAAATCAGGCCAACGTCACTTGTGGCCAACAGATCCGGCAAACAAAACTAGAGGATGAACTGTAAGGGATAGTCACTAGAAAAGCATTCCTATTTAGTAAACACATAATCTGCAAGAAACATACGTAAACTATCACGAAGAAGTAGTATGTCATTCATAGCAGATATACTGCTATATCAGAAAATAGAAAACGTACATTCTTGGTCTTCTAGGATGGTGTCTTCCAAGCTAGGCATTACGGGGTGGGCCAACCACTTTCTGTAAGTCCTGTTGACAAGGTAAGGGGCCGAACATTGTTTGAGGTGGGCAGTCAGGGCATAGTTCGGTTTATCATACATGGAGGGTATTCTCTAATTCGGAACGGGGTATAATATAAAGTAGGGTTGTCATGTGGTCGAAATGAGTTTAAATTTTGATGCTTTTGGCCAAAATGATCTCGACAATTTCCTATCAGATGTATTGGTGCAGAGATCAGAAATTGCATGAGCCGAATTCACCGCTTGTATCACCATTGTACCGTAACATGGGAAAGATATGCTTTTTCTTTCTTTATCTCCCAGGCATTGACGTACCCAAAAAAAATGAAATCAGCTACTGAAAATCGTGGCTGGGGAAATCACTCCACGCACAGTCGCATGAGCTACCATATATGGCATATGCGGGTGGTACTTTATTGACAGGAGCCACAAAAAAAGAGAATTTAAGAAAACCCTCTGGCGAAGAAAAAGGAACAATATTGGCATGCGATCTTATTCACGCAGATCCAATGAAAATCTGGGATTTCTGTTTCACTTTCTCGGTATGCCTTAAAAATAGGTTTTTCTGGGGAAGAAAAAAAAAGTGGCGAGTTGTTCATGTCATTTATTGAAGACACGTCAGAGCGGAAAACGAAGAATCTTATGAACAAAGGATCACATTGCATTATGAATGTATCATTGGAAATATTACTAGTTTTTCATGAGTGTATATTTCTGTTAGTTCTTCTCATGGAGCGCCTTTTTCTCACTAAAAGGAGAGAGCCGGCATGGAGAATATTAACAACGTTCATCTTATCTACGGCTATTTCTTTCCGATAGCCGCCGGTCTGGAAAAAAGCTCACGTACCCGACTATCTTAATTATTCTTGAACCGGTGACAATGGTCCACATTTGCAAGTTGCCCCAAGGAAAAAATGATGGGCTTTTAAAAGCAAGGAATCAAGGTAATGAGTATTTGTAGACAATCATGGATGCGATGCAGTGCTTAGTTGCCCATTTATTGCTGTCGATCTTTGTTTCGTGTAATAAAAAAAGAATTACAATGAAAGATGCACACATTGAGTGATAATAGGATTGGGAGATGATCTGCAGTAAACCAATCAATGGGGTGCATGAGAAACACGGCGACGTGATGGTTTCAGGACTTTGTTTACGTTCCGATCCTTGGGATAGTTTGTTAAGTGGGTTACTTGGCAGCAATTACCATACAGATGCCTTTTTTTTTACAAATTTCCTAGAAGAGGTATTCTTCGAGATGGCGTGTAACATCATTGGTCTGCTTATCTGGCGGCGGCCATATTTGTATTTCTTTAAGATGAGCGGGCGGGTTTTTGCGGGCAGAACCAGTCACAAGCGCAGATAAGCGTCGGATTTCTACACTATTAATACTGGACCTTCTTCCAGCCGGAAACGCTTCTTCTTTGTCTTTCTCTCTCCAACAAATTTCCACCCCAATGGCTTTCTTGTTGAAATCCTTGCCCGCTGCTGCGTAAGTGATCCTTACTTGCCTCTTAAGATTTCATCTACCGTAAAACCGAAAAAAAAGGTCCGTTGTCTCATCGCATCTATACACCTCTAGTGCCGCCACTCGCCCCTTGGCCGCCACCACCATGCGCCGTGCCGCCATGCCCGCTATCATGCGCTCCATGTCCACCTGTAATTATCCTTCTGGTTTTTTTTTATTTATGGGAAAAGTGGGGTGATAAAAAAATGAGATCAATTCTCAGTCAGATGTGTTACTGGATAAATCCCTGGGAATATTTTATTTTTTCTTATGTGCGGGGTTGACTGACGCGTTGTTTGTTTTTTTTTATTAGCCGCCAACAGCGCCTGTGAACCTGATGAGCCCGTCTTCTTGCAGTGTGTCGAACTCTACTACGACCGTGCTGCCAAGCTCAGCGGTGTCAACCCTGGTACTCTTGCCCATCTCCGTGCCGTTGACAGCATGCTCCGTGTCACCTTCCCCATTGAGTTGGAGGATGGCAAGTACGAAGTCATTGAAGGTAAGACTCAGAGAAAAGAAAAAGTACGTGCGTATTCGGGACCCGGTCAATTAAAACATGATGTTTCGCAATAGGTTACCGTGCCCAGCACTCTCGCCACAGATTGCCCGTCAAGGGTGGTATCCGTTACTCCGAGGAAGTCGATCTTCAGGAAGTCGAAGGTATGCATCGTTTGCGTACATCATGGGTTTACAACGAACCCCTGCGATGTCCTTTTTTTTGTTTGTTACAAGAGACTTACATGTTTGCGTTCTAATTTTAGCCTTGGCCTCCCTCATGACCTACAAGTGCGCCGTCGTCGATGTTCCTTGTAAGTAACTGGGAAAAAAACGGAAACTAAAAAAGGAAAAGTCAAGCTCATTATCCATCATAGTCGGTGGTGCCAAGGGTGGTATTAAGATTGACCCCAAGAAGTACACTGTCGATCAACTCGAAAGAATCACTCGTCGTTACACCATGGAATTGTGCCAGAAGAAGTTCATGGGTCCCGGTATTGATGTCCCTGCTCCCGATGTGGGTACTGGCGGTCGCGAAATGTCCTGGATCATGGACACCTACCGTCAATTCAACGCCGACGATGTGAACGCAGCTGGCTGTGTCACTGGTAAGCCTTTGTCTTTGGGCGGTGTCCGTGGCCGCACTGAAGCCACCGGTTTGGGTGTGTACTACGGTATCCGTGAATTCTTGAGCTACCCCGAAGTCCAGAAGAAGACTGGTTTGAGCGGTAAGATCGAAGGTACCAGCGTCATCGTCCAAGGTTTCGGTAACGTCGGTTACTACGCTGCCAAGTTCTTCGAAGCCAACGGTGCCAAGGTCATCGGTGTTGGTGAGAGAGATTGCGCCATCTACGATCCCAACGGTTTGAACGTTGAGGATCTCTACAAGCATCACCGTTCCAGCGGTTCCTTCCGCGGTTACTCTGCTTCCGCCAAGATCCTCGAAGATCCCATCAAGATCCTCGAAGAAGAGTGCGATATCCTTATCCCTGCTGCTCTTGAACGCCAGATCGGTCTCCGTAACGTCGACAAGATCAAGGCCAAGGTTATTGGTGAAGGTGCCAACGGTCCCGTCACCCCTGCTGCTCACGAATCCCTTGAGAAGCGCGGTGTTGTCGTTGTTCCCGATTTGTTGTTGAACGCCGGTGGTGTCACCGTGTCCTACTTCGAATGGCTCAAGAACTTGTCTCACGTCCGTTTCGGTCGTATGAACAAGAGATGGGACGAGACCAGCCGCACCAAGTTGTTGGAAGTTGTCCAGGAAACCGCTGGCCGCCAGCTCACCGAAACTGAACGCAAGGCTGTTGTCCACGGTGCCGAGGAAGCCGACTTGATCTACTCTGGTTTGGAAGATACCATGATCCAGGCTTGTGAGGAAACCCGCAACACTGCCAACATCAAGAACACTGACTACAGAACCGCTGCTTTCGTCAACGCCATCCAGAAGATCGCCACTGTCTACGAAGGTTCCGGTATGATCTTCATGAACTAAATGTGATCATCTGAAAAACTCCACTTTTTCTTCTCTCCATCCACTCCGCTGCATCACTCTTTTACAGAGATGGTGTTATTCTTGTCATAGAATTTTGAATCGTTTTTCTTTTACTTTCTGTGATTGTAATTCATTTAATCCATATAAAAGAACATATTATACATTCTACTTGATTGTTTGTGGTTGCTGCTTCTGGTGTATGCAAGGTTTACTTTATCGGGTTACTCACTGGGTGCATGGACTTTTAAAAAATTGCGTGATGCAGCCTTTTCAATTCCGATTCATCCTCAGCTGTTTGACGTTTGCTCTTTCCGGAAAGTAAATTCCTTTAATGGCGAGAAGAAAAAACTTCATGACAAATCCCCGCATTGCTGCCTTCGTCTGATGGCTGGAGCAAAAATCCGTTAGTCTTGGTTACCCTGTTTAGCCTGCTTGGCTGATAAACCAGATGTTCTGCTGCCGACAAACAAGTCTTGGGCATCCTTGGATATATAATAGCATACTAAATGCTCACGATTATACACTCGAAATCACAGATAAAACGAGCATTCAATCCTTGCTTGAAAAAATGGGAAAGGTTCTGTTATCAAGAGTATGGCAGAATGCGTTTGGATTGGGTTCGTAATGGGAAAAACGCAGAATGGCATGGTCAAAGTTCCCAAAACACGAACAACAAGAACAACTATTCTAGGCACCATTTTCTGCTGAGGACCTAAATGAATGCAGCGTTCGGCTTCCTCAACTCCCCTATTTTCAATGAAAACAAAAAGCGAGGAGATGTCCTTACACCGATAAGCAAGAGAACGGTCACCGGAGACTATGTGAGCTTTCGAAAAGCCACGATGAATGAAATGGACCATTAGCCACACACGAAAGGCCATCACTCAAGATCTCACCATATCCATAAAATCCCGCATCTATTTGCCTTCATATTCTTCTGAGATCAATCCAATCGAGCAATTCTGGTCAGTGGCCAGAAGTAAAGAGAAACGCAGCAAGATCTTGAGAAGAAACGTTAATGACCCCGATTATAATAGTGAAATGAGACTTCCAATAGCTTCAGGCTGAAGTGATTTCGACCTTTTCTTAGACATTCTCATAAAATGCTTGGACAAGTATCGTAACGGGCAAGCGCTCTAATGAAGGTATCATTCCACGAAAACAAACAAATAAATAAGAGGCTCGGCATTTGCTCAAAAGTGGACCAAGCAAGTTAGAAAGGGCACGCTTTTGTTTTTTACCAGTTGATTAAAAAAATCAGGGGCATATGCGAATTATCGAGTCTTGTTATATCAGCAATCGGGAAACCTGAGAGGGTTAAATTACCAGCGAGGCAAGGTCAAGTCAGCGAGTCAAGGTCAAGTCAGCGAGTCAAGGTCAAGTCAGCGAGTCAAGGTCAAGTCAGTGAGTCAAGGTCATCTAGGTGACGTGATGTTTTCTTTGTTTGATTTCTTTGTTGTTCACTTCCTGATCTTTTCCCACCATTTCTTACTCATAATTTTTCCGTCTGCGATCTATGATAATCAGTTAGCGATCTTTAGTTATCGTATCCCGATCATTCTCTCGGTTTTGATCTGAATCGACATATGGGCAAGCCTGCGATCTGGTTCTTTGGCTTTCCTCCGACAGAAGAAACCCGTAACTGGAACAAGCTTTCTCAATGTATGTTACATGGATTCACTGGGACCTATGCGTCCCATTGCAGTTGGCCGAGATTTGATTTCGCGCGATACTTTCAATCAAAAGTATTCCGGACCACTTTAATGGAGAACGCCTTCGGCCTATATTTCTTCCTTTTACCAGGCAATACCTTTGGTATTGTTTCGTCCATACCTCACTGCTTTCCCTGGGAGCCCGTCGGAGACGCCTGGTCATTCCACTGACAACACCCACGATTCCGAAACTGGTGGCAACAACAGCGATGACGTTGAGGATGACGAACTTTTGCCCCTCACAAAGGCAGCTGTTTTGCATGTGCTAAAACGAGTCTTGTCAAGTAGCGAACCCTACAACAGCGAAATGTACGAAAGTACGTTTGTAGACCAAGCTGTCATGGAGTCATTGCTGTTGAGTATTTGTGGCGAGCGGCATTCTCTCGTGTGGATCGATGGATCAGTTCCGACGGCTCATTCGGTGGAGCATAAGAGTTCGATAGTCCTCGAGATAAGTGCGTGGTCGCTGGCTTTCCATGCTCAAACAAGAGTACCAAAAGCCGTTCAATTTCAAAAGAGCATACTTGCAGGAAAAGCCAGACGTTGTCACAATTGGCTATGCCCACAAATCTCACGGCAAGGGAATCTCCCCACACGTGATCGATTGTCACAATCAATGATCGAGAGACTACGCGATCGATGCTTAGCTCGGAAAGTATTTGTTTCGCCTCGTTGCAGCGCTTTAATGCCGCTGAATGACCGTGATAAGAAGCAAGGCGACAATGGCATCATGACCAGATAGTCTTTCAAGGTTCCAGTCATGGCGTGTAAAGACCTCACTGTTCCTGCTACCTCAACGTCTTGCGATTTTAAAGCGAAATTTGCCAGCTGGAAAATAATACGTGGCTTATTTACAATTGACAACTTGATTTGAGCGTGCGGTGACAAGGCAAAGCCCATAAATTAAGGTTGAGGTGTACGTTACATTGCGCAGGTGGTCGATTTGGCCGATTATACTTGTCTTCCGTCATATTGTGAGCTGTTCTAGTGTGCTATCGGCATCGCTCGCAGCCATCCAGACAACAGTTTGGTAACGCTGCTCTTCCATGTAGCTCGGGAGGCACGCCAATCCATTCCATGGCATCATACAGTGGCAGGTCCCTGGCTTCCTTCGTTCTCCCGCATTGGCATAGCAATTCTTGTATTCCGACAAGGAAATCAAAGAAATCAAAGGATCCGTGAAGCTCTTCGATCTCAAGAGATACAGGCATTCGTACTTTAGTATTATTTAATGCAAGACATCTGTCACGAGGAAGAGGAAACAATTCGGCCAATAGATAATTGGACCGCTGTTCAAAAGCACGATTATGTATTAGACGTGGGAGATAAATTGAGGCGTATTTGGGGATTATGTAGTAGTAGTAATTTTGTTTGGCTAGGGTAGATGATGATGAAGGTTTAAGCCAGTGGAACCCAGTCTTTTGGGTTTGTAAGGACATCAAGAAGCTTGGCTTCTCTTGATTCCGGTTCAGGTTCGTGCATGTATTCCCAACGAGCCGTCAGCGGGAGCGTCATCATGATGGCTTCAACACGAGCACAAGGCGTTTGCAATCCAAAACGCGTACCACGATCCCACAACAAATTAAATTCGACATATCGGCCTCGGCGTAGCTGTTGCCAATGGACCATCTCCGGTGTGTATTCCATCGCCGAGCGCTTCTTCAAGATAGGCACGTACGAAGGCAGGAACGAGTCGCCGCAAGCTTGGACAAACGGGAAGATCTCTTCAGCCGGTTTACGGTTGAAATCGTCAAAAAAGATGCCACCAATACCACGTTGCTCTCCTCGATGGGTATTCTTAAAATAATCATCACACCATTTTTTGAATTCGGGGTAGTAGTCCTTGTCGAACTTATCGCAAGCGTCTTTGTATGTTTGATGGAAGTGAACTGCATCTTCCTCGTACAGGTAGATGGGTGTAAGGTCGGCACCGCCACCGAACCACCACATCTTGGGGTTGCCGTCGGGACCCATAATTTCAAAATAACGATAGTTCAAGTGGACCGTCGGGGCATTTGGATTTTTGGCATGCATGACCAGTGAGATGCCAGTGACAAAAAATGGAAGAGGCTCGTCAGATACTTCAATAGCTTTACCGCGGTCTTGACGCATTTGTTCTATTGCTTCCTTGGACAGTTCGCTGTACACAACGGATACCGCTACACCCGCCTTTTCCATCACATTCCCGTCTTGCATGACGCAGGTGATGCCTTCACCGCCGTGAGGGCGTTGCCAAACTGAGCGTGTGAACTTTTTACCATCCACGGCTTCAATACCCTCTACAATTCGATTTTGCAAGTCTTTCACATAGGCTTCCATGCGCAGCCGCATAGGGTCGCTGGCAGTCACAGGACCCTGAGCTCTCTATTTAAGAAAGCGGAACTTCGTTAGGCAAAGATCAGATATAAAGACTTATCGTCTATTTTGCTTACTCTTTGGTTGTCTTGTTCCAAGATTTGTTGTTTGTTAGCCATATCAGGTCGGTTTGTACTAAAAGTGCAGCGGAATAAGCAAGGAAAAAAAATTGACAAGACAGGAAATTCTGACAGAAAGACTTTATTATTAGAATTTAGTGGCGTGATAAAAAATAAAAATATTCTCTTGCCGTGAAACCATCTTCCGGAAAACCAAAAGCTCTAAATTGAAGTCAATTGTGATCAATCAGGTCTCAGGAACGTCTTTGCTGCAGACATTGCCGCCAGAGAACATCAGGTCCTGAACGTATGATAAGCATAAAACTCACTCACACTTGGATAGAAACTGTCGAAAGGTCTTGCAAATTGCAAGCAAGATAAAATTCTCTCACGTGAGCACTGTCGAAAATCCGTGGATAAGGTACTCTCTGAAAATAATCGCTAAACGCGACATTGACCAAGATTTCAGGTTGCAAAGGGCCGAGACACCATCGCAACCGTCATGAGCGCTCGAACATGGGCATCATATCTGATCCCCAAAATCATCCCCAAAAATCAAACACCGTGCACCGTTGTTTCAAAAATGAGGATCAGATTGGGCAATCTCAGCCATTTGGATTCAATTGCCGCACCCATGGTGACAAGGGATCCCAGTCACTGCAGCATGCTGGTTTCCCAACGCTCAAAACGGACTTTTTTTTTTTTTTTTTTACTTAGCCACTTTTACGTTGTGATGGCAACGGCTGACTAGAACACAAAAGAAACAAGCGGGCACTACATTACAAACTCATTTTTTCATTGCACAGTGATATGTTTGGCGAAAAAAAAAAATGTCAAGTCGATTGGAGACCTTGAACGGTGAGAGTATAAAAGAAACGTTCAATGTACTATGATAACTTTATTTTGGTCTGGCAGATCAACGGAGGATGGGCAAAAGCAAAATCAGAGAAAAACTCCCCGATAGAGCCTACATGATTACGAATGGCTTCGAAAGAAGCATAATCATGTCCCGATATACCGTCAATCGGCGTTACATTAGGTTTCTAGCAAATTCAGCACCTTGCGGGACTGAGTCGCCTGCTGAAAAAAGACAAATTGTGGGTGGAGGCGATGATGTTCCGTCACGGGGTCGCTTGGTTCCCCTGACTCACTCTTTATGTTCTTGGCCTTCTATCTAGTACTTTTACTCTGTAGTTTATCTTTCCTTCAAGTGTTTGATTAACTCTCAACGAACATATCAAGTTTGTGAGCTGTGTACATTTTTTGAAGATCAAGGACAAAAAAATACCTTCTTTGCTTTTTTTAATTTAGCCCGAGATTCATTGATTCGGGAAGCTGGCTTTCCTGCCATCCAATCAGGATTGAAACTACCCAAAATATAAGCGCCTTTCTCAATTGTTTTCCCCGCTCAGCTCTTTTATCGTCTTTTTTCTTATATAGGATACAGTTATTTTCTTTTACCTTCTTTATTATTCGTCCTAAAATGTGGTTGGATAATTCCGGCTATGGTAAATATGCAAAGAGGGTGATTCAGTTATGTCACTTTTAGTAACTTTCTCTTTCCAGAACAACTTGGGCAACAACAGAAACATTACCCTTCTGAATCCACGGGTCGATTGGATTATTACACCGAGGAAGATGACGAAACCACTGTAACGGGGGGGACGATGAGTACGCTGCTTGATCAAGACAACGCTTATTTACCAGCATTATCACCTTCAAATGAAACACCATTACCCATCGTTGCCTTTCAGGAAGAAATGGAAAACCTCAATGATTCCCGGATTTCGCGTTACCAAAATACCTATTTTATGGATGGGGGAAGTCGATTCATTTCGGTACGCAACCATGACACAAACACACATTATAGTCGTGTGCAGTACAAAAGCACTTCTCATTAATTGGTCGTTATAGCTCCCCACGCTTGGTAACACCAATACAAAAACGGCTTCTCATATTTCTCGTGTATTCGAGGATTGGTTGCAAAACAAATTATACAACCAAAGCAATGACGGCCTAGATCGCTTACCCATTCTCGAGGACAGTGCTGAGTTGGTTGCCGAAGATATTCTCAACAAGCTCAAGTCACGCATGTCATTACGAGGTCTTCTCGGATTAGACAAAATTTACATCAAAGTTCGAACGGGCCATGTTTATACCTACCGTCAATTGGAAAACGGACAACCCATGATTACAGAAGACATGGAAGGTTTCTTCCAACAATTTCCTCTTTTTGTCGAAATTGCCATTAGCACCATGGCCCGCAATACCAATGATCGCACAGCTAATGTCTCTTATGATGGAGATCTCACTGTCCAACTGCTGTTGTCATTTGAGAATATGACCATCAATGCCGGTGATCCCTACAAGATCATGGAAGATGTCCAGTTATCAGCTTGAAGACGATCCTCTTGTATCGAACAAGCGTGAACCATACTTTTTTTTATCCTTTTTATTTTTTGCCTATGTTCGCTCATCTCCCTATTCATTGTTATGTGTAAATACAAATATTATTGAATTACCCATCTGAATCAGACTCATATGTCACCAGCGCTAATGATTTCCCTAGGTTTATTTTCATATGGCGGAATTAATCACAGTTTTTTGTAGATCCAACACTATGACTTACCTTTTTCTCTCTTGCTATCGTTGTTTTCATCTATATCAGTTGACCTTTTCCGTTTACTTAGGTGAATGGTGACTTTGGAAGAACCATCTTCTGATGGTTGTTTTTTTTGTTTCAACTTGCTGAAACTGGCGTTCTTCAGGAATGGATCTGTCTTTAGACGGGTATGCATCGAGGCGCGAAATCCGAGTTCTTTGGCTGGGTTGTCTTCGATGGAATGGGATAAATTTGAAGCAAATAAAGGTGAAGCGGTCTTTTCCAATTTCATCTTTTCTGCAGAGGATGATGCCGGATCTAAGCACCAGGGGCGAAAAAAAAAAGGTAGAACCACAGACCAATAAGCATCAGTCTATCCTGAACCACTGTGATGTCCTCTGACAAAAACTTGCCTGCATAGGTCATTAATTTAGCTTGGATTTGATCCGCAGGATCTTCGGGTAAAAGCTCGATCTGTAGCGAATGTTTATCCCGTAAACGTTCGGTCTTCTCCTGAATGGCTTTGTCTTTTTTCTTCTCTTCACGAAATTTCCGTCGTAGTGCTTGAGAGCGAGCATATGGATCTTTCCATAGGGCATCATTCAAGTCTTGCAATTGCGTCAGATGGGGTTTACTCTGGTCAAGTATTTTTTCATCTTTGATGCCGTGCTCTAATCGATAGATCGGATCACTTTCTAGCTTTTCTTTGGTGTCTTCATCTATCATCTTGTGAGCAAGCTGAGCCTGCCAAAGCATAAAACATATCCCAGATTACCTTGGAGGCGTATCACTTCGGTATCCTCGGGCTCCCATTCTTCGACTTTTTTTTTGGCCCCACTCACTACGACATAAGCGGTATTCTAGCAGTGACTGCATCAGTTGATGTGTACGCAGCCAAACCGCGTTTCCGGGTGTACTACCTTTGGGTCCGTTTGTATCTCAATCCAGTTGCTACATAAATGACATCGCATCCGAAACTGCAGTATAGGCGTGCTGTAATAATTGCCAATTTTCTTTTTCTCGGCATTATATCGAACACCTGTTTCTAGTGTGAGACGCTTAAAAGCCCATATGATGACATAGTTATTGTTACCTTTGCCAATATGATTATCACAGCCTGTGCACCATATATTGAAAGGCAGTTCGAATCTGTCGCGCATTCAGATGTGAGAAGTTTACACCATGACATAGAAAATCAGGTATTACCGAACGACGAGAATGCCTTGATCGATTTTTCGTGCTCGATCGCCTAACGGATGCTTTCCCACAAACTGATTGACTGTGCCCTTGAACGTTATGGTGAGAAATCAGGACACATGACCGATCCAGACCTATTGAGAATTACCTTGTCCGGGGTCCAATCGGGTGGGTAGTACTTATTGAAAGGTTGCATTGCTCAAGAAACACAGATCGCGGAAGAATCCCTGGAAGCGGCATTTTTGTCCTCTTCGCTTGTGTGACTGTGATGATTTTTTTGAAATCATACACACTGTTTGCTAGCCCACAGGCACTGATGTAAACCTTTAGTTGCGTTTACTCAATAAGTCTGACGCTAGAAATGAAGGATTGAAAAGAAGTTATACAGCATCACGTATTCTGTTACTGTAGGAATATTGTTCGAGTCAAAATAAGCAAATTGTATCAAGGGTTGTCTTGACGTTGCATAATTGTACACCATTTCCAGTCGTAAATTCATACTCTTATCCATAAATTCTCATTTGCGTTTTTCGTAAGCAGGGAACGTATGGTATTGGGGTCTGAGATGCTTTCCAATGAGAGCGCAACAGCAAAAAGCAACGATACCAAGCTGAAGCAATCATATCAATGTTATTTAACCGATAAAGGTTGAGAATGTGAAGCTCACTGACGAGAAAAGTGAGTGAAGACAGTTAAAGTTGATATACGTCAACAGAAACCATGGTTACTAGTAAATTATGAATAGAAACCAAGGCATGAGTCATCATGTGAGGCAAACGTTTGGAAATAAATAATCAACCTACCCCTAGGGCATCTAGATGTGGGAACAGCGATAACTGATCCGGATGATATCATGAATGTTTTGGAATCTTGCTACTCGAGGCTTCCGCTTCGGCCCGCTTCCTCTTGAAAAGTGTCGGCCTTTTGTTATTCTCCCGGTGGCCAAACAGGATCTTGCGGAAATTAAGGACTGCAGCCTAGTCGCGATTCCATAATTTATAGCCATGATCGTGTTTACATTTTTGATTTGTGTATCTAAGAATAAGCGTGAGCAAGCACATTCAAAGTCAAGTTCACTTCATTCATCGGTTATCTTATCAGACCATGGCATAATGCTTCTGGCTGCTTCGTTCGTCGGTATGGCCTTGGATTGGGCACCTTGAAATTTTCCAACGCATCACCGCAGTCAGGACAGCACGAGGACATTTTGAATTCATTGAGCAAGTACACATCAAAACCTTGATTCTTGAGCATCCGTCGCATGCCTAAACCTCCTCGGCTCATGGAACTTGACATTGGTGCTGACCAATTTCCCATTTAAAGCCTGGTCCCACCCAAAGCACAAATTTATGGTTCTCGCCAATCGAGAATCTGCTTGGCATTGATTGAAATAGGCTGAGAGGCGCAGTTTTCGGAAAAGAGGGTATCCTGATAGGTTTCGACGACGTGTTCGCATAGAAATTCGATAGTACCCGAGATACGCTTGCGGTTTCCCGTAGATTGCGACAATACGTCTTGAGGTCATTGACTGAAATGGGATGTTGTGATAATTTTTCCTGCGCAGTCTTGATATTTGGGAATTGGCTGACTAATGTTTCTCTGATCCTTCTGTACTTTTTCGTCTTCAATTCATTCGCCTTCTGGCAAGAGGTGTAACGATAGAGAATCTTTGCGTTTGTTCGGAGTACTCGTGCATGCAGAAAAGTAAATCTCTTCTTCCTGGGTCGACCAACACACAGCGGCCCTCCAGGCATTTTTGCTCAATTGGAACAAGCGAGTCAACGTACGGTACAGCTTCGTCCAGAACCATCGCCTTTTTTTGCCGGCCTCCTTTGCGACTTGCGAAATTTTGCTTGATGACACTCACCCCTACGCCATCAGTCTGTAGTGTTCCATAAAATGAAAAACCTTTGCCCTTCGTTTGCTTGAAAAGTCTGCTGTCGAGATCCACGACCCAGCTCCACAGATCAAGGTCGCTTAGTCCTTTAACCGCTTCTTCGGTTCAAGTTGAGAATTTGCGTATATAGGATCTGCGTGTCAATCAGCATGTACCGTGGCGACCAGGCAGTACGAATCGGGAAGCAGGTGAAGGAGCGCCAAACTCGTTGAGAAAATATACCAAGATAACCGATAAAATGTACGAAAATGGTTTTCAGGGGAAGCTTTGACATCATAATAAATACTATCTTTCGCGAATTGATATGTCGATGCGTAGCAATTGAAAAATGATTGCAAAAAATCATGGTGTGCCTGAAATGGAGAATCAACGTGCGATTTTTTTTTTTTTTTTTTTTTTTTTTTTTGCGATATCGAGTTTGAACTTCCTTGCGGGCTCGTAGATTTCTGTTGAAAGTCTTGTTGATATTTCACGATGAGATAAGCCCTCGTTTTGCAACTATGTTTTAAGGTTGTTTCGCCGGTTTTTATGTCAAGAAGCAGATTAACCAGGCGCCGCAAATGTTGTCCAAAGCGATACTTGACATTGTTCATATATGCGGTCTATATCTGCTTTGCTTGATATAGTGCAATTTGCTGGGCGTTGGTAATCTGGTGGCGTGTACGATGCGTGGCGGCAAAACGACTCGACATACGGATGATCAGATCGCGATAGGTTCTGGTCGCCGCTCTGACGGTGCTGCTTCTCGTGCGTCTGTGAGCGAGAGGAAGACTTCAACGAAAAAGCCTTCTTGGACATAAGCGTGAAGCTCGAACCCGTCGTTTCTTGACAACTCTGACAGGAAAATGTCAGGAAAATGTATTTCGCGAATAGAAAAGTGTGTTTGGTGAGGTTATGGACGAGAACTACGAGCTCACGCAACGGTTGGATGAACTCTTCGCGCCACCCGATGGCCTTGATGGAGGTTTTGATAACAGAAACTTTTTTGGAAGAAATGATGAGTACAGTTTTAGGAAATGAGGAGATATAGACGAAGAGGAAGATTTACCAGAAAAAAACCAGCGTACTCATGCTTTATATCTATTCTGTGACTCGCAATCTTTGGACGGTCTGTGCTGCGGCAGCCTAGGCTGCTCACGCCAATGAAGCTTCAAGCGATAAGCCTGTAGACGTGAAGACAAACTAGCATGCTGGATTTAATGAGTTCATGGGGTATTCTAATATCTGGAAAGGATACTCGTTTGGTTCCAGACGTTGAGTTTTTCTTTCAAAGGTGCTTTTGGGCTGCGATGACGGTTGGCATTTCTGACTTCGAAATTGCCATAATGCATGGTGAATCCTCCACCCAAGGCTGATAACAAAGTCCACTTTATCAATGCATACAAGAGATGTGGGCCAGCTAGTACTGATAATATTTATTTTGATGATAAATAAAGTGCCATATTTGTGCTTGTGATACACATGCTCAAACTCCGGGCCCGGGCTTGTGTCTCTAGGATTACGTTCGACCTTATGTCAGATCATATTCCAGCTATGCTTCAGGCACCATGGACTTGCAAACAGATTTTTAACATGTAAAAAGTGGATCTCCAAATTGATTTGCGTGATGAGGAACGACAATAGACACAGTCAAACCTTGTACATTTGTCTAAAAGACAATCGTCGTCCATATTACATCGAGTTTGATAATGGAATGCCACCTGGCAAATAACACTGTTCTACCGTTTTCATTTGGATTCGGATTATCTTGTTTCCACAACTGGTGCAAAGATGTGTAAATTTCACTTGATCGTAGTCCACAGTCTCCTTCTTTTTTATCCAGAGGCATGATTGAAAGATATAAAAAAAACACAAAAAGAATAAGAGGTGGTTAGTGTAGATCATCTGGAGAGCTGTGATTTACAAGTCAGGTTTTTTTACACAGTTGTGCCCAATCAAATGTATTGTTTTTGCTTTTTAGCCAATCAGAGACCGTGTACATGATTTAACAAACTCTCAAAGATTCTAATATACAATATCATACAGTATCATATCATACCATGTACAGCAAGAGGGGTTCAAAAATTGTACAATGAGCAAGCGACTGCGATTTATTGTGCCCGAGTTTTTACCGTGATCTGTGGGCGTCCCTGGAATGTGTAATGCCTGAGTTCGATTTGGTTATTGCATCGGCTAACAACTACCCGGTACGGAGCCCGAAGCAAGATGGCTCTTTATAGAAAATTTGTGATATCTTACTTTTGAGAAATGGCATGTTGGGCCAAAGACGCTTTTAAAATTACAGGATACTGCCGACTTAAAACTCGATAGCTTCCAGCTCAATGAGTTATCCTTCATGTTCCCAGAAACAAGGCAAAACTAAGAGAAAAAAGAATGTTGGTATGCTTTATATCGGTAGTGACACCAAACTTTTGGTCATCATCATTCCTCCTTTTACGGACCTCAACTTTGAGTTGATAGTCATACTATGCGTATCCACAAGTTTGCTAGTGGCTTATGCTTGAACAGACGTATTGCAAGTACTATGCACCGGTAATATCAGGCAGACATGGAAATGCATGAATGCGCATACAGCATGCCACAGCAGACGCAACGATTCAGAATTCTCGGTGCACAGTTTCAGCCAATAACGTGTGTGTCCAATCACGCGCGGCAATTTCAGCTTCCGTTAAGCACTTCCAAAAAAGAGCCCGTTTAGGCTCTCGTCAGCAAATGTCACATTCTGTGTCACCAGCAAGCTATGGATTGGTTGCGATTGGACCGGTCAATTCGGGCCTTCCAATCTGTTATCTCCGACAAATTGGAGTGGTCGGTTTTTTTTTATATTTCTTGTTCCTTTGCTTCTTCCACTCTTGTTACGCTTAGACAAACTTTCATTACCCCCCACTCTTTTTTAAATATGGCTGCAATTTATTCCTTAGACGATGTCTCCAAGCACAACACCAAAGATGATTTATGGATGGCTATTCATAACAAAGTCTACAACATCACAGAATTTATCTTGGAGGTAAGCCTATCGTTTTTGTCAATGATAGTCAAGCTCAACTAACCATAAACAATCACAGCACCCTGGCGGTAAGATGTCCAATAACGAAAATATTCAAATAAACGTTTGATCTGATAAATAGACTAGGTGAGGAGGTCTTGATTGATGAAGCAGGTAAATAAAATACATATTCTACAATGAACAAGGAGGAAAAAGAGGGACTCATTGATGGGAATTTATCAAGGCAAGGACGCCACTGAAGCATTCGAAGATATTGGTCATTCCGATGAAGCACGTGAGGTTTTGGAAAAATACTACATTGGTGATCTCGATGAGGCTGTAAGTACAAGTGTGAGGTACTGGCGAAATGAGGACGTGGCATTTTTAACCTGGCAACCTTGATTTAGTCTCAGAAGAACACTCACAGCTTCAACGCTATCCGCGCCGGTGAACTTCCCGAAGAAAAGAAGTCTTCGTAAGTAGACTGGAATGACCATTCATTTTCAGATCTACATGGACTAACAATACAATAATAGTGTCCTTCGTGTGCTTTTGCCTGCTCTCGCCGTTGCCGGTGTTCTTGTCTACAAGTTTGTCCTTGCTCCCCAGCGTCATTAAGTTATGGTAACAAGGCGGCCGGTATTCTGAAAATGAAAAAATAAAAATAAAAAAATCAGAAAAAAATCCAGGAGCAGCCGATGTAAAGCAAGCCACAAATCATGCATACATCCCAACTCCTTCTCCTTTTTGCACTCTCATCTCTGCTAGTGAACATGAGATTGAATGTTCTCTTCCATCAGACATCGTTCTTACTCACTGGGTTATGGACAACGTTGGGCACACAGTGGCTTTTTTATAAGGGAGCGGCTAGTATGTTCCTTTTTTTGAACGTGTCTTTATGAAAACGTGATGCTGATATCTTGTAGACAGTCTGAGTTTTCTCACTCAGTTGTCTTCTTATATGGGCATGATATTGGTGGGGTTGTTGATCCCCTTGTTATTACGGAAAAGGCAGGAAGCTTATCAAGCTATACGATCCACTCTCGTTGATGTAACTTATTCTTGCCCGATTTATCCATGTATCGCCCCGTTCTCACATTTCGCAGATGAATGGTTTTGAGCTAGAATCACATGATAGGGTCCATAACACAGGTCCAATCGTCATTGAAAGCCCTGTATATCAACGGTCCGTGATGAAGCTCGCCATGGTAGATATCGTTGCGAATAGCTGTGCAACACTAGGATTTTCGTTAATTGGAAGTGGGGTAAGAAAATTCTTCAATGGCATAGAATTGAATGATGCTCAAAGAAAGCAAAAACGCCCTCATTAGATGTATCAAGTCATCTACAGCAGTGTGGTAATTTGGTGCGCCATACTCACCTATCTATTTATGAATCGCGTGCTTTCAAAGATCCAATGGGTTGCCATCTGTGGTACAAGTGTTGGGCTGGCCATCAGCTCACTGGAAAATTTAACGACGATCAATGCCTCAGGTACAAGTTTGGTCTGAACTTCAAAATTGACCTTTGTTCTCATTTTCTCAGGCAATACAAAATTATTGGCGTTTGGTACCCTTGTCACATTGGCTGCGACGTGCTTTTACGGTAAATCATCCCACTACGGTATTATTGGATCTGCGGTGTAAAAGGAATCTCACATGCCATTGTGTATTCCCATTAGCTTGTATGTACGTTTATTCGGATCATATCTTGAGTAAGGAAACGCCGTCGCCACTGCCAGCCCGTGTATGCTTCTTCACGGGTCTTTACACGACGTCCTTCACTGTTCTCTATATTCTTCTGTACACATGGCCGCGAATTGATCAAATGATCAAAATCGATTCGAGCACCGATTTACGCACGGTTGTGGCTGTGTATGGGCTTCTGACTTTGGCCAACGCCACGCACGCGTGGAATTATTATGAACTGATTGATTCTACAGGAAATGCAAGTTACCCTCATTGAAAAATATAAAACACAATATTGACCCTGATAATAGGTTGCGACTGGTATCTTGCAAGCTTTACGTGCGATCCTGGTGTACATCATTAGCCACCTTTGGTTTTGCGCAACCGACGCGGCTCAATGTAAGTAGTCCTAAATATCCTTTTTTCCCTTATCTTGCGTTCTCAGGCATATATGTTCTCTAGGTTTGACCATGACCAAAGCCTGTGGATCTTTGCTTGTGATAGGATGTGTGCTGCTTTTTACGCTGTCAAAAGTCGATAACGGTGCAAAAAGTCACTGAGCGGCCCATACACTGGCGCGTCAGGGTCCATTTCTATGATTTCAGCACATGACATTGAGCAAATGTGTACCCCCTCATATGTAGCCAATAGGTGAAAAAATTGACTTTTTCATTGAATAAAAAGAAGTTGAATAATCAATCCATCGATTCGAACCATTGGACTTATCGATACCTGTTGCATGCATGGGTACTTGTTGCAAAACCGTGACCATTTCAACTATTCAATGCGTTTCATTCGGGTAAAGAAACATATTTGGGTGGATGGTGTGAAAAAAACGGATCATTGGGCATATGCTGAGCAGATCGCTGGGAACCAAATGCATGGTTGCCAAACCATTTGATGTCCTGCGTTTTTGTGTCACACGTAACCAGGAATGCCGCCGCATAGTGATGACGATCTACATTTTCTCAAGTTATTAGGATGTCACCCCTTGATCATAGGTCGCAGGATATCCTCCAAAGTTATCAAGCAGACTACTTTTCAATATCACGCAAACCCAGAACGAATCATCTACACGGTTCATAGAGACGCCAGTGTTTCGCCGCCATGACGCATATGGGAATTTGTATTTCCAAATTTGGTTGCTTCTCTTTCCCAAAACATAACCTCGACAGCGTCATTGAATAAAAAGACCAAATCTATGCTTAAATAAGGCTAGCGAATGAACCTTTGCCAAGACAGTGTATTCTTCAAAGGAATAGAGGGAAAACAACAGTGGGGAATACAGAAGAATTCGGACAGAGTTCTACATTACTTGCGTAACAAGCTTTGGCCCTGGGTAGTGAGCTCACCGTCGGCTTCGACAGCATCGATAGCTGCATCATCAAAGGAGAAGCTTTGAACAGCATCGTCAGGAATTTCTACGCTGTATCCCTTGATAGCGGCGTTATAGCGATGCTTGATAATTCCGCCGTTGGCTTCGGTAGCGCGAACGTGCTCCTCAATCACAGCATCGGGAGTATCGAATTTGAAAGTGACAATAACGGAAGAAGCTGCAGCATATTAGACCACAACATGTCAATAATCGGTGGTAAACACACGCCTTGGTAGCTACTTACAACCCATGAGAATGAAATATAAAATCGAAATAGAACAAGTGGAATGAAACCGAAAAACATCAGACGCCTGCTTGCGCGTCGGGTTTTATTTTTCTTTGCGGACATGGTCACATGCCCGGTGATTGCGTTGAGCCAATCATGCACCAAGATTACGTCTGTTTTTTTTTTTTTTTTTTTTTTTCTCAAGCACCTTTTTGCCATGTCGTAATCCTCCTGCAGGAACTGGTGATACGGCCTGAAAGGCGCATCGGATCATCGATTCCGAGGTTCGATCGTAATTTTTCTCTTTTCTTTTATAACAGCTGAGGCTTGCATCATCAGTGTCTTCCACACAGTGTTTTTTACTGGGACCTTGGTGATCAAATCATGGTGGCCCAAAATATGATGTGATGGCTGTGAGATGTTGCCCCGGCAGTATTCGAAATCTTTGATTTTCAGATAGGTTTTAGATCCTTGGAAGCCATCTTTTGGATACGTTGGTGAAGATGGAGCAGATATAAAACGAAAAACTCAGGCTGAAAAGATGTGTAAAAAAGGAGTGTAAAAAAACCGAGACACAGGACAAGAAAAGAAAGAAATAAACACGTCATTGCGGGGAAATTTCTCATGGGGATCGACCGTCCTCATTTCTCATACAGTGTAAATTGAGCCAAGGACAACACATCATCCGATATCTTTAAAAAGACACATTTTTTCACTTTTTTACAAGTGTTTAAGAGTGAAAGGTTTTTATAAAGTCTCGCGCCTGCATTAATATATGCCACTTTAGGACCATGGATAATACCCTTGCTCACCATCTCTGATCTATTTTCGGGCGGAGTCCTATTTCTGTGTGTGAGGTTAACCAGTCGCCGGCCTGGGTTGAGGAGGAGATATTGTTACGCTAGCGGCACGCTCCTCTAAAGGCAAGAAATTACCACAAATTTGGTCGCTTTTGGTAACCTGGTCTGTCTTGCAAAGAGAACGACTTTTTTAAATCTTCCTGACTCGGTGACAGAAACAAAAATAAAAATATAAGTCCAGCCATCTGGGGTGATTCACCTAGCTTTTTCTCTTCCATTTCCACATACATACCTTTTAGCCATGGCCCTTAGACTTTTGTCCACACGTGTTGTCCGTCCCTTCGCTCCTGCCCTCCGTTTGGCAGCAGTCCGTGGCTATGCCAGTAAGTACATCAAATCAAATCCACTTTTTTTTTTATCGTGTAGAAACATCGTTTTTCTGACGAATTTCGTATGATCTATCTTTTTCTCTAGCCAAGTATTACACCAAGGAACACGAATGGCTCTCCGTTGAGGGTGATATCGGTACCCTCGGTATCACTGATCACGCTCAACAGTCTTTGGGTGACATCGTCTTTGCTGAAACCCCCGAAACCGGTGACAAGGTCGAAGTTCACTGTAAGTGTAACAACATATTGATAAGGGAAAAAAAGATTATGGATGGCGATCCAGCGATTTTTGTATACTGTGATGTGTAAACTGAGTGCTTGAACTATAGCTGGCATTGGTGCCATTGAATCCGTCAAGGCTGCCAGCGATATCTATGCTCCCGTCTCTGGCGAGATTGTCGATGTCAACAGCGCCTTGGCTGACGAACCCAGCCTGTTGAACAGCTCCCCTGAAGCTGATGGTAAGTGTCTCTTGGAAGTGACATCTATGGCGTAAGATGACGTTGATATACTTACAATTTTTGCTGCTGCTTTATTATCACAGGCTGGTTCGCCAAGATCAAGCTCGCCAACCACGACGAGCTCAAGGAATTGTTGGACGAAAGCGCTTACAAGGCTCTCTGCGAGGCTGAAGAACACTAGATTATATTTTGTAAACATATTTAAAACTAAAATAAATAACATCTCCATTCCATGATGCAACCTCATGCCATCCTTCATTCACAAGCAAATAAAAGCCACCAGTGAAAGAGTCTCCAGTGAAAGATTCAACGTACTTGCAGAGTACAGTTGTAACGGCGATTCGCCACTGACCTCCTTGTTGAAATACCAGCCTGTCCATAAACTCATGGCTAGTAAGCCTTTCCTTCTATTACAGCGTGGTCTTTTTAAATTGCTCGCGTAGTTACCCTGACTTTGTTCATGGTTTTCTCTTTCCTTTTCACTTGTTGCATAAGGATGGCCGGACCGCCTTATCAGACGTCCCGTCCAAATAAAAATTTTGGAGCCGCTGGTCTCCCTCGCAGAAAATTATAATCCCCATCATTTTGTATATCTCAGCCTCGGTATCGCGAAATTGGCTAACTCTAATTTGACGTTCGACGATTTATACGCAAAAGCCTACCAGCAGGCTTGTCAAGCGGTCCACTGGGACACGCTTGGCCACTATGAACAAGCCAAACAAAGTTATGACCGTGTCATTGAAGTAAGCCAAAAACCCAAATTCTGTTATCCCATGGATATCGAAGCTAACCTCTTCTGCATCCAGGCATTTTCCACGTTGCTCCGAGGTAAGAAACCAGCTTCTCACTTTGCATGTCAAAGTCTCTCAATAAACATAAAGTCAGCGACGGCCAGCTCAAACGAGACCAGCTCATTCAAAAGTTGAATGACTATCGTCACCGTTGCAATCAGTTGGACCGCTATATGAGTGCCAGTCAGGCCCCCGCAGCAGCCCATCCCGATGCTCAGCAACATCTTTTACACCCGTCCAGCCAATATACTCGCTATCCGCTACACCAACCACAGCTAGGAGAAGACGAAGATGTGGGCGAAACGCCTTTGGAACGCTCATCGTTGGATATTCTCTTGGAGAAAGCACAGGTAAATTTGGGAACACGGCAAGACAGTATCTATTAGATTCACATCAACATGGATGCAGTTTGCTCGAAATATGGGCGAGTTGAACGAGGAGAAAAATTACATTGATCATGCCGTGGAATATTACTCAGAAGCAGCGGAGTGCTTTCTGCGTGCCTTCAAAGGTAAGGCAACGTGCAAAATGCATTTGAAAATAGAGATGAAATCTCAACAATGGTACGTTAAGAGTTGGATCAGGATGACCCGGAGAAATCAGACATTCGTGAAAAGTTTACATGGGTGGTGGATAAAGCAGAAGAGTTGAAGGCCGCTCAAAAATCAAGCAGTATCGCGACCTCACCCACAGCAGGTAATCCCGTCATAGCTCAACAGTCTCGGAGACATGTTAACGTGTTGCTGTCCACTGTGATGGTCGAACAACAACTAGGAAAACATCGTTTATCCTCCACTACCTTGGATGATCCAGCGAGACTATCTCCGACGCGTGCTCGTGCTTCATCTGTATCGTCAGCAAAATTACGCTCTCGATCGCCATCGATTGGCTCCATAGATACCACCCATTCCATCACCAGTCCAGCCACCGAACATTCAATTACCAGCCATCGATTATCATCTACAGAAATTGATGTCTTGAAACATACCTCCAACGTCAACGAGAGAATATTTCTGCCGTGGATGGACGAGACCGATCTCAAGGAGAAGTTTTCCTTTACCCAGAACTTTATGTACGTGCATAGTTGAAGTAGTTATGGCTTCCTGGGTCTAATGTTCAAGTTGCAGCGACCCAGATGGTACACTCCGTCTATCCGACAAACAAATGGCAAACTTTGGCGGGTGGAAACGTCCAGCCGAATTTATGCGAAATCCGCAGTTGATAAAGTTAATATCCAGGTACAAGACATTGATCATTTAATTGATAGTACATGTTGCTAACAATGGGCGATGATCAACAGTACCAGCATCATTCAGGATGTTGTAACGGATTGTTCCTTTGTAGCATCTTTGTGCGTAGCTGCTGCTTACGAACGCAAGTTTGACAAGCAGGTAATCTCCGCTTGATAAGTCGTTGATGAACAGGTACTCAAAGCATGGTTTCTTTTTGTTAGCTTATAACCTCTTGTATATACCCTCAAAATAAGCAAGGCAAGCCTTGTTACAATCCAAATGGCAAATACGTAGTCAAGTTCATATATAATGGCATTGCGCGAAAAGTATGTTCACAATCTCACTTGCGGTTGATCTGTGTGCATAGCTAATGTGTTTGATTAGATCGGTTGGTTTATTCATGTCTGGAACAAAAACCCCATCATATTCATTAATGAGGTGCTTTGAATTACCAATAGTTGTGGACGATCTTTTACCCGTGTCTCGAGAAGGCACACTCATGTGCACGTTCTCTACGAACGCGGGTGAGCTGTGGCCGAGTATCATTGAAAAAGCGGCAAGTTACTTTATTACTGTGGAATCAAACTCACTTATCGATGATAACCTGCGAACGTTTTATTAGTATATGAAGTTGATGGGCGGTTACGATTTTCCCGGATCGTAAGTGAGAAAGAGGAATATTCGCACACAAACAACACGTCACTAATGAGACACATTATAAAGCAATTCCGGAATTGATCTATAGCAAGTATTCTCAATTTTCATCAGCCTGGGAATTATGTAATAATACTTTGTAGCTGTCTAACCGGCTGGATTCCTGAACATATTTTTATCCACGAGTAAGCATCTTAATTCATGAAACCTACTCGGCGAGAAATTCTTATTTTTTATGTTAATAGCCATCATTTCAATGCGGAAAAGATCTGGAATAGAATTCTGGATGGAGCTAAATATGGTATAGTGAGATTCATCCCATTCTACATTTCCATGAAAATAATGGACAGGGCATACTAGGTGATGTATTGGTGACTATTGCGACTGGCGAATTGACTGAAGCGGAAGCCGAAGAACTAGGATTGGTGCCAATGCACGCTTATGCAGTCATAGGTAAGCGTCAACCGAACCTCAAGCACACACACAAAAAAAAACAAAAAAAAAACATTGCTAAACGCCGAAGCAGACATCAAAACAGTGATGAATGTTCGTTTCATGCAAGTCAAAAATCCGTGGAGCCATAAACGCTGGCAAGGTCCATACAGCCACCTCGATACGGTCCGTTGGACTCCGGAATTGAAAGAAGCGCTGAATTACGATCCCTTTATTGCCGAGCAGAAAGATGATGGCATTTTCTGGATTAATTTCGATTCTGTATGTTCCAAATTTACTTCCATTCACCTCAATTGGAATCCTGAGCTTTTCACGCATCGTTGGGTATTACACTCGTAAGTAGTAAAACGTGACGTTTGCTTGAAGTGATACTAAATACCGATTTAGAATGTGGCCTGAGGATCTTGGTCCGAAAAAAGACATTTATAATCTCGGTAGATATGAAGTTGATGATTTCATGCCATGCAAAATGTCCTGATCCAACAACACGTAGGATACAATCCACAGTTCCATCTAACGGTCACCGTTCCGGACAAAAAACCGGCGGCTGTTTGGTTACTGCTTTCAAAGCATATCATGGTGACGGAAGAAAACACAGATTACATTACATTGCATGTCTATAACAGTACCGGGAAGGAGCGGATCTATTATCCCGGTCAACCATTCAAAGAAGTAAATATTGCGAACCTGCTTTTACTTGTCGTATTTTCAGTAACAGCTTTCTCTAGGGCACCTACGTGAATAGTCCTCACATCTTGGTGAGTTGGAGAGTCTTTCAAAGTTTGACGCTCTAGCTTATCAGATGGATTTTGCATTGTAGGTACGATTCAACGCGCCTCCTGGAACGAGCGATTGTACGATTGTGGTATCTCAGCATGAGAAAGCGCGATCGTTGTATTTCTCGCTGCGTGCCTATTCTTTGGCGCCCTTTATTCTTTCAGAAATACCTATGCGATATACCATTACAGAAAAGATCAAAGGACAATGGACGGAACAGACGGCCGGTGGTAACACGTCATCCCCCACCTATCTTCACAATCCGCAGTGGAAAATTACCGTTCCAGCACCGTATGCGGACGATCCATCCACGGAAGCCGGCATTTTACTCATGCTGGAGGCACCCAAATCGCTGGCTGTTCACCTATTATTGGTAGAAGGCGGTCAGCGAACATCCAGGTAAAATTAACCAGCTATAGCGGGATCATGGCGACGCTGACAATATAAGTTATCAGTGTTTCTGTTCGAGATATTGTGGCAGAATCGGGGGCTTACCGTCACGGCTTTTGCTATTGCGAGTTGCCGGTCATACAGCGTAAGTAATGCGGCAACATGCCAGCGATAACGAACAACTGACGCGACCTTTTGCAATAGCGGGGGACTATACTGTGGTAGCTTCCACTTTTGAGGCTGGTCTGTGTGAACAGTTCATATTAACCGTAGCGAGTATCAGCCGATTACAAATTGATCCGATTCCGGCTGAGGGGGCTGTAAGTGGCAAAATACATGACTTTTTTGTGATGTGCTACATGCATTGAACGAGCTGTTTAGGGAATGTTCAAAAAAGTCATTCGCGGTGAATGGTGAGAATTTGCTCAAAAAATGATGTAACGGTCCTTCTCACGGATAATAATCTGCAGGATCCAAGGATACAGCGCGATGGGGTGTCCTAGTTACGGCAATTATAGTCAGAATCCTCGATACCTACTGGAGATTCGAGAATTGACCAGTGTAAAGTACGTCACGTTCTGCATAAGGTTGAATGATACTCTGTGAATAATAATATTGCTGTAGGGTTCGCTTGCAGACAGACAAAATTGAACCGGTACCATCGATCAACGTGACCATCTATGAGAAAGATCCATCGGATCTCTTCGGCAACGAGGTGGCCACTTCAGGACCCTATACCAATGTTGCCCAGGTACGAGATGCAATTTTGTGAGAAGACAATAATTGTTTTGCTAACGGTGGGCTGTGGTACACGATAGGGTGTGGCGACAAAAGAAGTGGTTTTGAACCAAAACGAAACAGGTAAATAAGGAGCAAACCCAAGCAAGCGCCGCTTCAAACATTGGCTGATAAATTTTGCTAGGATACATCATGGTGTTCGCGACCCATAAAAAGGACATCTCTGGGAAATATAAAGCCACCATTTATAGCGATCGTCCCATCAATATAAGAAATGATCATTAGAATGATAAACAGGATGAGAAAAAGAAAAACAATTCGGGGTTTCTTCTATCGTGAGGGAAATAAGGTTACTTTGTCGCCGTCGATCTCAAAGATTGCACTTGAGATAACGCATATCGGCCGGTGGCAAAAAGAATGATGGTCAGGACAACGAGGTAACCAAGGGTTTGGAATAGGTTAAGCTGAGTCCAGTAGAGATAGAATAAATATTCAGTGGCGACCAACGTGCCAATGAAAGCAATAATGGACAAAGTTCGGACGGCTGACCCCGCGGTTAGACGATGAACGACCTTGGACGGTGTCACACCCACCGAGAACCACTAACAATCGAATAAGAAATAAAGTTACTGCAAGAAACATACAGAGTACTTACACCCGCCAAAAGGATGAGCCAAGGAGACAATGAGATGACAGTGAAGGTTTGAGAAAACCAAGCAGGCGGCGTATTGGTAGCGTCTCTGAAAACATGATGGATCTCGGGCTGGATAGCAAACACATCATCCTCACCGGCAGCCCATGCGGCAACCAGTAGAGAGAAGAACGCACTCGCAGCTAGAAATGTACGTGCCATGAGGAATGGTCCAGTGTCTGTACGCCAACACTTCTCACCAAAAGGAAGTGGGAAAACCCAAAGTTGGCGCCCGCATATGACAGTCACACCCGCTCACCCCAATGCAGAGGCGACATTGTGCCTTACCTTGTATGGAGTTTCAGCCGATAAGAACCTTACCCGCTAAGCCCAGGATGACAGTTTTCATCACATGCTATATTGGTCGAGAAAGAGACGCCAATCAGGGGATGCTTTGCGTGAGAATGGCAGGCACGTCACTTTTGGCAACGGTCGTAAATAAAAACTCAAACCACCACGCGCCTTCGGTTTGTTTCTCTCTTCTTTCTTTATTTTTTGTTTTTTTTTTCTTTCATTTACCATGACCAAACCAGAGGAAGTCCCCACTTTGGAGACGATCAATGAATTTCTTCGCGATGATACACGTGTCAAGCTGGCCGTGGTGGATATTGACGGTGTCCTGAGAGGCAAGATCATGCACAAAACGAAGTTTCTGAACATCGTTGAGGAAGGCTTCGGTAAGCGTCGATACCTAAAAAAAAATGGGAGCAATGACAACAATATATTTACAAAGACGTGTAGGTTTCTGCTCCGTGGTTCACGGATGGGATATCGAAGATCAACTGTATACCCAGGAAATCGAATTTTCTGGTAAAGAAGCTCCGTACTTTGACTTTATTGCCAAGATCGATCTTTCTTCCTTCAGAAGAATCCCATGGGAAAACAATGTTCCCTTCTTCCTCGTCTCCCTCGTGCATCCCAAAACCAGAGAACCTCTTTACTGCTGCCCTCGCACGCTCCTGGAAAGCGCGTGTGATGATTTGATGAATACCTATGGCTATACTGCTTACTGTGGTACCGAGTTTGAATTCTTTTGCTTCAAAGGTGAGTTGTTGAATGATTGGGAAACCTCATGTTGAATTCATGGTTCTCATCGTTCTTTATTAGAAACACCCGAGGCGTTGAAGGAAAAGGGTTTCACCAACCTCAACCCTTTGACAGTGGGCATGTGCGGTTACTCAATTTTACGCCCAACGGACAATCAAGAGTTTTACTACAATGCATTTGATTGGTTGCGAGAATTCAGAGTGGATATTGAAAGTTGGCATTCCGAAACTGGTCCTGGCGTTTTCGAAGCGGCATTGGCCTACGTCGATGCGCGCGAAGCTGGTGATCGCGCCGCGCTTTTCAAAACGTCCATGAAACAGATCGCCAGAAAACATGGGTTTATGGCCTCCTTTATGGCCAAGCCATATCAAGACCTTCCCGGTTGCTCCGGTCACACGCATTTCAGTTTGAAGGACAAGAACGGACGCAATGTATTTGCGATATGGGATAAATCGGAAGAAAGCGAGATCCCGGGAGTGAGCAAAACCATGTACCATTTCCTGGCTGGGTTATTACGTGGCCTTCCCAGTATCATGGCCATCTTGGCACCTACCGTAAACAGGTAAACATCCCAGCATAGCAGGCTTATGGTAGCGCCATCTTACACACTTGAAAAAAAAATAGCTACAAGCGTTTAGTTGAACGTTTCTGGGCTCCCATTACGGTTTCCTGGGGTATCGATAACAGACGAGGGGCGGTTCGTATCATTGTACCACCAGCCTCATCACCCAACGGTGCGCGTATGGAAGTGGTAGGTCACCAGAGAGACAGGTGTTGGATTCTTGGGAAAGAAAGCTCGGAACTAACAGTGGCTATTAGCGCGTGCCTGGATCCGATATCAATGCACATCTTGTATATGCTGCCGTGTTAAAATGTGGCTATTGGGGCATCCGTACATCGCAGACAATGCCTATTGGACCATTGAGCGACAAGGTTGATCTGGACACGCAATCAGGAGAGAAATTGGCGCGTACATTACAAGAGGCGACAGCTGCAATGGAAGCGAAAGGATCGGTAGCCCGGGAAGTATTAGGAGATGATTTCGTGAATCACTTCGTAAAGACCCGTCGACACGAATGGACGGAATGGGTGAATGCGGTTACGGACTATGAACGCAAACGATACATGGAGCTGATATAATGCACCAAATAATCTGTGTGCAATGATCCGTTCGGAGGATGACACTATAAGGAAAACATAATTACTAAAAACGACATGGCCCCAATATGGAATGTATTTCAATTTCATCAAAAAGATTTTATATCACTTTGAAGTTTTTTTTTTTTCTTGACATGTGCTGTTTATCGATCAAATCATTCAAGTTGCTTTTACTACCATTGCTTGTTACGTGATACCGTGTAAGCCATCTCTTTAATAATGAAGGATACAAAGTTCAGCCGTTCACACCACCATGTAACCTTTCATTTTTTACCATTGTGCGTAGCCCGAGAAATTAAAAAATTGATAACCGCTTTGTGATACCAGGTGCGACCATCTGTTTTTGGAATTCATTAGCGAACATCATATTTTCACGTCGAGCAAGATATTAGGTCAGTGTTTTTCAGGCGAATAGAACACGATCGATCGTTTGATCTCCTCTTTCGGAATAGATTAATTGCTGTGGAGTTGATCTTTTTATGGATCCTAAAAGTATGGTCGATGAATGGTTGACAAATAAAAGATCCAAAATTGGCATCTTGTCATCCGACAGGTCTGGACTTTCTCGCATAAAATATTCCAGCTTATGCGCATGAAAGTAAGCAGGATGAAGCGCGGTCCAAACATATATCTGTCTATGCATTAGACCATTTAGATTTTCTTTACACATCTGAAAATGTGAACTATCTTATTCTATACTATATTATTCCTGCCTAACCAGAGATGAGTTATCATTATAACAGTTGTGATATCCATGCTAATCAGATGCTATGTGATGATGCCACATTGTGAAGTATCAGCTGTGTGATTTCTAAAATAAATACCAGAGATTAAAATTCAACGCCCATTTATAATACTTATAAGGAACCGATGAACACAATGAAAAACCCAGATGCACAAAGTACTCCATTGTTTTTGTTTTCATTGCTGGATTCCACTTAACATACGATACTCCACGGCAGATAAATATTATCTCATAGAAGCAGCATTTTTCCATGACAGCATACATAAACAATACGTAAGTTGCTCTGGTCTTGCCGAAATAAAGCTGTCCCATGTCACTGGTGCCTTAAAAAATATGCTTGAACTTCGTGCATTTGGAGAACAATACATAAGAATTTGGCTTATCATACGCTCGATGAAAAAAAGTATTGACTGACGGAAAGGGGAATTTAATCAAACACGTCAACTCGAACGTTTCCTTGGTCGTCTACGGTAAAAAAAAAGAAGCAGACTCTGCCGGATGTCTCCTTAGCAATGAAATGATTGACGGTGTAAATAACATGGAAAGCTGAAAAAACCGATAGACCACTGCATAACATGACAACTAGTCCATGACGATGATTAAATATTCAATCACTGTACGTACTATACGCCACAAGTAATTGGGATACCCATTTACTTTTGTATTTTTTTATCACTTTTTACTCGATTGATTCTTTATTTATTGCCCATTTCGATTGAGCAGTGAACTCACTTTGATATATAGGACAGTTTTCCCTACTTGGGTCTTCTTTAACACATTAACAGCACTGTCGATAACCCACGCACAACTTTGTAAATAGGCTCAAAGTTTAAGTAAAGGTTGGATCTCTGTATGCTATCTCTGTATGCGAATTGCGAGCAAAATAGGTATTAGATTTTTTATTTGCAGATACATGTGTAGCGGTTAAATCTTGGACTTTACTATGTCTTTTGGAGGATAACACTAGATTATGAAGCGTACACGAGAATACAATAGTCAAGGTATAAATATAAATCGACGCGTGACGCAAGTACAGTATAGACATTGAATGGGTGTGCAGTTAAAGAACAAGTCGTTGAAATACAGTATGAGAGAAGATGAACAATGCAGGAGCGATAATATCAGATATCAGGACCAAGGCGGCGGCGTTGTCATTTAGATTTCAAAAGGCTGCATGATTTCCTACTGTGACCGTACTGCACGAGCAGAAAGCAAACATATCAGAAGGCAATCACTGGCATAAACGGGGAATGGTCACGGTTACTGTACCTGTCCACAATGATCGCTATTACAAATAGTGATTTCAGTTTAAGAAACGTGCCAAGACCATATCGCTTTGCGGCTAATCTTGAAAAACTTACCACTGACCTCCATCAAGATTTAACGGTTTCACGGGTGGAGCCATATTCCGGAAATTTGAAAATGGACAAATTGACGGAAAAAGTGTGGTTTTATATAATCGATTCAACGCCTGTCAAAAAGTTTAGACCAGGATTCTAATTTCATTGTTTGCTATTCTGTGGTTTTGGTTTCCGGATGCTTGTATACGGAAGCTTTCCCTTTTGCGCATTGATTAAGCCATTTCTGGAAGCAAGTGTTGCAGTCAAACGCATCATGTTTCAGAAATGGAGTGCTTGTGGCGCCAAGCTTGTCAAGGCCACACGGAAAAATTGGATGCTTTAAATTTTTTGATGTGACATTGCCCCCTCATCGAGGATGAGCCATCACACAAAAAAACTCAAAGTTTCTTTTAAGCGCCATTGGATGATACTTAAACATGCCATTTGACCCTCAAAGTCTAATTTTTTTTCTGCATTGACTTTGCGTTTCTTTCCGTGCTGGAAGCTCACGTGCATTCGTTCTCATATAAACGCTAATCTATCCTGAAAGAACCTAATTGCTTCAATTAATTCTCATAAATAGATATGCTTAAACTATCTGTCAACGCGAACATATAGAACAAACTACGGGTTTCCTCAATTCACGGCTTCTTTGATTTTGCATTTCATTCATTCAAGCGCCACAAAAGAAAACAAAAATACAATTCCATGGTGACATCTTTCTCAGCCATTTGGTCGCAGGGTAGTCGTAACCACAACGAATTTGCCAAGAAGCGTGTTACAGAAGCTTGTATTTACGACCCAGCGGCGGAAAGAGCGGTGGTGAAACGTTTGGACAAACGTCTGTTGTTGTTTGCCATGTTTGGAAACATGGTCAAGACGTTGGATAACACAAACTTGGGTACCGTAACTTGTAGCCTAGCAATCGATGTATGGAAACTCATTCTGTTATAAAGCCAGTGCATTTATTAGCGGTATGGAAGAGGAATTGCAAGTGACTGGACTGGAATACAACTGGATGGGGGTCGCGTTCATGATCGGATATTTGCTGTAAGCTACCTATTACATCATTGTGGGTGTGACAAACGAACTAGAAGCGATCATCCATAGAATGCAAATCCCGTCCAATTTGTTACTGTCGAGAGTTCGACCGTCGGTTTACCTTCCCTGTCTGGAAATGTTGTGGTGCGTTCTTACGTTAGCGATGGCTTGTGCCCAGTCGGTGCGCTCCGTGTTGTGCATTCGCTTGCTCCTCGGGTTGGCAGAAGCAGGATTTTACCCAGGGGTAAAGTAGCTTGTCCATGGGCAAGGAACAAGTGGCGTTATCTCTAACGTCTTATTGTAGATCATTTTTCTCATAGGAACCTGGTACACCAAACGCGAGCTTGGCAAACGGCTGGCGCTGCTGAATATTTGTGGATCGTTGGGTAGCGGTTTGAGTGGTGTGATACAAGCGTTCATGCTGAAAACTATGGATGGTGTGTGGAATATCAGTGGATGGCGCTGGATGTTTTTCTTTGATGCTACCATTACTTTTATCTTGGCACTGGTGGGTTATCATGTTTTACCGGATTACCCAAATAACACGGCCTGGTTGAGCAAATCGGTAAGATATCGGAATTTTGGCTCGCTTAACTATTGAGCTGAGTCGGTTGGATCAGGAACAAGCCATTGCCACAGGACGAACAGAAAAAGATGGAAAAGAGTTCAAGCGTAACGGACAGTTTCTTGCCCCTTTGAAGAAATTATACAGTAATCACTACTTGTATCTTTTCATGGTTGGTTGGGCGTCTCTTCATATTGCGTTGGGAGCTTGCACAGTGCTCGGAATTGTTTCAAAAAAGCTGGGATACGGGGCGGTAACAGCCAACTTACTGGGCGGGGTAAGTCATCTCGATCCACCTATTCACGCAGACAGTCTATTATTCATACCAAAGTATTACAGCCTGATACGCTTATTACAATGATAGCTGGGGTTTGCAACGGCTTCTCTAGCGATTACTTTCAAACAAGAATCTGGTAAAAAAACAAACATCCAGAAGTACGATACTGTCACATCATCTTGCTCACCAACAAAAAACAGGTGCATCTTGATTCCGGCGACTGTGGGCTTGATCGGATGTTGGTAATATATCAAATGGTTCTCCGATACAGGTGAAGTACGGCTGATGATCGAAACTATAGTATGCTGTCTGTGTTTGTCCAGCCGTTTGGACTACTGTACTTTGGCTTCATTTTAACGCATGCCGGTCTTGGTTGCGTGTCTTCGGTAAGCGGATTTTCTGTTATTGCTGGCTATTTTTTCTATTAAATTATACGAACGCTCAAATGATGCGAAATTGCTAGATCATCATGACCTATGCCACCGAGACGATATCCAAGAATGCAGACATACGTGCAATGGCCATAGCGATAATGAATACTTCGTCTTCCTCGATGTGGCTGTGGACTCCGCTCGTGTTATGGCCCGTTACTGGTAAGCATCCATCCGAGTGGATACACCCGCTATTTATTCTCATTACTGAATTAAATTCATGACAGATGCCCCTTACTACCGTATGTTCGCGATGTTGATTCTCGATGATACGTAAATGAACCGGGGCTAATTGACAGTTTTAGACACGGGATTTACGGCTAGTGCTGGCTTTATCCTTTTATTCCTACTTTCGATGACCACGGTGCATTATTTCAAACTACTAGAAAGCAAAAATGCGAGTTATGATGATACAGCCATTCCGCTCTTATCATGTGATGGGGAGACTTTTCTACAGAGCGACAGTCATCCACGGTTGCCGCATACCAAAACCACGGATATTTTGAGTCATCACCGTAGCAACAAACTTCCACTATTCCGTAAAAACGATTCGCTTATCATGGGGAACCTAACGTGATGAAATGGCGTTGTATATCTATGTATTAACTCGATAAAAATTTCACGATACTCATGTTCCGTGTATACGATAAATTATCAAACTGATGGATTGGGGTGGTTGGATGAGGAAGAAGAGGAGGCTTCGTTGGTGAGATAGAATTCGTTACAAATCGATCGCTTTGATCCTGAATAGTCATCATCATCATCTTCGTCTGGCGCACGTCGTCTTCTGTGCTGTTGGTATGAAGGGTCGTAGGATGTATTTTGGGAGTCACTTTTCCGTGCTTGGTAAATAGGCTCATATTCCTGCATAACATAGTTGGTTAGTGATACCCGCAAATCGCAAGTGATCTGTCACACTTTTCATGCCAGTATTTCGCCTAGTTACCTTTAATTGGCTCTTGAATCCGTCGTTGGGATTAATGCACAACCGTTTGCTCTGCACAAAGTGGTAGGCGTCCGTTGCATCGAGATTAAACGTTTCCATGATGTAAGCGATGACAAAAGTTGGACTGCGCGACATACCACCGTTACAGCAGACGAGAACGTGACCGCCTGCAACTAGTGCATCATTGATCAACGCCGTCACCATAGGGAATATTTGAATCAAATTTTGAAGATTGGAATCGTTGGTTTCAAAAGCAGTAAATTGAAATAGTTTTGATATTTGATCAGTACGGAAAAGGTTGGCTTCACGATTATCCATCAAACACACGATATGGGTAATACCGAAAGCGTATAAATGGGGTACGTCACGACAGCAGGAAAATGGCCCAAGAAATAGACCCGGCTGTTGTGTGCCACCACAGCATTTTTTGCATAAAAATTAAACACGGTGCTTGACGACAGAGAGCGATATGAGGCTCAGGCGCTAAAAGTACTTACAAGGATCTCCTGCATTTCTCTTCGCATTTCGTACCGCCAGTCTTCGACATTACACTTGACGCCTGTGGTTACAAAATACCCCTTGTCTATGCGATCATAACCTGGTGGCAATTGAGAGCCCATACTTTTTCTGAGGGCGGTACCAAGGAACGAACTGTAGAAAACAAGTAAAAGATTTTGGTTTCCGAGGCATGGGCGGATAAATTCCTCACCAAGGGGAATATGGATACATTACATGTTGGACCTGAATGTTGGTTCTTTTAAAAAAAAGGGTCTTGTTCGGAAGCGGAAAAAGTTCAGAAAAAAAGACAAAAATAAAAAATGCAGAAAAGAGAGGGTGGTGTTTTACGGTCATGAATGAGGTTGATGAATTTTTGCATGTGTGCAACCATGACGGACCTTGAGCTTCCGTTGTTTTTCCCAGTGTTTTCCTTCCCCAAGGTCGCTCACCATATTACACAGTTACGGTTCCAAAGAGTAACAGCTCATGCATCATAACCTGGCACAAACATCAGCCTCCGACACAAGCATACCATCCATTCTCTACCACAGCAGACACTCCGCTCACGAACCCAACGGTCTCATTCATAACGAAGTAAAAACCACGCCATCCGAACTACTCACAGATTACCCGCAGGAAGTCACTTGGTTGTTCTTTCGCGAAAACCGATGGACACCATTCCAAAGCGATAATCATTACAAGATTGAGCAGGTATTTACTTTAGGAGGTAAGTAACCTTGCTACTGCAAAAATTCCATCGATTATATTTGCCTAAATCAGGAACCCTGTTTCTAGGCATTTACGTCGACATAAAAGGTACAGTAAAAAAATTTAGTGTAGACTGAGCGTGATTTACATCATGTTAAAGATCTACTTGTCTAGACCACAATTTCCCGCAACTGAAAAGCATACGAGTATTTCCAACACGGTTTTATCTATCATACCTTGGCATGAAATACAGACTAAGCTGCATTATTCAAGCGTGATAATTTTTCCCTCCATGTTATCTGCAGAACGTCCGTTAGAATATCACAGCATCATCGTTTTCTACGATCAGCCGGTCTGTTGCCCCTTGATCGCTTTTTTTTTTCCTTCTCTAATCAACCACTTGCATTGTTTTTGCATGAATATGTGATGAGCTTTGGCTTTTATAATATAAACAGGAAAAGGGGGAAGCATGAACGTTACATTGAAGCCAAAAAGTGGCAATTATGGGTTTTGGATCGGTGGACACAGAATACCAGCAAATGCCGAGTTGAGGGCTCGTTGGTACGCAAATCTCGGCGCATATCCTCCAGCTCGAGCTGCCTTGTTCCCATTAAGATAATCCGTCGCGCTAAAAGATTATTTCAAGATAGACATCAGCATTCGACATCATATTGATATGGATCACAGGAAATACGTACGCGTCACTGTAATTTTCCCGAACTTCGAATCCGCAGGAATAATCGTACTCCAAGCCAAAAGGATCAAAATTAGCTAGTTCAGCCTCTTTCATTTCGGTATCAGTATCCATTGCTGCGATCAGCCATGAGGGCATATTCAGTCGCGGAGATGGTGTGTTGCTCTCCGACTGCTGCCGTAATGCTGATGATCGTTTCAAAGCCGTCGCTCGTGTGGCTAACACCGCTTGTGCCGATTTATTGGAGGTGGCCTGTGTGATTGCAGCATGTTTAGCTAGTCGTTCATTTTTGCTCCCAACTGTTGGAAATACTCACTAGTTCTTTGATAAGTTCCGCTTTCTCCAATTCCTTTTCTCTTCGCTCTTCTTCTAGTTGTCGCAGATAATCCTCTCGTTTCTGCTCTCTTTCCTGCTTTTCAAGCTCGTCTTGGTAAGAACTGTATCGTTGCTCGTTTGCCTAGAAACAGCCGAGAATTTGGGTTAATATGACTCCTACTTTTATCCAATCATCCCGACATCAATGAATCTTACTAATCGTGCTTGATTTTCTGCAATGCTTTCTTTGTTCTCGAGCTCGTATGCGGTAATTCGAGCTTCGGTTTCGGCGACATCCACTTCGTTCATGAGGTTGAAAGCTAGTTTTGTTCTTCGTGAATCAAATATTGTAAAGATATACACAGGTTGATCAAATCACTTACTTATATCTTCGACCATCTCTAAATAATCGTTGTAGAGTCGCAGACTGGGAAAATCTTCGGGCCGCTTATTGAACCTACACAGATCGAAGCTTTCCTGTTTAGTTGAAGTGTACCCTGTGCACGTTTTTTGGCGATCATACACTTTTCCAACCCGTTTTCGTATCCGAACTTCCTTTTCCACAGTGAGATCTTCGAAGATTTGGGACATGAACTGATTTTTGCGCAACACTTGATGACAAAGCGGACATGGCGCGGGACCAGCACTGAACAACCGATCAATGCACGATTCGCACCTAACCATTTAACAGCGACGGTGAGCCAGGCGAATCACATAGAGATTTAGTCAAACGTACATTTTATGAAAACATGGCGATACTAAGAGTTTCAGATTGGGAGTAAGGTATTTGTCACTCTTACATACGGGGCACTGAGCGTCTTCTTCCTAATGCACGTCTTTTAGTACCGGCTGCGGCACACGACGAGAAGAAGTTGGGTTTCTTATACGTACCTGGTAGGATACAACCGAAGAACCTGTTCGGCCAATCATGAGTGTTTGACTGCGTAATGTACCGTCAGCCATGATGAATTAACAATGGAACGAGAAGCAAAAGAGTGGATAAAAAAACCCGTCTGCATGACTATCCAATGCCCTCAGTTACAAATTGGCGAATTTCCCATTTTCAAAAGCAGTCATATAACTTCCAAAGGCCGTCTGCTGCCATTGCCGAAGGAAAACCGTTCTTCACCCTCTTCATAATTATCCATCATGTCCATGTTAAATAAGCTCAAAGAGACACAGAAAAATCCGGTCTTTTTAGACGACGATGAGGATATCGACATTGACAATATGGATTTTCCTTTACCAAGCGAAGTGAACGAAGCACCAGCACGTAGTTCATATGTTTCTCCTCCCGCCGAATCATCCTCTTCATCCATTGCTGTAGCCACGGGTCCTCAAGGTGTACGACGTATGGATCCTTCAGAGTATAAAGAGTAAGACTTTTTAACAGTTGTTGAGTACTTGTATGTGTGTGGTTCTCAATGCAGCATGGTATATAGTTGGGTCTGTGTGTACCCTTGTTACATTGACAGTGACAAGTCTTGGAAAGAAGGTCGCAAAATCGCAAAAGAAAAGGCAGTCAAGAACCCTCATGCATATCATATGGCATTGGCAGTTCAGCAACTGGGTTTATCCGTTGTTTACGAGGTACCTAGGTTGACTGATTATTATGCTGGTTGACTTGTTTTAACATGTGTCTCTTTCTACTTTTGCAGGGCAAGAAACACCCTCGTGATTGGGGCAACCCGGGCCGTGTTCGCGTACAAATCAAGGCTGCAAACAACTTTTATATCAACCAAAGAATCACTTCTCGTAAGCGTATACGCCATCCATGGAAATGAATAACGATGACTGATTTGTCGTGTTTAATAGGCAAGGACTTATTTAACGCCATCGCTGAGAAATTACCAAAGGTGCAGAAGGAAAGCGAATTACCAAAGAGCATCCTGTCACCATTGGCCCGTTTGAGCGAAGTTGAAGCCGTGGTGGATGAACAGCGCAAGGCTCAAGGTCTCCCCACTTTGGCCGAGATGAATGCTAATATGCCCTCCCCCACCATCCCCGCGAAACCAAAGAAACAAAAGATCAAATACGTTCGTGGATAGACACTGTTACCGAGTAGGATTTTATCAAGACGCATGGCAAATGATCCGTGGTGATACTCGTCTACCACAAGTCGCGAAAGCGATTAGACTAGTTCTTTTCGGAGGAAAAGAATAAAAATTTGGAAGAAGTCTATCTACTTTATTCTCCAATCGCACCATTATCGCGCAGAGAACGCACACTTTCTTGCGTATATCCTAGCACATCGGTAAGAATCTCATTTGTGTGGGCTCCAAGCACAGGGGGCGGAAGTCGGATCGTCGGCTTGAAGTCGCTGAATTTTACAGGTGGCCCTACCAGTGAAATGCATGTTAAAAATCGTCCTCATCTGTATCAACCAAGTTTCAGCGTTCGAGCTTGTCCAAACCGTACCAACAAGCTTTATTTTTCCAGCTCTTTCATGCTCCACTTCCTGGACTAAACCGCGTGCCATGAGTTGAGGATGTTCAAACGTTTGTTGGATGTTATTGATGGGAGCAAAGGGGAAGCCGCCTCCGTTGAGTTGTTCAAGCCAATAAGATGAGTCTTCCTGGGTTAGTCGATCTTCCAATGCCTGAATCAGTTCTACACGGTGACGCACACGATCTACGTTGGTCTTGAACCGGGTATCTTGCAAAAGATGCTCCATGCCCATGCGTTGGCACAGTTTGGCAAACTGACCATCGTTTCCTGCTCCAATCATGACAAACGAATCTCTTGTAGGCATCACTTGGTAAGGAACAATGGAAGGATGCGATGTACCCATACGCTGTGCTTCTTTGCCACCAATCAGATAATTGGATGCGATATTTGCCAATGAAGCTACTTGGGATTCAAGTAATGAGCAATCAATTCGTTGACCACGACCTGTGATGCCACGTTTGATCAGCGCAGCTAAAATAGAGCTCTGTGCATATAAACCGGTAGTCAAATCTAGTGCATACAAAAAAAAGGACAATGAATGAAAAATGATCTCGTGTTTTAATAGCGCTCTGAGGATGTGTTTTTTACCAGTAATTGCGACGCCCACTTTGACTGGCTTTCCGTCTGGTTCACCAGTGATATGCATCAGACCAGCTTCTGCCTGCAGAAAGTGATCCTCTCGTTAATATTTGGAAGGCCGATGATGCTTTACTGCTGAGATATCCTGATTGTGTGTCTGCGACCATTTTCTTTTTTCCAGAGTCTTACCTCAATGATCACATCATATCCCGGTTTATCTGCATAGGGACCGTCCTGACCGTAACCTGTTACACCTTTTTGTCAAGACTCATTGTTTGGTGAAAGTGACAATTTTTCGCGCTTACCGGTAATCGAAGCATAGATCAACCGAGGGTTAATCTTGATTAGATCTTCATAACCGAGCTTCATGGAGGCCAATTTGCCGGGAAGATAGTTCTCCACCAGCACATCACAGTGCTTGACAAGATCATAGATAATTTGTCGACCACCCTCTGTTTTCATATTTACTGTAACTGACTTTTTGTTACGATTGACACATAAAAAGTATGCAGACTCGGGACGTTGTTTATCGGTGGCATCCTTATTCTCTGCAAACGGGGGTCCCCAAGCTCGTGTATCATCGCCGCCCTTTGGATTTTCTATTTTGATCACCTCGGCGCTATTGAACGTCAGCACCATCAAACGTATGGCTTTGCCTATGGATTACTCCTTTACCCCAAGTCGCCAAGCATCATGGTGCAATACGGTCCAGCTACGAAACGGTTTCAGAGCGCATTGTTCGAGTATAATAAAGCGTTTCAGTCGTACCTAATACTCGCGTTAAATCCAGCACGCGAATGCCGTCCAGAGGTCCTTCAATGAATGGTTCCGAAGGGAGATTACGGAAGTAGACATGAGTAGTTGAAAACTTGCGAGCTATACAAGGCCTCGCCTGTCTACAAACGCCAAACAAAGAACGGGAGATAAGAAACATAACAGGTCAACGAAACGACATATTAATGTGGGTTGCGCCTTTATCAAGCATTGACTTTGATAAATCGCTAAAATGTTTCCCCGATCAATTTTTCCCACCCTTGACTAAGGCGTCCCTCATTGGCAAGTATTTTTTTAAATTGCTGACTTGAGTGTCATGTATCTTTCATCTTTTTCAACTAAAGGAAAGAAAAATCCATATTTTTCATTTATTCAAGTAATGTAAAATTTTCAGTTATGTTGTATAAACTACATCTTTTTTTATGTACAGGGAGCAAACTGAGGGAACAACTCGGGAACACTGCCGTGCTGCTTGAAATACTTGACTGCATTTTGCGCCGTTTCAGCGACGTTTTCAGCCGTGATCTTGAATTTCTTGTAGACATCTGTGAACTGACCAGAGTCACCAAAAGTAACCATGCCAACTTGAGCGTGAGAATACTTTTGCCAGCCAAAGGTACTCAGGGCCTCAACGGAGACCACGGGAACGCCCTTGAGCAACACAGATTGTCTGTATTCGAGAGACTGTTCATCGAACAATTCGGTACAAGGCATGGAGACAAGACGAGCCTTGAGACCGGCCTTGCGCAGAAGACCAACACCGTCTCTGGCGATCATGACTTCAGAACCAGTGGCGACAATAATGACGTCGGGGTTTTCGTCAGACTCGGGTTCGAGAACGTAGCCACCCTTGCGGACAGCTTCAATCGATGAACCCTTGAGCTGGGGAAGATTCTGGCGCGACAAAGCCAAGACGGAGGGATGATCGCTGCGTTCCAAGGCCACGAGATAGGTACCGGAAGTTTCGTTACCATCGGCGGGACGGAATGTGTACATATTAGGAGTGGCACGCGTAAGAGCCAAAGTTTCAATAGGCTGGTGGGTAGGACCGTCTTCTCCCAAACCGATGGAATCGTGAGTCATGATGTAGAGAACACGAAGCTTGGACAAGGCACTCAGACGAGCAGCACCCCAAGCATAACTGTAAATGATCCAAGAATCAAATCAGTCAACCACGGTTTTGCATTATTCCTTCTTCGTCGCACCACTACTTACGTCAAGAAATTCAAAAAGGTACCGCCGAATGGAATCAAACCCTGATAAGCAGCGATACCGTTCATAATGGCACTCATACCATGTTCACGGATACCGTAGCGAAGGTAACGACCTCCATAGTTTCCAAGCTTGGTGCTCGGCTAATTCAAAAGGATGTATGAGATGTTGTTGGTTTACCATCGTTGTTAGGGAAAAGAAATTATGTCACTTACGGGTTGGAAATCGACAGCTGTCTTCCATCGGGTGTTATTGGAACCGGTCAAATCGGCTGAGCCACCGATCAATTCAGGAATGACATCGGCCAACTTGTTGATGACAGCTTCGGACAACTTGCGAGAAGCGATGGCATCATCGTCGGGAGTGTATTTGGGCAAAGCCTTTTGCCATCCGTCGGGAAGCTTACCAGCTAAACGACGCTTCAGTTCCTTGCCCTCGTCGGGGAATTCCTTGCAGTATTTTTCGACAAGGTCATTCCAGGCCTTTTCGGCCTTGGCATTCTCCTCAGCGCGCTTGTGGAAGTGTTCATAGACTTGTTGGGGAACGACGAATTTCTCATCGGGGTTGAAACCAAACTTCTTCTTCAACTGCTTGATATCGTCTTCCGAGAGGGGGCTACCGTGGGTCTTTTCCTCACCCTGCAACAACGAGCCGTAACCAATGGTGGTGCGGACCTTGATAAGCGAGGGCTTGTCTTGGACCTTCTTGGCAGCTTCGATGGCTTTCTTAATGGCGTTGAGGTCGCTATCACCATCATCGACGACTTGCACGTGCCAACCGTAGGCTTCGAAACGTTTAACCACGTCTTCAGTGAAGGAAACAGCCGTATCACCATCAATAGTGATATGATTATCATCATAAAGCGCAATCAATTTGCCCAATTGCAAATGACTTGAAGTGATCATGGTAAGTCATGGGCTTAAAATATAGGTTTCCTTTTTAGATATCTTACCCTGCAAGGGAACAAGCTTCAGACTGGACACCTTCCTGCATACAACCATCACCCAGGATACAGTATGTGTAGTTGTTAAAGATCTCATAGTTGGGTTTGTTAAAGGTAGCGGCCATGTTTTCTTCAGCGATAGCCAAGCCAATAGCATTGGCAATACCTAATTATCACAAAAAGTAGAGTCCGGTCAGTCACTGAAACCTTTTTGCGCCACAGATGCTTTTCTCAATTACCTTGACCAAGAGGACCGGTGGTCACTTCGATGCCTTCGGTATGACCGCGCTCAGGATGACCAGGGGTGCTGCAGCAAATTTTCTTTAGTTATATGTAGTAATGTCAAAAGTTTTGAAGTCCTTACCAGCTACCGACTTGACGGAAGTTCTTCAAGTCGTCCATGCTAAGCTTGAAGCCCATCAAGTGGAGGAGAATGTACTGAAGGACACAAGCGTGACCATTGGACAAGACAAAGCGGTCTCTGTTAGCCCAATGGGCATTATGAGGAGTCACTTTCACAAAGTCACTGAAGAGGACTTGAGCCATGGGCGCGCAACCCATAGGAGCGCCTAATTTGCAAATGAACGTTCATGCATTAGAGATAAGCCTGCAGAACGCGTCATCTTTTTTTTATGAAAATATTATTATACCTGGATGACCAGAGTTAGCAGCCCTCACGACATCAGCCGCGAGTGTGCGAATAGTGTTGATGCACAACGTGTTAAGATCTGAATTGCCCATAGTATATTATGTAGAGTGAAGAAAAAGAAATAAAAGTACAAAAAGGTTGCGATGGAAAGCAAAGCAAAAATATACGCGCTATGCAAGGGTTCGACTTCTGGTTTCGGGCGGAGAAAGACCCTTGAGGTTTAGACTATGTTTCATATTTGGAGTGCATTACAATAAGATGATTCATCACCAGTTTCCATTTTTAAATCTCCATGACGATTATCTCATCCTCTGTCAGCACCATCAAAAGCCGGTCCAGGATCAATTGAGCCCCAATAACATCGGTAGCATGGCCTTGGGTCAAGTCCACCAATGTTTGCCTTTCCACATTGTTTTTCTCGCCGCTTCGATAATAGATGTAAGCATTTCGCGTACTTTCAACGATAGTCACAAATTGGTTCAATAAATCATAATGAATAAACCGACTGTCCCGCTTGGAAGCTTGCACGAAAGCAAATGCGTTGAATGTAGCAATATGCTTTGCCTTCAACTCTTCATCTTCGAAATTGAGGGCGTACACGGTACCATCGACGTCGTCTTTGACACAAAACGTAGGTAGAACGCGATGATGTCGATGGGTATCGAAGGAACGACATATCCATTCATTATTGCCAGATGAGATCTCGTCGACCTTTTGTCCATGTCGGTTATAAACGACAAATAAGACAGGTTCGCGCCCTTCGTCAATATCCTCATCCATGTCGGTGGCTGCCGGGTGTTGCATCGCTTGCACAAACGCAGTCGTCGGAGGATTTTCTTCGTCAACATCTGATGTAAATTTTTCCAGTCGTTCGGCAATGGTTTGTAAACGGCTGGGATCCACCTTTTCAAGGTTGCCATCATCCATTTCAAATACATGCGGCCATCGTGTGTGCTCATCATGTTTAGCCAGAGAAACCGTGAGCTTTCCTGCAGTGGAATCAATTGTCCACGTACTTTCGTCAGGTCGAATCGCGCTCCACAACTTGCGAAACGGGTACGAAAGTGTAAAATTCTTTTCTTGGACGATTAAGCTGAGATGATCACGCGTGAAGTTACATGTCACGGCGTTCTTTGACACCCCCACTGGTATAGCAAATTCCATCGAAATTTCAGAGTCGTCTTGCATCCATTCATATGGAGCAACCCCATCGGTTTTACACACCGGTTCCATTTCCACGTCAGCATCGGTCGCTAATCCTCTTATTGTTTCATATCGCACTTCGCTGCCCAGAATACAATGATCTCCGTCGTTGGTGATGGCGTGATAGACGGGTACTTCAGGTCCTTGCTGAATGTGCAGCGTAGTGAGTTTGGATTCATAAACACCATCGGCGCGTCGAACGGACGACGCGTTGGGAAGATCCATTTCGAGCGTGGCAATGTTGAAAACAGTCTTTGTTCCGCTAGCCCGGCTGTGGACGATCATGACGATTTTTTCCTTGATGATTTTAGCTGATAAGAGAACGCAAGGAACAGGGGTCATGCCTTCGGTGGTGTCTCCCTCGTAGGAGGCTGATGCAACGACGGCACCAGCCACGGTATTATCGGATTTCGCTTCGAGACCAATGAGCTCGATATCGCCAATGCCGTTACATGCGAGCACTAGTCCCGAATTTAGCGCAATGACTGAGGGATACTGTGACTCCAATGGAATTTCTTGATCGGGTATGGTATAACTGGGAACCGAATTCAGCGGTCTTACTAGCTGAGCTATTTGAAAGAATTCGGTCGATCGCGTCACCTGGCAGCAATAGCAATTAGCACTATATGAATTAGTCCAAGTAGTGACATGCTTACTTTATCAAAGAGAATCATAACGACAGCATATTCATCGTCGACGTAAAATGCCGTGCCCGTATGATCGTTTAATGGAAAACCGTCGGCCAAATGACTGAAACGAATGCGCGCTTGCAATTCTCGGAATCCCATGCGGTTGTTATGCGGAAGCTTGTTGATCTGCAGTCGACCTCCCGGGAGCGCAGTACGACAGAGATTAGTTTCCTCGGGGAAAGGCTGAAGTTTATAGCCCTCAAACTTGGTGTTAATGAGCTCATTATTCGCCGTAAGCTTCTTGATAGAATTTTTGTTCATAATAAAGATGATCGCGGATGTTTGATTTTGCTGTCATAAGTCTAATCAAGTCCCATGAACTGCGGTGATTGAAAAAAAGCAGCCAAATGCACAATTGCTTTGTAAATCGCGTACAAACTTTTATGCGCCAATATGATCGCCATTTTTTCGATTCAAGGATTGTTAGCCTAGATTCATAGTAATTAACTTTGACGTAAACGGCTTACGCTAGTTATGAAATTACTGTAGGATGCACTTTTGTTTTGTAGGAACTGTAGGGTGCACCCTTTTGCTGCTCAATGATTGTTTCCACAGTCACGGTTTGCAGACTGTCGTGCACGTTCCACCACCACACATTGTTTGCCTGTTGCTAATTTTTGAGTCAATTAAATGCACAGTGAGCACTATTACATAATAATCATCACCCTCTGTCATAATTTACTCAAGATTCCATTACCAGTAAATCCTTCCGTCAGACAAAGTCCAACGTATATGAGGCATATTTTAGCCAAATCTTGACGAAACTTTGCTATATTAATGTCAATCCTCTACAATGCAATATGGAAATTCATAAATTAGGACCTATAAACCCTTTTGCTCCTTCCCGACCAGTCGTTGATGGATCTAAGACCGGTATCTTGATATTTAATGCATCAGTAAGAGGTAGGGACATCGCGCTGTTGACAGCTGCGTATTATAGCATTGTCCTACGGTTGACGTTAATGTGCTAAAATCAGAGCGTTCTCTTTTACTCCCAGTTGACCATATTTTGCCTTGACGCACCTTAATTCGCCTACAGGCTTTGGCAAAACGACAGTGGCTTATTCTGTCCCGCTTTCATGGAACGTGGATCGGAGTTCAAATGCGAAAGGTCGATAAGGCAAGATGTTGCAACCTTGCACCCTGCACGCGATTTCCCAACCTAATGTCTCTTATACAAAGCACAGGAACACAGTTCCTCAATGAGCACATTTCAAGTAGAAACGATTTGAAACTTGATGTATTAAAACGATTGCTGAACGAAAGAACCAGTCGACAAGCAGAACTAGACGATAATGTAGGATGCAGTAAACCCGTCCTTGTCCTTCCAGTTGTCTAACGCCACGTTTTTAACAGCTCAACAATACTAGAAAGCAAACGCAGCAAGTGCTGAAAGAATGCCTTGATGAAGCAAAGAGCCAGCAAATGCAATTAGCGAATTTGCATGCTTCGTTGACAGAGTCACAGCACAATCTACAAGAGTACCGCAAACAGCACGACTCACCAGCTTCATCGGAAGCTGGGGCAACACTGCAAAGTCAGTTATTGGCGAAATTAAAACGAATTGAAACCAAGTTGAAGGCATTGCAAATTGCAAAAAGCTATGCAAAAGCTTTACTTGTCTCATCCGAGCTCTGGTAAAACCACTTGTTGATGCACACTGGGCGAGAAAGTAATGACTGATCTGTGCGTAGTGCGCAAGCGCGAGAGTTGGTATCCACCGATCCAGAAGCGGCTATTGCTCCTTACGTACAAATGGTAAAATTTAGTCAATATATCGCGGATCAGGCCGGGGAGCAAGCTTGCTACGAGGAGGTCAAGCTACACTTGATGAGTTCTCGAAAGCAGTTGTGGGAAGATTTGAATGCCATGTTGAAAAAGTAAGCACAAAGTGGGGTAGCTTGATTTTAAGGACGACTTCTGATTGGTAATGCACGCTTCTATCAGGAACTTTGAAGCAACGTTAGAGGGACTTTCATGGCCAACTCCTATCAAACCACCTTACGGACCCCAAATGAAAGCCAAACTTGACAAATTCGAACAAGCGTTCTTTAACCTTCTTTTACTTCAGACATCGTAAGTGTAGAACATTGTGTGGATTGTCATACGTCAGGTTGCTAAACTATGTAAAGATCAAGCGATCATGAAGAGCTTACTGGAGACAACTTATTGGCACCTGTTTCCATCATGATGGAAGCCATCTCACTACGTTTCCGATTCCATTTTGAAGGCTCAAAGCCAACCAATCGTCTGGACAAGGTACAGAAATCTTTTTCCTCGTATGTATCGTAATGAATATGAAACTCACATACGTTTGTTTTATCAAGCCCGAATGGTATCTTACCCATGTAAAGAATACCATCGCAGCGCATATACCTTTCTTAATGACCGTTGTCCAACCTATCGTCGATCGTGCATCCGACCATTTACAAATACGGATATCGGTGAAAGACCATTTCATCCGCGCTATACTCGTGAATGTTGCTCGGAAATTACGGAACGATATACCGCGACTCTTGGATCATCCAAGCTACTTGAGTCATACAGTCCATGAAATCTTAACATTTGACCAGTTGTTGCAAGACGATTTCGCCTACGTTACGCTTGAAAAGAATGTTCAACGCGAAACAGCATCCGCTGTCATCCTTCAAAATCGTGAATGGTTCGATGCATGGTTTCAGGCAGAAAAGACATGTAGGTTGGATATAGGAACGCCTTCGATTCAGAGCTGGTACTCATACCCACATTATTACAGTTGCACGTACACGGTACGATGATATCCTGCTTGATGCGCATGCCTTTGAGCTGGATGAAAATGAAGACATTATATCGTCATATAAACAGCAAGCTTCAGATCCACGATCTGTTAAGGCGACCAAGTCTGTAGCCAAGTTGATCAACTTGTTGGAAAGTATTACCGGTACGATTTTATTCCCAGCGACGACAAATGACATATCCGAACGGCCTACTTACCAATGGCTGTATAGATGCTTATAAGCTCTTGCCTTCTTTGGAACAAAGACTTCGGTTTTTCGCTGATATCCAGCTTGGACTTCTCGATGGATACAAGTACCGTATTTCCTCAGCTATTGATTCCTTGGAAGCCGTCAGTTTGATACGATCTGTACCGGTGCCTGGAGGTCTTCCCGATGCGGTCACGGGTGTGATCATGTCTTCAGAGCAGGGAGGTGTCGTTGCTGTTCTGCACCGTATCTATCGCTGGTGGACCAGTGCGTGCTCTGTGAGCGAAGTGTTGCGTGTCTGGGCAGATGACGAGGTAACGCGTAAAATAAGTTACACGTATGTGAGATGTGGATCTAATGTGGTTTGCGCCAAACATTTCTGATTTCGGAAACAAGCTCTTCCTGGACTTGCAGTTTGAAGTGAATCAAAACCCAGAATTATTCCAAGAAATGGCGAACCAGTATGAATCGCCGGACAGTCTGTTTGTACCACGCTTGGAGAAACTTTTCGAGACGGCCAATGACTCTGTATTCGCAGCCCCTTTGGCTTCCTTCCAGCGATTATGCGAACGGACAGAAAAGCTCATGGTCAAAGTGATTGTACGGGAATGGAACACAGCTACACGCGATTACTCTAAAAGGTAAGAAAACACTGTACGGTGAACTTTCTCAACGCGTCTTTGACTCTCTCAAATTCGAAAGGAACCCACTGTGGCAGCCGTCCGGCGATGCTGTTCCCACAGAAATCTCTTCCGAATTATATAAACCACTGCAAGATCTTCGTTTAACTTGCGGGTATCTTCATCAGACTTTGCCCAACACCGCCTTTATTCGGATCTATCGTAACATTGCTAAAGAAATTGAAGAATGGTACTGGCGCAATATCATTACCAACACCCAGTTTTCTGTTCATGACGGATTGCAGTTGGAAGCCGATCTGCGACTGGGTCTGTGGAAAGTCACTAAACGATGGGTCAACAAACCCGAAAACTACACCAAGAGGTAATATATTATGCAATTCTTAATTGTACCTTTGGTATAAACAATGATGCATAGGTTAAAAGAAGCGATCAAATTGCTGACTTTGCCTTTTGGCACGGCGGCAACGGACGACGGCCTTACAGTGCACGACCCTACTGTATGCTGTGAAGCCCTCATGACATTTTTGAATGATCCATCTCAATCCTTTAAACTAACAGCAGCCTTGGAGCAGCTGGGAATTGACGTGCTGACACATTCTCAAATACGCGATGTTCTACGTCGGCGAAACGATATGCTGTACAGCTGGAATTAACGTCGATTCCACTAATATTTGTGCCTTTTTCTGAAACACTACATACCCTTTCAAATAAACCTTTCTGAGACGTCTTGTAAAGTAATCAGCCACTGACTCGTAACTTAGACGACAGGGGCGATCGATATAGTGGCCCAATCATGTGATCTGGAGCGGGACGATTCGCGATTTGATTTTCCGAGATCGTATTGTTTCCTTGACTTGTTCTTTTTTTCTAATCGACCCTCAACATTATGGCATCAGAGAATTTAAATAATGCAACACCTAATAAGCATGTGGAGCGACCTCCTGGCACCACCTTTCTTCCACAAGCACGAGTCAAACGCGTCATTAAAGAAGATAAGGATGTGTCGCTCATCAATGCAGAAGCCACTTTTTGCGTCTCATTTGCAACCGTAAGATCAAAAATATATTACAGCCGATCCGCGCCCCATGGCTAACAGTTTTTTAGGAACTGTTTATGGAGTATCTCGTAACGGAAGGCTTTTCCAGAGCAAAGCGCGACAAACGAAAGACCATATATTATAAAGATCTTGGTATGACCTGATCGCCTGTATACAGCTTTTGATTCTCATGTAACTGAACGATCATGATAGCCACTGCGGTGAACGAAGTAGAGCAATTTGAGTTTCTAGAAGATGTCATACCCCAGACGATGACGTTGAAAGCAGCTTTGGAACGGCGCAAAGAAGCTTTAGGAGAGGAGCATATAGAAAGCCGACTAGCAAAGAAGCAGAAAACGAGTTCCACAGCCATGGAAACTAATTCCACGGCAACAAAAGAGGTTGACGAGAACAATGACGGATCGACTGTCACAGAATCCGAAGCCCCCACTCCTTCAGTGGCGACGTCAGCAGCGACACCCGCCGATTCACAAAATGATAATGGACCTTCAGAGGAAAAGCCTGAAGATTTGTAAACCAAAAACGAATATCAAAAAAATAAAACTGCCATATTTGGGTTTCCTGGCGTCATGCAATGTCAACTGGTGAAAAAGCGGAGTGTGACACGAAGCTTTTCCCTTTTTTTTTTTTCCCACTGATATAAGCGTGGATGCAGTTGATTCTGTGCTGTTCTTCTCTCCCTAATTTGTTTTACACGCTTACCTTTTCGAATATGTTACCACTACTTATCACTCGTCGTTGTCTTCCTCGCGTTGTGCGTTCCCATAATCCAACGGTCGCCGGCCTTCACAGCCCCGTACGAGCGTTTTCAGCGACCACTAGTGTCAAATCGCAAGACGATAAGACTCCTGAGAAAAAAGAGACTAACGGAGATAAAGGTCGAGCCAACGAGTTGATTGAAGCCGTTTTGTATGGATCAAAGAAAATCAAAGAAGAAGAAAGTCAAACGCACTCTAAGGTGCTTGCCAGAGGAAAATATGTGCATGAACTTCAGAGTAATACCCATTTTTGTTCTTCATTTCGTAACTTTGGCGTGCTAATGTTCCATATCTACCTAGAACATCAAGTGAAACCAGATAAAGTCGAAGAATATATCGAGTTGGTGTAAGTGACTTGTGTGGTCAATGGGAGGAAGTGCGATTATGATAACACGCCCATTTTCATTCTTTGCATAGATCGAAGCATTTTCCCGTGATCGCTAATAATCCTGCAAACGACGTGCACCTTTGTGGCAGTTGGGAAGTGATTGTGGGTGAACAGGACACATTCTGTAAGTGGTGAAAATAGATGCACCCTTCGATAGCTCAATGGTTTCAAGCTAATCACTCTCATTGTACCACTCGCAGTCCATGTTTGGGAATACAAAGGTTATCCCGGACATCAACACACAATGACACAGCTTGCTCAGAACCCAGTATGTATTTAAGAGCAGGAGCGATAGAGAGAGAGAGGAGGGGAAGGGCACACCTTATTGCAATGAAACTTTGAACGTTATACTCATAAGTGGGATGTGTTCTATAGGAATTTATCGAGTTTTCCAAGAAACTGTCTTCTCTACTTATTCGACGAGAGAATAATATGATGCTTGAATTCTCCTTTTGGCAAACCTCACCGCCAAAAGTCACTGATGGCATCTACGAACTGCGTAAATACACTCTAAAGGTAAATCGATGATAGATCAAAAGGCGTGAGAACAGACAAGTAACTATGTTGCAATATATTAGCCGGGACACTTGCTGGAGTGGGAGATGAACTGGTATGTAGAAACGAGTGATCATCGAGATTGAATATGCCGAAAAATTAACAGTCGATTATACTATCAAGGCGCAAAGGATTGGAGTGCCGCCGTCAATTCTGTGAGCCTGTGGGAGCTTGGTTCAGTCAATTAGGTGAATTGAACACGGTGCATCACATGTGGACCTATCCGTAAGTGGTCGGACAAAATGTCACTATTGAAAGGATCTCGAGAAACTCAAAAGCCCCTTTTCTTCAGTGATCTCCAAACCCGAAAAACCACCCGCGAAGATGCTTGGAAAGTGGACGGTTGGGCTGAAACGGTGTATAAAACAGGTACGATCCGCAAGAAAAGATTTGTATTTAAATAATCGAGTCACTCATGATGTGTATTCGCAATAGTGCGCTTGGTGGACAATATGTATTCCTATATCTTGAAACCTCTAAAGTATAGTCCACTCCGATGAGTCGCTTAAGCCAAAAACATCGCACAAACTAATAAAAATAACACGTTGAAAAACGAAACTACCAACACCATGACGAAACGACGGCAGCGTCAAATCGCATCTCTTCCTGTTGGGGCTTCTTGCCATTGATGTGTTCATGCCCCCTTTTTATTTCATCTTTGCAAAACATAATGTGGCATTGGTTCCACCGAAACCAAAGCTATTTGTTAATGCAGCTCGCACTTCTTGTCTTTCCTGCGCTTCCAAAGGAACATAGTTGAGATTAAATTCATCACATGAATTTCCAGGATGGTGGAGATTCAAAGTGGGCGGTAGAACGTTCTAAGACGAAGTTAGCTTTGCATTGGATTGGCTGAAATTTTAGCATTTCCTCACATGATAGACCGATAAGATGGTGAAAATGGCTTCCACAGATCCAGCTGCACCAAGTAAATGACCGGTTGCGCCCTTTGTCGATGAAACGTTGATCCGGTCATGGTACCCATCAAATACGGTTTTGATGGCGCGATTTTCAGCAGCATCCCCTAGGATCGATCTTTTAGGAAATTGTAATTTTTCGCTACTGAATATGGATAGATCACGTACCAACAGCCGTGCTTGTAGCGTGAGCATTGACGTAGTCAATATCGGCCGGTGTCAATTTAGCATGAGCCAGGGCCCGTTTCATCGAATTTACGGCACCACGACCATCCTCTGGCGGCGCAGTCATATGATGCGCATCGCCCGATAAGCCATAGCCTCTTAATTCCGCATAAATTTTGGCCCCTCGCTTTTTAGCGTGTTCCAATTCCTCTAGGACAACCACTCCTGCTCCTTCGCCCATGACGAAACCTGCTCTATCACGATCAAACGGTCGGGAGGCTTCGGTAGGCCGATCTTCAAAACCGGCTGCCAAAGACTTGGCTCTAATAATTGTGGCTGAGCAAGGGAGACGTATGGAAAGATCGAATGATAACCCAGCAACTGCTAGTTTACCTTGCAAATCCAGCGATAGATAAAGGATGTACACAAGCTTCTGTACCACCCGCCACCATGACATCTGCATCGCCATATTGGATGAAACGCATAGCGTCACCAATGGAATGAGCGCCGGTGGTGCAAGCAGTTGACACTGCATGATTCGGTCCCTTTGTTCAGCTGGTAAACAATTTTTTTTTCTTGCAACGCGGAAATACGATCCATGTCGGGTTACCTGGAAACCGTATTTCATTGTTAAATGGCCTGCAGCCATGTTGATGAGAATTCTGGGAACAAATAATGGTGATATTTTGCGATGACCCTTTGGGGAGAACAAACAAGCCAGCCCGTCAGAGGATGTGATGAAAAAATAAACAAATAAACATACCGATGCTGCGAAAGCCACGGAGGTAGAGTAAAGATCATCAATGCTTCCCATGCCTGAGCCTATACAAACGCCCTATTGACCCCCAAAAATTCTCTGTAAGTATGCGTTCTTTCTAAGCTCATGCGCAGAAAAAAAAAAGCACGAGACTCACGGTTCGTTCTTTTTCCTGATCAGTTGCAGAAGTCCAGCCGGCATCGTTCAGGGCTTGTTTCGCCGCAGCAATCGCATATTGGGTGAATGTAGCCATCGTTCGTGCATCCTAAGTGGGTGATTAGTTGATCAGTCAAGTTGAAGCTGTGGTTGGTTATTTACGCCTTTATCAAGCCAGTCTGTGGGAAAAAAGCCGCCTTCATCGATGGATCCTTTAGGAACCGTGGCAGCGATTCGGACCGGTAGTTGCTTGAATGCTTCGTTATGAATCAAGGATTCAATACCGCAATGTGCGTTTAATAGGTTCGTCCAGGCATTGGCAACACCCACGCCTACAGGCGTCACCAAGCCCAAACCGGTAACAACCACTCGTTTTGCCATATCTTACACTATTTGGGAAAGGACACGATCGGGCCGACCTGGCAATTTTTAAAAGTTCCTTTGCAGGGATTTGAGTCCTTTCAATCAGCGATCTGATTTATAGCAATTCACACAGCTCAATGGTTTTTTGAGATGAGCCTCAACGACCTACTTTTTGCAAAAGCATAAATGCTTTGTTGACCCGATTCAATCAAGGCTTTAATCAACGGTGTAAGTTTTTGGCTTGCAATGGTTCAATAATGGCTGATCAGATTAAAAAGCGGCAAACAAAAAAAAAAAAAAAAAAAAAAAAACCACTGTAAACCATAACGATGATCTCGATACAAGGAAATTATTATTGTTTCAAAAGGTTTATTATTATATTTCTAAACCCTTGGAGATGTAAAGTAAATGATAGAGGAACGCTTTTTTTATGAGGAGATTAGAGAAAAGGGAGTAGGGTTTATGCGTCGGTTCCAAAGCTCTTATTCATCATTTCAGCTTTTTCATGTTTCTATTCAAGTTGAAGGTGAGTGAATATTCTTCAGGATGTAATATCCGTTTATATTATTACCTTTTCCTGATGTCGTTTTCGCTCTTCCTTTTTCTCTGTTTTTGATTTCGGGCGGTGCTTGTCCATGACTTGCGTGAGGTCCTTGTGATGACTGCTCTTCTTTGCCATATTTGTGAATGAATATAATGTAGATTTGTTCTTGATGGTTGATGGTTTTAGCGGCTTAAAAGTTGCGGTTACTTATATATTCTTCATATGTTTGCAAGGGTTTAGAATGGCCGCACGGTATTTGGCAGCTTTTTGATCGTCGCATTACCAATATATTTCCAACGATTGCCATTAAAGTTCAGGTGTGACAAAGACAACCAATTGGGTGAAGAAGGTTTTTTTTTTCTTTCATCACCGGCAGATAACTCGTGGCGATATGAGTCAAACTCGACGGCAGCTCGTTATTGTTGGCAATCTCGTTTCATGCTTCAGATCGCACTTGTTCCTTATTGGTCAATTTGTGTTAAAGCATAGCTGCATGGAAAAAAAAGCAAATGGATCCCAGCGGATTAGCATAAAGCACGAGATCTTTTTCTGCGATTCAAGGTCGCGGCGATCAGATTATAAGCACAGTTATGCATGGATAGTAGAAAATGCGTGACAATATGATTTATGCATTGGAAAGATGGAATCTGCATGCGTTTGTCAACAAATGAGACAGCAATTGATTACTAAGAATCAACTGCGGCGTATCATCCTTTTACTTGTGTGATTAAATCCCATTCCGCAGAATACGATGATGTTCATGTGATCGCCGCGCGCGCCGACGAGAGAAAGATGGTGAAACTAGAACGAGTAATAAACCATAACTTTGATGAATGGCAAGGCAATAAATTGTATGCAGCCAGTCAATGACACACCGTAGGAAATTAAAAAAAAAAGCAAAAGTAAACACAGCCGCGGTTAGTCTGGAATAGCGAGTTCTCGGCCTTTCCGGCAACTCATTTTTCCATGAGCGGATCGGATCTAATTTTCTCCTTCCACCTACCGCAATGGAAATTATATATCCGAAAAGCAACAATCCATTATTCATCGGTCAGAAATGAACGTAGGCGTCGAATACAGTTGTCCAAGCATTGTTTAAAGAATAGGCTAAAATTACAAGAATCAAATTTTTGAGTTCATAGAAAACAACATGTTTTCTTTTTTTTCTTTTTTTTTCTGCTGCGCAACATGAGGTAAAAAGGCCGGAGAAGAAGCGAGCAACTTCCTGGATTTCCAAATTTAGAAGCGTTGAAATCTCGCCAAGCGTCATCACATAAAAAAAAGGTCCAATGAGCAACTGTAGCTGGACACGGATAAGCTTCTCTTTAGTATAGATCCTCTTTTTCTTCCCGCTCTTCCTCTTTTCAATCACATTTTAATTGTATTTCGATATACACATATCATTTACATTTTGTGAACATATACCATTTCAAATACACATATACAATCCGTCCTTTCTCGGAACTTACATACACTATTACACCACCATAGATCTTTTTTTTTTCTTATACACTAGATTCTTTTACTTTTCATCGCCCCACTTTTTGCACTGCGCCCAATCGCCAATTCACTCACATCAAAAAAAATTCTCCCCGAATGAGTCACGACAACTCCCACTCGTCCCAAGTTAACAACTTAAGCGAACGCTTGAACAATGTCGATTTCACTTCGCCTGCCAAAATCTTCCAAAACAAGCACGCTCTGCACCAATTTGAAAACGTGACGCCGGATATATCAGTGCCGGGCACTCCCGTGTTGCGTTACAAACATAGTGGCTCCGAGGCTCCGTCTTCCAGTTATCCTTCCCCTTCACTAGGCCCTCACACATTACCGCCAAGCGCACAGCACACTCCGCCATCTCTGTCACCTCACACGAGCGATGACCAGAGCAGAAAACGGTACTCTTCCCCTCACTTTGCGCCGTCATCCGGTGCTTCCACCCCGCAATCTCTGTCTCGACCGCCATCGGGAAGCCGAAAAGATATTAAACCCACCACCAGCAAATCTTCCTCTATTCCCAGTGCTCGCTCCTCCACCCCGTCCCAATTTATCTTCAAAAAACCCGAATATGACAAAAATTATCATCATACGCACTTTCACCATCTCGAAAAGAAAGATACCTTATTACACGATCTGAAGCGCTTCTTTAAGCCTGACAAATCAAGAAAGAGCAAGAAGAGCGGCGAAGACACCGCCAGTGTACGAAGTACTTCCAGTCGTATCAGTGATTTATCCTTTGCCAACGAATTCAACAGGGATTTGGAGGGCCGCTATGGAAAATGGGGTAAGTGGACCCACCCAATGAGAAACCATGGGTGTTTTAGTATTCTCTCCGAAAACTCATCCTCCGCGTGCGTCCTTTTTTTTTTTTTTCACAGGTCGATTTGTCGGAAAAGGTGCCGGTGGCTCGGTACGACTTATCCGTCGTAGCACCGATAACAAGACATTTGCCGTCAAACAGTTCCGTAAACGGTTACCAAACGAAAATGAGAAAGAGTATGTGAAAAAGGTCACGGCCGAGTTCTGTATTGGTTCGACACTGCATAATGAAAACGTCATCGAGACATTGGACATTATCCAGGAAGGATCCTCTTTCTATCAAATCATGGAGTTTGCGCCGAACGATCTGTTCAACATTGTCATGAGCGGAAAAATGACGCGCGAGGAAATTGCGTGTTGTTGGCGACAATTGCTCAATGGCGTGGAGTATCTCCAGTCGATGGGTATCGCACATCGTGACTTGAAGTTGGATAACATGGTATTGGATGGTCGGGGCATAGTGAAATTAATCGATTTTGGCTGTGCCGTGGTCATCAAGTACCCTTACGAGAAAGATGTTCACATGAGCAAGGGTATCTGTGGATCTGACCCTTACATTGCCCCCGAACAGTATACGCAGCCCGAATACGATGCGCGCAAAACCGACCTTTGGTCCTGTGCTATCATATTCATTTGTATGACCATTCGTCGTTTTCCCTGGCGATTACCCCGTCCTCACCAAGATCAGTCCTACAAAAACTTTGTCACGCCATCAACCCAAGGAGCGAGCCGATTATTCAAGATGCTGCCTCGCGAATCAAGGCATATTATTGAACGTATATTGCAACCTGATCCGACCAAGCGTGCTTTCCTGGAAGAAGTATTGGCCGATAGTTGGGTAAAAAGCATCGGCGTTTGCACACCGGTACGGGCTGTTACGGATCATCCTCATCATCTGCTGGTGGAACCCAATCCCGAGGCCATTGAAAAATGTAATATCGTTCTCCTCGAACCTCCATCCACGTCTTCGGATGATGGGTCCTCAGCAACCGATAGCAAGAGAAAGAACCGTGCCAAGAAGGTGAAGGAGGCCGTTCATCATTAAAATGCTAACTTTTCTTCCCCATTTTTCACCCCACTCAACAAGCTTTTTTGACTTTTTTTTATCATTGTTTTTTTGTTTTTTTGTTTTATTTATTTTCTGTTGCACTTGTTCTTATTTGAATTTTTGCTATTGTGTATATGTGTATTGTTGCTCAATAAAGAAAGATGTAACCTCCATTACGGCATTATTTCTTTGTGCGGGCGTCGATGAGCTTCTGGACGGCATCCAGGGTAGGGCGGCCCAGAACGGCTTTTCCACGCTCCCAATCAACCACAATAGGACGTTCCAACATGTCCGGCTTGGATTTAAGAATTTCCACGATGGTTGAGGTATCGATGCTTTGTCCTTGGGCTTCAGGACGAAGGATATCTTTGGGAGGGACTTCTTGGGACAGATACTGAACCACTTGCCGCAGCTGATCTTTGGTGAAGTTGTCCACCACGTCCAAGCGATAGTAGTCGTCACCATTTGCTTTTTTCTGTCTAGATTGCATCAGTGCCAGCGCTGCGCGCGATTTGCTGCATTGAGGACTGTGGAAGATGGAGAGAACAGGGAGAGACCTCGGAGGACGAAAAGACATGGTTGGGATAACACTTTTTTGGATTGGAGCGAGAACAAGAGAACATCAACCGCAACCGCAACACGAATTTTGAGCCCTTTATTGAATCGCCGAAAATCCTCCTTCGAAAATGATGTCATCCTGCTCATGAGCTCGAAATAGCTTGGAATACCAATAGAGCCTTGAAAAGCCTCCGCCAAACCACTGACTGCGTGATTCCCTGCGATCGTTGGACAGGACAAACCATTATCGTCCGTGGCCGCTAGATATGAGTCACACAATGTCCGCATCTTGAATGGCGAGGATCCGCAGCCGAGTCGCAAGAATCCTTATTTTCAGTGAATGCAACTGCACCTACATCACACGTGCCAAGACACTGCCAAAAATTATATATGAACGCGATACGTCCCATTGTTCCGGGCTTTACATCATGAATAGGTTTCATCAAGACCGTCCCTTGTTTTCCGTTTGCCTTGAGCGCAGTCAGCAATATGACTCCAATGGACTGAGTGTTTGTGCGACGTTGCAATGCTTCGAATCTTTAATTTCATATTATTCAGCAACCATGACGCGATCGGACCACGTTGAACTCGATCAAATCGGGATATGTGATGAGATGCTGATATGATATATTGATGGGCTTTGCATCATTTCAAACAGTCGTTGGCTTATGATTTCCTCGACTGACATCCACAGAGATTAAGAACTCGAGATACAGTAAACAGACTGAGTGCCGGAAGAAGTTGCATTAACACCGTCCGAGCGTGAAACAGGTGAAAGAATGACCAGTCCAATCAGATTATCGCGTTCATTCACGACCAACTTTGCATGCAGCGCTCTTTGGTTGAAAGCCCCGCTAAACCGCGACAGCGTAATCATATGGAAAGCAACTTTGTCCCAATGGAAATTTAGCTGATGGCTCGTTGTTGTTCGATAATGTCGCAATTATAAAACAAAAGTACAATCTTTGGCTAGGCTAAAATTGCAATTACGTCGAAAAGGTCTCTGTTGCGCCGCATACATTAGTCATTTGATAACCATAAATCGCTTTTATGGTATAACAATCCTCCTGTATTCGCGGCTGCTTATTGTTCTACTGAGCCTAATACAACAATGTGATCTCATCCAACGATTCTCATTATCACGTTTGAAATCTTTAGAATATAATTATCTTTTCATGTATTAAAACAAAAGCTGTATGTACAGGCAATGAAGCAAAATTAAAAAGGCAGCTGAAAGAAAACAGAGAGAACGAAAGAAAAAACTTGGATAACATTTAAACTGGAGAATAGCATAAAAGCACAGAATTAACAAAAATCAAAGCCCAAAACCATCAGAATCAACGGTGCTCCTCTTGACCACCAAATTGACCATAGTTTTGCATCGCTTGTACAGGCGGCCATTGCTGCTGCTGTTGTGACGATTGCGACTGGGGTTGCGACGGCTGTGGTTGTTGACTGGAGGGTGGTTGCGGCTGTGGTTGCAATGGTTGCTGGTGAGGGGTTTGTTGAGACGGCGGTTGCTGTGGATTCGAAGTCGCATTACTTGATTTTTCTTCCGATTGCTCTCCAGAAGGCAATGGGGTGTGAGCAGGAGAAGCCGAACCGTAGTCCTGCTTTATGTCTTTCTCATCTTCTTGGCCAGGCAATTTGCCCGTCTTTTCCAACTCCGCCACTTCGGCCGCCGCTAATGAAAAGAAACAATCATTCATCAGTTTTTCACCGCTTCACACGCGATCAGTTTCTGTGTTTTATATGATCCTTTTACTTACTCAAAAATCTGCCGCCAGGACCACGAGGCCGGCGCATGGCGTGTCTGTGACGACTCTCGTGGAGATAGGGTTTCCGGGCTTTGGCGATCTTATTTAATTCTTCCAAACGTGCTCTGGCCGCTCTACGTTTGAGAATTCGATGGTACTGTTTTGCGTTTACGTAAAGTGGTTCTTCTACGGGCTCGGTAGGCGCTGCTGATGGATGCTGTTGTTCCAATGTTCGATAAGCCATCGCTTGCGGTGGGGAAGAAGCCATCATGGGTTGCTATTGCGTGCATGGTTAAGAAAACTGTTTTTGTTTGTGTGGTTTTTGCTAGTTTTTTATCACTTACCATAGCATATCCCGGATGCTGTTGATACGGCAAATGGCGAGTAGCATCATAGGAAGGATGCAGAGGCTGCTGTTGCTGGGGTTGCTGCTGCTGTTGAGGAGGTTGTCTTGGATCAATGTTTTGAGAATGATGGTGCTGCTGTTGCTGTTGATGTTGCTGTTGCTGTTGCTGTTGATGAAGATCCATACCCGGTTGGAAAGGTGAAGCTGCTGCTGCCACGGCCGGGTTGTAAGGGTTGACCTCGTGAGGATGCAAGATGTGATGTGGCTGTGAAGACGAATCGGTCATGGCTTGGGCCAATTAAAATGTGGTTGTGGCGCGAATACTGAAGTCCAAACAAACAAGCACAAAGGAAAAGGATTGGCTGTTCGTAACAAGTACAAGGACAAGGATTGGCTGTAAAAAAAAAAAAGTTTTTGAAGGAAAACGTTAAAAATAATAATTTGCAAGGGTGGCCCAATCAAAACGAAGTGACTGCCTACTTATCTATCGGAGCTGAATTGAAGCTTCCCATGGGTTTATTCTATTTCGAAATCCATGCTTTTGGGAAACGAGAGCGTCAACATGGAACTATCAAACTGTTCCCGCCCCACCATTCATCGCACACCATACAGTTGCGATTCTTGCACGATAAATAATGAAGAGAGTCAATAAAATAGAGAACCAAAGGGTGGACCATTATGTATGCTCCTCCAGAATTTCTATAAAATAAAATTGCGTCATGTTCCCTGGATGAGATTATTTATCCAAGTGTTTTTATACACTGAATATGTCATGATGACACCTCGATATGGTGACTCACCTTTCAGTAAGTGACTAGTTGATACTGTAGTCCATAGAACGAGAGATCTCTTACTCGTGAAAAACGTATCGGCTCTATTTGACTTCGTCTTGCAGAGAATACGATGCCTGTTATATCAATTTTAAGTGCATGCAGCGACAGAAACATCTATTACTGCTGCATGTGGAAGGGTATTTGCAATGGTTGTCATTCTTTGGGAGTTTCTTCCTAGACATACTCAACCCTGCGATTATTTGAACTGTAAAAAAATGAAGACTGTTTTTAACAATCAGCATGTGCTGACACTCAGCGGATTAAACAAAATAAAATGGCCGATGGTTTATCTGCTTGCATTGCTATAGCTACAAACCCATGTAAGCGCAATTGGCACATTTAATAAGTTGCCCGACTAAACTCGGCAACGTAAAGCAAGGTCACCAGCCGATGGATGGCGTCTGCGATCTATATCGAGCTATGTGATGTTGAGTTTCGGGATGACAGATTGGGCTGCCGACAAGGTAATACTCGCAAATTCAATGTATACGATGCAAAGTACGAAAGGACCGCGTAGTCAGGGTTAAGGGAAAATGAGTGCCTTTACAGTACAGATCCATGGACAAGCTCGCCGTGGCGACCATTGCCATATAATAACTGAACCATAGAAACGACCTCGTAGCTATGACAAATGATACCCAGACAGGCCAACGATGCATCTTTAGTGATCAAAAATATTGTTGATTTCAGGAAAAAAAAAACTGTCCATCAAATCCAACGAATATTCAAAGGCCTACAGTAATATTTTTACAATACCACATGTAGTGCCTGCATGGACGGTTTTTTAGCTTTCTTCGTTATGCGATGTGGGCAATGGCCATATGCTTATCAAGCGAATGATGATACTGTAGAGTTCGCAAAAACACTCAACATTGAATCTCCAGCTCCATGTGAAAAACATTGAGGCTTGAGTACCTACAATCGACAGGAACTCTCCATATATCTGCATTCACGAAAATCATTCTTCGGTTTTTGATATCGCTAAAGGTTCTATGAGAAATACTGGACACAATGAAAGCAACACGCTACCGAAATGATGTTCGTTAAATCACGATTACTGCAGGAAAAAGTAGGAACGAATGGATATAACAAAAAGAAGACGCTGATCCTAAAAAATGACACCCTATTAACCTCTATTTGTGGCTATGAAAAATAAATATCAGGCACCAATCATGAACAATGAAAAAGCATTCGAAAAAGACATGATGCAGTAAGTTGATGATTACAGAAGATGAAGGGACAAATTTCTTGGAAGATGCCCAACGAAAGCGGCGTCCCAATAAAATGCAATGTCGCAAATCGACTGGGAAGTTTTTTAATTTTCTTTCGGCTGTCAACTCACTTGGACTTATTGCTTGGCCATTGACCCTTTAGTTACAACAATGAGCGATCACAATTTCCTAAGTAATCTCAATGAACAGCAGTATAAAGCAGTAGTGTCCCCTGCATCGTCGCTCCAGATATTGGCAGGTCCCGGATCAGGAAAAACAAGAGGTAGATCGACAAAGGTGTTGCAAAGTTGACAGCTGCGCTCATTGATTTATCTCACAGTCTTGACCACCCGGGCGGCATGGCTCGTGCTCGAGAAAAAGATAGATCCGGAAAGGATCATGGTAGTCACATTTACCAACAAGGCTGCCAGAGACATGAAAGAAAAGCTGGAACAGCCTACTTTGCTGGGAAAACGTGTCTCCTCACAGCTTAAAATGGGGACGTTTCACTCCATCTGCGCTTGCATTGTGCGACGGTACTATAGCTTTGTGGGCCTAAAAAGTAATTTCACCATCGTTGAGCCGGCGACCTGGTAAGCTGCTATTGACAGCTGGTCTTTGGGCTTTTCTCTGACTTATTTGTCGATAGCATTAGAATCATAAGCAAACTTCAAAAAGAGCTTAAAGCTCAACTCAGCGAATTTGCGCAGGATGCCAAAAAAGCGGGTATATATGTTTGATCTTCCAATCTGTTCGTTCAAGGGAGTTTACCATCGTTTTGTAGGTTATTTCTATAGTGAAATATCGAAAGCAAAGAACCAAGGCCTGAAATGCGCCGAGTTTGCAGCAACTCGAGGGAAAGAGTTCAAATACCGAGATATAGCGGTTCTCTATAGGTAGGTGATGTGATCTTCTTTGAAATCTGGATATTCTCTTATTCATTGTTAGTGCTTACGAAGAACGGCTGTTGTCACAAAATCTCGTGGTGCGTATCAGGCCTTAACATGTCCGCACAAGAACTGCCCCTGACAGTTGCGTTAGGATTTCGATAATCTACTGCTCTACGGTAGGGATTTGTTCCGATACGTGACCGAACTCGAGAATTTTGTCGGTCATGTTCTCGTGGACGAGGTAAGAGAAATTCGGCCTTTTTTGCATGTTTCAGGCGTTTGATCATTGACTGGCGTTGTAGTTCCAAGATACAAATGTCGTCCAGTATGACTTGGTGTGTTTGTTAACGCAGAAAGGCCAGAGTCTTACTATTGTCGGAGGTAACGCTTAGCCAGTGCTCGGTATATTATATAATGTTGGGCTCACCGGTCGCTTTAGATCCGGATCAGGCTATCTTTGGATGGCGATATGCAGATGTTACCAATTTTATAAAGATGCGGAGCGACTTTCCTCAGACAGAAATTGTCAATCTGGAAAGAAATTATCGCAGTACTTCATCCATCCTCAATTCGGCACTTCATGTTGTCAGCTATGGTATGATTACAAATATGGTGTATCCAAGTAACATAATATTCATGGACCACTACAGATAAAGACCGAATCGAAAAGGCACTGTTTACGACCAATGCAGAAGGCGTACAGACGTCGTTGCTGTCGACATCTTCCGCTGAGACCGAAGCAGGCACTGTTGCCGAGGAGATCCTTCGTATAGTGAAATACTCCAATGGCTTGATCAGCTACAAGGACATTGCCGTGCTCGTCCGGATGAATTTCATGTCGCGAAATTTGGAACAAGCATTTGCTGCCTTAAGTCTTCCACATATTGTGGTATGTACCTCATTGCTTTTTTTCAGAGACGGCTGCTCTAATTCGATCTAAAATTTTAGCTGGGCGGTCTGCGCTTCTTTGAGCGAGCGGAAGTAAAAGATATTCTTTCCTATCTCAGCTTCTTCCATAACCCATACGATACCGAAGCCCTTGAACGCATCATTAATGCTCCCAAACGAGGTATCGGCGAAGTCACTTTACAGCGAATACAGAAGCTCTGTCATGAGCGGAAAGCGGAAGCCATTGATATTCTGAAAGCGATCTGTGGCATTACAAAGCCATCTGAACCTTGTGATGTGGTTATATCAGCTGCAGCCAAGAATGGACTGAAGCGACTGCTCAATTTGTGTACAGAGGTTCAGACCATGTTGAAAGAAAAGGTAATATCGCTGCGGCGCCGTTACTCTAATCTGTCTACTGATATTTGTCACTTTTTAGCAAACCATTGCTGACATCATCAAGCATATCGTGTCCTCCCTTGAATATGAACAATATTTGAAGTTATCCTACAAGCAAGACTGGGAATCACGTTGGGAGAATATTGGTGAATTGGTCACAGTAGCTAAGAGCTTTGCTAGTGGCAGGTTGGCGAATGACTCAAGGTACGTCGCTATTGCGTTTTTTAACCTACCAGTCAAACTCATACCGTGCCTGCACTTAGTACCGATACCTCGGATCTGCTGGTACAATTTCTGGAATCTACAACACTCGATGTGGATAGAAAAGAACATGAAGAAGCCTCTGAAGGAGTAAGCGTTCATATATCTGGTTTTGTCGCGGCTGGGTAACTCATGAATTTTTTGTCCTATTAGAAAGTAACCATCGCTACAATGCACACAGCCAAAGGTAACATGGATATACAATCTTTTTTGTTAAAGCATGTTAATAATAGTTACGTTTTAGGACTTGAGTGGCCTGTTGTTTTCGTTGTAGGCTGTGAAGAAGGCATTGTACCTCATCAAAAGGCTGACACCAAAGAAGAGAGGTAAATCACAGTGACTTACATTATTATTTCAGTGCTAATGGAATCGTATCTACATGCAGCCGTTTATTATATGTTGCAATGACTCGGCCTAGATGTAAGTTTTAGAGAGTGAAGGACCTTTCTAATGTACTAAATGGAAGACTAGGTTTCCTTTATTGCACTTACGCACGCGTTCGTACCGTGTGGGGCAACACCAAAGCAAGCGATTTGACCCGTTTCTTATCCAACTTATCCCCAGACTTTTATCAAGAGCGTACGCCTCCATGGGATGCCAAAGTGCGAACATGGGTTGCTGGTTTGCTTAACAGGCCCTTACCTGAAGAATCTGGCAATTTAGAGCATCCTGGTGATTACTATCCTGTCCTTAGCGAGGACAATAAGTAAGTGATCTAGAAAAATGCCGTTGACTGACACTTGGGCGTTAACCATTCATCATAGTTCCGACGAGGACTCCTACAGCTCCTACAACTCGTATAGTGCTAGTAGTCAGCAGTTTTCTTCTTTTGGTAGCCCAAAGTTGCTGCTGCAAGAGGATTCGAATCGAAAGTACAATCGAACGGCATCCAGCACCAACGTTCCTAATAAGCGCATCAAGCAAGAAAATTATTTCCCCAACACTCCGATCAAACGAGAGGGCCAATCTCAACCAATCAAACAGGAATATTTTTCTGGCGGGTTCTCATCACCAAGGAATTTGCCAAAATCATCGGCTAAATCTTACCGCAAAAATTGGTCGGGACGGAAACCGGTAAAGAAAGAAGAACCATCAGAGGTACCATTGAACGATTTCGTCCGGGGTATTGTCCGTAAACATTGCAGGGGTTCCGGGATGTTCACAAAGTCACAGATCACGCAAATGGTGCAGAACGACTGCCATAATCGTAACAGAGCGACATCAAGCGACGCTGCCGTCGAAGCGATGAATCAAGAAATACAGCAACTGGTACAAAACGGGGTTTTGGCTCAATTCAAAACAGAGAACGACGATGTAAAATATGCTGTCATTGATACCTAAATTCATATCCTATTTGCTTCTTTTCGTCTCTTTTTATCCTCACATGTCCCAAGCATTTGTATGTCCAAAGTCAACTATAAATCATGCTACAGTAAAAATCATCGTTTCCCTGTTTGTGTAACTGTTTGTCTGCCTTGCCCTTAATCCTTCACTCTATGCGACAATTTGACCGCAATTACAGTATCATCAATGGTTCATCACATATTAGCAACAGGATGCAACCCCGTGTATCATATAAGTCTCTATGTGTACGAAATAAAAGACGTTAACGGGATCTTGCTCTTTTTTTTTTTTTTTGGCTCTGCATTTCACCATATCAATAGGGCTCGAGTGTGGAAGGAATCGTCGGAGTTGTAGTGTCACGTGATAGCAAGTGACGCGTCATGGTTCTTACGCACTTGTTCGAATTTCATGGCAATCGTCCTTTATCTATCTAACCTCCCCGCTTGACTTCCATAATGTTTTTAACCCGTTCGGAATATGACCGTGGTGTGAATACCTTCTCTCCAGAAGGACGTTTATTCCAAGTCGAATATGCCATCGAAGCCATCAAGGTACAATGAGTACTACGACAGTGTCCCTTGACCTTCTTTTTTGTTAACCAGTTTTCTGCAATAGCTCGGTACCACAGCCATTGGCATTCAAACATCAGAAGGTGTTGTTTTAGCAGTAGAAAAACGTGTCTCGTCCCCGTTATTGGAAGCAAGTTCTATCGAAAAGATTATGGAAATTGACGAGCACTTGGGATGTGCTGTCAGTGGCATGACTGCTGATGCACGAACCATGATCGAGCATGCCCGAGTTGCTGCTCAGGTAAGCCTGAATTTATATCGAATGCCAAAGCAACAACACCGGTTTACTTATCTTTGGCATGGGTAGAATCATCGCTTTACATACGATGAAAAGTTGAAGGTCGAGAGCGTGACCCAGAGTGTTTGTGATTTAGCGTTGCGATTCGGTGAGAGCGCCGAAGGCGAAGAGTCCATCATGGTAAGCAACCAAGAAGCTTATTTTTGTTGAGTACAAGCGCTGATCTTTAGCTTTGGTTTTGTTAGAGTCGACCATTTGGTGTGGCGTTACTCATTGCTGGTGTCGACGAAAAAGGACCACAACTGTAAGCATCGGCACTGCTGTTGACATACGTTCTATCGATTTACAAAAATACTTTTTTATCTTACAGATTCCATGCTGATCCTTCGGGCACATTTATGAGCTATCAAGCCAAAGCTATCGGATCAGGCTCCGAAGGCGCACAGACAGAATTGCAAAAAGAATATCACAGAGTAAGCAGAGGAAACATGAAGAAAGGGGATTTATGGAGGATGAAAATCTAAGAATTGGTCGTAGTCCATGACGTTGCAAGAGGCAGAAACTTTGTCATTGACGGTCCTTAAATCTGTGATGGAAGAAAAGCTGAACAAGGCGAACGTACAATTGGCTTCCATTACACCAACATCATCATTCAAAATTTATTCGGAAGAGGAGTTGCAAACTGTGATTGACAGATTGTAATAAAAGAGTTTTTTGATATTGGGTTCTCTGCGATGGTCTCTATACTAATGTACAGATCATAACGAGAGCGAGGTCAAAAGTAAAAAAGCACCGTGGTGGAAATTTTTAACGAGGAACTTGTTGTGAAAAACGTTCGTTTCCAATGGCTGCAGGATGATGGTACGATCCGGGCATATCGCTGCGAACGTGAGCAGAAGTCTTTGTATAAACCGCGTGGTCGCTTTTTCGATTACCATCCGATGCCACAGTAGCATTTCTAGTGACGATATTGATTTGAGAAAACAGACTCTTATAGTGATTGCCGGTTTTGCGGTTCGGTGATTGAATGGATGGCTGTGTTGCTTCAGTCTTCGAAACATTCAAAATGGTCTTCAGGCTCGCTAGAGCGTTTATGAGCTGTTGTTGGTTATGGTCATGTTCTGTCCAGTCTGGTTCGCTCAAATCATGCTTATCATTCGACTGAACGCATTGCATTTGTATCTGCTTGGCATCACCAATATCTACCCATTCTTCCTCCACAGCATCCTTCTCCGTTTTGATTTCGGGGACATCACACTAAGTAAGCACAATGATCAGTTTTCTTTTTTTTTTCAGCATATAACGAGATTTAACTACTTACACGTTTCTGAGCCAATCGCCTGAATATTTGCATAGGGGATAGTGATAAGTGAATAAACAATGGAACCTCAGTTGAGGATGTTGAAATTAACATGCTATGTTTGTTGTAACAGAGCCGTATCTGATTTATTTATTCCGGCCAAACATCATCCCCCTTCAACCGACTCTTAGGATTGGGTGATCCAGTTGGACCAACTCCATTTTTACTACCACTGCTATACTATATGCCTTTATTTGTATAACAGAATCAGAAGGCATCAAAAGCCAGATGAAACAGATTGCGCTGAAAGGTAAAATCAATTCTATGCTCATTGGGTACTGAAACACACGTCGCAAACATGAGTGAAACGTTGAGTGAAAAAAAAGTTTCCGTGGACTGCACATTATAATCTGGACTGTAATTATTCTTGATGAACAGTGACACTACAGTTCGCCACGAATGCCAGCAATAACATTATTCGAATGCTTTGATGAAAACCATGTCACACTGTATTGAAGCAGCCGCGAATAGGGTCCTTCCGACCTCGACTTCAGTACGTCAGTCGATGAATGATAAACCCTTTGCACGACTAAGCGCTGGAGGGATATAGTACTAACTTGTCTGCAATCAGTGAGGGCAGGTACACCCAAATCCGAATACGTGAGGATGAACGTCATGATCTCCTTTTTCTCTAAGTAGTTCAGAGTCTCGAAAGATTTCAGATTTTCGGTTATTATCATATTTTATTACTCACAAATCACCATATGTTGGACAGAGTTAATTACAAGCAAAAGTAGTGGAGACAACGACGCATAAGTCATGAGCAATATGGATGAGAGGTGCAATTATAAAGTCGATCTTTTAACTGGCGTTGGTCTGCAAACAAACTTCTTGATGGCTTCCTCAAGTATTAATCGATGCCTGGAATGGCTTTCGGATTTAATGCCCGTGGTAAATGGCAACTTCTTTGATGCATTTGAGTTTCCTAAGCGATCACATCAATAGAACAGTCAATATCGAGCGATTGGTCCACACTTTTAGATATTTCATTAGATCCGTGGTGTTTGCGAATAAAAGAAATGTAGAAACACAGGAGACCTGAAATCTTTCGAGACTCTGATTTATTGAGAAACAAGAGAAGGGAAAAAAGGCTCATTCTACGTCGCTTATGTAGTTTAAGATGAATCGTTATTGAATTGATCGTATTATAAGAAATCGTTTATCTTGTAGATATTGCCGTTGACCTGACTGTCGATGAATGGCAAGAGGATACGGTCGTCCTAGTAACTTTTGGTTGACAAGGAGACGGTGAATTTGTGAATGTGGATCGCATAATTATTTTAGGGCATGTCAAAGGTCGCTTCCTGACTAAGAGCGTCATGAGGAGTGTGGAACAACTCGGTATATTTGAACCTCGAACGTGAGGATGAGATTTATCGTGGACATGCACATAATGCGATGAAAGAGGAATGGATGTATGGGAAATATATTATTTTATCATACCAAACACGACAAGATTCGCAGGTGCTGTCGTCAGACCTGGATAGTCGAGAACTACGAGTCTGATGCTCCGTTTCGACGATTTTGCAACCATTTTCAGGTCAGTAAAAAGTATGAGGAAGATACATGTGAGTAATTAAATGCAAGCAAATATTGTCTAGTTCATTGCTTTACCTTGCATATCACCCATCCTGGTATCTTATGTTTTTCAACATTTCCGTATACTGACCATTGACATCTCTTTCCCACAAAGGCGATGAAGAAGCGCACGATGGTGAAACGTACACCTTCTCGCACTAGCACTTTGTTTTGAGCGTTGTCACCATGCGTTGTAACAGAGTTATCCGTTTCACGCGAAACGGAGCCACTCGATTTCCGGTAGTAGCCCATCGTTAACTAGTCACTACTGCTTGTTCGTACATTGCTTCTGAATAACTTGGCGTTGAAAACGCTGTTTAGGGCGTTGACTAGCGCACGAAAAAGAAATGTTTTGTAAGGGCATATTTATGTCCTCACTGTCATTAGCTGGATACTTACGTCGATATTGTTCCTTAAGGATCCATAGGCTCCTTACTCGGACCGTAATGGCACCAATTCTGGACACTTTGGTGTGGCCCAACTGCAATCTTTTGCTAGCCATTCAGATACTTTTTGTTGAAAGCCTTTGTTATTCTCGACGGCAGGCATATATACCTTGAGCATATCAATCATTTCCTCGATTGTCCAGTCTTTGTACACATAATGATCGTTGTTTAACACCGGCTTTTGCTTGGAGGCAATAGCAGTGAAAAAATCGATGATGCCGTATTTGGTAGATTTGATATCTAGCTTGGATCTTTAGCCTCACAGATTCAATTTTTGCAGATGAAGAAAACGAAGGCTTACCGTTTCCTGTGTAATCATCCGAGCTGAGATTCCACGAGACGGCCTTGCATTTTTTCCTGTTGGATTGTTACCGTTTCTCCGAGCACCATAGAGGAGGCTAGTCCTCTGATCCGAGCTAGCGACCTGATAGTGACACAACATCCGATTCAGCTTGTCGTGTTCAAAGTAGGATATGCTATGCGGACGAGCAAAGAGAGATACGAAATCGGGATGTATAATGCGAAATTGGATCGTAAACGAAGTAAAGTGCATAAAGATCTGGATGACGACTGTCATGGAAAGAGCAGAAAAGAAACTATGTGGGAAGAGAAGAGTAGAAGAAAAAAATGCAAAAAAAAGGAGAAGATGAAAAACAAAGAAACTAATAAAGAAAAAAAAAGCTGCTGCAACCATGAATCCAGCAGGACGCTTTGTTTCGGGGTTTCTGGCTGCATAATGTTGCCTGCTGTATATGGTTCCGGGTGGCGGGAATGATGTAGTTTGTCTTGGAGAACAGCCTCCTCCAACAGACCGATGGCGTCAGAACAGCAAGGGATGCGATTACTTTTACCTTCCCTTGCAGCAAGATTTGTGGTCAACTTCATTCAGGAAGTATACGACGTGATTAAATATAAAGAAAGCTGGCGTTTCTGTGACTCAGTTGCTTTACCTCCAATCATATACATGGGAAACGGAAGAACCACATACCGTCAATGTATTCGTAAAAATAAAAAGTGGGACAATTGCTGTCTCCTTTTGCTCAAAGGCTGCAAGAATATCGACTTTTTGTCCCTTGTTCATCATATATAAGCCAGGTGCAGGAGTATTGTCCAATGGCCGATGGCACGATCTACGAAGTTGCTAAAATGTTACCCAGACATATAAGAGGGCAATCTGAATTTTATTTACTGTGTGTATGGATGAAGTGTACTTTGAACCTGCTGAACGTCGCAAATTCAGCATATTGATGATGAGCAGCAATAGTACGAAGCATCGCCAATAAACCAAACATGGCCTTGTAATGATCGAAGCTGGTTTTGCTTTTGTCATTTATACCATATGACGATGAACCTTCCGCGAGCAGTAGCTCAAGTCCATTCTCTCGTAGTTGGATTTTTCCGTCCCGTCACCCTCATCGTCACCGTCGAGATGATGCCCCCTTGATGGGCCGCCCGTACATTGTCGTTTCAAGCGCCTACTTTCAACTTCATCAACCACTTCCTCTGCCATATGGCCTCGCAGCCGATGCTAAGCGCATGATGGAAATTAGCATATTGTTATTGTTTGTTAAGTGACTTTACCTTTTGCGCTGCATATTGAACGGTGCTGGATGCGATAAAACGCGACGACTTCCAGAAATCCGAAATAAGGTCCTTGGCTTTTTTTGTCTGTTAAGGCACCGTTACTAAGGCAGCTTTCTTATTTTGAGTCTGCACTTCTTTTTACCTTCATGGAGATCTCTATTTGCCTCAAGATCGAGTCCGCAACTGTTCCCGGGACAACATGATTACGAATCAATTCGAGATCATCATAAAGCGCCTTATTCCCGCTGCGACTGGGAATTGTCGGGTTTTTTTGCACTAATTGAGTTAGATAGGCAATCGCGTTCCATTCGCAAGGCGCTTCCGACTCGAAGAATTCTGCAACGAAGAATTGATCTAAGCACGTAATTCTGCATAAACACTGATAAAACATAGTTACCTGGAAGTACAAGTGATTCACGTATTGCACTGGTGTAGGTATTTGCTAAATAAGGCGGTTTGCCGTTGGGCATAGTAACGCGTGAAATAAGTACCAAGAGGCAACCAGAGCTGCGCAACAAATTGATTGATTCTTAGGTTTGCCATAACCTGGAGATGATTTCGACGCCCGCTCTTTAACCTGTGTTTATATGGCGTAATAAACACACTAGCCTTCAATGCCTCAGGTTTTTACTGCTCACCGTTGTCACATTTTGTACAATATTGCACACTGCGTCATCAATCTGGCATCGGAAAGCCGCAGTTGATACCTTTTTTTTTTTTTTTTTTTTTAAATGGTTCCGCAAGCAAATCTAAGCTTTTTGTCAGCCATCATATATATCTTTTATCAAGCAGGAAGGCCTTACTTTTGTCGTACTATACTCGTTAATATTGACCGTAATAACCAGACATTGTTCATATTCAGCCTGTGGTACAAAATCCCGGTATCGGTTGGCAATCTCAATTGGTCTACTTCTCACGAACTGTCGGAAACTGTATCAGTAACGGCAATTCCACGAAATGTTGTGAGATTGCGGCTAGCTACTTCGCCATCTTTCCTATTATCACATAGAAAAAATCAGGACCCTCGCCGCTGTAAAGAGGAATAAATTTTTCAAGGAGTATTACCTTGACTGTTTTCTCCTTTCGAGTAGCATGAATTATGGTCGCCCTAAATAGGGTGCGTTGAACGATCAGATTTGAGCTGCAAAATTTGCATGGAATGACCTGCTTTTTCTTGGGAGGATTTATTCTGCTGAACATGATTTCGACAGATGGGATGCATTATTTTTTTTTTCTTAGCAAAGGTTGCTTGATTCATGACCAAACTTTTGAACTATGGGCATCTATCCTACTTTCTTGTACCGCGCTTCCCTTTACAGCTTCTGACATAACAACACTCACATTTGCAGTTCGCAAAGCTCGAAGAGTAAAAGCCGCCGAGATTGGGCTAGACAGGCAGAAGATGATGGCATAAAATCTTGCAACCCGCCATCGTTCGATATACTGTATCATATACCAGCAAACCAATGCAATCGGTGGCCACCTCAAGTCGACTGGATGGTATATACGTTGGGTGCCATGAAACACACGATGGCTTCAAGGGTTCGTCTGCTTCATTATCATTTTTCGCGAGTCGTTGACTGCATTCGGAAGGATTCTGTCGTTGAGATGGCAAGCATAGACCCAAAACACATAATGTTACACGTAGATGACATGAGCCGAGTACTGTTGACAAGCATATATCCACAGATAGCGCCGTTTTTGATACCGAGAAAAAATGAAACCGCACTGTGAGCGACCTCACATGGTGTGTATCCGTTCCTGAGAAAAGTCGTGTACTTTTCTCAAAGCCGAGCAAGAGATCACCTTCACTTGAAGTCCGCCGGGTGTCTTGGAAAGCTTACCGACATGCTTGCTGTCATTGCTGGATACAATGATGAACGGTCTGACTTCATTTGCCAAGCACGAGCACCTGGGAACCAAGTCGTTTCAGTGTATAGCTGATCAAGAGAGGCGGGAAACAGTAGCATACAGTTCGGTCGATAAAGTCAACTGTAAGAACGGGGATAATCAGTAAAGAGATGAAGGTACTCAACAAATCATTTGAGCGTTTAGGAAAGCCGACGAGTGACAAGCAACATAAATGCATACATACGAGGGGATTAATGCTTAGGGATATAGAACGGGTTCTTCGGGCCATCATCGGCGATGTCAGATGTGCGTTTGTTTTCATTGAGGCGTACAATCACCGGTTGGATGTGTTGCAGCAAGGATGGTCGGCTCCTCTGAGTGTCAAATTTGATTTCCTTTATGACTTCATCATGTTCTTCTGCAAGCGTGGACAGCACGTCCACGGTGTCCACCAAAGAAACCTGGTGTTTCTGCGAGTCAGTTGCTTTGTCTCAAATCACTGACGTTAGAAACAGAAGAACCACATACCGCCAATGTATTCGTAAAATTAATAAGCGGGACAATTGCTATCTCCTTTTGCTCAAAATCTGCGACAATATCGACTTTGTTTTGTTCCTTGTTCATCTCATATAAGCCAGGTGCAGGAGTAAACATTGTCCAGTGGCGAATGGTACGATCTACGAAGTTCTTAAAATGTTACCCAGACATATACGAGGCCAATCTGAATCTTACTTACTGTGTGTATGGTTGAAGTGTACTTTGAAATTGTTGAATCTCGCAAATTCAGCATATTGATAATGGGCAGCAATGGTGCGAAGCATCGCCAATAAACCAACGATGAAACTTCCGACAGCAGTAACTCAAGTCCATTGTCTCGTAACTGGATCTTTCCGTCGGCGTTGTACTTCAGGCGTCCGTCCACGATTCTTTGTGAACGCAGTTGCTTGGTCATTGCTGTCAGTTCTATTTCGCCCGGGAAAAATAGGACTTTGTGTCCTTGTTGCTCCAGATATCTATTGCACGCTTGTAAAAGAGGATCGACAACATAAAAGCGTAAGCAAGTTTCAGAAGCAGACAGTGTCTCCCCTGCGCCTTCATAGAGATTCAAACTATATAAAATGTGGTTAATGTCGTCTGCCAAAACCTAAATTTTATGACACCTACAAAATCTCAAGAACTTTGTTTTTGCATTAAAGTTGTCGCGCGGCTTCGAAAAGTTTGAACTGCATTTGAAAATATTTCGCCGTCCGCCTGTCGCCATAGCAAAATGAGTGCTTTATTCTGAAAAAAACATCGGCAACCTGTGTCCACTTACCGCATCTACCGCTTCGGATAAGGATGTGTGAAAATAAGGATCGACGGGCTGTAAGGGTAATAGTGGCAACTTCGCTGTTCAGCTTTGCTAATTGGATACATAGGTCGTCGATGGAACTGTTTACCGCACCAGATTATGTCATGGCATTCCGGGCTAAAATTATAAACAATTTGGTACAAAACCATCGGACAATGCAAAAGGCTTAGGTTACCTTAGTGGTGAAAGAACAATAGATTCTTGCAAGCTCTTGAAAAGCTTTTTCCATGCGCACTAAATGTCATCGTCACCGTCTTCTTCATCATCACCCTCGTCGTCACCGTCGAGATGATGCCCCCTTGATGGGCCGCCCGTACATTGTCGTTTCAAGCGCCTAACTTTCGACTTCATTAGCCATTCTCTTCTATATTGGGCCTCGCAATCGGTACTAAGCGCATGATGGAAATAAGCATATTGTTATTGTTTGTGTGTCTTTACCTTTTGTGCTGCACATTGAACAGTGCTGGATGCGATAAAACGCGACGACTTCCAGAAATCCGAAATAAGGTCCTTGGATTTTTTTGTCTGTTAAGGCACCGTTACTAAGGCAGCTTTCTTATTTTGAGTCTGCACTTCTTTTTACCTTCATGGAGATCTCTATTTGCCTCAAGATCGAGTCCGCAACTGTTCCCGGGACAACATGATTACGAATCAATTCGAGATCATCATAAAGCGCCTTATTCCCGCTGCGACTGGGAATTGTCGGGTTTTTTTGCACTAATTGAGTTAGATAGGCAATCGCGTTCCATTCGCAAGGCGCTTCCAACTCGAAGAATTGATCTAAGCACGTAATTCTGCATAAACACTGATAAAACATAGTTACCTGGAAGTGCAAGTGATTCACGTATTGCACTGGTGTAGGTATTTGCTAAATATGGCGGTTTGCCGTTGGGCATAGTAACGACGTGAAATAAGTACCAAAAGGCAACCAGAGCTGTGCAACAAATCCGATTGTTTGCTAGGTTTGCCATACCTGAAAGATGATTTCGACGTCCGCTCTTTAACCAGACATTGTTCATATTCAGCCTGCGCTATAAAAAACCCGGTGTCGGTTGGCAATCCCAATTTTTAAGGACATTTACACGCATCGCATTGACGTCTTTCCGTTTGTACAACCTACATTATTACAACACTATCAGTCTCTCGCAAAGATACGTATAACAATGGGAGGGAACCCACATTGATTGCGCTTTTAAAATATTTCATGAAGCAACGCATATGACGATGGCAGAACTGGCCTAATTGTTTGATGAGCGCTAGTCATACTGGTAGGAACCGCCGGCTGATTTTAGGAATTGCAGATGGTGTTTTGGTTGATTCCTTGTTGCGTTATATTGTGTAACGGCTTGACGCTGGAAGATAGATGACCGGAGAGTGATGGGTATCAATCCTTGTGGCGCTGCCACCAGATGCAATAGTTGTAAAGGACTATGAATATTGAATGGGTTGGCTGTGCCCTATTTATCGGAACCTAGAAGATTTTAGGGAAGCTGATAACCTTTTTGAATTGGGAACTTGTCCATTACTTGTTTTCATCGCTAGAGCATTCGCTCGGAAACAAATATCTCGCTCGTTACTTCCTACTAACAAGCATTTAGTCCATTCTGAACATATTTTAGTAAATTTGTATAGTACCAATAATCATTTTCGACGAGACGTGGCGAAGAAAAAAAAAAAAAAAAAAAAAAGGATGAAGGGGAGGATGACGACTTTTCATGCGAGATATTGAAATCACAATCACTGCGGCCTTTCAATAGTAAATCATGTGGATCATTCACGATTCACCATGCAACGGCAAAACCTCGACATATAACAGTATCGAAAATGCTGCAAACTCGACGGCTTCTGTAATTAGAACGAGGCAAAACAAATGCTCTTACGATCCCGGTCACAAATGCATTTGCATGAATCTTATGTAGGGGATTACTGACGACACTATCAAAGTCGAAAATAGGATTGCAGTTATTATAGTTCCACGCGGGTTTCTCAATCCAAACCTGCTATCCACGTAAGAATTATGCATAAGTCTCTTAAAAGTACATTTCAAGCTGTCATGAATGATTTTTCCTGTACTGTATTGTATTGCCGAATCTTATATGCTATTTCTACTCTTGTACATTGGGTTTCTCTTCTTCCATCTGTCGGTCCATTGACTAACGGTTCCTCACCGGAAATAGCACGGAAATGTGGGTTTAGTCTTCAATCATGCGTACGTATTGGCCACGTAGTAGGTCACCTGTGGTTTAAGAAAATGAGATATGGTGACGCAAAACGTCATCGTATGACATGCAGAACTCCAGCGACTGGCAGTCCCAGATACTGTACTTGCGAATTCAGAATAGTAATTTCCATCAAAATTATATTAGTATATTCAAACGTATTAGCAGACGACTACGAAGTTCTGGAATAAGTAACGAGTAAAAGGAACAGAAAGAAAGAAGCAGCAAGAAAAAGGAAAAGGCTGCTTTATCATTGGAAAGCAGCAGAAGAACAAAATTTTGTATGGCCAGGTATTAAAGGGACTTTGCTCGCTCGTATTGACGAAGGACGGATTGCCCAATCAATAATCAGCAATTATTGTTCCTTCCTGAATGGAAGTAGGGTCCACACAAACCCATAACTGTCTCTACAAGTTTTCTTTACGTGCCATTAAACTTCTTCGGCAGGTAATCACTTACATCTGCAGCTGTATAATATTTTTACACCGGGTGGCATTGTTGGCAATGCACTTATATTTTTAACCTAAATGGCTGATGGTTTCCTAGAAACCTTCTTCAGGTTTCGCATACTTGCGTCAAACGATTGAACTCATGGACCCATCAATGCACATATAGCGACCAGGTGCCAAAGCAGCAACTATGCGGTCATTGAAGGCATTGAGAACGGAACAAAAATACAAATTTGTTTATAATGAATCTTGAGCGACATGTATCTCTTGATATAAATGTTCTATCTCAGCAGACAATTGCTTTTCCACTCATATGACTTCCGGGTCAATGAAATTTGCATAAAATCATAGTTAAGAAACAGCGTCATGCAGGTAAGAGATTCGTTGAAGTCAAGTTCGGTCCAACGCTGCTTAGGGGACGCGGGCATGTCGATTTACTGCACTATTCTGAACTTGGCGATGAACGAAGACCGAAACACAAATTTTAGGAGGAGAGTGGGCAAACTGAAGTCGCATATGCTCTGAAGCTGAGTGACTAAAATAATTTGTGTGATAACGAGCTTCTTTGAGAGATAAAGATGGAATAAAAGATCAAGGTAAAATAATGTTAGAGAGCTCTTGAACAATGTTCATAATCTATCTATTTAGCAGGTTTCGGTCAAAACAAACATTGGTTTTGAGGCGCATGGTGATGTGAATAAACTGTACAACTAATGGATGTCGGAATTTGATTGGACCAGATTTTCTCGCGTCATAACAGAACGCCGTCATCCCCCGACTTGGCCTTGCGGTCTGCGCAATTTTCCGTCTTTTTCTTTCTTTACAACAACTTTCGCCAGCTCCATTGCGTGTGAATGGTCTTTGAAGATACGTTGAAGGTAATCGTGCAAGAAACCACAAAATCTAGGCACATGAACCCTGCCATACGTTGGAGAAATTCGCCGGCTGCCTTGATGACTAGTTAATAGTTATCTCCAGCTGGGAGTGGGAGCCGCACTAGATTTTTGTGGGGAGGTTGGCACGGTTGAACCCTGCCATACGTCGGAGAAATTCGCTGGCTGCTTAGATAACTAGTTATAGTTGTCTCCAGCTGGGAGTGGGAAGTTGCCATCCTCTTCTTGCACGTTCAGAATTCATCGAATTGGGTTAACGTGCAGTTGACTGACTTCCTTTTTTTTTCTTTTTTTTTTTTTTCTTTTTTAGTCGATAGAGGTTTGCACTGTTGTTATGGCGCCCGTGGCACCACAGCTTTTCCTATCTGGGCCTTGTATTGTACTGTTATCCCTTGTCGCCGAGCAACTACCTTTTGAATGGAAAAAAGGAACTGTGGTAGGTATAACTTATATGCACGTCGAATTTGACCGGACGAAATTTTCTCACGTCATCTGAAGAATTGCGCTTCTTTCCGTTTTGTTCACGACAACTTTCGCCAGCTCCATTGCGTGTGAATGGTCTTTGAAGATACGTTGAAGGTAATCGTGCAAGAAACCACAAAATCTAGGCACATGAACCCTGCCATACGTTGGAGAAATTCGCCGGCTGCCTTGATGACTAGTTAATAGTTATCTCCAGCTGGGAGTGGGAGCCGCACTAGATTTTTGTGGGGAGGTTGGCACGGTTGAACCCTGCCATACGTCGGAGAAATTCGCTGGCTGCTTAGATGACTAGTTATAGTTGTCTCCAGCTGGGAGTGGGAAGTTGCTATCCTCTTCTTGCACGTTCAGAATTCATCGAATTGGGTTAACGTGCAGTTGACTGACTTCCTTTTTTTTTTTTTTCTTTTTTTTTTCTTTTTTGGTCGATAGAGGTTTGCACTGTTGGCATGGCGCCCATGGCACCACAGCTTTTCCTATCTGGGCCTTGTATTGTACTGTTATCCCTTGTCGCCGAGCAACTACCTTTTGAATGGAAAAAAGGAACTGTGGTAGGTATAACTTATATGCACGTCGAATTTGACCGGACGAAATTTTCTCACGTCATCTGAAGAATTGCGCTTCTTTCCGTTTTGTTCACGACAACTTTCGCCAGCTCCATTGCGTGTGAATGGTCTTTGAAGATACGTTGAAGGTAATCGTGCAAGAAACCACAAAATCTAGGCACATGAACCCTGCCATACGTTGGAGAAATTCGCCGGCTGCCTTGATGACTAGTTAATAGTTATCTCCAGCTGGGAGTGGGAGCCGCACTAGATTTTTGTGGGGAGGTTGGCACGGTTGAACCCTGCCATACGTCGGAGAAATTCGCTGGCTGCTTAGATAACTAGTTATAGTTGTCTCCAGCTGGGAGTGGGAAGTTGCCATCCTCTTCTTGCACGTTCAGAATTCATCGAATTGGGTTAACGTGCAGTTGACTGACTTCCTTTTTTTTTCTTTTTTTTTTTTCTTTTTAGTCGATAGAGGTTTGCACTGTTGTTATGGCGCCCGTGGCACCACAGCTTTTCCTATCTGGGCCTTTTTATTTTGTATGTACTTGTTATCCCTTGTCGTCGCGGGCAAC